>NC_092505.1:70287875-70904125 GCF_047511675.1 Marmota flaviventris | reverse complement strand
ATATTTTGATATGATCATACTAAGAACATTATGTAGGTGTTTTTAGTATGATCATATCAATTATGTTCTATCATTATGTAGAACATAATTAGGTGAATAAATTTCCAGAAAAAAATACATGTATATATATATATATATGTATGTATATATATATATATATATATATATATATATATATATATATATATATGTGTGTGTGTGTGTGTGTGTGTGTGTGTGTGTGTGTGGTGTGTGTATGTGTATATGTATGTATAATAAGAAATCAGTTGTAAAAGGTTGCGTACATCATGACTTCATATTTTCTAAAAACACTAAGGCGGACTATAATATATATAATTGCTTATCTAAATGCTATGCCCCTAACACCCAATTGAATTGAGCCTTCTAGTAAGAACTTTGAAAACTTGGGGTTGGCCAACCCAAAGGAGGCATTTTCCAACTTTTCAAGATGGTGTTCAACCTCAAGAATTATATGTCTCTGAAAGATACTCAGCAACTTGTATAAGGGCAAAAGGACTAGGGATGGTAGGGGTGTGAACATAGAGTGGCAGTAAGCTAGAAGACAAAGGGAGTTTTATTTTTATACTCAGCATTTGAGTCAATTCCTACCAGGTAGGCTAAAGGACACTGGCAATGCTCACTGAAGGACTCTGAAACTAAATTTCCTATATCAAATCTTTCTCCATTTCATTCCCTCAGCTTCCAAATACGTGGGCCATCATGAGTTCAAAAATATTTTATTAATTAAAATTAAAAACTACTGATTAAAAATATACTTATAGACTAGCAATTATTAAATGTATTGTTATATGATACTAATTCTGAAATACTCTCATTCAGAAAAAAAAAACTCTAAGTTTAAATTTTTTTTAAAAAAATAGCCTGTATTGGAGAGTAAATATTCACATCAATATATTTAAATATATTAAAAGTTCTGAGAAATTAAACAGTAACAATACATGTTTATCATCGTTTAATTTCTCCCTCTTAGCTCTAGTGCCATTTGACTTTGAGGTGTATCCAAAGGCACCTACACCTTCAGGTGTTAAAAACTGTACTAAGGGGTTACAGCCACTAGCTGATCTTCTCTGGTTGTCTCCTAAAGTGTGCAAACCATTTGTCTACATGTACAAGTCAAAAAATTTAATCTCATTCTTTCCTTTGCATTTTGTTTTGTTTTGGGTACAGAGGATTGAATTCAGGGGTACTCGACCACTACCCACATCCCCAGCCCTATTTTGTATTTTATTTAGAGACAGGGTCTCAGTGAGCTGCTTAATGCCTCGCTGGCTTTGAACTCACAATCCTCCTGCCTCAGCCTCTCAAACTGCTGGGATTACAGGTGTACACCACCATGCCCAGCCTCCTTTGCTTTTTATACATAATCCAATATCAGTCCTGTTAATTCCATATACAAGTCATGCATTTCTGTACATTTTTCTCTATATCTGCCATTACCATTCTAAGACAACTACCAATCTGTCTTACTAGAATAACCTGCTGTGGACCCCTACCCAGGACTCCCATATCCATTGTTTCCTCTACATTAATCTGCTAAAACTACCATAACAAAAATGCCACAAGCTAGGTAGACTTAAAAAAGAGAAATTTATTTTCTCATAGTTCTGGAGGTTGGAATCCAGGATCAAAGAGATTAAAAATTTTATTTCCAGTTGTAAAGGTCGGGCGAGCATCGGAGGAAGAGACCACCAAGAGACTGTCTCATGCAACAGCAAAGGGTTTATTGGGGGTCCAGCATGCTGGGGCTCAGAGCTCACTTGAATAGAGCAAAGAGAGAGCCCTGAGAACAGCTTAAGCAGAGCTTATATACTTTTCTTGGAGAGGGCAGGGAAGGAAGTTCATTGATGGGTCAGGGTGAGTGGGCGGTTTGCCTTCAACCGAGTGAGGGAGTGCATTCTGCAGTTTGGCAGTTGGGGACAGCACATTCTGGGAACAAGATTAGCAAACAGTTCTCAAGATTTCAACAGTGTTTTGTTAAGCATACAGAAAAACGGAGTGACAAGTACCTATTTTATTAACCTTTGACAGTGAGGACTCTATTATGCTTTGGATCTGAACTGCCTTCCAAAGACTCATGTACTTAAAGGGTTGATCCCCAAAGTGGCAATGTCTAGAAGTGGGGCCTTTAGGAAATGATTGGATCATGAGGCTGATAATTAATTATCAGTGGATTAATCCATTAGATGGAGTAATAATTGAATGGATGGATTACTAGGAGATGATAGAAACTGTAGGAAGTGGGGCCTAGTTAGAGGAAGTAGGACATTGGGGGTTGCCCTAGTAGAGTGTATTTTGTCTAACCATGCCATTTCTCCATAATGTTCTGCTGTACCCCAAGCTCAAAGTACTGAAGCTGGCTGATGGGGGACTAAAACCTCTATAACTCAGAGCTGAATTAAGTTTTTCTCCTTCAAGCGGTTTCTGTTGAGTATTTTCATCACAGCAACAAAAAGCTCTCTTCCTACAAGAAGCTCTCCCAACAACACAGCCTCTCTTCCTATCTTGCAAATGACCACCTTCTAGCAACATATTCATATCTACAAAGAGAGGGGGAGGGAGAGAAAGCACTCTAGTGGCTCTTTCTCTTCTTCTAAGGACTCCAGTCCTAACAGATAAAGTACCTTTACTTCACTTTTATAACCATCTTATAGACCTTGTGTCCAAATATAGTCACACTAGAGGCTAGGGCTTCAGCATATAAATTTTAGTGGAACACAGTCCAATCCATAACACCCCCTCTACTCATATCTCCATACTTCAACCAAAGTGCTACTTGAAAAATTAAAATCAGATCATGTCACTCTCCTTCAGAAATGGTCTTTAGTAAAACCATTGATCCTTGGCTTCTTCTGGCCTTTGCTCATGAGCCTCCTCGGGTGTGCTTCCACTACATTTAACCTTCTTTAAATTCCCCATACAAGGTGTTTTTATTTATCTTAAATCCTCTGAACACAACATTTCAGTCACTCATTGCTTTATCTTCCCTCTTTACCTGGAAAGCCTGCTCTAGTCCCCAAACTCTCCAAAATGGTATAGAAGCATCCTAGAACAATCTACAATAATGTCCTATACTTTTTGCTCATTACAAGTATCTTAGATGTTACACACCTGTGAAGTTAGTTGGTAGTGTCTATTCTCCTTATTAGAATACAAGAAATATGAGGGCAGTGATTATAGCCATTTTGCCCAACTTTTTATCTACAGCATTTTGCATTGTGTCTACCAATTAGCAAGTAATTAATAAATACTTGTTCAGTAAATATATAATATCTAGAATCTTCTTAGTTTACTTGAAAAAGACTATAAAGCCTACTTATAAATATCTTATTTTGCCAGTATTATACAGAACACACTTTGGGAAACATGCCCAAGAGTCTGAACTTCCTTGAGATGAAGGTATATCCTTGGGGGGAAAAAAGAAAATGCTGTATACTGAAAATTCCTCTTATTGTACAAGAATGTTACAAACAAAAGATTTTCTGGAAATTGAGATTTTTGCATCAAAAAAAGTTCTGCCAATGCTGAGATATGCTTATTCCAATTTTTCATATTTAAAAATACCTAAAATGAATAGGTGATACGTTGAGATATGAGAAATCTCATCCAGAATGCCTTGAGAGACAAAGGTATTAAAAGATCTAGTCACATAAATATTAAGAGAATGAAGGTGCTGTCACCATATCATTATAATGAGTCATCTGATTGTCTAAATGCTAATGCAAATTCTATTTATCAAAATTATCTAGAGATTAATTTAAAAGCTGGTAGAGGAAAATAATCAATGTGAAAATATAAGTCACTCATAGAAACTCATGATGTACTACAGTCCCATAGTGGATAATATAGTGAAGTGGTCTGGAACTCAAGATCATAAAATCCTCATTAATTTGTTTTTTCAAACTTAGGATACTTTGCATTCAGTCGATTATAAGGTTTGCTTTCATATAATCCATCAGAAAAGGGTTTGCTCAGCAAATGAATATCATATATGAGATTATACAGATAATGTTTATCCTTCTTAAGCCAAACTGTTCAAGTACTTAAATTATTTGCATATAAGCAATTAATATGCTCAATATAAGAGATGCTTATGTATTCATTAGAAAAATTCCTGTGGGACAACTACTACTTTGCAAGACTTTGGATATGATTAAACATAAAATGTATCATATATAAATGGTTGAATTCAAGCAGGAAATATCTAGAAGAGTTGATTATTAACCAACTAATAGTCACTAGAACAGATAGAATAGATGCCTTATGTTTCTGACAAGTAAAGCTTATTTTATCCACATATCCCTTATTGCAAACTCTCAGAAACTTCTTGCTGCCTTTCTCTACTCATTATAAACTAGTCTGGAAATGACTAGTTCCCACACCCATATTCCACCACTTGAACCAACAAGCCTGTGCTGGTCGGCAATGCATCTAATAGCACCAAAAGTAACCTGCTTGGCAAGGAGAGAAGCCATACAAACATATGTCCATGGAAATTGTCATCTATCTTGCTTCAAACTCTGTCTTAAAAGAAACACCTTGGGTGCCTAGTATAACATACACTTCCAATACAAATTCTCAAGAATTCTAAATATAGAAGAGAAACGACAGCCATGAAAAGATGAGTAAAGTTGAAAAAAGAAAACCAGAGAGTCTAAAAAAAAAAAAACCTTGAACTATGTCAAACTAAAAACATGCCAAAGCAGCTACAGAGCTTTTCCAAGGCTGCACTGATGTACATTTTGACAAATTAAGTGAGATATCAACTCCAAAGAACCTGACACAATGTCTGACATATTTAGTTGCTATAAACCATTTCCACTGCTCTTGGGCATGAAGTCCAAGTGAGTTCTCTGGAAAATTACAACAATATTTTTTGTATTTACCATTCTATTTCCTTCCTTTCTTCCTCCTCCTTACCTCCTTTCCTCCCTCCATTCAGTTCTCCTTCTCCCTCTCCTTTTGTTCCTTCCTTCCTTCCTTCTTCAAATATATATCATGGCTTCCTAAAATGAAAATTTCACTAAGGTCTGTAATATATTAATGATGAATCAAAGTCCTTCAAGGATGGACTTTTATTGAAAAGGGAATACATTGAAAGAAAAAATGTGTCAAAATAGAATCTGTGGGAATAATTTGCAAGTTATAAACACAGGCATTATTATTCTCATCCAGAGGGCATTCAGTAAATTCTCTCTTTTTTTTACTTGTTGTTGGAACTTTATTTTATTTTATTCACTTATTTATATGCGGTGCTGAGAATCAAACCCAGTGTCTCACACATGGGAGGCAAGTGATCTTCCACTAAGCCACAAACCAAGCCCAGTGTTAACCTTTTAATATCTTTCCTCTCACTTATCACTGACAAATGCCATGAGGCATTTGGCATAAGATTTATTACAGTCAATACTCATTGAGAAATCAATTAAAATGCAAGCTGCCTGCGGGCCAGTTCTTCCTTAGGGATGAGGACAGCATGTTCTCTTCAGACCAAATGTACCTCTGAGTTGACCAAGAAGTTCTCTGAAGTTGGGTAACTTGAAATACCACTTCAACCACCTTAGAAGACCAATTAGACTTTCCAAGCAGAGTTCTTTACCAACAGCCACCCAGCACTTCCCCCAAAATGTTGGAAAGGTAATGACAATGATGGTCTTTTAAGGAAAAGAATGTGTTTTTATTTTAACTTCTAGAATTATAATCATGACTGCACATAGAAAATGTCTAGGGGAAACAATAACACATCTATATTCTTAATCAGAATGTTTGCTGCAAAAACTTTGAGGACTCTGGGGAATACCAGTGCTCTGATGTAGTATAAATCATAATTTCTGGGTTAAAGGACCCTCAATTAATATTTTCATTGCACTTCTGATTTATAAAACAGTATTGTATAATGCTCATATTTGATAGCAAAGCAAACCTATAAACTTACATTTTACTATTGTTGCCAATCAATACTTGATGAAATGGAAACTGAGAGAGGATATATAATTTGTTCAGGCTTGTGGCACCAGGAGGAGGCAAAGCTGGGCTTAACCCCAGTTCTTCTGCTCCTACCTCCTGTGCTCTCTCCTTCCATCCAAGTTGTCTCTATACATTTCTGTAGAAATTGAGAAGTCATAAAGTAATGTTAGGACTTGTGTAACATCAGTGATGTTCAAAATGAACAATTTAGTATTCCCAGAATTCCAGCTTGAGAATTTTGAGTGGATCAACTCAGTATTTGAACATCTGTGGTAAGGCCTTCACCTTGGGTTTAATTCCTCTACATAGGCATTTAAAATGATCAATCTTATTTGGAATCCATAACACTTAGGGTTTTATATTTAAAATCCAAAGTGCTCTACTACTCTAGGCCTGGCTCAAGTGCAAAATTGTAACAATGTACTCTTAGAAGCCTATTAAAACTAGAATCTGTATTTTCACAAGGTCCCCAGGTGAACCACTATATCCATTAGTTTGAGAGGCATCACTCCAGCCTAAGTCTGGAATTTGTATTCTAGAGGACTCCATATGGTACCACAATAAGAAATTTGGGACTGTGGGCCAAATATCAACTATAAATGCTCTGGTCGTTAGATGCACTTCTAGAGTCAACATAATCATTTTATACTCTCTTATATGTCAATGTGTTTCCTTCTCAAAGGAATGAGGAGAACATGGTAGTCTGAATATGGGTGACTTGACATTTTCTGTAATAGTATTGAGGAAAGAGCATTAGATAATTAGCACAGTGTTATAATATAGTAGACATATCTTTGTTCAGAAACAAGTTAAATTGATTAGTTTATTCCCTCATGACCAAAAATGTGACATACTAGATGTTGGTCCAAGTCTTAGTTAGTCCTGAAGCTTACTTACATAAGCTAATCTGTAAACACTAACATAACATACTACCGGAGTTATCTGGAAGCTTCTATACATGTTGATAACTCTGCTCCTGAAACTTAGTTTAAAGATACAATACTTCTGACTATGATGATGCATACTGTTCCAAAATAACAACTTGCTCATGGAAAACGAAAATATGTAGGCTACATCAAGTATCAATTCTCAATCAGTAATACACGACCAAAAGTTGGTATTGCTTTGGAGGTTTGTTATCAGAATCATAGAATTATGGAGTAGAAGGATATTTCATATAGCAAGGAAGCCATGAATAACCAGATAGAACATCAAATCCAATTTTAGACTGAACACCAAAAAACTAGAAGGTCAAAAAATAAGGATGTTGCAGTTCACTTCCTATGGCTGTGACAACTAGAACCCTACTTAAGTGCTACCAGGCATCTCAACCCATTGTGATTAGCAACAGATGTCATACAGTCTAACCATGAAGGGTAACCAGGTAAAGAGTATGGGGCCAATCAAACTAAATCCTCCTTAAATTACAAAATAAAATTTTCTTTAAGAAATTAAGCAGTAGTGAAGACCAAAACAAAGTCCCAGTAATAAATCTTGATTCATCACAGACAATTAATAAGTGCTTGTGTAAAGATTTTAAATGCAAGGTCAATGAATCAATGGAGGCAGTAATCACCACCACTCCCAACCCAGGATTCTGCCTAAGGTCACCTTCTTTGCTCAGCTATGGAGTGTGTTCTCTTTTTTTGTGATTCTCTTTCACAGCAGCAGTGAGTTTCACCAAAGTCAGTAACATGGAAAAACTGTTATTTTTACAAACATTTCTGTGAGAAGGGATAGCATACACAGAATGTATGATATGAAAAATAAAACAAAATTGCAGCCAGTTTTAGTGAACTGCAAAAGAATCTGTAACACAGAAAATAGAAAAGTAAATTTATAATTGTCACAAAACTTCCAACAGAGGAGCAAAGCATGTGCCCTGAAAGAATGAAGTGAAGCTTTTTGTGTTATTGAAGAAAGGATCACAAGCCAGGATGCAGAAATGAATCCATATGCAGCAAGGAAAGGAATACTGATGGGACTATAATCTTGCCAGGCCACATCCACACACAAGTATTAAGTTGTCAGCCATGATATCACTGCAGAAAACAGAAGTCATATCTACATATGTACATACATTTCAAAACTCTATGCAAATCTTCCAAAATCCAGCACAAAAGTCAGGATTAGAAAACCATTAATATCAAGAAACATTTACTGAGAATCTGCCAAGTATAAATTAATCAGGCATATCAGTGGTAGAAATAAGATATCTACATGAGCTAAAGAAGCAACTATATTCATGAGCACTTCTTCACATTTAATTTAAATCATTCTAGAGATTACATTTTGCAGGAGAAAATCTTCTCCTCACTATCATTGATTTAACAGGTATATCCTGCACTACATTAGTCACAGGATATTCCTGTTAAATAAAGAGTAATTAGTTCCTTGTCTTAAATGAATGTGATAATTCAAAAGGAGAGTAGTCATCATCTATCAGGGAAAAAATAGCAAAGGCAAAGTCTCTTGGCGACAACATCCAGCACGTGATATTATTAATGTGGTGTCCTTTGGTGAGAGGTGAGATTTGAATCAGGTGAAGAAGCTGATGTAAATTTACCACAGAGTACTGAATGTTTCCAAATTCAAAGCAGAACAAGTATGAAGGCCATAAATTATAAAATGTGTAGTGCTGGTGCAAGCACAAAAAATTATAAAGGATTACCAAATTAGAGCAAGTTTATGATTTATCTATGATTTATCTAGAGCAAGTTTATGATTTACTCAGACTCAAAGTGGTGGCTACTAAGTGCATAATTATTGAGCTAAAAAAGGAACTAAACCCTGTCCTTGAGTTTGTGCATTATATATTAACAACTAGTAGTGTAAATGATCTTATGCAAAAATTTAATCCCCAATGCAGACTATTGTGCGGGCAGAATTTTTTTTAACAAAAGCTGCTTGTAAATGTATTGTTTCAAGGTATAAAAAGTATACAAACCACTAGTCAAAATACAAAATAAAACATATCCTTTCTTTATTACCAAGTATGTTGTAAAGACATGGAAAAGGAAAGAAAATTGGGGAAACACAAGGAAGAAAGCAGGGCAAACAGGAGGCAGCCATGAGTTTCTAGTGTTCCCTCGATTTCTAAATTAAATTCAAAGACAAAAGTTTTCAATATCAGGAAATGACAGCCAAAACGTCTTCTAACCAAAGTGAAATCATGTCTATTAAATAGTGAGTCCTTTGTTTTTTTCTAGGTTTAATTCTAGTGCTCTGAAGTGTGCCTGCAGAAGACATAAACTGGAAATGACAAAATGCATTTATGAGACGTGTAAAGGTGAAGCACATTACAGTGAGAGAAGATGACATTGCTGAAAGGACGACTTTGAAGTGATGAGGAAAAATGAACAGGGGAGGAGAAGAAAAGGATTGGGAGAAATGGAGCAGGAAGAACATTATTTCATGTAAATTAAAATTAAATGTAAAAGATGACAGTAGCTCTGATCTTGTCAGGCCAAGGTATTTTGGTGGCAGACAGTAATATGAGAATTATAAGCAATTTGCAAACCACAGGTCTGCAAATATGCACATTTCTCTTCTCTTATGATGGTTAATCAGGGTTTTTTTTTTCACAGAGAAAAACAAACTCAATGAATCCCTCAAAATCAGGAGCAGTCTGTACCTGCCAATGAAAATTCCCTCTGAACCACAGGCAAAATTATATAATGACTGCTTTGCCATTGATAAGGCCCCCCAAACTCTCCCTGGAGCTCGTTTTGTCAGACAGAATATGGATTGCTCCATTTTCTGGGCTGTCTCTTTTATTTAGCTATAATACCTGTCCCCTCCCCTGCTGGGGTATATCCCCTGGTCTCCACTTCTGCTTCCGCTGCCGCCTCCTCCTGGATTGTCAGTACCAGTACCAATGCCAATGCCCTGCTTCAGTCTGTCAGTCTTTCTTCCCCCCTCCTCTCTCCCTCTTTCTACTGAAATTGAACCCAGGGGTGCTCTATCACTGAGTTACAACCCACCTATTTTATTTCACTTTTCAGACAGAGTCTAAGTTGCTCAGTTCCTTGTTAAGTTGCTAAGGCTGGCTGGAACTAGTACTCTTCCTGTCTCAGCCTCTGGAGTCATTGGGATTACAGGAATGCACCACCCTCTTTCTTTATATCCACATGAACAATTCTCTATATCCATCTCCTCTCCTCTAATAATGGCTAACACACTATGCTTGCTATGTGCCAGGAATGTTTCCATATAATACATAACTACCCCATATGTTTGGTACTTTCATGACCTCATTTTACCTATAAAGAGACTGTTCACAAGGAGGATAGTAGCTTGCTTAAAATCACACAAGAGAAAAGGATCTGAATTCAGGAAAATCTGGCCCCATATTCCCCTGTCTTAATAAAGATATTGTTTAGCCTCTGTTTAAGTATTCATTGATGTAATATTAATTTAGCATAATTTGGTGCCAGTTACTATGTCAGCTGTTAGAGGGATACAACAATGAAGAAAAGAGATGGCAGCACCTTTTCTTGGGGAGCTAGTAGTCAGCTTAGAGTTATGGAGAATGAACTAGTATATTATCACTACTGAAAAAGTATTATCATTACTGAAAAAATGCTCTGAAGATAAATAACAAAGTGCGGTTAGAGATAATTTTAAAATAATAGGAAAGATGATCATCTACAACCAACACCTGAGGAATGACAAGGATCCAGTCACATTATGGACAGCAGAGTGAGCTCTCCAGAAAAAAAGAGAGCAGACAAAGGCCTTAAGTTAGAAGAAATCTTCCCATTTCTGGAAACTTAGAAGAAGGCTGTTAGATCAGAGGAAGGAGAAGAAAAAAGAATTCAGATTTGATTAGAAAAGGAGGAAATTAGACCATGCAAAATAGACTATGTAAGGAGTTTTGGTTTTGTGCAAAATGTAATGGAAAACAATTAACAGGGTTTTGAGTTATAAAGTGGTGTGATCAGATTTACATTCTTTAAAAAAGTGCTCTGTCATCTTTGTAGAAAATGAATTGAAGGACAAAGAGTAAATATGGAGAGACATGAAAGGCTGCTGAGATAGAACCATATAGAAGTATTGGTGGCTCCTATGGTCCTGTTGTGGTCATGTTCAGGATGTATTTTATAAGATGAGATGACCATATTGGTGTTGCAGTAGATGCAGAAGAACAGAGGAAAGGCAGCACTCAAGGATGACTTTCAGAGTGGATATCTTCTAAAATGAAAAAGACTGGAAAAGAAATGGTTGAAATCAAGACTTCAGTGGAATATATTATATATGCTTAATTTTGACCTCCACTTTTGTGTATAATCAAGTTATAAATTGACCAACTCCAGAACAGGAGACTACATTAGAACCCTCAGAAACATTTTGTAATCTGAAGATAAAACATCATTTCCTAGGTGGGGGTTCTAAAGAGGGAAGAAATCCTAAAATTTCCCAGCACTCTGCATGGCCCTGCTGATGAAGCTGTAGTGAGCAAAGTTTGTTTCTGTAGCTGAGAGAGCCTGACACAGTCAACAAAGATTTTTGTCCAGCCAAGAAGAGAACAGAAGAGAAGCCCAATCTCTCTAGTCCCTATAAAGATGCAGAATTTAGTCCTGAATTGCCCTGTAATTGTGACAAAGGATTCTCCCCATCTGACCCCTTCAGTCCCACAGCAGAGAGTTTTGCAGCCAGCCCACCAGACAGTAACACCAACATTTATGATGATGGTAGCATGGAGCAATACCAACAGTCAAAGACCAGATAGGATAAGTGACATTGTGGATACCGCATGGAAGAGAGACCAACTTAGACCATATGGATCCCTCTGATGCCAGAACACTAATGCCGTTTTGAGAAGACAAGGGAGGGGTAATTCTGAATTAATCCAATTTACCTAATGATGGAGAAAAGCATAAAGTTGATTGAGTTAATCAATAAACTATTACAATCACCATATGTTTTTGCCTTTATGAAGAGTATTCATTAGTGAGTTTTGAAAAGTACTTGTATTTCTTTAACCCCTAAGTAAACTTGCAAACTGACTACAATGCTAGTAGTTCACTGGCTTTTGCTCCACAACCCCCTTCACCATCTTCTCAGAGGTTCTGCAAGGAACTTACTATGAGTTCATGAACATCACTGCTGCTCATCATACTCAAGGTCTACTCCTAGTTGCATTAGTAGGGTTGGACTAAGGAGAGGTCTCAAGGAAGGGCTGATTGGACCTTGATATTTCATAATGACTTGAGTGTAGCAGATTTCCATTTTGTCCTCTCAGAACCTCCCTGTTATGGTTTAGATATATTATATCCCCCAAAAGCTCATTTATAAGACAATAAAAGAAGGTTTAGAGGAGAAATGATTGGGTTATGAGAGCCTAAACCCAATCAGTGAATTAATCTCCTGATAGGGATTAACTTGACGGTAACTGTGTGCAGGTGGGGTATTTCTAGAGATGGGGATGTACCTTTTGGGCATATTTTTTGTCCATAGTGAGGGAAGTCTCTCTCTCTGATTCTCAAGCCCTAAGGAATGAAGACAGCCTTCTATGGACTGAGACATCTGAAACGTGAGCCCAAAATAAATGTTTCCTTCTCTACTTGTTCTTGTCAGGTCTTTTGGCTGCAACAATGAAAAATCTGACTAAAACACTCCCCTCTACCAAACATATCCATATATATCATATGACTCAGATATGTATCTATGGATACTCATAGACAAATGTAAGAAATAGAACTCAAACAATACATTTTCATTGCTGGATAAAAGTCAAATTCCCTTGAGAATAATTTTTTTTTCACAAATATACCTAATGTCCCTAGAAATAAACCTCTAGCAGGCCCTCTAACAGAAAAGTTATACATATTTGTCTAAATCTATTTTGACAAAAGCTCAGACCCCTATCTACCCAAATGAGTGACACAATTCTTTGAAAGTTTAGGCTAGGTTAGAAGTAGAATGGCACCTCATTAAACCATTTCGTAAAAATGTTTGATGCAACTAGGTTCTTATCCAGAGTTGTCATTCAAGTGTCACTAAAGCCATTATGAAGGCAACTTTTGCCAGTAATGATGTGCTCATGCAACCTCATCTACTAACTCTTAAATAACATGATAAGATCTATGTTTAGTTTTCCTCTTCCTCCTCCTTTTCTCTTTGTTTTTTGTCCTTAAGTCTTTAGGGAAGAATTTAGGCAATAGCTTAAATATCCTTTCCTTATTTATTTATTTACTCAAAAGTATTTATGGAGGCCCTGTTAAGTGCCAATCCTTTTTTTTTTTTTAATTTTTTATTGTTGGCTGTTCAAAACATTACATAGTTCTTGATATATCATATTTCACAATTTGATTCAAGTGGGTTATGAGCTCCCATTTTTACCCCATATACAGATTGCAGAATCACATCAGTTACACATCCATTGATTTACATATTGCCATACTAGTGTCTCTTGTATTCTGCTGTCTTTCCTATCCTCTACTATCCCCCCTCCCCTCCCCTCCCCTCCCCTCCCCTCCCCTCTTCTCTCTCTGCCCCCTTTACTGACATTCGTTTGTCCCCCTTGTATTATTTTTCCCCTTCCCCTCACTTCCTCTTGTATGTACTTTTGTATAACTCTGAGGGTCTCCTTCCATTTCCATGCATTTTCCCTTCTCTCTCCCTTTCCCTCCCACCTCTCATCCCTGTTTAATGTTAATCTTCTTTGATTTTAGGTTGATAATAAAATATCAGAAAGAAGGACAAAGACAGGTCACTGTGCTTATATTCCAAAGTGAAGCACAAATAGACAATACAAAAATAATAATCACATACTGTGGTTAAAAGAATCCAGAGCTCTCTGATAGAAAAAATATGGAAATCTTTCTATAGTCTTAGCAAAATCTAACTTTGAAATTGAGACTATTATTTTGCCTTCAGAATTAGTCAATTATTTGCTTCACTCTATGCTATGTAAGTTTAGATGATATGATCCATATGGGATTTTAATATGAATCAACACTTATTTATTTTTTAACTCTCTTTAAACTCACCACTGCCAGGGAACATATTTAACAGTGTACTATTAAATAGCAAAACAGTGGGTTACAAAGACACAGAGGTCAAAGTCACGGCTCCAATCTCTCATCTACATTTTGCTATCCTTGTGCCTTTGGGCAAGTTACTTGACTTCATGTAACCTCCTCTTACCCATTTAGAAAATATTAATAGTAGCAACTCAAAGTTTTGTTGTAGGAAACAACATGCTAATAACATTAAATATGGGTTTACTTGGTTTGAGCAATGGGAATTGAAACTGGAATTATTTTACTGTTTTGCCAAATAATCCAAATAATGTCCCCTATCACCCTCTTTCCTCCTAGATATAAGCTCCTTACAGATCTTTCAGCTGATAAAAACATTTCTCCATTTTTGGTTAAGATTCTCTCATATCTTATTCAATTTTTTTCCCTCCTCCACAAAAGCAGGGCACGCTACTGATTGGAAGTGGAAGTGTTTGTGGGTAGGAAGGAAAGGGTGTTGTCTACAGAAACAGCACCTCTATCTGAGCTTCTGTAGCAGTTGAGAGGAAACAGTGAAACATCTAATCACATGAGCAACCACAATGCCTGGTGACAAGTCCACCATTCTCTTTCTTTTAGTTGTTGTTATGTCTCGGTTGAACACTAACTGATTGTCTGTTTCACCTTTAAAAGAGGTATCCAAGTGTTGGCTCTATGTAGGTTCTGTAAGGGCACTTTGGGCTCCCCCGCATAGTCACTTGAGTAGAAAAGCAGGCCTAAGATAAGGATATTCTTTGTGCCCTTATACCAGCCATTGTTGGAGCTCCCTCATGTAAAGAGCACTGTGAAATCAAATCACAGCCACAATTAGTGGTGTTTCCCAACTTATAGGAAACCCCCATATAATGACTAAATCATAGGGAATAAGGTGAGCCCCTGTCATTCTCCTCAAAGTCCTGTAATCTCTGGGCTTTGATCCAAGCCCAGAACTTCAGGTACTATTATATTATTATGTTAGAATCTCAGTGGCTCAGCAGTTTTCAGAAAAGAAATCATCAGTTTTAGACATTATGGAGAGGAAAGAACTTAAAGAAGACTTTACTATCTGTGGGAGGCCATCCTCGCATGTGATTTGAGTTACCTCCCTGGCTGGGTGAGAGGCGCTTAGACACAGCTGTGTCAGAGCTATTCCCCACCCTTTCCCTGGTCCGAGGGCTTGTCTGTGCAGAGGCGTGTCTGGTCACTGCCCCGAAGACCCAATGGTCACCCCTGACCTTGGGATGCTGCCCCCATTTAACCTTCATTGGATTGGATTTTCCCTGGAATTTTTTGTTCCCCAATAAAAGTCCACTCCCTGGCGTGTTCTCTCTCCTCTCCTCTCCTCTCCTCTCCCCTCCCCTCCCCTCCCCTCCCCTCCCCTCCCCTCTCTCTCTCTCTCTCTCTCTCTCTCTCTCTCTCTCTCTCTCTCTCTCTCTTTTCTGTAAACTTCGCCACCGCATTAGGTGGCTGGAGGGCAGGAGCTAGGAGAAGCCATCCTGGAGCTGGAATTAAAGGTAATGAGGGTCTTGTCTCTTTAATTTAAAACTCCCTAGCAATTACTTATGAACCAAACCTTCTTTCATGAAGCCAGTGCTGGTCGCGTGGCAGAACTATCAACATTACTACAACAGACTGAATGTGTGCCCCAGTATTTTTATGGTGAAATCCTAATCCTTGAGGTGATGATATTAGGATCTGGACCATGGGAGGTGAGAATGAACCCTCAGGAATAGGATTAATGCCCTTATAAGAGACCCCAGAGATTTCTCACTCTTTTTCTCATTCTCATGTGTGAATATAATAAGTCAATAGTCTACAAATAGGAAGAGGATTCTTACTAGTACCCAACCATCCTGGCACTGCCAGGTTCTAAAACTATAGGTAATAAATTTTGCTGTTTATAAGCCACTTAGTCTATAATAATTTGTTATAGCAGCCTGAACTGAGACACACAGCCAGCATACCAACGTCAAAGCCTCCCATGACATCCCATCACTAGGATTAACGTTAAAACTCTTATTAGTAAGGCCTTAAAATTACTGCAAAATATGATCCAGAACACATCTCAGCTACATTGCATGACACTGTAGTAATGTATATATCCCATGACACTGTACTAGTACTGTATATATCCCATGACACTGTACCCCTACCTGTAGTCCTGTTCCACTGCCCTGTCCCACACCAGATTACTCTGCACCTCAACAGAAAACAGATGAGGAGCACACAAAAGGATTCTGAACACTAATGTTCTGTATGGATGACAGAGGAAGATGGCAAAGGAAATAAAAGAAGTAACCAGTGAGATTGGAGGGGAAAAAAATAGAAAATGTGATATGGGAGAAGCGAAGTAAAGTGTTTCTAAGCAAAATGAATGGTGAAGTAGATTAAATGCTCCTACAATGAACCCCAAGAATTGGTCTTTAAATCTGGAGATTGTTGATCCTTAAATAAGTATTTTTGTAGAACAGTGAGGAAAGAAGCTCAAATGAAGTACCATAAAGGTGAATGAGAGAGGAAGAATTAGATGGTATTTGAGATAATTATACTTAGTAATAGGAATAGTATTTATTGGCATTTAAAATATTTTAATTTAAAGTGGTTTTATTTCTTTACCAGGCACTATGCTAAGTATTTTACTGCACTTTCTCACTAAATTCCCACAGAAACACCATTGGTAAAAAATAGAAATGTAGAGAAACTTGGAAATGATTCTATAAAACACAGCTAGAAAGCTAAGGGAGACTGAATAATGACACTCCAATTCCTGGAACCTGATACAGCAAAGGAGACTTTGCAGATATGATTAAGTTGGAATCATGAAGTGAAGATGTTAACTTGGGCTATTGGGTGGGCTCTAAATGTAATCAAAAGTGTCCCAAAAGGGAGGCAAAGGGAGATGTGACACACAAGAGAAAAGGTAATATCATGCCCTGAGAAGGAGATTTGAAGATGCTCAGCTGCTGGCTCTGAGGGAACAGTGGAAGGCCAAAGGATGCAAAGAACACAGGTCTAGAAGCTGAATTGTTGTGACACATGACTAAACCAATCTCGGTCACTCCAGGTGAACTGGGCTGGCATGAAATAATCACACAGAGACAGAGAAATACCTTTTTCTTTGGGTTCTGTAATGGCTCTTCTGACCCAGCTCCCACAAAGGAGGCAAAGCAGGCAAGAAAGAGAGAGAGAATGCCTCGAACCGGTTTTATTGGGGAGAAGCTATTCAAATGAGGCAAGGGATTGTATTACAAAGGAACAGGTGAGTGTAACTCAACCCCACTGGGTAATGCCAGTTCCTGGAGCCAGGCCTCATTATCTCAGTGGAGGTAAAGCCCAAGTTATTGAGGGGCACAATAATTGTTCAGTATCTATTGCTCAGGACTTAAGAGCATTTATTTCCAGAGTGGCTCCTGACACTGAATCAGACAGACAAGGAAACATTCTCCTTGCACCTCCTGAGGGAGCACAGACCTGAAATTGAGACACCTTCAAACTTCTGGCCCCCAGAACTATAGGAGAATAAAGTCATGTTGTCTGAAGCTGTTGAATTTGTGGAACTTGGTTATTGAAGCCTTTGCAAACTAATCTGGAGGTAGTCATGATTCTACCTCTAATATAGCGTCTACAATACATCAAAGTGTCACACGTGTGGAAAACTACAGAAAAGCAGGAGGGAAAAAGGGACAGAAGAGAAAAGAGAAGGAGTAGGGGAGGGAAGAAAAGGGGGAGGCAAAACAGCAAGGAGGATTGAGAAGAGGAGAGGAAAGGATAAAATTGGGCCCTCAAATTCTTAAAGCCCATTTCACCTCAAGGACTATCATCCCCACTTGAGTCCAAGTGAGCTGACATGGGCCACAATTGAACATTAGCTCTAGGGGGTAGATTTACAGCACAGAATAACCTATGATTCATGAGGTATCACAGCCAGGGAGAAAGCAGATTGATGTAGTTCTAGTTAAGAGGTCAGCTGGCTCAGTAACTTCTGAGGCAGCCAAAAGTTTAATACACAAATATTGAATGGTTACAGACAAAGTTCAAAAAAAGAAGAACTTGATTCATATTGTACCACCCACTCAAGTAAGTCCTTAACTTGCTTTTAAAGATATATTCTATGGAGCTGGGGTTATGGTTCAGTGGTAGAGCACTTGCCTAACATGTGTGAAGCACTGGGTTAGATCCCTGGCACCACATAAAAAATAAACAAATAAAATAAAGGTATTGTGTCCATGTACAACCAAAAAAATATATTTTTTTAAAAAAAGTTATATTCTTATGGGCTAGGTTTGTGGCTCAGTGGCAGAGCACTTGCCTCTCATGTGTAAGGCACTGGGTTCAATCCACAGCACCACATAAAAATCATAAATAAAATAAAGGTATTGTGTCTATCTACAACTAAAAAAATATTTTTTTAAAAAATGATATATTCTATAAATGTTTTTTATTTAAATTTTATTATCTTGCTATTCATTATTATGAACTATAACTTGCTATAGTTAAATTATGTTGAGGCTTCATTTAAATGTTATAAGTAATCCATTCTCAACAAGCACTTTTATAAATGCTTCGCTACTTAGTTGTATTTAATTTAATGTTTAAATAGTATATATTATATAGTATATATTAATGAGGAAATCTCAAAATATATAGCTATAGCCAATATTTAAAAAAAGAAAAGGAAACTTAGCAGGAAAAATAAAATAAATAACAACCTAAAACTCATGGCAACATATGTCCCTTGGGTTCCAGCACAGATCCGAGACTCATCATAAAGAGAATCTTAACTCTGAATCCCTGAACTCTTGCAGGATTCTTTTCTTAGTTAGTTACATCATTTTTCCTAAAAAAAATGTGGTGTTTTGAAACTCTCTAAGATTTGGAAGAGATGAGGGGAGAAATATTTGGAGTCCATATTCTGAATATCCATAGGATGATGATTTTTCTAATTTTCTAAAAAATATTTCTATATTATAGGGCTGAAAGCTACATTTCATGGAAGAACAAAGAATTAGTGAGGTAAGGTAATAAGTGAAGTATTACAAAAGGTAAGGTGCATTGGTAGAAAGAAACACATTTAATTCAGTCTCTCCTATTCAAAAACAGAAAGGGAAATAGTAACCAAATTGTACAACATTCAGAGTATCTGTTTTTCGATTAAAATGTCAGGCAAAGAGGTCTTATTAAAGTCCACACAGCATTATCCTCCACTTCGGAAGATTGTTTTTCCCCTGGCACAAAAGGGCAGACCCATTGCTGTTTCTGCCATCCAAAGGCCTGAGTTAACAGCGACATCTAGTGGATTGTGGATATGAGAAACAAATATGCAGGGAGAACCCAGAGCAAATCCCTGTAAGGATGCTGCTAAGTATAAAGTTTCCCGATTTGTATAGCAACAAAATTGTCTTCTGATGGAACCAGTGAGGTCTTTCTCTCAGCAAATAGGATTATTCTGGATCAATACTTAAGACATGGAAAAGTCACTTACCATTCACTGCCAGGGAGTGAGGAAGGCTGTTGTCAAATCCCACCACCTCAGTTTTAGAACTGGAAATATGGCAATATTTCTGAGATTTTTTAAAAATATATCATCAATCTGACTATAGGAGCTTATGCTTCTATGGCAGAAGAAAGCTAAATAATCTTCTAAATGCCAACTTTAAAAATCTTTCCAAAGATATTAAATTTCACATTTTTTTCTTTTATTTCTCTACAGACTATTTTCTACTAACTACAGAAAAGGCCACCTCAGGCGACTCTCTAGCAGTTCAGACTCTGGCACTGAGCCCTTTGTGTCAGACAGACCAGCTACACTATTCTGTCCCTCTGTGCCTCAGGTGCCAGCCGCTGCATCCTTTGTCTGGTTGCCAGGTCAGTAATTTCTCTTGGCATCTGCCTTTTCCACCTCTTCCCTCCTCCTCCCGCTCCATCAAGAAATCTAATTCCAAGTTGGCAGGCAGAAGGTCAGAAATCTTTGAAAGCCACATCTTCTACCGCCCACTCTCAGGTCTCACCTCTGCACATACTGCAAAATGCCAACTGACATTCCTCCCCTTTCCATAACATCCTGTATCACTGGAACACTGAGAAGGTTGTCACCTGAATCTTGCCCTCACATCTGCTCCTTCCCACTCCCTAAGCATCAGGGATGTCTTTTATTAGTAACATCCTGCCTCATCTGTCTCAGAGACTCAGCACATCTTGTCATCTGTCCTGGGATCAGCAGCCTCTTCAGAGTTATCAGCTCTGGACCTTGCATCCATCACAGGCATTCAGAGCCAGAGCTGGCCCAGAGCATCTGGGGAGGAAGAACCCACAGTCCCCTGAAACTGACACAATTGCATTTTTGAAAAGTGGGCCATGTTAAAGCCAAGGACTGCAGACTTAAGTGACAGAAAAGACAAAGGATAAAAATCATATCCAATGTGAATAGGTGAAAGTTTTGTTGCTTTATACATTCTGAAGTGACATGTTCAATACAATTTTGGGGCAGCCTTTTAAGAAAAAAAAAAAAGGTTTTAAATATCTACATGGTTTTTGCCCATAAGGAAAGAAAATTTTTAAAATATATGTCCTAGGACTTTTATACTTTTTTTTCAAGTTTTAAAGGGGGAACTGTGTCTATTTTTATTTTAAAAATACAAACTGCATATAAATATATTCCACAGAAATAAGGTTTTCATCTCACTTTTTTTCAACCTCTTATAATCGCTATGCTTTCTGGATCTCTTCCCTCCCTCCGCCCCCCAAAGAATAGCAAAATCAGATCTGCAAAAGGAGCAAAAGAAAAAGAGAGCAGTAGAAAACCTGAAAAGAGATTAAAAGACAAGTATTAGCCGTAATACAAATATCTACCAAGCAGAAACTGAAAAAAAATAATTGACTCCAAAACCTTTGAAACCAGGAAAATATCCTGTTATAGCTTCTCAGAAGAAAAATGATGAATAAGTCACAAATTAGTAAGAAAAAGTAAAGTTACAAGAAGTCTTTAAAGTGCACTTAAGAGATATTATTTCAGTGTTGCTCTGTCCTCCATATAGTGTTAAGAAATGACAAAACTGTTTAAACTGGGATACTATATAGAGATCAATTTTTAATATACAATGAGACAAAACTTAAGGTTTAAGTATTGGGTTTGTTTGTTTCCAATAGCAAGAATCAGAACCTAGCTTTCTGATTCCTAATCAATATTCTAGGTATGTCTATATACATTTTTATATACAAAGAAGGTGATCGTATTAAATAGATGAGTTCTGTCTTACATACTTTTCCAGCTCTAAAATAAATATAACTATAATCAAGAAATCAACAAAAATCATCTGATCTATCAAGATGAGCCATGGAATTGGGACAAGAGGTAAAATCAACCTTTTAAAAATAACTCCCCAAGGGCTGGGTATGTGGCTCAAGCGGTAACGCGCTCGCCTGGCATGCGCAAGGCGCTGGGTTCAATCCTCAGCACCACATAAAAATGAAGATGTTGTGTCCACCAAAAAAACTGAAAAATAAATATTAAAAAAATTCTCTCTCTCTCTCTCTCAAAAAATAATAATAGTAATAACTCCCCAAAAAGTGGAGATATTACCGTACCAATGTTCTTTCCCAGAGTATATAAAAGGAAGAACAAAAAGAAAAAAAAAGCACAGACACAGACTGCCAAGAAGAATCAAGACCTAAAAAGAGTAATAATGGTTATAAGTTCAGACTTTAGACATTGAGGACTACTGGGGCAGAATAGCTGGGTAAAGGGATAGTGTTTGGAACTTGCTTGACCTCACCATGCCCTATCTGTATAACTGAGAGGACATTTGGTTTAGGATTATAGGAAGCCTGTGTGTCATCCCAGAACTAATGCTAATGAGAAAGGGATAAGGAACAAATGGGTTTCTGCAAATGAAGAACAAAGGAAAGTTCTTCCATCTTTCACAAACTGAATAACGGATTGAAAACGGATGCTCGTTTATGCCTGCAGCTCACAAAGCCATCTTTCATTATTCATTAAAATGACAATTTTTCATTCCTTCACCCTAAAACAAAGAGATAATTAAAACTGGTTGCAATCTGGTAAAAAAAAAAAAAAAGAGAGACTAGCATACTTTAACATTCATTGCCTGGTTATATGACCAAGCACTTCACTGAATTTGTTTCCCCCTTCCGTGTGGAGATAATACATGCCCACAATGAAGTCCTTGTGACTTGATTCAGAATTTTCTTAGAAAGCAATGTTGTGCATCTATTGAATTTCTGTAATACCTCTAATGTCTGGGGTAACACTTAGTAAGCAAACACTGTTATTCCTTCAGGCAAATGTATCAATAATTCACTGAAAGAGATAAGATTTATTGAAATTTGGTGGTAAATCAAGTTGTTACCAAAGCTACAAAATGAACTTTCCAAGTTAGAACTTTCTAAAGGATTTTGGCATTGTAGCTATAGGATTGGTGACTTATAAATATATTCATCATAGAGTGATTATGAAAAATAGATATCATACAGAGGACAGACACTCATAAGACTATCTAGGATGAAGAATGAATGCCCCCCAAGGAATCCACGGTCAAACAAGAAAGGTCTTTGCTGAGCATGAATTCCATTTCCTAAGATAACCAATATCCAGTTGTCATGTAACCTGGGCAGCACAAGTGGGAAGGTGCAGTTTCTTTTCCTTCTTCCCCTCAACATTCTCTTCAGATGCTCAATCTCATAGTTCCATGAGAGAAGCTATGTGAAGGGGAGTGGGGGTGGAGGTGCATATCAACAATATTTTCTTTAAGAAAAAATCCACCTACCACCTACCCTCTTTTCCGTCACTCCTTCTGTGGGCTCCCGGTGAAGAGGGTAAGTTCTTTGTACATTGCTGTCCAAGTTTTAAAGCATGTCTACCTACAATGACTTTGTTAATCATTACACCAGCCAATGAGGAATAAAGGCTTCTTGCCATTAGTGTCAGGATTTAGGTTCCCTGACATTGTCCTGGGAACTTCAGGGGACCCACTCAGGGGTCCTGGAAGACCTCCTTCTCTTCTCAGTTCAAAGCTTATGTTTATCTTTCCAACTAACCCACTAGTTTCCTGTTTCTAATCTGAAGAACACCTCCAATCCTGCCCAGTGAGTCATTCAAAAACATTCTACACACATTCCTCTTCAATCCCTCTTCCTGAATTCTATTACTATGGGTTTTACAATAGAAAATTACTTCACAGTTTCACCAGCAACCATAGCCATTCAGCTACCACAGAGAGCAAGGATTTGTTTTCTCATGGTTCTGTGGAGCTTACAGTAGTCATAGATTCAGACAGACATTAAATCTATCATTTCTATACCAAAAATCACTGCATGGAGATGTAGTTTGATTTGAATCTAAATTCCAAGTTTTGAAAGCCCCAGTAGCACTGAGACAAAGGTTCATAGGAGTGAACAATTTCTGTGAAAAGGTGGCCATGCACAAAAATATCTTATGATTTAGATATTACATGTCTTAAATATCTTCATTAAAAGATGATGGAGTCAGGCCAGGACTGATATTTCAAATGTTCCACTAACTAATAATGGGCTTCTTAGAGCTGCTATCACTTTTGTTTAAATTCAGAACTTAGTAATTGTGTGTATGCATGTGTTTTATATGTGTGTATACATATTTGTGTGTGTATCCCTTGTGTTTTTGCACATATGTATGCCCTACGTATATATAACCATTAAAACACAGTCTGTTCCTATGCTGTTAAAAAGAGCTGTGTTTTATTTAAGGTAGCAGAGTTATCCAAGTATCTCCTACAAGAAAGATTAATTTATTATTATGCTTATGATTATTTCAGCAATTTAACCATGTTCTTATTATTTCACAGGCCATCATTCTGATCCAATTCCAATCCATACCTGCAGGCCCATTGTCTTTTACATGCTATACATGTAAATTCATTTTGTCACATTATAAAAAGTGGTGCTACTTGGATATTGGGCCTCAAAACACAAGGTGGTGAACACATGGAGAATTTAAGATGTTGATCATTCTCAATGCAATCAACACTCTTTTCACAAAACTATATCAATTGGGGGGGGATTAACTTAGATACTGAAGATTTTAGTTTTAAATGAATACCTATTTCCTTAAAGTTTTATATTGAATGGTAACAGTAGAACTAAGCAAAGAGGGAAGTATTTAGGAAAGTATTGTTTCAAAGAAATACTTCTGACATTTGCTCTCCTCACTGGCCACTGAAGAAAAAAAATTCAAATATGTCAGACTACATTGTTCAAGGGTTTGTCCTGTGTGTTAGATTACAAGATAACCATAAATTATTTATCTTCCTTTTTATATATCATTTTGCACTCGACTTTGCAGCTCTTCCCATCTAAAGCTGAAGCCTATTTCCCTGTTCCATGAGTTTGGATTGACATTGTGCCTAATCTGTAGTCTTGGGCAGAACTGAGAATTTATCAGTCTATACTCTGGATTTAAGGGCTCTGCATTTTCCCTCTCTCTTTTGGGGATTCTGCTCAGCTTCCATGTAAACACCTAGACCGTCCTAGAGGAGGATGAAAGACACTGGCTCAGTCACCTCCATCTTTGAGCAGCCTACAACCAGCCAACCCCAAGAAACAGAGCTGCCAAGCTGAGGGCCAGCCAGTGGCAGACCAGTAAGTCCAGAAGAACATTGACCCACAGAATCATGGACTAAATAAACTAAACTGTTTTAAGTCACATATTTTGTGTGGTTATATGACAAAAGATAATTGTCCACCATATTTTTCTGTGTTAGTTCCATTAGTTTTGAAGGACATATTTGTAAATATACAGATGGGTTCTTAAAATCAAATCTAGGTTGGAATAATGTGAAAATCCCAAGAAGTAATGCAAAGGCTTAAACAAATCCACTTGCTCTAACCCTGTAGAGCATGGGCAACCATTAGTTTCATTTCATTCATGGATTCAGGTTTTATGCAAGAATCTGTATACTTAGAAAAAAATTAACAAAGAGCAATCTCTCCCTTCAACTATACACTTGTTGAATGAAAACACCCTTGCTCTTCCCAAGGCAAGGTAAATGTACTGTGGAGAACATACACACACACACACACACACACACACACTGAAAGAAAATTCTACAACTACTAGGACCACAGCAGGCAAAGGAGAGCATCATCTTTATTTTATTTGGCAATGGTAGATGGACTCCCACATAGAAGACATTCCCACCCTGCCCAAGCTCCTGATCATACTTGTGTGCTCATTTGCATGGACCTGGTACTTCTGCTAGGAAGCAGCTGCTGACTAAATTCCACCACTCACCACAGCCCAGGAAAAGCCCAAGGAGGAGTAAAGACTAATAACAACCATCAATTAATTTAAAGGTGCAAGTGCAGAATGATTCTGTGGTGCAGTTTAGGATTAAGAGGCACAAACTACTTAGTAAAATAAAGAAAGCCTGTTGTGAATGACAGGATTTGACAATGAGGTAGATCAGATTCCAGCAAGCCAATCAAAGAAACAGATATACCTGCACAGTTGGAAATGGAAGATGAAATTGATGTGTTCCAGCAGCAAACAGGAGGGAACTAGCTACTTCCGTCCAGAACTCTGTTCTTAGGACTAAGAATACATTCTCAATTAGAAAACTGAATTTGGTTCCACCACACCCTGACTACTACAGTATATACTTCTCTATTCTTTCATATTCTCCTTCCTTATTCCTTTATTGTATATAAAGTAACTGGTGTATGTGCACAAGTGTGTTGCATTAATTTTTTAAAATTTTTCTAATTAGTTATACATGACACTAGAATGCATTTTCAACACACAGTACACAAATTGAGCACAACTTCTCATTCCTCTGGCTATACATGGTGCAGAGTCACACTGGTAGTATAATCATACATGTATATGGGGTAAAATAATGTCCATCTCATTCCACCATCCTTCCCACCTCCATTACCCCTCCCCTCCCTTCACACACCTTTGCCCCATCCAACTGGTAAAGTACTTGCCTAGCATGTGTAGTAAGGTACTGGGTTTGATCTTCAGTACCTCACATAAAAATAAAGAAATATATTGTGTCCATATTGTATTAATTTTCAAAACTAAATGACCAATGATACATTTTCAATGACATCAAATGGGAATGAGATGGGGGAAAACACTTATTCTGTGAAAATATCACTTCTACACATTAGTGGCATGATTACTGAGCTCTAATCTGTATATACCACTAAGTTATTTTGCTCTCACTGTTTTAACAACAATAACAAAACAACAATAACAACAACAAAACACTTCAAAAAACCCTTGAATACCTTATTGAATTGGAGATTTTTAGTGTTTTTTTATGTTTTATTATAAAACCAAGGAAAATGTTATACTTTTTTTGTACATAGCTGTTACATATGAGACAATCTGTCTTTAAGTAGGGGTAAATTACTCTATAAAAGGATTCTAAGTAGTTTTTACTTCTTCTTGTTTAAATAAACTTCCTTTAAATGAATGTGTGTGGGGGTGTTGTTTTTTCAATGTTTATCTCTAAAGCAGATTTTCCCAGAGGGGAAAAAATCCCAACTGCATAATCCACCTTTCCCTCTCTCTTCCTCTGCCAAGCTATATATTGAGATGGTAACCACACAAGTGGGAGGATCCAGAGCATCTGTGTCACTCAAGGAAGAGAGCTGAAGAGTCACCCAGCACACATTTGATGTTGTGTAAAAAAAAAAGAAAGAAAGAAATCATTGTTCTGTAAATAAAGCTTTCAGGTACATTAACTGCAGCATATCCCTACCTATTCTAAAAAAGTATTAAGATACATTGGTATGCTGATGTAAATGATCCTGCAGAATGGATGGAGGACAAATGCAGGAGCAATTGTCTTGAGTAGGTGATCCAGAGCACAAGCAAACCTGTGCCATAGCTAGACCTGTGGATGATTCATTCATTCATTCCCACAAACAAGAGTATGTAGGAACAGAATCAAGAAAGTTGGTAGACTTGATAGAAGGAGAATCACAGGTTTTTGTTTGTTTTGTTTTGGAGGGGTCCTATTTATTTGGGGCCAGAAAAATAAAAGTCATTGCCTGAAAATACAGAGGGGACTAGAAGTCTGAGGGAAAAGAATATGGTGTGAATCAGTCTTCTCAATAGAAGAGGGAAGTAAATAACTAGACAGATCCTGAAAATGAGTTAAGCCAACAAGGACTGATAAGGGACGGGGGCGGGGTATGTTTTAACCATGCCTGGCTACTTGGCTATACGTTTTCTCCAAGCAAAAACCTGTGTATCACCAGGGTAACAGCTTTGCAAGATTTATAATATAAAACATGTAACAGAGAGATAAGAAGCCAGAATGACAAAGAGGCGGAGAAGGGCATGAAGCCAGGCATGGTGGCACATTCCTGTAATCATAGCAGCTGGGGAGGCTGAGGAAGGAGGATCATGAATTCAAAGCCAGCCTCAGCAACTTAGTAGGAGCCTAAGTAACTTTGTGAGACCCTGTCTCTAATAAAATATTGTTTTTTAATGGTCTAGGGATGTGACTCAGTAGATAAGCACCACAGGACAAAAAAAAAGAAAAAAAAGGAAGGGCATGATTATTTTTTATTGGCTCATGAAGTCAGAGCTGAGAAAGGGAGAGTAAGATCAAAGGACATTAGAGAGCACACTAGTTTTCAAGGGTTGCTTAACAAAACACCACAGACTGGTGACTAGAACAATGGCAAAGTATTTTAATATGGTTCTGGAGGCTGGAAGTTCTAGATCAAAGTGCAGTAGTGTTGATTTCTTCTAAGGCCTCTTTCCTTGGCTTATAGATGACTGCCTTCTTCTGGTTTTTTCACATGGTCAATCCATTGTACCGTCTGTTTTCTCATCTCTTCATATTGAATTAGGGCCCAAAATAATATCCTCATTTTAACATAATTTCCTCTTCAAAGATTTTTATCTCCAAATACAGCCATTAAGATCGAAAACAAAATAAAAATCTTTCATGATAAACAAAAGTTAAAAGAATTCACAGCCAGAAAACCAGCACTGCAAAGCATTTTAGGCAAAACAATACACGAAGAGTCAAATTAAAAACAACAACCAGAACCAACAGAGGGAAGTACCTTAGTAAAGGGGGGGGGGACTAATCAAAGAGGGAAAAACAAACCAAATTAAAAATAAATAAATAAATAAATAAACAAATATGACCGGAAGTACAAACCATATATCAATAGTAACCCTAAACGTTAATGGCTTAAACTCACCAATAAAGCGACCTGGATTAAAAAAATAGATCCAACAATATGCTGCCTTCAGAAGACTCATCTGATAGGAAAAGACATCAACAGGCTGAAGGTGAAAGGTTGGGGAAAATCATACCACTCACATGGTCCTCGGAAGCAAGCAGGGGTAGCCATCCTCATATCGAATAAAATCGACTTCAAGCCTAAGTTAATCAAAAGGGATAAAAAAGGACACTGTATACTGTTAAAAGGAACCATTTACCAAGAAGACATAACAATTATCAATATTTATGCACCAAACAATGGTGCTGCTACGTTCATAAAACAAACTCTCCTCAAGTTCAAGAGACAAATAGACCACAACACAATAATTATGGGTGATTTCAACACACCTCTCTCACCATTGGACAGATCTTCCAAACAAAAGATGAATAAAGAAACTATAGAACTCAATAACACAATTAATAACCTAGACTTAACCAACATATATAGAACATATCAATCATCATCAAGTGTATATATTTTTTTCTCAGCAGCACATGGATCCTTCTCAAAAATAGACTATATATTATGCCATACAGCAACTCTTAGAAATTATAAAGGAGTGGAGATAATACCATGCATCTTATCTGATCATAATGGAATGAAACTGGAAATCAATGATAAAAGAAGGAAGGAAAAAATCCTACATCACTTGGAGAATGAACAGTATGTTACTGAATGATTAATGGGTTACAGAAGACATAAAGGAGGAAATCAAAAAATTCTTAGAGATAAATGAAAACACAGACACAACATATCGGAATCTATGGGACACTATGAAAGCAGTTCTAAGAGGGAAATTCATTGCTTGGAGATCATTCCTCAAAAAAAGAAAAAAAAACAACAAATAAATGATCTCACACTTCATCTCAAAACCCTAGAAAAAGAAGAGCAAAACAACAGCAAATGTAGTAGAAGGCAAGAAAAAATTAAAATCAGAGCTGAAATCAATGAAATTGAAACAAAAGAAACAATTGAAAAATTGACAAAACTAAAAGTTGGTTCTTTGAAAAAATAAATAAGATCAACAGACCTTATCCATGTTAACGAAGAGAAGAAGAGAGAGAATTCAAATTACTAGCATACGGGATGAAAAAGGCAATATCACAACAGACACTACAGAAATACAGAAGATAATTAGAAATTATTTTTAATCCTTATACTCCAATAAAATAGAAGATAGTGAAGACATCTATAAATTTCTTAAGTCAAATGATTTGCCCAGATTGAGTCAGTAAGATACACACAACTTAAACAGACCAATATCAATGGAAGAAATAGAAGAAGCCATCAAAAGACTACCAACCAAGAAAAGCCCAGGACCGGATGGGTATACAGCAGAGTTTTACAAAACCTTTAAAGAAGAACTAATACCAATACTTTTCAAGCTATTGCGGGAAATAGAAAAAGAGGGAGCTCTTCCAAATTCATTCTACGAGGCCAACATCAACCTGATTCCGAAACCAGACAAAGACACTTCAAAGAAAGAAAACTACAGACCAATATCTCTAATGAATATAGATGCAAAAATTCTCAATAAAATTCTGGCAAATCAGATACAAAAACATATCAAAAAGATTGTGCACCATGATCAAGTAGGATTCATCCCTGGGATGCAAGGCTGGTTCAATATACGGAAATCAATAAATGTTATACACCACATCAATAGACTTAAAGATAAGAAACATATGATCATCTTAATAGATGCAGAAAAAGCATTTGACAAAGTACAGCATCCCTTTATGTTCAAAACACTAGAAAAACTAGGGATAACAGGAACTTACCTCAACATTGTAAAAGTTATCTACGCTAAGCCTCAGGCTAGCATCATTCTAAATGGAGAAAAACTGAAGGCATTCCCTCTAAAATCTCGAACAAGACAGGGATGCCCTCTCTCACCACTTCTATTCAACATAGTTCTCGAAACACTGGCCAGAGCAATTAGACAGATGAAAGAAATTAAAGGCATAAAGATAGGAAAAGAAGAACTTAAATTAGCACTATTTGTGGAAGACATGATCCTATACATAGCACACCCAAAAGGTCCTACCAAGAAACTTCTAGAGCTAGTAAATGAATTCAGCAAAGTGGCAGGATATAAAATCAACACACATAGATCAAAGGCATTCCTGTATATCAGTGACAAATCCTCTGAAATGGAAATGAGGACAACCACCCCATTCACAATATCCTCAAAAAAAATAAAATTCTTGGGAATCAACCTAACAAAAGAGGTGAAAGACCTATACAATGAAAACTACAGAACCCTAAAGAGAGAAATAGAAGAAGACCTTAGAAGATGAAAAGATATACCTTGTTAATGGATAGGCAGAACTAACATCATTAAAATGGTGATATTACCAAAAGTACTCTATAGGTTTAATGCAATGCCAATCAAAATCCCAACAGCATTCCTCACAGAAATAGAAAAAAGCAACCATGAAATTCATCTGGAAAAATAAAAGACCCAGAATAGCAAAAGCAATTCTAAGCAGGAAGAGTGAAACAGGCGGTATAGCGATACCAGATTTTAAACTATACTACAGAGCAATAGTAACAAAAACAGCATGATACTGGTACCAAAACAGGCAGGTAGACCAATGGTACAGAATAGAGGACACAGAGACAAATCCACAAAATTATAACTACCTTATATTAGACAAAGGTGCTAAAAGCATGCAATGGAGAAAGGATAGCATCTTCAACAAATGATGCTGGGAGAACTGGAAATCCATATGCAACAAAATGAAACTGAATCCCCTTCTCTCACCATGCACAAAAGTTAACTCAAAATGGATCAAGGAGCTAGGAATCAAACCAGAGACTCTGCGTCCAATAGAAGAAAAAGTTGGCTCTAATCTCCATCTCATGGGGTCAGGCTCCAAATTCCTTAATAGGACACTTATAGCACAAGAGTTAAAATCAAGAATCAACAAATGGGACTCACTCAAACTAAAAAGTTTTTTCTCAGCAAGAGAAACAATAAGAGAGGTAAATAGGGAGCCTACATCCTGGGAACAAATTTTTACCCCTCACACTTCAGATAGAGCCCTAATCTCCAGAGTATACAAAGAACTCAAAAATTAAACAATAAGAAAACAAATAACCCAATCAACAAATGGGCCAAGGATCTGAACAGACACTTCTCAGAGAAGGATATACAATCAATCAACAAACACATGAAAAAATGCTCACCATCTCTAGCAATCAGAGAAATGCAAATTAAAACAACTCGAAGATACCATCTCACTCCAGTAAGATTGGCAGCCATTATGAAGTCAAACAACAACAAGTGCTGGCAAGGATGTGGGGAAAAAGGTACACTCGTACATTGCTGGTGGGACTACAAATTGGTGCGGCCAATTTGGAATGAAGTATGGAGATTCCTTGGAAAGCTGGGAATGGAACCACCATTCCACCCGGCTATTCCCCTTCTTGGACTATTCCCCAAAGACCTAAAAAGGGCATACTACAGGGATACAGCTACATCAATGTTCATAGCAGCACAATTCACAATAGCTAGACTGTGGAACCAACCCAGATGCCCTTCAATAGATGAATGGATAAAAAAATGTGGCATTTATACACAATGGAATATTACTCAGCACTAAAAAACAACAAAATCATGGCATTTTCAGGGAAATGGATGGCATTAAAGCGGATTATGCTAAGTGAAGTTAGCCAATCCCTAAAAAACAAATGCCGAATGTCTTCTTTGATATAAGAGGGGCAACTCAAAACAGAGCAGGGAGGAAGAGCATGAGAAGAAGATTACCATTAAACAGGGACGAGAGGTGGGAGGGAATGGGAGAGAGAAGGGGAATTGCATGGAAGATGGAAGGAGACCCTCATTGTTATACAAAATTACATATAAGAGGATGTGAGGGGGAAGGGAAAAAAAAGAGAGAGAGAAATGAATTACAGTAGATGGGGTAGAGAGAGATGATGGGAGGGGAGGGAAGGGGTGGGGGGATAGGAAGGGGATAGGAAGGGCAGAAGAATACAACAGACACTAGTATGGCAGTATGTAAAAACGTGGATGTATAACCAATGTGATCCTGCAATCTGTACACATGGGAAAAATAAGAATTCATACCCCATTTGAATCAAATGTATGATATATGATATGTCAAGATCAATGTAATGTTTTGAGCAACCAATAAAAAAAAAGATTTCAACATTAGAATGTGTGTGGGGGGGATACAATTCAGCTCATTACAAGGAAGTAGATATAGAAAAATAAAAAGTGGTGGCAAGTAAGTGAGATGCTACAAATTGAGGTTATTGAGCCAAAGATCTAGAGTATGATCAACAGTACTGGTTTCAGAGTAGAAAAAAAAAGACAAAACACTGTGTAATGAAGAAGTCAAGAACAAGATGTGGAATGCATTGTCCTTGTAGATAACTGGGTCACCAAGGTTGATAAAGAAGCTTGTTATATCCCCCAAAGCTCTTGTGGTAGTGCAGGAATGCTCAGAGGTGAAATGATTAGATTATGAGAGTGTGACCTAATCCATAGACTAATTCAATGGATTAATAATTTGAGTGGACTAACTGGATGGTAAAGGTAGGCAGGTAGGGTGTGGTTGGAGAAAGTAAGTCACTGAAGGCAGCCTTTGGGGTTCATATTTTCTCCCTGGCACCTCACATTCTCTTTGCCTCCTATCTGTCATGAGCTGAGCAGCTTTGCTCCACCACATCCTTCCACCATAATGTTCTGCCTCACCACAGGCCCAGAGCAATGCAGTTGGCAGATAGCAGACTAACCCACTGAAACTGTGAGCCAAAATAAACTTTTCCTCCTTTAAGTAGTTCTTGTCAGGTATTAGAATCACAGCACTGCAAAGCTAACATGAAGCCACAACGGAGAAAATATAGTCAGTCAAAACACAGTAAGTGCTAAAATCTTCCATTAATGTAAGGGTGGAAGGGAAGAAAGGGACCCATCAGAAAGAAGGCAGACGGCTGCAACCAGGAAGGCATCAGTGACCAGTTGAGGGCCTGTGTTTTCAAGGATCTGAGATGTTGGGGAGTGTGGGGGTTCAGGGGAGTAAGGAAAGCCAGGGAAACCCTTATTCTGAAAGAAGAACTGGTGAACAAAGGATACACTATTCCACCTACAAGTGCAGGGAGAAATGGGTTCGAGAGAAAAAGAAACCATCATCTGAGGGCTGGAGGGAAAGCAGGGTCGTTAGCAAAAGTCAGATTTTATTTAAAGCAAGAAGTTGAAGAAAAATATAAGAATTTGAGGATAGTAGTTTTTTTAATGAATAGGATAGATATTCCTGGTGATTTCCCTTTCAGGCAAAATTTCTCAATCCCACTGCACCTCGGCAGGGTCATCTGACCATTCCTAGAGAAGAAATGTGAAAAGTACTGTGCATCACTTCCAGGCTGAGATGATGAGGGTCCCTGTACAATTCACCCATTTGAACATTTAGCCTGTTCAAACCACCACAAAGGCTTCATTTCCAGATGTTTTTGATAGAAGACTGTGAAGTTTTTATCAGTTTCATGTCTGGATAACTAAGGAGAGCTGACTCCCTGCCAATCAATGTTGAACTTAAGTTTTGTAAGGGGTCAGTGGTATTTTAGAATGGGGTGTGTGTGCACATGTATGCATGTGTGCATGTGTTCTGTGATTTGCTGCCATAGTAAACCAGGCCTCTCCTGATTTATACAGATATCACCAAGCTCCAGAATGTATAGTGAGGAGAAAAGAACACTCAGACTACTTTTTGGAGAATGTGCATAGCCATATTGAAGATGTGAGAATAAGAGAAATAAAGGATGAGCTGAGAGGTTTGGGCTTCATGCAGGAAAGTGAGGATGCAGGGCTTGCATCTTAGAAAAAGACAGATTATTAGGTATAATCGCAGCCTCCTTCAATGGGTCTCCTGGGTACTTTGTGATAAAGAGATGGGAAATGTGGTCAGAAGTAAGAGCCAGAGATGATGCCACAAGGAGCACAGAGTTCTGTGAATGGCTCCTCCCCACCTCCAATATCCTGTCTTTGGCAAGAGAGAGAGATGTCTCTGTGATTTTAACTTTTTTAGGATAGTCTTCTAGGACTAGTGCTCCTTGGAACATGTACCAGAAAATTCAAGTCTGGAAGCTAGTTGGATTAAGCTTCTGTATGATTTAATATCTACAGATCACAGGAATTCAGGGTCTTTTGCAAATAAAACAAGGGAAAACCTTGAAGAGTTTATCTTCTGTCTTGAGAAGATATTTTCCTGAGAGGTACTCTCATAAGGTAAGTCTTTTTCTACTTAAAGAGGGAAGTTTCCTAGCAAAAGTAAGCTTCTGTTTTAGTTATGAAGGGAACAAGTGAAATAAGTGGGGCCAGAAGAGCACATGAAACCACTTATCCAATGCTGGGGTCTCTTGGGTGAGCTAAAGCAGATGTTAAACAGCAGGTAATCTAAAGAAGATGAGCACTGGGTGGTGTCCCACAATGGAAAGATGGGAAATGCAGACATACAAGGAAAGCAAGTGGACAGTAATGAAGCAGACAAGACTAAACCCCATACAGAGGGCAGGAATGGGGCAGCAATATCCAGACACACAGCAGCAGGGCAGCCAGCAAAGGACTTCCTCAGCAAATGTGTTCAGAAGAGGAAAGGATTTCCAATGGAATAATAGAGGAAGAAAAAAAGCAGGAAAGTTGGACATTGTAAAGCTGTAGAGAAGCTGTGAATCCTCCCAACTTCTACCCACCACACTTTCCTAAGAATGGCAGATAGTGGATCCACAGAGGAACACTGGTGGAATCAGGGAGGTAAGATGGCATGGAAAAGGAACACAGGCTTTGGGGGCAGACCAAACTCTCTCTAAGCCTTGCTTTTGGCACTGATTAATCAGGTTATCTTGACTGTGTTCCTCAGTCTCCTCATCTGTAAAATGACTGTGACAATTACATACACTGCTTAGCATTGTTAAAAAAAGTTAAATGAAATGACATCTATAAGGAGTCAGCAGAATGTATGTGATCTAGAGAAAGTTGCAATGAAGAATTAATCTCATTTCCAGAAAGCAACACTAACTGTTGAAGTACCCTTGGAAGCTAGAGAATATTTACCAGCTCTCAATATGAGAAAAATTATTGACATAACTTAAATTCATTTCACCCACAGGATCAACTTTTTCCATGTTTTTTGCTAAAGTCTAAAAACACTAAAATGAAAGCAAGAAATGGAGAATACCTAAGTCTCAGTGGATCCTAATAATCATCTAATCATCAGCCTGGAGTCCAAGCCAAAAAGCAGCCCCCAATCATGCCATCCTTCTCCCTCCAGAAAGGAGGGATGTATGTGTTTAGGAAACTATAAGTGATTGATGTCCTCCCTTCACAAAATGTATGTATGTATTTGTGTATATGTGTGTGTGTGTGTGTGTGTGTCTGTGCATGCCTCTATTGGTAGAGGCAAGCTCATATATTTTATATACAAACTGCATCTACAATAAGTTCTCTGTGAAAATAACTATAAGCTTCAGCTATCCCTTCTGCCAGAGAATTAGAGGTACTCTGTATGTTCAACATCCTCTAAAATGAGAACATATTGTGGCCAAATTTGGCCAAAAGATATGCATACATACTGGAGGGGGGAAAAACCAGATGTGAAGTAACCAGACATGTCCATTCCAGGAAAAGCAAAGTTGTTAGTTATCCATGTACTCGCTACACTATGGTATTTTCTGTATAAATCTCATAAAGTGAATTTATTCCTCACAAGATTCTGTTTTCTGTTCTTTATTTCCAACCTAGATTGGGTTTCCACAGTACAGACATTGAGAATAGCAAGTCCACATTAAAAAAAAAAATCTGCTTAAGGAATGCGATTAAATATTAAATAAGAAGCATAAGTATCTTAAAGCAAACTACTACTCTTAGGCTGCAATTCAATGAATGATATTTACACAATGTTATTAAGAACTACTTAACTACCAAAAAAATTTCATTTGCACATAGCATTCCATTTCAACCAAGCTCCTAAAGTTTACTCACGTGCTGCAGATCAGTTGCTCATAAACTTTAGGGTCAATTTATGCTTCTGCATGAGGTAATGGAAGAAAGAAAACATGAAGATAGAGCAAGAAATCCAGCTCCTTTCTTTTCTCTTATTTTCATAAATAAATACATGAATTGAAGATGAGCTTAAGATCTATTTATTCTACAATTATAAACAATAACAGAACCTTTTTAAAAAAGGAATTTGTCCAGGAAACCTAAATTTCTACCCACTCAACTAAACATATAATATGTTTATGACTAAGGAAATTACTATTTTATGGTCATATTTTTATATTCAACATGTCACGTGAACAAACCGTATTTACCCACTTCCTTTTTCTACAGTAGATTTACATAATTCTCTTGAGTATTGTTTCAGTTAATAAAGATCTTTCCATATATCTCCTTGGAAACTATCTTTCACTCTCCTCTCTCCTTTATTCTCCATATCTACTCAATCACCAAATTCTTTGGATACAAGAATTCATTTAATTTATCACCTTGCTATCATATGCCAGGAACTGAGGTAAGCATTAGAAAAATAAAGAAATGAGAAATGGTTCCTTCTGTCAAATAACTCATAGCATAGTTGGAAACAAAGTCAATAATCAATTACAGTGATAGGTCCACAATAAAAATATATTCTGAGAATTCTCTCACTGGATGAGCAGTCAGAAGTAAAATTCTTGAAGAGGGTTTTAAAAAACAAAACAATGAATTAGTGGCCAAGAAAAGGAGGCAGAGTAGAGCATGGAGAGGTAAAGAATGTGAAAATGCACACACATGAAGCTGCATGACTTAATTAGGGAACAACCAAACTGAAGGATGACTGGAACCAAGCCTATAATGGATTAGCAGAATATGAAATTATATAATAAAGTACAGAATGGATTATGGAGTATCATGTCTTTGAAGTTAGGAGTGATTCATTAATGATTTCTAAGTAGTGACATAATGAGATCCCTTTTCTAGAAAGACTGCTCTTGCTGCATTAGGTAGATTAGATTAGATAGATACATGCAGGAATGCTGAGAGAAGAAAATCAGATAGGAGTTACTGAATAAACGTAGAGGAGAAAATTATCTTAGCCAATGGTCCCCATTCTCTCCAACATCAGCTTTATGTAGGGATGAAAAAAATGTAAAATATTCACTTTTAAATCAGAACAACAAGCATAAAACTGGGTGTTCAATGGCTATTCCAATCAGAACATTGTATTAATTACCAAAATAGCCACAGAAACACCACAGGAACAATGATAAACTATATAGTAATGATTTAAATGTGGACTTCAGTCTGAAACAGATCTTGGTCTATACTTACTAGTGGTATAGACTTCAGCACATTACTGAATTTCACCAAACCTCATTTTCTTCATCACGCAAATGAGATTGATAATCATAGCTAGCTCTCGTAATAACGACAAGGAACAAATTGTCTAATTCATAGAGTAAGCAACCTGTGAAGAAAAGCTACTTTCATACCCATGTAGAATCGTTTGCCTCTGTAATAAACCTATAATGAATTGAATAGGATAATACTACAATAAAACATGTCTATTTTTTATTAGTTATTTCACTTCAAATAAGTTACTCCATATCATTGAGTTTTGATTTCCTCTGATCAATAGAGACAAACGCTTTAGTCCTATTTATGTAATAAGAATGCATTTAGATGCGAGATAACATGTGAAAGTAGTTTGGATACTCTAAAGTGAAGAATACATACAAGACATGATGGTCAGACCTTGGTACACTTTACTCTGGACAGCTCCAGTCACCTAGAGGTAATTCTGAACTACAGTTTGGAAATTGTACTACAGGAATACAAGGCTCAGATGAGAAGTTCTGGCCTCTAGTCCCAGCACTGCAACTAACTGTGACCCATGGCCAGTAACCTACCAACTTAGAGCCTCCACTTCCTCATCAGCAATTTAAGGGAGTGCGTTCCAAACCCTCTAAACCAGTTTATTGCAACTCCAACAATCTGATTTCCTTAGCTAAGACAAGTTTAAATGCTCAATAGTCTACATTTCCCTCTAGATCAACAAATTCCATTGAAATTAAGCAAAGACAGGATTTAATATGGGTCAAGAAACTTTCTACCCCAGAATCAATGCAATCTCACATTATTTAATTTTTCACATGCTTTAATCTGTGATGACATTCAGAAATGAGCAGATTAAATGCAATTGGTCCACCAGAACTCAGTTATCAGGCTTCCCCTGAAAGGTATTTATGCTACATATTTTAACTAATTGAGGGTACATATGAAAAAATTCTGGTCAGAATCAGAGAAAAGTAGGTGGTAATAAAGCTCTGCAAAGGGACATGAACTTACTATCTACTTCTTTATTATATTCCAGACATAAAATGGTTATTTGCCATTAATCTCTGTTACTCAACTTTCATTAGAGTGCATACATTGTTGTTTTTTCAAAAGCAATATAATTTAAAAGGCTAAAAAAGGAAAGGGCCAAAGATAGATGATGCAATAAGAAAATCATTTTTATGGGTGAAATCAGTAGGACACCAAACTCTCCAATTATGTTCTGAGGTTCAAGGGTCTGAACTATAAACCCAGTGGAAAACTGCGTAAGATTTTACCACTGTTGATATTGTTGCAGCTTTTGAGTTGTTTCTCTGAGTGAAAATCATTGTTCCCCAAAGAACAAATGGCAAAATTATATTTTTAAAGTATATATATTCCTCCATCTTAGCACTGCTGCAGTTGGGTTCAGATAACACCTTAGGGGCAGCCCTGTGATGTACAGTAAGTTTAGCAGCATTCCTGGTTTCAACCCGCTAGAGGCTACAAATGCTCAACTACCCCCAGCTGTGACAGTCAAACATTTCCAGACACTGCCAAACATCTCTCAGGATGATAGAATTGCTTTCATTTGTGAGCCACAGATTTAAAGAAAACTCAAACTTTCTCAGTCCTGAACTTGGAGCACCCCACCTGTCACTGTCACATTGAGAACATTCTTTATCCATTGTAATATCAAATAAGAAATTACTAGTGAAATACAGGATTCTTGGCTATTGTCCAGACCACCAGAACAATAGCCAAGAGACATCCTATTCCGTGAGCTTTCATTCATCAAAAGTTTGCTGATGACTCCCCAGAAACAACAAGTGTCTCACTAACACCATCTTCACAGCTCTTTGACAGCATCCTCCCCTGGGTCAAGATCCCTAGTACCTCGGCTCCTGGAAGACGGCAAACAGGATTACTTAATAATCATTATTTCCATGTCTGATTTCCCCAATTTGGGGTTTTAAGATATTTACTAGTGTCTCATCCTTGAACAAAGCATGAGAACTCTGAAGACCCATCAGAGGTAATGCCCCTTCACAGAGATCTTGCACTAACCTGGCCCAAGGTTTAGGATCCACCCTTTAGAGACAGTGTGCATGGCTGGTCTGCTTGGTAATGGTTCCTGCTACTTCATCAGGCTGTGACAAGGGAAGAGCAGGCCTTTTCTTCCTGGTTTCTATGGATTTTTCTGACACAAAGGATGTCCTCTATCTGGAGTTGTGCAGATTCTAGGAACTCACATCTTTCCTGTATTAACCTATGTGAGCAACCTGTCAACTTGTTGAGCAAAAGACTGGCTAGAAATTTTGAGAGACTTTCATGTCAAGTAAAAAGATTTACCTTACATTTTCTTTGCCTTATATAAGCACCTGGTTTTAGCAAAAGGATTCCAATAAAATATTGTTTAAAAGATTTGCTAAGATTCTCAGCACCCCTTGCAGATTGTAAAAAGTAGAAAACTTCAGGTATAAAAGCACATGGGATAGAAGGAGGAGTAGAGTGATTTCTAACTTCTGTTTTGATGTATAGAATCTAAAAGGGCTCTTCTCTCTTCTTTCCTCCCCCGACCTCACAGTGATCTCCTCTTATAAATCTCCCTCTGTGTCTCTGTTTAACTTTCTTAACTAAATTCCATAAATTTTGATAGTTTGTACTTTCTTTTTTTTTTCTGGTGTCCATTGTTTTTATTTTTATTTATTTATTTATTTTTATTGGTTGTTCAAAACATTACAAAGCTCTTGACATATCATATTTCATACATTAGATTCAAGTGGGTTATGAACTCCCATTTTTACCCCAAATACAGATTGCAGAATCACATAGGTTACACATCCACATTTTTACATAATGCCATATTAGTGACTGTTGTATTCTGCTACCTTTCCTATCCTCTACTATCCCCCCTCCCCTCCCATCTTCTCTCTCTACCCCATCTACTGTAATTCATTTCTCTCCTTGTTTTTTTCCCATTCCCCTCACAACCTCTTATATGTAATTTTGTGTAACAATGAGGGTCTCCTTCCATTTCCATGCAATTTCCCTTTTCTCTCCCTTTGCCTCCCACCTCATGTCTCTGTTTAATGTTCATCTTTTCCTCCTGCTCTTCCTCCCTGCTCTGTTCTTAGTTGCTCTCATTATATCAAAGAAGACATTTGGCATTTGTTTTTTAGGGATTGGCTAGCTTCACTTAGCATAATCTGCTCTAATGCCATCCATGTCCCTGCAAATTCCATCATTTTGTCATTTTTTAGTGCAGAGTAATACTCCATTGTGTATAAATGCCACATTTTTTTATCCATTCATCTATTGAAGGGCATCTGGGTTGGTTTTCCACAGTCTAACTATTGTGAATTGTGCTGCTATGAACATCGATGTGGCAGTATCCCTGTAGTACGCTCTTTTAAGGTCTTCAGGGAATAGTCCGAGAAGGGCAATAGCTGGGTCGAATGGTGGTTCCATTCTCAGCTTTCCCAGGAATCTCCATACTGCTTTCCAAATTGGCCGCACCAATTTGCAGTCCCACCAGCAATGTACAAGTGTACCCTTTTCCCCACATCCTCCCAGCACTTGTTGTTGTTTGACTTCATAATGGCTGCCAATCTTACTGGAGTGAGATGGTATCTTAGGGTGGTTTTGATTTGCATTTCTCTGACTACTAGAGATGGTGAGCATTTTTTCATGTACTTGTTGATTGATTGTATGTCCTCCTCTGAGAAGTGTCTGTTCAGGTCCTTGGCCCATTTGTTGATTGGGTTGTTTGTTATCTTATTGTCTAATTTTTTGAGTTCTTTGTATACTCTGGATATTAGGGCTCTATCTGAAGTGTGAGGAGTAAAGATTTGTTCCCAGGATGTAGGCTCCCTATTTACCTCTCTTATTGTTTCTCTTGCTGAGAAAAAACTTTTTATTTTGAGTAAGTCCCATTTGTTGATTCTTGTTATTAACTCTTGTGCTATGGGTGTCCTATTAAGGAATTTGGAGCCTGACCCCACAATATGTAAATTGGAGCCAACTTTTTCTTCTATCAGACGCAGTGTCTCTGATTTGATATCAAGCTCCTTGATCCATTTTGAGTTAACTTTTGTGCATGGTGAGAGAAGGGGATTCAGTTTCATTTTGTTGCATATGGATTTCCAGTTTTCCCAGCACCATTTGTTGAAGATGCTATCCTTCCTCCATTGCATGCTTTTAGCCCCTTTATCAAATATAAGATAGTTGTAACTTTGTGGATTAGTCTCTGTGTTCTCTATTCTGTACCATTGGTCCACCTGCCTGTTTTGGTACCAGTACCATGCTGTTTTTGTTACTATTGCTCTGTAGTATAGTTTGAAATCTGGTATCGCTATGCCGCCTGATTCACACTTCCTGCTTAGGGTTGCTTTTGCTATTCTGGGTCTTTTATTTTTCCATATGAATTTCATGATTGCTTTCTTGATCATTCATCTCGAAGTATTTTCTAATTTCTTTTGGCCTGTTTTTAAAGCCTGTAGTTTATTCTTTGGTTATTTATAAATATATTCTAACAAATCTATGAAAAATGTCACCAACACTCCTCCCATCTCAGTGCATATATGCTTCACATCAAATTATGGAGATGATTTTACCCTGGAATCTATGCTACCTTATTAACTGACTTTGACCAAGAGAAGGCAAGAGAAATGATGCTGTGCCAGTTCCAGGATTAGTCAATCCAATTTGTAGTTGAGCTGTATCTGGATTTGTTGCAGTTCTGTTTAAATTTTTGTTACTGGTGCTTCAAATATTTCCCCAGTAGTATCAGGAATTGTGATTCGAACACCAGCAATGCTCCAGTTCTATGATTTTTAGCTCACCACCAGCTTTTAAGATATGTGTGGAGCTCCCTTTGTTCTCCTGTCCTAAGCCATGAACATCTCTCTCCACCCTTCTGTCCTTCCCCTAGCAGTCACTGGGCCATTGCCCTGCACTCAGTAAATTCCCCTATATGCCATGGGGCCTTCTCTCAGTTCCTCCACCCTGCCCCAGCCTTCATGCTGACACTGTATTCTAGAGGAATAATGATGATTGGAGGCAGGCATGAGCTTGCTCTCTGACTGGGGCTCCTGGGAGTATCATCCAACAAACCAACCCCACACATTGTTAAATCTTTGTTAACAACCACTGGTTTCTTCTCATCCAGTTCATGGTGAGCCAGTACATTGTCTATTGTTCCTCCTGGGATGAGCGTAGCCATAGGTTCTTCTCTGCTAGAAAGGGCTTTTCCCTTCCTAGAACCTAATTCACTGTGTTTCATTAGCTTAAGAGTTTATTGGACTGTCTCATCTCATAGTGGGAGTGATATTCTTTTGCAATTTTCTACCTCAAAACAGGAAACAGAAGTCCTTGTATTTAAAGTCTATACACTTTTTATTCAACAGATTATCCAATAATAATGAACTCTATTCAAATTTCCTTCCCACTTACTAGTCTGAATTGTTAGGTGCCCTCTTTAAAGTTCCAGATCATAAGCCAACTATCATCAGGGCAACAGATAAATAAGCAGTCTCACCATCTAACCTACCAACCTCTGGTTAAATACATAGGATTGGGGTAGAAGCTTTAGGGTTAGAGCCTATTTATGAAATTAGTTTGGCTGACTTTTCATTAATACACCAAAAGTTCTCTTCAGCACAGACCTTTCCTCTCTTCCTTGATGTCTATCAGTTTCCATTTATAGGACAGTAATTTCCAACATTTCAGTGACATAGTATTTGTAAGATTCTGAGCTCCATTCTTCTTGGCCAGGATCCTGATGCTCCCTAAATATTGCTAGCTACCAAGAGTCTTCCACCTACTTGTCTCCATCTCTCTCAGCTACTACTAGTCAGCACCCTGCTGTTGTAAAGAACTAATCTTCTGCAAATGTAATACTATACTCAATCTGTTTTTAAACATTACTCATCCATATTTTGTTCCAATATTTTGTAAAAGATGTGAAATTTTTAACACTATATCCTCAACATAGTATGTTGCACAAATTTTTCATCCAATAAGTGTTGGATATTGTTTAATTGGAGCTAAATTAGTTGAAATTCGTATAAAAATAGAAAGTAACATGGGCTATGGCAGATGGATGAAGGAAGACAGCTCAGGTGTGAGTCTTACCTATCATAATTAGGATTGGATTCACCTATAAAATGAGTGGAGCTAGTAATTAGTGGGTTTTCCCCCTCTGTATGCCACTTCAAGGTGTGGTTCGGTGGCTAGACTTCTGGTTTAAATCCTAATATTTAGAATTGGGATGTAAAAGTTAGGGTGATGTGAGATTACATGAAAGTAACATCACCTGTCAAAAGCTGAGCAGGGCACAGTGGCACACACCTCTAATCCCAGTGGCTTGGGAGGTGGAGGCAGGAGGATCGCAAGTTCAAAATCAGCCTCAGCAACTTAGTAAGGCCCTAAGCAACTCAGCAAGATCCTGTCTTTAAATAAAAGATTTTTTTAAAGGGGCTGAGGGTGGCTCAGTGGTTAAATGCCCCTGGGTTCAATATCTGGTATCAAAAAAAAAAAAAAAAAAAAATTGAGCGGAGCTGAGCTGAGCTGCCAGATGATTATGTTGTCAATTAAAAGAATCAAAATTAAAATGATAACAAAATCTTCTATCAGTTACTGTGATAGTATAAGCAAGAGGTCAATTAAGAGAAGTGTGGACTCCTTCACTGTTCATGTGTCCCTAAGCAACACTGGGTGAGAATCAGAAGGAGAATCTCAAACAAGGCTCTTATGGTTTCATGGACTCAGGATAACAGAAAGGAGAAGAGGGATACACTTAGGAATGTAACCGTACTGAGTACTAGGTCAGGATAGAAAAAACAGGGTCTTCAAAGGTTCCCTGGCCCCCAGATAAGGGACATTTCAGGAGAGGGTCCTGAGGAGGACTTCTCCCAAAGTTTGCCAATTTTTCTGAATGGATATGTTTTAGTCAGGTTTTGTTTTGTCACTATGACTAAAATACACAAGGACAACTTAGAAGAGGAAAAGTTTACTAGGGACTCATGGTATCAGTTCTCATCATAGGTGGCTGACTCCTTTCCTCTGGGCCTGAGGTAAGGAAGAACATCATGAAGGGAGGACCCAGCAAAGGAAAGCTGCTAAGCTCAGGGTGGGATCAGGAAGAAAGTGGAGAGGGGCCACATGGAAGTTGCAACCCTCCATGGAATGTCCCAGTGACCCTCCTCCTTCAGCTAAGCCCCATATATCTACAGTTACCACCAAGTTAGTCCCAAACTAGGATGGACTGTTTAGGGTAGCTGTCCTAATATACACATTTTACTTCTTAATAGTCCTGCATTAACAGGAGCTTTTGGGGGACATCTCACATCCAAATCATAACATTCTGCCTCTGGCCCGGCAAAGCTCACATCCATCTCACAATGCAAAATGCATTTTGTCCATTTCCAAGATTCACATATTTTTTAACAGTTTCAGCATTTCCCAAAAGCCCAAATTCAAAGTGTCCTCTGAGATTCAGGGCAAAATCTCAGTATAAAACCCTGTAAAAATCAAAAGCAAGATACATATAAAAAAAAAAAAGCATATGGTGTCACAGTGAACTTTCCATTCCAAAATGGAGGAATAGTTTTATAAAAAGAACTAATAGAGTCAAAACAAGACTGAAACCCAAACACATCCTATAAGTCTGCATACAGTATCTAGGATACACAGTGTAGAGATTTCTCTCCAAAGGGCTTGGGCAATCTCACTCCTTTGCCCTTGCCAACTGCAGAGCACAGGGACTCTCTGTTACCCTCTCTCTCTCTCTCTCTCTCTCTCCAAAACCAGAAGCTTTTCTCAGCACACAGTCCATGTTACTGGCATCTCTTAATTCCTGGGATTTTCATCACAGTTTCAATGTCATCTACAAAGCTTCACACATTGCCCTCTCTGAGGCAGCCCACAGGGACTCCTACTCTGCTACACTTTGCCTGGCCTCCCGGGCCTTACTTTGAAATCTCAGTGGAAGCCTCCATGACCCCTTAACCTCAGCATCCTGCATTTCTGCAGAACCAGTATCATGAGAATGATGCCAAGGTCTGCTGCCAGCTACACAAAATCTGGGCCCCTAGAATCAAAGCTACAGTGATCTCTGAGTGCCTGTATGGCTCAGCAAGGTAAAACAACATTTTAGGTCCCTGTGCAAGTAGGGGCCTAAATCTTAATCTCAACAGAATTCTGTCTTCTGTGCCCTGGGGCAGATAGTGAATGTGGTCTTGCAAATTTCTGTGATGCCCTCGAGGCATCTTTCCTATTGTCTCCTCCAAAACAATTTAATATATCCTTAAAAGCTGTAATCTCTTCAACAAGCACAACTTCCTTAGCCTCAGCTTTACATGCACTTTTCTGGACATATTGAAAGTTTTAAAAATCCTTTTGCTCTGTTTTCTGCTACTGATTTTCACAGTAAACCTGACTAAAAGCTGTCTGTAATGTTCATGCCCCTGACTGAATGTTGTGCTGCCTTGTGCTTCACCAGATTAAGTAGTCCATTACTTTTAAACTCAAGCTCAAAGTCTCAAGACATGAGAAAAATGTACCAAATCCTTTACCAGAATATAACACAAGTGGCCTCTAGACCCATTTCCAGTAGTGTCCTTGTTTCCTCTGAAACCTCACAAGCACAGTCAACATGCCTTTCAGCATCCTAGTCTATTGAATTCCCACCAGCATCACCCATTAGGTTCTACTTACAACATTCTGAAGCTTTTCCATCTTGCATCTCTAAACTTTCCAAAATTCCTCCCCTGCAAACCAGCTCCAAAGGATTTTGAATCACATGGTCAGGTTAATATCAGCAACAATCCACTTCTTGGTACCAATCTCTGTTTTAGTTAGCTTTTATTTTATGGTGACCTAAACACTTGAAAAGAACAACTTAGAGGCGGAAAACTTACTTGGAGCTCATGGAATCAGAGGTCTTAGTCTATAGACAGCTGACTCCATTACTCTGGGCCCAAGGTAAGGGCAGAACATCATGAGGGCAGGGCCCAGCAGAGGAAAACTGGTCAGCTTAAGCTGGGGTCAGAAAGTAGGGGGAGAGGGGTGCAGGAAGAACAACCCTTCCAGGATACACCCAGTGACCCACCTCCTTCAGCCATGCCCCACCTACCTACAATTACCACCCAGTTAGTTCATTCTAACTAGGATAGACTGTTTAGGTTTTAGCTCTCACAATTAAACCATTTCACCTCTGAACATTTCTGCATTCTGCATTAACAGCAGCTTTGAGAGGACACTTATATCCAAACCATAAGAGAGTGTCTGGGCTAAGAATGCAGATAGGCATAAAAATATGGCCATCCATATCCCTCCCTTCACACACTGGTTTATTAATGCACTGGTTTATTCACCAAATCTGGTGTGACATGAGTGCTTTCCCCATAAAGTCTGACAAGTAAAACCCTTGTAATTTCTCATGATCAAACTTGAAAAATCACACTTAGTTTCTTTCCAAGAGCCAGACTCATCATCTATATAAAGCAGGGACTAGCAAGGGTGAAAACAAACTGACTTTGGTTGTTCTTTTACACAGCCCTAAGAGCCATGGTCTCTTGAAGAGGGGCTGGGAAATATTTGGGACTCTGAAAAGTTCTTTTCTAGGTAACTCTCTTCTGATTTCTATCCTACCTAAAGAAATTGATCCTGGTAGTCACTGCATGCACAATGAAACTAACCAGGGCAAAGGGACAAATTCTGAAACAGCTTATAAAATTATCTATGAGGCAACGATCCTTTCCAGATGGAAAACACTGGAATTGTTATGATCCCCACAGTAAATTAGAATTAAACAAAACTTAAATCATCTTCCTTATGCTCATGGTCTCTTACTACTTTTTATCCACAGATAGTAAATAATATGAACTCAAACACATGTTCAGAAGATGTTACTTCTGTTCTAAAACTACTCACATTTTACAAACATGCATACAACCAGGGAAAAGCTCTCAAAGTATGTACTGGTTGATGCCAATGATAATAAAATAACTGAATGGACAGGAGCCCCCATTAAAGGAAGTATTATACAATGGTTAGTTTCTTTTAGAGATTCAATAGGTATTCTTTTACCATAACATACACAGCCTTTGGACAACAGAACCTTAGTTTTATTTCATAGATCAAAAGAAAAAGAGATGAAGTAGTTTATAATGTCAGCTTTGAACAGTGACTAAGCCAGATGTAGTGGCACACACCTGAAATCCCAGTGGCCTGGGAGGCTGAGACAGGAGGATCCCAAGTTCAAATCCAGCCTCAGCAAAAAATAAGATGCTAAGCAACTCTGTTATAAATAAATACAAAACAGGGCTGGGGATATGGCTCAGTAATTGAGTGTCCCTGAGTTCAATCCCTAGCACCAAAAAAAAATGAACAGTGATTCTGGATAACATATGGGATACCTGAGACAATAAATCATATTTTAATGGCCTTTGTAATGAAAACGCCATGGAAAGATAATAGTCCAAGGGTCTCTGTCACACTGTATAATGAAAAGCAATAATTGTCAATGATTATTTCCAAAGTCAGCATCCTATAAAAGCAGAAAGAAATGTGACATGAAGAAAGAAGTATGCAATCCTGATATATTCCTTGCTAGTACGCTGATATCCAATACCATGTGCCTGGCAGTAAGAAGATCAACTGCATAAATATTTAGATAGGAAAAAGAAAGAGAAAAACCACTCCAACTCCTAAGCTGTTCTTTAGCTTTTTTCAAAAATAAATACTTAGGTTCCACTGCTTATCAAAATAATCTAGTTGCCACTTGTAGAAGGGGGAAAAACACAAAAAAGTTAAAACAAAAATTTTTAAAAAGAACATAGGCCTTGAAAATGACCACCACATAAGTCAGATAAATTTGGGATGCCTAGAAAAATTTTCTTAAAGGATGTTCTGTTTTTAACCAAAGGAAACTTTATTTTTCTGACAGTTTTATGGGCACTTTTTTCTATAAATATCATCGTTAGCCCTGGCTTATATCTATGTTCACTGGAAACCAATTCTATTTCATTTCACGAACATCTGTGAATGAGTAATATCTTTGGATCCACAGCAATGCTGTCTGCTTTTAAATAATAGCAATACACTTATTGCTAAGGATTCCTACTGAACGGGTGGGTTCTCAATAGTTATTGAGTACTATTTCATTAGGTGAATTAAGCTCTTTTACCCCTGAGTCTTAAATTGGACCAAAGTGTCACAGCATTAACAGTTTCAACAGAAAGAACATTTCCGAGAAAGCATCAATTAATCTATTCCTGGGTGCTATCCCTGCAAAAGAAGCCCTGTAGGAGACAATTCTGTTAGAATTGATATTAAAGCAAAATATCCAGAAACAGGCAAAGGATTTCAATAAAAAATAACAAGTTGAAATTGGAAGCTACTTGTTAAATAATCAAAGTCAATTTTTTCTCCACCCTTAACATCATTAATAACAGTAGGAACTACATGTTGGAACAGTCTTGGCAGTCATGTGCCACTGTGTATAAAAGCAATAAACATGAGCTCTTCCATATAGCTTAAACATTCAGCTTAGTAATCATATCAATTGCACTGTTCATTCAAAGGAAAGTTCCTTGTCTCTCAGTATATTCTCAAATTCTCAAAACTACAGAACTAGCACAAGACCTAAGTATTAGAATTAAGAATTCAATTTTGACCACTATTTCTCTTCATATTTTCCCATGTATTCTAGATACATATTTTAAATATCTTTGGGGACAATAGTAGTCTCTAATTTCTTAGAATTGGGTGATACAGTTTAATCAATGTTAAAATATATTTTTATTATAAATAAATATTTGGAGTGCCTTACATATAATTAAATTGAAAAATTCCATTTTTTCTTATTACAAAACTGAAATTTGTTAACATTTATAATTTTAAAAGGTCTATCTCAATTTAAACTATAAATTTTAGCAGTGTAATCTCATTGAGCAAGTGGGAATATATATATGCTTTATTAGAATACAAAGCCAACAAGTGTTTTCGGGAATGTCCAAAGTACTTCTTCATACTAAAACAGGAAAACTCAAAAAGGGTTGAGAGGCTCAAGTTGGTCTCATGAGATTCTGAGATAGGATTTGAAAATGGATTTGATTGCAATGTAGTAATCTCTAGTCACTTTATATTTTTTATTTTATATTATAAAATAATGCACACATCTTATCAAAATATTCAAGGTGGGAATGCAGGATTTAAAGGTTTTATCTGGCCCCCTCCACACATACACCACTCATTAAGCTTATGTTTAGTTCCAAAAAGGTAGGGAGGGCTGAAGGTGTAGCTCAGTGACAGAAGGCATGTTATAACAGGTGGGAGGCCCTGGGTTCAAACCCCAGCACCAAAAAAATAAAAAATTGTTAATACTCAATTATGTTTTCCAGTATCTTTATCATAAGGTGAAGAGAAAAAAGTTATAATTATTGAGAATCAGGTACTATGAAAGAAAAAGTATATCTTTACCCAAATATATGCATGAACTCTTTTGGCTGACTTATTAGTTTTCAAGGAACACCCCACTAATATTTTATTGATCCAATTTTCAAAAAAGGAGAAATCTCTGCCTAAAAGTGCACCTTACTGAAAGGAGTCTGAAATAGAAAAATTTTCCTGGATGACCTCATAGAGAGGTACAAACTAGCAATGGGCAAAGTGGAAATCTATCACAGTAACATTTCCTCCCTTGGTTCCTGTTTCCTGATCTCACAAAACTCAGAAATTACTGACAACAACATTTATTTCAACACATATGATATGCCCTTTCAGTGATCACAAGTTATACATCCCCTACATGATACAAACCAAACATACACTAAAAATATATTGACTTTATCCTGGAATATCATTATGAGTCTTAGTCAAAATACTTGAGGCCCCTATGAAGAAAGAATCAGATGATGTCACTTATGTCTTATCTTCCCCACATTTTAGCTAAGTAATCTCAATCTCTCACAAATACATAATGAGCACCAGTCACTGTTCCAGACACTGAAGATAAAGCATGAACCAAAGAAAGAAAAAAATCCCTCTTGGAATTTCCATTTCAGTGGAAGAAACAGACAACAAATAATCAATGTGCACAAGTGAAAATACATAGCACAGCAGAAGATATCAAGTGCTTCAAAGAAAGAAATCCAGGCCAGATGGTTAAGAGGCATATTATTAGACAAGATGGTGCCCAGGGAAGGTCTTACAAATCTCTGATGAACAAAATTATAGAACTAAATAAATGGACAGTATTTAATGCTCATGACTAGAAGACTCATTATTATCAAAAATGTCAGTTCTTCCCAACTTGACCTATAGAGTCAAAGAAATCTCAATTGAAACCCTATCAGTGATTTTGTGAATTTCAACAAATTGATTCTAGAATTTATACAGAGAGACAAAAGATCCAGAAGAGTCAATGCTTTATTTAAAGAGAAAAACAAAGTTGGAAGACTGAGAGCAATTGACTTTAAGATTTACCATGAAGTTATGGTAATCAAGACAGTGTGGTATTGATGAAAGAGTAGATAAATGGACGAGATTGGAGAACCTTGCAATAGACCCACATAGTCAACTGATCTTCAACAAAGAAGCAAAGGCAATACAATGAACCAATCATAGTCTTTATAACAAATGGTGCTGAAACTAGTGAACATTCACAGGCAAAAAAAAAAAAAATCTAGAAGCAAAGATTTCATCCTTTATGAAAATTCACACAAAAGGGACCACAGAACTAAATATAAAGTGCAAAATTAAGAAATCCTACAAGATAACATAGGAGAAAATCTAACTGTGGAAAGAGCAACTGTCTTTTAACACTGAAGTCACCATCCATGAAAGAAATAACTGATAAGCTGAACTTCATTAAATAAAAACTTCTGCTGTGCGAAACACAAAAGCAAAAGATTGAGAAGACAAGCCACAGATTGGAAGAAAATATTTGCAAAAACATATCTGATAAAGAGCTATTATCCACACTATACAAATAACTCTCAATACTCAACAATAAGAAAACAAATCACCCAATTAAAAGATGGACCAAACTCCTTAACATTCACCTCACCAAGGAAGATATGCAGCTGGCAAATAAGTGTATGGAAAAAGCCTCTATATTATATGCCATCAAAGAAATGCAAATTAAAACAATGAGATAACACCACAAATATATTGGAATTACCACAGTGAGAACACAGACACCCCCAAACATTGGCAAACAGAACTCTCCCCCAAACAGAACTCATTAATTGCTGGCGGGAATGCAAAATGGTATAGCCACTTTGGAACACAGTGTAGCAATTTCTTATAAAACTAAACATATACTTATCACAGGACCCAGCAATAATCCTCCTTAGTATTTACCAAAGGAGTTGAAAATAAGACCACACATAAACCTGCACTATGATATTTATAGCAGTTTTATTCATAATTACCAAAACTTGAGAACAACCACGATGTCTATCAGTTGGTGAATAGATAAATTATCTTTAGTCAATCCAGACAATGCAAAATTATTCCCTTGAACACAATGCAGTTCCATTTCCTAGTACCTCCGAATAAGACCATATTTGGAGATGAAGTCTTTAAAGAAGTGATTAACTTAAAAAGAGGCTCTTAGGTGGGATACTAATCCAAGATGACATATCCTCCTAAGAAGTGAGGAGGCATCAGGAATGAGTGCACACTGAAGAGACGCTATGAGAAGATATAGTAAGCCTATAGCCATCATCAAGCTAAGGAGAGAAGCCTCAGAAGAAGCCTGCCACATAGTGACCTTAACCTCTATTCTCAGAGCTGTGAGAAAATCAATGTCTGTTGTTTAAGCCATCTAATGGAATTTTTTTTTACTGTAGCTATTAAAAGTTAATATAGTTTCTGTTTAAGCATATAGTACACATAAAACTAATGGTTCTTACCTCAACATGAAGGGTTAAACATAGAAGCAAACAAAAGCTATCAAACTCACCGATTAACGTGCTAACACAGCCACTGGCCCTACATCTGAACTCAGAGGCATCAAAGAATCTGATGTCACGGTACACAACAAGGCCTGGAGGTCTGGAATGAGATACATATTTGACTAAGGATTACAGAGAAATGATCACCTATTTCTTCTCCAGCTCCTTTATAATATATTTTTCTCTACAGTGAAAAAATAAGAGGAAAATAGCACTAAGATGAGAGGTTAGAAAGACCTACAGATGAAGTGCTATTTGGAATTCTAAAAGGAAACTGGTCAAATCAGCCTTGCCAATCAGGGGCATCTATGGTGAAGACATGTATCAATAGAGAAAAGGCCCAAGACAGTAACCACATTCTCTAGGGCCTGTGCGACATTAGGCAATACAAAAGGATCCTCTGTCCCAGAAGGAATGGTTGCGGTTCCTTGCTGAGGACTTCAAATGCCTGGCAGAGAGAAGTGATCTCAAGATGGAGACCAGAAGGACTTGTAGTTGAGCTAGGGTTGAATGGGAAGCGCAGCCAAACTTCCAGGATCCAGAGCATAAGAAAAACAGAGAAGGAGAAGGAGAAATCAAGGTAAGCCCAACAGCTCAGAGCCCACTGCCTTTCATGCTGAAAGAACAGTGGCTGGCACACCCACAAACAAGGAAGCCAAGGCAGAGTTCCCTGCCTTCACACAAGCAGGACACAGCACACACACTGGTCTGGAGGGCTGGGTGGATGGGATCTTCCTCTGGCCTCCAGGCTTCTAATGTTCACCCATAAACAGAGCTTATGTTTCCTCCTGCACCTACCTGCCATCCTGGCAAGACAGAGACGGAGGTGACAGATGGTGGTAGCACTTGTAAGAAAAGAAGCAGGCCAGACATGAGTTAGAATTTTGGACAGATTAAATATTTATCTAAAAGAGGCTGATTTAGCCAGAAGAGACTCAATTATCTTTAACTGTCAAGTTCTTACTCCATCAGCATAAAAGGGATCACAGTGCAAGATAAAATGAGGTGCAGCAAAATTTCAAAGCTCCTTTTATTCCCAGCCAAGATGTACTATGTATCTCTAATACCTCCCTCTTATATTTTGAATTATTTTTAAAATGAAGACAGTATAAATGTGGAGGAACCTCTAGCAAACTATGGAAAACTCATTTTATGAAACAATGGATGCCCCCAGCCCAGCAGCAGGTGCACCGAGGAGCCACATGTGATAGCTATGCTATGGAGGGTGGCTTATGCCTGTGGTACAGACCTGCACAGCCATCCTCCACACACTCTGAGAGTGCAGGGGCTGTGACAGGGATCAGACAGAAAAGGCAGCCTTGGAAATTCATATGCTAAGCTGAGCTCTCTCAAATGATAACTTCTAAATAATCATTGACAAACAGTGGTTTGTTTTCATGGCTGCATTACTGAAAGAAGTATAGAATATGGGGTTTTTTTTTTGTTTTTTTTTTTTTGCTTTGTTTTGTTTAAGGGATACAAGAAAGATTTTCACTCTTCCTAATAAAAATAACCATTTATCTTTAATGCACCTTTCAATATTCTAAGGATTACTGGGCATAATGTTTGATTTGCATGCTCCTGATTTCAGTTTGAATATATATCATTATTGCTATAAGTAGATGCAGATGCTCAAGTTAATTTTATTATTAATGCCTTAAAGCATTTTTTTAGGAAAAGTGCACAGTGCTTTTAAAAATCTAATCAATTATATTTAAACTGAATTTATTTTGTGTTAAGCCTTCAACTGAGGAAAGACATAAAATGCTCTTGAGTTTAGATCTTACTTTTATCACCAATTGAATAAGTATTTGACTTAGTGAAATGGGCAAGGCATGCTCTCAGAACGTTATTTATGTGCTAACAATCCCTCATTAGTTGGATAAAGAATTACATCTTAACTAAAATGGATAAGAAGCTTATAAACTATCTCATTAATCTGCAAATAATGATAACTTCTAGGCATACATTATGTTGAGCTCATGTCAACAGAAATAAAAATTTCTCTGGAATCATTTTATAAAAATGTCTATTATCTCCTAGGCCCTCAAGCCACAGACTCCTGACTGCAATTATTGAAAGAAATTCCCTCAATTCAGTTAATTATGTGCAATAGGGGATTATATAAATATTTTATAAACATAAAAAAGGAAAATTATTAAATACACACTATAGATTATAGAAAAATAACTGGATGTAGTTTAAAATTCAATTTATTCTCTTGCGATCTAAATAAGACTGGCTACTTTGTGCTTCCCTTCTCCTAAAAGTGTCTTGAAGTTAAACTTGATAGGTCATTTCTCAGTACACACACACTCACTCACTCATTTCTATGAACCTAAATTTTAAAATAACAAATCAGAGATTTTCCAAATAATAATGATACTTATTTGGGAATAGCAGAGTATTGCAAGGGGAATATGGGAGCCATAGCAAGCTCAGTGCATATTCAAAGAGGTTAAGGCCAGAGGAAGTTTTTACTGACAAAATTGAGAAAAAATACATCATATTTTGAAACAATACTCCTTGGCCACAGTGATTAATAACAAGAGTTGTGTTAGTTGTATGCTGCCTACACAGTGGCTTGGCAGATGCCATTGTAGAACAACTTCTTTTATGAAGATGTGGTGGCCTTTGTGTAAGTTAGTTCACGGAGTCTTTAGGGACTCTGTAGTTACCTATCAGGCGTTGCTGCATAAGAACCCTTCCTCCATAACATCCTGTTTTATTTACCTTTTCTTGTTAGGGTTAACACGAGTGACTTCATTTTGATTCTGACACCTTTTACATTTCTTTGATACCACCAAACATAACGTCGCTTTAATGAAAGGCCCATGTGGAAACAAAAAAGTGATTTCCAATATATCCTGCCCATCAAAACATCAGAAATGCTCTTTTTAAACTGCTTTTATTGACCCTAAACTCCTTGTTCCACTTCAGTTGCAAGAAACCTCCTCTGCATGTGTAGCCTCTTCTCCAAGAACAAACTTTTCACCTCTCCATCCGTTTTCTTTATGTGGAACAATTCAACCCATCCTTAAGGTCAGCAAGTTGTATCTTTCCTGGCCATCCACTTCAGCAAAATAAAGGTCCTCCTGGGGGGCCACCCTTATTAGAAATCAAGAGGAGATTTTGAATAGCAAATGTTTTGATAGTGATATAGAAATTTAAGCTAAATTCATTCTCACACACTTACTCTCTCACTCACAGAATCTTACAGTCTGGTCCTGGGATTAGCACCCAGCTCCTAAGGGGGAGGAGAATCAAGGAAGCCAAGAAAATAACTCTGCACTATCCTAGTTTGGTCCCAAGTTTGGTTAGTCACCTAATTCTTTTTCATGTGCAAACTTTGTCTGCATTTGACACTGATTATATCATATACAAACATCTATTGAGAATATCACTACTTTATATCACTTGTTTTCAATACATTCACAAATAACTTTGGTCTCTTTATTACAAATACTACAATCCATGATTTCAATATTATCTATCCCAGCTGCATTTCCATGGCAGGTGTTTTCTTCTAGAACACCCCGGAAAATCCTCACTGCAACTGTTTATTACCTCAGAAAATTTCTCCAACTCTGAATAATCTTCACTGTGTGCCTATTTTTCTTTTCTGCTGTATTACATCCCTTATCCACTATAAGTTGTCAATGGAAAGAATTTTATCCAACTTGTACTTTGGTAGAATTTTGAGGTTGCAGTTATTCAGGAAAAAGAAATCCTCTCCTTGATCAGTTAAAATCTATAAAATATTCTATTTATGGGCATTAAATAATTCCAAGGAGTAATCACCTTGCAGTTTTCACTTTAGCTATTTCTCTTATTATTTCTATTCTCTTATTATTCTAAGATACTAAGGCCATGGAAATAATCAATATTCTTGAGTCTTCTCCTAGCAGTCCCAGTCAATCACTACCAAATATCCAGGGTTGCCTCCATTTGGTGCAAGACAAAGGAATTTGAAATGTGTAGGAAAATGTTGATGTTTACCATCATGAAATCACTAATAAAACTTGCAGGCCAATTATTATCCAGTTACTAATGAAAGGCAATGGTAATCTTGAATGTTTTGGTATTTTCTAGAAGAACTAGTAGTTTTAAAAGAATTCTTTTAATTTTGAAAGTTACTAATTTACACCATGACAGTATAGCTAGGGACCTCCAAGCCCTAGGAACCCTTTTCTTTTTGATTGTTTGAGTATGTGTGTTGGGTTTTTTTGGGTGTATATTTTTTGTGTATGTGCGAGGGTTTTTTAAAACTACCAGGGACAGGGAACCCAGGGGTGCTCGCCCATTGAACCACATCCGCAGCCTATTTTACTTTTTATGTTTATTCAGAATCTCACTAAGTTGCTTAGTGCCTTGCTAAATTACTGAGGCTGGCTTTGCATTTATGACCCTTCTGACTCACTGAGCCACTAGGATTTCAGTCACACTGGGCCCTAGGAATCATATTCTTAAGAAGATCTTGAAGCTGATCATTCTTTACTATAGGACCTACACAAAAACAGGCTAAAGATCAGAGGGGCACTTGAATTTTCAGTCATTTAAAACCTGCCCTAGAGAGAGTTCACTAAGCCAGTTGTATCGCTAAATATCCCTCCATTTCACAACTCATAGCTTTTCTTCACTGCCAAGTTCTCCATTACTAATCTCTAACCATTCACTATTTAGAATATTTTATAAAGTACTTGAAGTTTAATATGACTCTCAGAATCTGTCCTGTTCTGCTCATGCTGCTAAAACAAAATGCCCAGGCCTTGGTAACATATAAAAGAGTAGAAATTTACTGCTCACAGTTCTGGAGATTGAGAATCCAAGATCAAAGTGCTGGCAGAGTCAATGTCCAGTGAAGGCTGCTCTCTGCTTCCAAGGTAACACCTTTGTCTCTGCATCTTCACATGGCAGAAAGACAATCAATATTTCCTCATATGGAGAAGAGATGAAAGAGCCAGGCAGCTCACCAAAGCCTCTTCTGCAAGGACATTAATCCCACTCCACCTAATTACCTCCTTAAGGCCCCACATGGTACTACCATCACCTTGGAATTTAAATTCCAACATAACAAATTTCAGAGGGACACATACATTCAAACCACACCAGAATCAAATGAGTTTTCTTCACATGCATGTGAGGGTCATATTTCACAGAATGGCATGTGAATAATGAGACATCCATGGTGTTTTAAAGTACAATACTCAAGATCTTATTTTCTTTCAATATTTTCACAAATATTTGATAAGCTACCAAGATTTTCATTAAGTACCTTCATGGATAAATTTGGTTTTTTAAATTGTTTTTATTTTTTAAAAACATGACAGCAGAATGCATCACAAATTTTATTACACATATAGAACACAGTTTTTCATGTCTCTGTATATAAAGTATGTTCACACCAATTCATGTCTTCATACGTGTACTTTGGATAATGATGTCTATCACATTCCACCATCATTGCTAATCTCCTGCCCCCTCCCTTCCCCTCCCACCCCTCTGCCCTATCTAGAGTTCACCTATTCCTCCCATGCTCCCTCTCCCTACCCCACTATGAGCCAGTCACCTTATATCAGAGAAAACATTCGCCATTTATTTTTTTGAGATTGACTAACTTCACTTAGCATTGTCTTCTCCAACTGCATCCATTTACCTGCAAATGCCATGATTTTATTCTCTTTTATTGCTGAGTAATGTTCCATTGTGTATATATGCCACATTTTTTAATCCATTCATCTACTGAAGGGCATTTAAGAAGAACTTAAATTAGCACTATTTGCTGACGATATGATTCTATACCTAAAAGACCCAAAAAGCTCCACCAGAACTAGTAAATGAATTCAGCAAAGTAGCAGGTTATAAAATCAACATCCATAAATCAAAGGCATTTCTGTATATCAGGGACAAATCCTCTGAGAGGGAAATGAGGAAAACTACCCCACTTACAATAGCCTCAAAAAAAATAAAATACTTGGGAATCAACTTAATGAAAGAGGTGAAAGATCTACACAATGAAAACTACAGAACCTTAAAGAAAGAAATCAAAGAAGACCTTAGAAGATGGATAAGTTTATAATCAAATAAACAAGCCCAGTATGTGTTCTGCAGACAGCCTGCCCGCTACCTCATACTGATATGTCTAGGAATCCTCTAAAATATTTACTGGTTTCTAAGACCCATAGCTCACACCTCTCGTCTCAGGAGACAGAATCTGGTTGTGCCACTTAAAGCTGCAAGGCACAACAAACCCTATCACAACCTATTGCTCTGATCTGAGAAGCTGCCCACTGCCACAACTGCCAAACTTGAGGCTTCAGTTTGTAGCTGACACGGAGACTTCTCAAAGGTAACTCTTCAGCACTCTGCCCTTCACCCCTTCAGTAAACCTACAACATAGAGTGAGGAGGCTGGCCTCCACGTCTATCTCAGGCTATCCCAAACTAGGGTGTGGAAGTTACACTAGAATTCTTAGGTCACTCAAAAAGCCACTTCCCCAGGATTTAATTAGGCCAGTCACCTGGGTTGGGACAGATTTTACCCTCAATTCATAAACTTTAACTGACCACTGAATGAGACACAGGGCAACCCCATTCCTCAACTGTTACTTTTAACAACATTGTGACTTTAGACTTGCTGACACCCCTGATCCCCTTTGCTCACAATCACCCATGTCTGCTCCAGCAATATCAGTAACATTTCTTCTCAGAGATAAGAGGGGCAGGGGATTAGCAAGGATGGTGGAATGTAATCGACATCAATATCCAAAGTACATGTATGAAGACTCGAATTGGTGTCAACATATTTTATATACAGAGATATGAAAAATTGTGAGATATATATATATATATTCTTCATATATATATAAAGAATTATAATGCAAAAAAAAAAAAAAAAGAGGTTACGGATTTGATCCTTCCTTTCCACTTCTTTATAACCAACAAAGGGACTGGAATTCCTCCTGAAAATTTACCTGTACTTTTCCAAGTACCCTGTAGTTCTCAATAGTTTCATTTAAAAAATAAATAAATTTCACTTCACCAGAAGATTATCATGGATTAGGAAGAGATAAGATTTTGATTGATAACTGAAAAGTGAGAGAAAGCAGTACAAAGGCTACTAACATCTTCAGTTGTTTTTACATTAATTTCTATCATGTTAAAGATGCTTCCACACAGTTAACATGATAGAACAGTAGTAGAATTTAAAGCTGATTTAGTGAGTATAAAAGGAATCCATAGTGAGTGAAGCAAAAGTCTATTGAATAAAAACATTTATTATAGCCTCATGATAGCATTTACCTGTTAAGTTTTCCCAAATGCTGTTTGAATAAATCCATTATTTTTTTTAAAATAACCTATGTGTCAGGATTAATATGTGAATTTTTTAATTATGATAAAGCACTATAAAACATCAAGTACTATTTACTAGTCTTCTTCAGGCAGTGACAAATAAAGCAATTTGATACAACTATGTTTTCTAAAATAGAACAAACATAAAAGACACAATTCAAAGAGTGAAGAAAACTGACAAATCTTACTGTTTTAAATAGAAAGAAAATACTTTGTGCTCAAAATCCAAAATAAAAACACAAATAGAAATTTACGAATCATGGTCTCAGATATTCAATATAGGTAGAATCTAATAGTCTACAGATCACCAAAGACTTCATCAATTTTATAACAAACAAAATATAAGTTATTTAGTACTGAGGAAGGGGTTGGGACATTTAAACCACTTTAGTCCCCTCAGTACAAATTGATCAAAACTGTAGAAAAAGAGCCTCAATTTCTTCCAGTTTCTCATAATACATCAGCCACTTAATATGACATCCTGGTGTATTGTTTGCTTTTTTGATAGCCAAACAAGATAGACTGATTGATTGAGTGACTCACAGGAATTCATTCCTTCAACAAATATTTACTGAAGGATTTTTATGTCAGACACTAGGCTAGAAAATTTTCTCACATCACTTAATTGAAATTCAACAAGTATTCTCACGTTATAATGAGGATCAAATGAGTTAATATTTATATAGTGTTTAAAATAGTCTGAGACACATAGTAAGTGCTATATAAATGTTAAATAAATTATGTTAAAGAGTTAGTTGTAATATGATCTTCGTGCAAGATTTTTGTTATTCCAATTCTTCTCTTTTAAAGGTTTCTATTAGCATAAGAGATGGTGGTATAGTCCTGAAATACCAGCCAGGGAGCTGAGCACAGGATCAAGTCCCCTGATTGTCAGAGTCTATGAAAAAATAAAAAATGTCTTCACCTACCATAATGGGTTTTACATCACCTTTAAACATTTATTTCTCATGTACTCATGAAATAATATACCCCAGGTCTAGTCTAACTTCTTTACAAAAAATAACTTTTAATTCTCACACTAAAACTATGATACTATCATTTCTGCATACTAAAGATGTGAAAACTGAGGCACTGAGAGGCTATTTGCCAGGGTCATTCAGTTACTAAGTATTAGGGGCTACATCAACATACAAGCAGTCTAGCTCTGCTAGACTAGTCAAGTTCTCAAACACTAGGTTATGATGTTGACACATAAAAGGACAAACTTTTTTAAGGCTCTGTTTCCCTTTGTCAGAATTGTTACCTATGCCAGGCATGGTAGTACATGCCTGTAATCCCAGCAGCTTGGGAGGCTGAGGCAGGAGAATCCAAAGTTCAAAGCCAGCCTCAGCAAAAGCAAGGTACTAGCAACTCAGTGAGATCTTGTCTCTAAATAAAATATAAAATATGGCTGGGCTCAGTGGTCAAGTACCCATGAATTCAATTCCCAGTACCCTCCCCCCCCAAACAATTGTTACCTTTGCATATTTACTTGTCATGAACCACCATAATGGGGGGAAAAACCCACAGATTTTACATTACAAAACTAGACCATTGAAGGACATTTTGAAGTCTCCCTAAACCATAAGCAAAGTTGAAAAGAAGAGAAGAAAAATCAGAGTTCAGGACTTAAATGACTCTTAAGTTCAGACATGCTTGCAAAAAGACTTGAAATCCAACACATATTAACAGAGTAAGCACACTCAGACCCTCCTTACTAAGACAGAGGCTTTTTTGGCTTCTTTACCCTAACCCTTACCGGCTGCCCTAAATTAATCCACTGTGAATATAAGACAGGTAAGCAAATCAGATCACAAAGGGGTAGTAACAATCAACAAACGTGAAATATTTTTCCATACTAGATAAGTTCCAATAATTGTGGTGGAACAATTTTGAAAGTCATCTGCGATATAGAAACCCTGCTTTAGGAAATATGGCAAACAAAGCCAACTCTTCTGAAAGGCCAAGAAAGAAGGGAACATTAAGTGTTGTTCACTGCATGCATGCCCTTTCCCGAAAACCAAATACTTCAACAACTTACCAAGAACAATTAAATCTGGATAACTACCAATAATTTCTCTACATTATTGAGAAAGATCAAGATCCATCCCTGTGCTCCTGCTTCCAAGATCGCAGCAACTCCTGTCTCAATTCTTCCCACAGTTCACTTCCATCCAATGAATGGAGGAAAGAAGGAAGGAGTAGAAGAATGCAGAGACTTCTTAACATGTTTAGAAATACACAGCTGCCAATGGCTGCTTCCCTAGCAGTTGAGCACATTTGGCGTCACCAAAGCTGGGGGGTTAGCTCCGGGGTTAACGATGATTTGATAAACAGTGACACATCGATCTGTTTTCCCCCAAAATGTTCACTGCAGACACAGGCTTCACAAGCATGATGCCGGAGACTCCCACAAATACTCAAACTGCTCTATCAATCATGATGATTTGGTGCCCCCCTCTGGCCTTCCTGCAGCAACTTCATTTAGCTTCACTAAGAAACTGAAAAAGATTCTTGAACAAAAGTCGAAGCCAGAATCACAAAAATCTGTCTGCAAGAGAAACCTAGTTTTGTTTGCACTCTTGATAATTATTCCAATTCTCCAAGGTGAAAGAAAATTTGTCAGGGATGACTGCATGCTTTTAAACTCAATGTACTTAAGGTGATATAATTTTTCTTTATGTATTTTTAAACACCCCCCAAGGAGAGAAAACTCTATCAGCTCTTCACAGTGAAGACAACTAGGCCATCTGGGCTCTGCTCAATGGAATCAGGTGATTTACTCAGGAGAAATCATTCTGTAAAATTCAGACAGAATCTCAGGAAGCTGAAATCTGTATCCAGAACTCAGGTTAAACAATACTACTTATTACAATCACAAGATTCCATCATTTCAAGTTATTCACTCACCTTTGCCCAAGTCTCATAGGAGTTTGAACTAAAGAGATCCAAGCCATAACCAGTTCCAGAATGCTTCCAGAATCCCTGAGTGGGTCTCCATAACCCAAGGCCTCTTTCACAGTGGTGGCTCCTCTGATGTGACCATGCCCCTTATGTTGGGTTAACATGGTCTGATCTCTGTTTGGAACAGCATATACAAGGGTTTCCAGTTTATGTCATTAAGGAATGGGAAAGGGGATGGGACAACTCATGTTCACAGTTACTGAGAGAGAAAGGCAGAGCAAGTGTCAGACATGGGCCCTATGGTGTCTCTGGAGCAGTGCTAAGTACACTGGATCCTAACAGGGCAAGATGACAAGCTGTGAAGAGCGAAAGAGGCAACTTGTGGCTCACAGGGAAGTTACTCTGGAGGCAGCCATTGTACAGGGTTTTAGGTATTCAACCCAGCTCTTAAAGCTGTAGGTACAAATAAATAAGAGTAGTGTATAAAACATCCTAATTCTTCCTTTCTTGCCCTTCCTTCAGAGTTCTGAAATTCAAGGATCTTCTGGATTGAAACACACAATGAATTATTTCTAATGTATATACAGAGGTGTATATATATATATATATATATATATATATATATATATATATATATATATAACACTTTTGCTCAAAACCTCTAAAGCAATTCCATTTGTACCCAGTAAATATTCTCAAGGGGGTGGGGGATCACCAAGGAAAAAAGAACAGATCATCACCTGAAGTACATGTATATTCATTCCTTATCCCAAGGATGAGTTTTAATTGAGCCTCAAGGAAGAAAGTAATAAAATTAACCACAGTGAGGACTTGCATTCATACTAAATCTTATAGAAACCAATTATTTCATCCTTCACCAGAAGACCAGAGGGGAAGGTGGCTGAATTTGCACTATGTACTAAACATATGAATATCATAGTTTGCAGGTCAAACAAAGGAGGCTCTACTGAAAATACTTTTATTTTTCCTCAACATCATGTGTTAGGCAATACCCACTAAAATTATCTAAGTAAATGACAACTTGATAAACAGTAATTTCCAGTGGGGCACAGAGGTGACAATTCCTCATTACATAATATTTTCTTGAGCAGATGAGATTAACTGAATCAGAAATCTACTGACACTGAAATCACAGAACCAAATTCTCTATCACAGCACTTATCACATTGTGTTAGAGGTTTTTTTTTTTTTTTAATATCTTTACTTACTTTTCTAGATTATGTAACTTTTGCCTTTTTCTCCCCAATGCCTGTCACAGAGTTTGACGTGTAATGGGGTCTCAAATAATATATTCTTGAATTCCTTTTAAGGGTATTTCACTCACTGATTTAACAGGGAAATAGTAGCCCCCAAATATAAGTTCTGATTTTTCATAGCTAAGTAATTTTTCTTAGTTAATGAAGATCTTATATTGTAAATCTAGTGCTATTTTAGATTTAAAAAAATTGTTAGTGCAATCTTAGGAAAAATGTAGATAATTAGAATAAATTAGTCATTTAATTTAAAAAAAGAAAAAAGGAATTCTGGTCCAAGTGACAGCTATAACTTTCCAATCGGTGATGCTACTTTAGCCCTCCCAAAGAGGAACAAATAACTTGCTTTGTATTTGTAAAATAAAAAAAAAGGTAAAGATGTGAAACAATTTAAACTGAGAAGACCCATATAAAGGAAAAAAATATTGTGAACCCAAATCCTAGATTTTAGCAAAGATTTCAAAATAGTTTTCCAACATTTCTAAGAATGCTATGGAAAATATGAGATGAGAATATGAGATACTAATTTCCTCCAAAGTATGCATGTGAAAATTGACACAGAAACATCATTTACTTGGGCCAGGACAGAAACGGTTGGCCTCATTTAATCATAGGAGTGGTTTGAGTTTATCTGGTCTCCACCTTCACCATCTACTCCAGCACTGCAGGATGGACAAGGCTCTAATGGACAGGTTGAAAAGAATGATTTAGGCCTATCTAGTTCAGTGATCCTCTTATGATCCTTTTAGTATGTACATACTAAATTGGATAATAATGAATTGATGGTTCCTAGTAACTAATCTCCTCCCCTCTGTCTTACCCAGCAAGTAATATACGTCACCTTGTCTTACCTGAAAAGAAGAAATGCACAGCCTTGAATCATGAGTACTGTGGCAGCAGCCCCAGCCAAGGCCTCTTGGTACAGGCCTGTCCCATTCAATAAGTACACCTTTCCCAATAACTAATAGCTCCTCTTTGCAGAGACCAGGAATTTCCAGTAGCATTTTCCTATCTAAGATACACACTTATGGGAATGCAGATATACTTAGGAATAATAACAAGTATAAAATCATTTTGACTTGATTCTATTTTTTGGCCTCCTGATCTATGATGCTTATACCAAATTAACCATTCATTGTCTTTTGTGGGGAAAAAAGACATCTAAATGACATATGACTTCCTTCTCTCACTGGCCCCCTACTAAAATTAATAAGAAGAAAAGAAAAATTCTTCATGTAAGCACAGTCTCTCTCCACTTTCCACTTCACACACTTTATTATCTGCAAACGACTGTGGATTTGTAAGCTTCCAATCAAACTTCCTCAGGAGATCCAATGAGTCTATCTGGAGTATGGAAACTTCTCTCTCCCTTCAGACACTTTACACAGTTCTGAGGATGCAACAAATCTCATTTGAGAGCTGCACACTATCACCCACATATTAAATTGTCACCTTGAGTAATAAAATTCACAAACTCCCATTTCTCCATTTTATTTTTTTCTTCACCATGTTGCCCAATAATATAAAAAGGTGTCACATCTCTTTGATTTGTGGTGTGTGTGTGTGTGTGTGTGTGTGTGTGAAATAGCCTCTCCACAAACAACCTGATGAAGTCAAGTAAGCTGAATGACTTTTTTTTTAATACTCTGGTCTATTTCCCAATAAATGTTCATGTGCATAAACATAAAAGTGTTAAATGAGGTGAAATCTTGGTAATTGCACAAACAGAAGAAGACCAAAGCATGACTGTTCTGGGGGGATAGGAATTTCTAGACTCACTGCCTATGTTTAAAAGCAATGAACCCAAATTATATAGATAGTTATGACATTTCCAGACCTTTGATTTACTAAGATATCAAAAAATGCCACATTGGTCATATATAATTTAAAAAATGGCTATCTGCTCTTCCAGAGCTGTCCTTAATTTAGACAATTTTGTGATATCCAAATTATATTTACACCTGATCCATTTTTTTGTTTTCTAATGAATATATGTGTAGTTTGTGTTGACAGACAGTTCACTAAGTTATTCTTTTTCCATCCTTCTGTAGGAAAAAGAGAATGGCAACTGATCACAGATGCCATTTGGATTTTAGTAATCACATTTCCTGAAAAATAATGGAGGCAATCTGTGGATGTAACTGAGATTATCAGCTATTCTTATGGTTATTCCCCAACTTAGCTCTCTATGGAGTAAATTTTAATAGTTGAGAGTACTGCAGACACTAAATGATATGATAATATATCTCTGAATAGGCATATCCTCTTAAATTAAATAATTATAAATAATTATAAACATTATTTGGGGTCTATAATTCAAAGGATTCCCAGACCTCTAAATTTCAGCAACATGGATGACTTCAGGTTAATAATTTCTGCTCTAGAATTATGACTGCAACTATTTTTAAATCATTGTTAGGTTCTCCAGTCTGGAGAACAGGCTGGGATAAGGCAAGGAGGCTGCAGGGAAAGAGTAGAAAGGGTTTGCTACTTTCATTAGAACAAGCAAGTGGCCAGGGTAGTCTGACCAGGACTGAGATAATAGAACATTCAAATATAGGAAAGAAAATCAATAAAATCTGGATATGGAAAGAGTTTTTTTTACATCAATGTACAAAGAAAAGAAAGGAAAAGAAAAGAAAAATACTTTATTTGTTAGTAATGTCTGACATTAAAAAAAAGATCAAGTAGAAAACTGGCACTTCAAAAAATATAAGACTTTTTCTTTTATAACTTTTTTACAAGAAAATAAGTTTTTACACACTAGTAAAAAGATTACTTTGTGCATAATATTTTTAGGGATAAGATATAGAGTAGCCCCCCTCATCCACAGGGTCCATGTTATAAGACTTCCACAGGATACCTGAAACCACAGACTATACTAAACCCTTAATACAAGCACAATCATACTGTGACAATCAACCAGATAACAGAGACAATTATTAAGTGACTAACAGGTGGGTAACATATACAGCACAGATACACTGAACAAAGGGTTGAATCATGTCATGTCTAGGACCCAATGGGACAGCATGATATTTCATCACACTATTCAGAACAGTACGATTAAAACATAAAAATTGTTTATTTCTGTAATTTCTCACCTAATATTTTCAGACCACAGTTGATTGCAGGTAACAGAAATTGTGGAAATCAAAACCCCCATAAAAGGGGGGATACTGTATTTACAATCTGGTATTTTCTAGAATTTCTAAAAATGGTTAGCTTCCAGTTAGTCCACAGGCTGTGTTCTTTGGAAGCCATACTTTATGCAGCCAACAACACACTTCATTACACATATAATAACTAGAAAATGATTGAAAGAGTCTCTGCCCTAGAAGAAATAAGAAGCAAAGAGTATGAAAGGGATCAAAACTAACAAATATTACAAGAAAAATTAACAAATAAAAGCTTAATAAATTTATGACTCCAAAGTGAATTTATTTGAAACAACAGTAGATTGAACGTGTACATCTATTTTTCTCTGTACTGAAATTCCTTCCAAATAAAAATTAGGAGTTAAAAAATAAAAGGTAGAAGCCACAAGGGAAAAGAAGTTGAGATTTCTATAGGTTTTTTAAAAATATAGAAAAGAGATGTAAGATTAATTACAGACTTTAAATATATGAAAGAAGCTATGAACTAAATGTTCTGCAAAGGAGAAAACAACTAAAAAAGTGTCAGTTGGCTTCAGTCACTGAGATTTGAAATGTCAGGATAACGTGGAATATGAGTAACATTGTATGATTGAAACTAGAGTTTTAATTAAAACCCTCCATTTGAAGAGGTAAGGTCTGTAGAACTTTCCCAACCATCCTTCACATCTTGGTAGTTATCCTTCCTCCACCCCATACCACCATTCCTTCACCCCTAAATTACAAGATTTACTCTCTGAGAAGATTGAATCTGAAGGCTGTGGAATTAAACCACCAGGCCTAAGTAGAGAATGCAAAGGTAAGAGTATGGAGCTTACTACAGGACTGTGAAGTCTCACAGTGAACAGTAGTCCCCTGATCTCTTCCTCTTCTTTGATTACAGAGGGGATTAAACTCCATCCTAGGGTAGTATATTAGAAGGTTCCTTCCTAGGAATTAAAAAAAAATCAATTAATCTCAAAGAAATGTCACCCAAAATTTGAAGGTTCCTGATGAAGAAGCTGAGCTTTTATCAGATTTTTTTATAGCAAGTCTGTTTTCAGTTCATTTGTGCTGTTATAACAAAATCTTCAAACTGGGTAATTGATAAGGAGTAGAAATTTATTTCTTCACAGTTCTAGAAGCTGAAGAAATCTAAGTGTAAGAAACTGGCAAGTTTCACTGCTCTCTGCTTCCAATATGGTGCCTTGGAACCACACCCTCCAGAGAGGAGAAGGCTGTGTCCTCATGAAGGAAGAAGGGAAAGTGAGTCAAAAGCTGTGAGAAAACTCTCTTATTTTTTTTAAAGAAAGAGAGAGAGAGAGAGAGAGAGAGAGAGAGAGAGAATTTTTTAATATTTATTTTTTCGTTTTCGGCGGACATAACATCTTTATTTGTATGTGGTGCTGAGGATGGAACCTGGGCCACATGCATGCCAGGCGAGCGTGCTACCGCTTGAGCCACATCTCCAGCCCGAGAAAACTCTTATATAAGGGGTTTAATTATATTCATTAAAAAGGAGCCCTCACAGCCTTCTATAGGTCTTCTCTCTTAAAACCATCACATTGGCAATACTTGACCCTTGGAGAAGACACATTCAAACATAACAAAGTTATCAGCAGATATATGACCCTGACCCACAGCTTTCCACCAACTTCCTCTTTCCTCACTCTTTTCAGACAGCCAAGTATCACAACTGTTTGAAAGAAACCTCTAACAGAATAAACAAACAGAAAAAAAAATTGGAATACAGAGAAATTATGTGCACTGTAGTATACAAGAAATCATTTTTTAAAAGTATTATTCATATTCTGCTAGAAATGAGATTACACCATTAACAAAGAACAGAATTCTATTAAAAACAAACAATGGTACATGAGGAGCTCTTTAAAATTAAAACGAGGGTAGCTACAAATTAAATCAACAAAGGAAAAGGGAGAGATTCTGTTTTGTGTTCAAATATTATGCTTCTTTGGTTGTATATGACAACTAACAAGTTAAATACCCTACTTCTCTGTATCTCTACATTTTGTATATTAGGTGAAGAAATTCCCCTATCATTAGGTTGTATATTTATAATTTTCTTCTGTAGTTCTCAGTGCTAAAAGAAATCCTTAAAAACATATCCTATAGTTAATTCTACATGCTTGCCTTATCACCTGGATTGAAAAGTTTTGGAGAGAAAAAGTCAAACTTCTTTGCTTTATTTCTAGATTTCATACCTGGTATATTTGAGGGCTTCATTAAGTGTTGTAATAAGTCCTTTTTGAAATATTCTTAAGTACTCCAAACCCTCTAAATCTTCAAGGACAGAGGCAGCAGGCAGGAGATATTCAAATGAATGTCAATCATAATAGAGGGATCCATTATAAGAATAAAAATAATAAGTATTTTTTAATTAATAGCAGTAAATTCAAATGAGGAAAACTACAACATCTTCTTTCAAGGAGAAAATAATGAAAACATTTGGAAATACCTACTAAGAGAGATATTTACAATGCTTACTGCATAGAGCACAAGATAGACATTCTGGTTGTACCATACAATACTAAAAATATTTATAATTATCAGTGGTCAATTGTGTGATAAACACTGTGCTAGACATGCTTCAAATGAAGAGATGTGGAGATTAACAACATAGAAAATCTCTTCTCAAAGAGTGCAAAGTGCACTAGCAGGACCAGATTGAAGTAGGATATAGTAATCTCTTCCTGCAAAGAATACACACGTACATGTTTTGATCTGGATTTTAAAAAAATGAAAGATCATTTCTAAGAGAAGTCAGTTTAAGCAGACCCTTAAAGAATAAGTCAGGAAGACTAGAGGAAAAAAGATAGTCTGAGCTTGGTGATAAACCTTTCCAGCTTTCCCAGGATTACAGGGTTGCCTGAAGGAGTGACCAAACCTATTTTCAGAGCTAAAACCAGGAAACTTCCAGGCACACTGAGATAGATCTCAGTAAAAGGAATAGCCTGATTGAAAGTAAAATAAAACATACATATTTGGACCACGAATGAAAATATAGGACACTACTAATTCTAAGGGGTATTATATGCCATAAAAAGAGTTTGAAATATAATCCTAAATCAATGGAGAGCCACTGATGGGTTTTGCTCAAAGCAGTGAAATATTCTGATTTGTCTTTAGAAAGATTATTCTGACTGTCCTGTGAAAGATAAATTAAAAAGCTAAGATAGGAGAAAATAACTGGCTGAGAAGTTATAAATTAATTTTAATAAATTAATTCTAATAAATTCAAGAAATATTTAGGCAGAACAATAGGATTTAAACACTTATATGTGAAAGAACCTATAATTGCTCCCATGTTTCTGATTTAATAGCTCAGCAGATGGAGGTTTTATTCATCAAGAATAGAAATGTAAAAGAAAGATCAGGTTTCAAGTGGAGGTATCTGGTGAGGGGAAGGTCATACAAGGAACCCCCATGGAATATCCCAAACTAAGTAGCAGAAGGTGAATATTTTTAATATGGTTCTTATGCCTATGATTGAGCTTTAAAGATTTGTAAGTCATTAGCATATGAGTTGCAGAGTAAGAAGATAATATTAACCAATATCTCAATGATAAAAAGAGAAAGAGGAGCCCAAAGATCTCGATCTCGATATCTCTCTCTCTCTCTCTCTCTCTCTCTCTCTCTCTCTCTCTCTCTCTCTCATTCAAGTAGAACCTCCAAGGTGGATTGATGTCCAGAAACAAATATAGGTAGTTTAAGAAAGGAAGTGATTAGTCAGTGTGCTCCAGAGAAACAGAGTAGGAGATTAAACAGATGATAGATGAGAAAGGAGGAACAAAAGGAGAGGAAGGAATCATTTTGAGGAATTGGCTTATGTGATTACAAAGACTGAGAAATCCCATAATCTGCAACCTAGAGAACTGAGAAGGCCAATGCTCTAGTTCTAGTTGAAGTCAGAGAGCCTAAGAATCAAGAGTACCGATGGGATAACCAGTTCAAGGGCAGGGGAAACCAATATCCCATGTCCACAAGTCAGAGTAAATTCTCCCCTTTTTCAGGCCTTCGGTGTATTTTCTGATGCATACTCACATTGAGAAGGGCAATCTGCTTACTTTAGTCTAACAAATTGAATGTTAACCTCACCTGGAAACAACCTTACAGGAAAACTCAGAAATAGTGTTTAGCCAAATATATGGGCACCAAAGGACCAAACTGACACATAAAATTACACATCATAGTCAGTTTCTCTAGCCTCAGAGAAATAAAAATATATTACTGAAATATATCCAAAGATCTTAGTGACTTGGAGTTAATGAGAAAGAAACCTTTTGTAGAGCAGATACGGGGTGAAAATGGCAACTAAAGATTTATGACAGAATGTCAGAAAGCAGAAAAATAAATTATATGATCTTTCAAGAAACTTACTTAAAACAATATAATATTTAGCTCCTACCTCAAAAAAAAAGTCATACTCTGTTGGAAATGAAAAGTCATTTAGAATCTCCCAACTAGCTCAGCATTTTCAGGCATCTTCCAGAACTCTCTAGAGTACCTTTAGCTCTGAAACCAATAAAATGTGTTCAGTGAGAGATCCAAAACACAAAGCTATCAAGTTTGCATCATGTTAGTACATGTTATAAATCAAGGTTATAGTTAGTTGAGGCTTAATCTTTGTTAAGAAAAATGAGCATTGCCTTTGCTATAACCAAGGTGGTAAGAACTGAGTTCTATTATACAAAATCATTAATGGTACATTTGGAAATTTTATTTGTATGCTCATATCAATTTTTTTGTATACAACATTATTTTTTGATTGTCCATTGTCTCTTGTTCATCCTTATTCTCAGCCCCTTCACAATTATTTTTGAAATAGTGGCATCCATCAATAATATTCCATGATAATATTGGTTTTCTCCTTACAAATTTATTCAGAGCCAATGAGTATGAAATAGCTGCCTTCTTAAAGAAAAAAAGAACCTTTTAGAACAAAGCTTCCATTTTATTTTTTTCTCCCTAAACTAGGGCACTTCTCTAAGCATCTCATGGGAATGGATTTCTAGGGTTAGTTTCCTCTATTCTTTGGAACCTGAAAATTCAATCAGTTTGCTCTGAGATGCCCTTCTGGTACTGAATGGTAGTTGTATTCTTGTGGATACAGGCATACTCTCAATTTGTATAACACCTCAAGCTAATGTTGAACAAATAATTTGGCCAGGCAGCTTTTCTGAAGGTTGTTCTAATTTCGAATTAAAGCAAATGGGCAAATGCTGCAGTCCGGCTGCAGCAAAATAACGGGGAGAGCGGGGGGGGGGACAAGCAACTTGTGTAGATTGATACAGCAGGAGTGGGAGCCGTTTATTGTAGGACTGGAGGGGTATATATACATTACACACAGCTTATCTTAATTAACATAAACTAGATACAGCAGTCAACCAATAAGGAATCTCCACACTCAATGGCTTGCTGGCGTTACTTCACAAACCACTCCCTCTGCAAAATGCCAGGCGCCATCTTGACTTGTTTACAGACTCTAACATTTCCCCCTTTTGTTTAATTTAAATAACGACCATAGTGGTTTTTACACAAACACTATAAATAATCTGCTACAAGCAGAAGGGGAGGATACAAAATGCCCCAATACCAAGCCAATTGATGGCTTCATGCAAGAAGCCCTTGGAAAAATTATACCAGCAATGACACCGTTAGCAAAGATACCAAGTTACAATTTGTTGTAGATTACAGTTTGTTGTCTCAGTCCAGGTAAAGCAGTGTCTCAATAGATTAACTCACAGTCCAGGTAAATCACAGTCCAGGTAAGTTCATAGGCAGCTAGCTTAAATCACAGTCCAGGTAAGTTCTGCAGGCAGCTAGCTTGATCCAAAGTCTCGTCCGGTTTTCAGCAACACTGGAAATTCTTCCACCTTCGTCTTCACTGGCACTGGGACGAAGGCAGGAACTCCGGATGGCTAAAGAAAATCTTGTAGTATTCCAGCAGGCGCTAAGAAAACAACCTTCTGAACAATTTAGTACATTATCTCAAGGTTTTTTACATTTGAAATAAGCCTTAATGGTGCTCATTACTCATTAGCTTCCAGGTGTGGGAGAACCATTGTAGTTACTGGCCTTGGAAATGATCAAACTTCAGGAACTTGGAAGACGGCCATCTTGGCCATCTTCCGCCTGCAGCTTCTGGGCAGCCCCTGATGGCCCTGGGGAGTGTCCCAGACTCAAACTGTTTCCGGGCACAAGGAGCAAGAGCCCGCGAGACTGTGCCTCTGGGTCAGGTTTGGATTGGCGGGGAGGGGGCCAGCTGCCACCACTTGGAAAGTCCTTGCTGCGCCATGACCGGCTCACGCATATGGTAGCTGCCGCACAGATTCACGCACCCTCTGGTAATGAAAAGTATTCAGTAATAGCCTTTTGCTGCAACTTTTTTCCTGATAATCCTTCTTCTTCTGAACTTTCTTTTTCTTTCTGACTAAAGTTCCTGGGCTTCCATCAACATATGTCCTAACTATTCTTGGTTCCACTGGGGTGCCTCCTTCCCTTAGTAATTTACTTAACACCCCTTCCATATTTTCGTCACAAAGACAATACAACATTTCAAGACAAAACAACACACAAACATACTGTATCAATCTTCTCCATTTTCTCAAAATGGCCATTTTTTCTCTCACCCTATCTGCCTAGGGATGAGCAGATTTGCTCCCATCCTATCTTTCTAGGGACGGGCAGCTTTTATTTTCGTCACTTACCCCCAAGTGTCCCGGGGCTCCCCGTATGGGCCACAAATGCCGCAGTCTGGCTGGGCACAAAATCACGAGCTACTCAAGCAGGAACAAACTTTATTTCCAAAACTCCCGCGAATGCCACGCACCAACAGGAAATCCCTCCTCCAGAATTCCCTCCTACCGCACTTCCCCAACCAATGGGAACTCTCTGGGGAGTTCCGCTAGAGCTCCAAGGTAGCAGGCCAAGGCAGACAGCAGGGGTCTAATCTCCAATTGAATACAACTTAACATAATCATTATCATCTCAATGGCTTGCTGGTGTCACCTTTCAATCAAAAATGCCAAGCATCATTCCTACTTGGCTATGGCTCTCAGCAGGCAAAGTTAACCTCAAACCCCAACATTTAAAAGTTAAACAGGTCTGGTCCCCTAGTGAATGGATCCTCAATGTGTGGTGCTAATGAAACTAAACTCCAGGGATCCTCACTTGTTCAAAGCCCAGAAAGAGTCCCTAGCATTACTGAGTTCATAATATTTAATTATTCTTAAAGAGGAGCCCCAAATTTATAAGCCTCAAGCTCCACAAAAATCTCAATCCACCCTCATATATACTATTAAAATAGACACAACTTCCTCTTGGTAATCACAACAGAGAAAAACAGTGGCCACAGAAAGAGAGCTGGACTTTTCTTCAATTTGAAAGACCGTTATCTAAAATAAGCAAAAATTGTGGTCACAAGAATACCTGAAAGTAAGGTGATCAAATAAACAAACCTAAGTGCTAAAAGATGATACTTTTTAAGGAACTAGTTTCCATGGAAACTGCTACAACATAAATTATATATATACAGATAAATTTAATTTATTTATATTGCTTTTAATATGAGTATTTGGCAAACGCCCCCCTCTTCATTCCCCAACACCCTTCCTGGTTGATTTTAAGGATTATAAGTTCCTATAACAGCAATTAATTGAAAGTCAAGGCCCAGGTGCTTCCAATAGAATCAACACTGGCAAAAGTACCAGGAGCAGCCTTAGTGAAATCACTAGGTCAGAAATCTCACAAGGAACTCAATGTCTACAAAGGGAAAGGAACTCTAAAACTGTGGTTCCTAGAATGGGGATTCGGAGTCTCCTTTTTGGATTCTAATGAATGGTATGAATTCTCCATCTAGAAAAATGCATAATCACATTTTTTTAACTTTTCTTCTTTTAAATTTTGTGTTTGTTCTAATTAGTTATACGTGACAGCAGAATACATTTTGACACATCATACATAACTGGAGAATAACTTCTCATTTCTCTGGTTGTACATGACATGGAGTTATACTTATTGTGTAATCATGTATGCACACAGAGTAATAATGTCTGATTCATTCTACTATCTTTCCTACCCCCACACCCCTGCCCCTCCCTTCACTCCCCTGTCTAAATAACATTTTTGAATATAATTTTGGAGGGCTCTTGGGCATCCCTTCAAATCTACCCTTGGTTATCCAACTTGACTAACCTTCAATTATCATTTGTAGTTATCAGCCACATACCTATTTTGGTCATTTATTGTATATGAAAGGCACACCTTCTCTCTAAATCACCTTTATGTAACTTACAATGAACAATTCTGATGCAAGTATGATGCAGGCTTTCCATTTAATTTTTCTTCCTTATCAAATAATCTCCCTTTTATTTTTAACGATAAAAGATCAGTACTGCTACCTAAAAAACAGAAACAGGAAAGCCTAGAGCATACACTGCCAAGACATGGGAGAGTAGGAAGCCTGCAAAGCTCAGCCTGCTTGCCAAACCTCTTTGATGTATGTGTCCAGTGAAATTTTTGGATACTGGAGTTGCTCATCATGTGAACAAATACCTTTTCAGCAGCATATGGAATAGAATTTGACCTAACTAACAACAGGGTACCAGAGCCAAGGAAAGTTAACACGTGAAGTTAACCAACATGGGTAACATTGCTGGAGCTCAGAGTACCCTGGCAAGCCCTAGAATCATAGAAAACATAGCCAGTGCCAGATGCCAAAGCAGAGAGAAATGGACAACACTCCAATAGCCCCCATTCCTGTTCTCCAGAAGTTCCAGCACCTAACGTTGCCCTAACCTAACTGGAGCTAGTTGGCAACACTTTGGGGAAATGTCCTATTCAAGGCCCAGCTCCCTTTATACAAAAGAGAGTAAGGAAGGATGGGCAAGGGTGTGCGCAAAAAATACTATGAAGGACTGACACAGCAACCAGAGGAGTTCTAGGTCCCTGAAGTGTTATATTTCTGAAACCAGGTCCAGTTTGACCAGAAAAGATCTGGGTATGTAAACTGAAAACACCCAAAGAGCAAACTAGCGCAACTTCACTTATGTTCTCAAAAGACTGGAGTTATCTACTCTCAAAGAACCCCTAAAGATTGGGGTAGAAACACTGTGTGGTACCTAGAAATACTGGTACTCGTTAAACAACATCACTCTGGTTACCTGTAGGCTTGGGTTGAGATGCTTCTGAACCAAATAAGCCTTATGGGGGCAGCTGAATGAAGTGCACCACAAAACCTACCATTCCCAGGGCCCATCAGAAAGCCAGGGTTTCAGAGGATTTGCAGTAATAAAATGGGATGAACAACACTTTGATTTTCAGGGGCTTGGGGTTTTTATCATTCAATATCAAGAAGCTTCCTTGGGATGTTCTACTGATTCTATTACCTTCCCAATAATTTGAAGACTAAAAAGACTAGGGCACATTCAGTCTCTTGATTCCATATTTATGAATCTGTGTCCTACAGTTTGTCTTAATGAAGTAAAGATTCCTTTCATTATTAAAATATGCTTTCTAAGAGAGAGATTTAATTATGCTATTAGCTATACAGGTTCATTTATCTTTTGGTAAATTAATGCTAGTACAAAACTAAAAGCTCATGGGACAGAATTCCTTCTCCTTCAAACACTTCAGAAGCTACAGAAAAGATGCAGAATACACTTACAGTTGATAAGCAGTTTGGTTTTCTATCTAATGTAGAAATTCTTCTATGGTATCTTGGAAAGTGATTGTCTTTCCCATGATACATAATATGCAAATTCATTTTTTTTAATTTATAAGATTCAAAACAACATTGGAGAACCTACTGTGCACCAAGCAATCTTTTTTTGCACTAGTGGACAGTGGTGCATGTGAAATATACACCTCCTGCTCATAAAAACTTCATCCTAGTGAGTGAGGGGAAAAGAGAAGGAAAAGGCAAATAAAAGAAAGTCATTTCTCTGATAAAAGCTTTAGAGAAAGTGATATGGAGACCAGAAAATGAGAATAAGAAACATCATGGGAAGAAGATACCAGGCAAACATGATACCCTGAGGTAGTAATGAGCTGGCATATTAAAGAGAAGAGATGCCAGAAAGCCACAGGTCAGGTCTCCACTGGACTGTCAGAAATATGTAGGTGCATTTTTGAGTGTCACGTGATAGCATGAGGGTGTTGCTGGTATTTCATGAACAGGAGCCAGGGACACTAAATATCTAATTCTGTTTTAAACACTTCTGCTTCCAGAAAGAATTTTTTGGCCAAAATACCAACACCTCTTTGAGCAACCCTAAAAGAACAGTGAATGAAGGAGAAACTGACAGAGTGGAGGTCAGGGAGCTAGACAGGGAACACAGTAAGAATAATAGATTGTTATTAGGAAACAGAAGGCTTTGAAGCAAGAAAAATATTTCGTAAGTTCTAGGGGTCAGAAGCACAAGGCCTGAACAGATACTCTGTTCCCCTTTGGAGTCCTGAGTCTTGGATCATACCTTTTATATTCAGCTTAAGCCTCACTCTGCAATTTCCACTTAAATCTCTTAATACTGCAAAAGGATGCTACCAAGAAAAAAATGTCTGTCCGTTCTTGTTTTAATCTTCATCTTCATACACCATTCTCTGAATCCAGTTCTATGTTCATTAGAGGGAATTCCACAATGTAATAAAATTCACTTGTCCATATCCTGTACAAATGAGATATGTTTTTTCTACCTCCTTGTTTTTCCTCCTTGGTCACTGTCCCTAGTTCTAAGTAGCCACTAGGCCTTAGCCCACATGTTTTCTCCAGATGACCACTTCTACCTGAACTGAGGGTCTGTTGATAACTGGCAGGAATCCCAGTTCTCCTAAGAATGGTCCCTACTTGGTTTCTACCCACAGTTTCAGCATTCAAATCCTGCCCCTGAACCCTGAGCCCACAGCAGATGTTCTCTTACTTATAAACAGACTTTCTTAATGCCCACCATATGGCAACCTGGCTGCATAGCCACACATAGTCTTGCTGCCAGACATGTCTGTATTCATGCTGTGCTCATCTGCCGAGTCAAACATAGGTGTGAATTCTGATACAGTAGTTCACTAACAATGGAAATGGTTTTCATCTGAGCCTTAGTTTCCTAAATTAATGATGATGGTGGTGATAAGGACACTTACCTCAAAGCTCTCTAATAAGAAAGTGAACATGACATAGGAATTCAAACATAACTACTATTGTCATCTTTAGAATAACTGCTGGACTTCTATAATAAAGGTCAGATGCTTACATATATTCACCAGGCATATTGGATTCTGAGACCTAACCACCCTTTTTTTCCCTAAATGTCTGCTCCATGATATTGAGTGTGCCCATTTGGGGATTTTGATCACCTGACATCAAAAGTATGAGCTTTAGGCTAGGATTAGAAATCAGTCTCACTACTGAGCTAATCAAGTACAAAAGACTATTGAGCAGGAAAGGATGGGTGTACACAGAAAGAGGTAGATGATCAGAGGGATGCTACTCTAAACGGTAGAGTAATAGAAGAAGTAAAGGCTAAATGGAAGATTGAGACAAGAGGAAACAGCAGGAACAGGGAGGGAAAACAAAGCAGCTCTTATCTCCAACTATACTGGCAGTTCTGAGCTTGGTCTCCATTAGTAAGATCTTTGTTTAAGTCCTTACTTTGCTTTGTCTGTAGAGGCCTCTCCTGGTGAATTCTAAGGGAATTGTATAACCCACACCTCCATCCCTCTCTGACCTGAGGTTTTAACTAGTATGGAGGAATGGAACTGCTCAGTAAAATTAGGTCCCTTCCATATACCCCAACTGATTTTCTTCATAGAGATTTACTTGTGCAAGTAATTTATGCTGCTTTCAATTACTATAAGCTTTTATTTGGGGAACAAGGAGGAAAGAATTAGAGACAAGATTGTTTGGGAGTGTTTTAATGTAGTTTGTTGTAACAGGTGGCCAGAAGAACTGCTGACTCTGTAGCTATGCCACAGCTGTGCTTAGCTGGCTGGACTAAAAGAAACCTAACTGAGCCTGCACAAGGCATAACCCAGGTACACCAAGTAAACAGCTGTCTTTTTTAATTAGGGGAAGAGATGTGCACAGATTTGGAAAAAAAAATTATAAGAGCCAGAGTGCAAAGGGATGATTTATTTATACTCCATTTTATTTGTTATCAGTGGTTTATTAAAACACACTAAGCGAATTAATGATGTCTCTTTAGAGGGTATTCTGCCATGTTCATGACCAGTCTTCTGATACTTTAATGAGCATACAGGTTATTGGAAGATATGATTAAAGTGCAGATTCTGCTGCAGTTGGTTTGAGTGAGCCTAAGATTCTGCATGACAAGCTCTACATGATGCCAGTTGTTCTGGGTCAGGAGGAAACTCTGAGTAGCAAGACTGTCAACTACACAGCATTTTAGAATACAAGCATTGTAAAAACACTGTTAAGCTGTCAAATGTTAGAAATGGTCTATTAGATTAGGCCCCAACTTCCTTAATAAGACTCCCATAGCACAAGAATTAAAACCAAGAATCAATAAATGGGATGGACTCAAACTAAAAAGTTTCTTCTCAGCAAAAGAAACAATCTGTGAGGTAAATAAAGAGCCTACATCTTGGGAGCAAATCTTTACCCCTCACACATCAGAAAGAGCATTAACCTCTAGGGTATAAAAAGAACTCAAAAAGCTAAGCACCAAAAAAAAAAAAAATGACCCAATCAATAAATGGGCCAAGGACATGAACAGACACTTTTCAGAAGAGGATATACAATCAATTGACAAATATATGAAAAAATGTTCATCATCTCTTGCAATCAGAGAAATGCAAATCAAAACTAGTCACTCCATATCATCTCACTCCAGTCAGAATGGCAGCTATTATGAAGACAAACAATAAGTGTTGGCGAGGATGTGGGGGAAAAGGCACACTCATATATTGCTGGTGGGACTACAAATTGGTGCAGCCAATTTGGAAAGCGTTGGAGTGTGAGGTGGGTTGTGTTCAGCGGGGAGGTGAGGCGATGATGTCAACAACATACACGAACAGACTCCGGGAGTCAGGTTTGGTGGCGCTGAACTCGCTTTATTGCGGAAGAGCTACAGTTTATATAGTGCATGTCTACCAATCATAATTGTATAAGCCAGCAGTACAATATCTTGAAGCCAATCATCATAAAGATCAAAACTAACCATACTATGGGAGCCTGCCAAGCAGTTGGGGACGCAGGAAGGGTTACCACTGGATGTTTCCAATGGCCTGTCCTAGAGCAAACAGGTGTTCCTATTTGCTCACACTGAGATGTTTCTCAGCTATACCCATTCCATGGCTGTCATCCACACTGCAGACTGGTTCTTTCCCACAGGAAATCAGTATGGAGATTCCTTGGAAAACTGGGAATGGAACCACCATTGACTGAGCTATCCTTCTCCTGGGTCTATACCCAAAGGACTTAAAAACAGCATACTACAGGGACACAGCCACATCAATGTTTATAGCAGCACAATTCACAATAGCTAAACTGTGGAACCAACCTAGATGCCCTTCAGGAGATGAATGGATTAAAAAATTGTGGCTATATACACAACGGAATATTACTCAGCAATAAAAGAGAATAAAATCATGGTATTTGCAGGTAAATGGTGTTGGCGAAAATAATGCTAAGTGAAGTTAGCCAATACCAAAAAAAAAAAAAAATGCCAAATGTTTTCTCTGATATAAGGTGACTGACCCATAATGGGGTAGGGAGGGAGAGCATGGGAGGAATAGAGGAACTCTAGATAGGACAAAGGGGTGGGAGGCGAAAGGAGGGGGCAAGGGTTTAGCAATGATGGTGGAATGTGATAGATATCACTATCCAAAGTACACGTATGAAGACATGAATTGGTGTGATCATACTTTATATACAAAAAGAGATATGAAAAATTGTGCTCTATATGTGTAATAAGAATTGTAATGCATTCCACTGTCATGTATTTAATAAATAAAATCAATAAAAAAAAGAAATTATGGTAAGGGCCTAATTTTTAAAGGCCAACCAAAGAAATGTTGCCAAGAAGTCTTTTAAAATATGGACCGTTTAATTAGTCATTCACTTTATTTTTCTTTTCAAAATTAGTAGTTCCACATGAAATGCTTCAAAATGGATTTTGTAGTCATGATTTATATTGTTTTGCTTTTTAAAATTCTTTCTCCCTTGATTTTATCTCTGTGGATGGCAGTAAATATCTTGATGGTAAATAAAGCTCTGAAGGTTAGAGACCTGAAAAAAGAAATGGTCTATTAGTAGGAAATGAAAGTAAACTACATATTGATGAGATTTTAAAGGAAACTGAATGAGTAAGAAGTCATTAATGTTAATGATTTAAAATTACTCTTGTGACCTCTTAGACTTCTGATCATATACCATGGGTTTAAAAGTATTGGTTACAATTATATCAGAAATAACTCAGTGTATGAATATTTCAATTTCTGAGAAATTTAACTACTTTTTTTTTACTTTGACCAATAAGAAACCAAGAGATTCTTTAAATTATTGAATTCAGCAACTAATTTGCAAACTTTAAGAAAGGCTTTTCATCCACTTTGACAAAATGTTTAATTCAAAGGCATTATAAGTCAGTAGAAATTAAGGCAAATAGTGGGAAGGCATTGGACAGAGAAAACTGGGATGCTGAGGGAGAGTGCAAAGATGATTCATTGTGTGTGCCATAGCTAAGAAAAAGGAAACACTTGGGAATATGAAGCTGATGTGTTTTCGGTCCTCCCACCCCAACCTTAACCAAGTGTAGCAATTCCACCATTGTTACTCTGGAAAAGAGAAGGTGAAAAGCACCATGAGGAAGGAGGAACATGAAAACCTGAACCTGTGGGAAGTCTGTGAAAGGAAGAAAAGGGTAGAAGCAAACACTGTCTTATTCCTGTTCTCTCCTTCATCTAAGGCAGGAAGCATGGTAAAGACTTTAAGGGTCAAGCCAAAGTCAGCATGCTTTAGCACCATTTTTGTCTGGGATGGTGAGGTGATGATTTAAAAACTATGCTCAGACAGAAAGGAATGGCCATTCTAGAATCAGAGAGATGAAGCACTGCTGTTGGTTAGAGACAGGAGGCCCAACCCTTTCTGGACATCTCTTCAGCTCCTAAAAGACATGGACAATAGGTATGTATTTCCATATGCACTGTGGACAGACGCACAGGTAGCTAATAGTTCTTTCTGGCAAAAGAAATACCCGCTGTAGAGGTCAAATGGTCCAGAGACTAGAAGAAACAGGAAAGACCAGAGTTAGGAATCAAATCTTACAAGCAGATTTCAGGGAGGCCCATGGAGCTGTCAAAAGAAAGGTTAACCGGTTCAGTCTTCAGGAAACTGCTTTAGGATAATTGAGAATGAGCAAAGAGATTTCCACTTGACCTTGTACTTATGATATTGGAGGTTGTGAAGATATAAGTGATTTTGAAAGATGGTGCTTAGGAAGGATGATGGAGCCCAAGGAGCTGCGAGAAGGTCCGGATACTGCCATCTCAATACTGGGCAGTAATTTCCCATAGGTCTGAGGGAGGAAGTAAAAATCTGAAAGACCAGGACTTTTTCTAAAAGAACTGACTTACCACAAAAGCTCATATAAATTATCAGATTAAAATGACTAAATTCAGGTGCTTCCCCCGAAACACACAAATTAGAAAGTAGACCTCAAAAAAAGAACAAATCTTTTACAGAACATAAAGGTATAAGTTTCATAGTTTCTGGTCTAAAATATAAATCTTTAATCCATTATGAGTTCATTTGTTTATACAGTTAGATATAAAGGTTGAATTTCATTCTTCTCTATGGGAATGTACAGTTTTTCCTATATCATTTATTGAAAAAATTATCCTTTCTCTATTGTGTGCTCTTGGCACCTCTGTAAATTAGTTGTCTGTGAGTGCAACAATTTATTTCTGGGCACTCTGTTCTACTGGCCTATGTCTCTGTCTTTTCACAAGTATCACATTGTCTTGGATACTATAGCTTTGTAGTAAATTTTGAAGTCAGGTAGTAGAACACCTCCAGCTTTGTTCATTTTGCTCAAGATTGTTTTAGTCTGTTTTTAACCATTTTTGCATTGCAATGATCAAAATACTCAACAAAAACAAGTCAGAGGAGTAAATATTTATTTTGGCTGAAGATTTCAGAGGTACAGTCTATTTTCCATTCACTCTAGGCCTGAGGGGAGGCAGAACATCATGGCAGAAATCAGCTCCAGATATGGCAATCAGGTAGCAGAGAGCTCTGCTAACTAGGGACAAAATATAAAGCCCAAAGGTACACCCACAGTGACCTATCTCCTCTAGGTACACGCTACCTGCCTACAATCACAACCAATGAATCCATATTAGTGAATTAATCCACTGATAAGGAAAGGCTCTCTTAACCTAATCATTTACCTCTGAAAATTCTTGCATTATCTCACACATAAAAGTATGGAGGACACCTCATATCTAAACCATAACAATTCTCTGTGGTTTCATATGAATATTAGGCTTGTTATTTTCTATTTCTGTGAAGAATGGCAATGGTATTTTGATAGGGATTGCTTTGCATCCATAGATCTTTTGGGGGTAGAAAACATAATGGAAAATCTTCATGACATAGGTCTGGACAAGAACTTCTTAGATGTCAAAAGCACAGACAACCAAAGCAAAAATAGACAAATGAGGTTTGTTTGATTTGGTTTTGTATGGTAGGGTATGGTGTGATTTAGTACTGGGGACTGAACCTAGAGTGCTTTACCACTGAGCTACATCCACAGTTTTTATTTTTTGAGACAAGTTCTCCCAACTTTTCCCAGACTGGACTCAAATTCATGATCCTCCTGCCTCAGCCTCTGAATAGTTGGGATTATAGGTATGTATAACCATGCCCAGCTTGACATATGGAATTATATAAAATATAAAAGATTTTTCACAGCAAAGGAAACAATAGAGTGAAGAGACAACCTTCAGAAAGGGATTAAATATTTGTAAATCATACATTGGATAAGGAACTCGTATCTATAATACACACAAAAAAAACTCAAAACTACTCAATTAGAAAAAAAAAACTCTATCAAGAAATGGGAAAAGGACTTATAAACATTCTCCAACAAAGACATACAAATGGCCAATAGATCCTTGAAAAAAAATGTTCAAAATCTCCAATCATCAAAGAAATGCAAACTAAAACCACAATGAAATATCACTTCATTCAAGTGAGATTAACTACTATCAAAACGATAAAAAATAACAAGTATTTGTGGAGGATGTAAGATATCACTATTGGTACTGATAGCCATACTGAAAACAGTATGAAGGATACTGAAAAAACTAGAATTAGACTTCCCATATGATCCACCAATCCCACTACAGTACATAGACCCAAAGAATTAAAACCAGTAAGCTAAAAAAATGTCTGCCCTCCCATGCTTAGTGAAGCTTTAGCCACAGTAGCCAAGACATGGAATAGATCTCAAATTCCACCAACAGATGAATGGATTTTAATATGTGGTCTACATATTTACAATGTAAATATGACTAAGTCATTTAAAAAGATGGAAATCTTGTCATTTGTGACAACAGAGATGAATTTGGAAGACATTGGGTTAAGTGAAATCAGCCAGACATAGAAAGAAAGAAACCATACCATCTTGCTTATATGTGGAATCTAAAAAAGGTGAACTCACAGAAGTAGAGAGTAAAATGCTGTTTAGCAGAGGCTGTGAAGAAGAAGGCGAAAGGGGAAAGGAAAGACACTGGTCAATGAGTACAAAGTTGTAATTAGATAAGAATAATAAGTTTTGGTGTTATATTCCACAGTATAGTTACTATAGGTGATAGTGTTATGTATTCCAAAATAACTAGAAGAGTGAATTTTTAGTGTTCTCACCACAAAAAGATATGTGATGGAGAGCTAATTACTCAGATTTCATCATTACATATGGTATACATGCATTGAAGAATTACACTTTATGCCCAAAACATCTACAATTATTTTCATCAATTAAAAAGAAAACTTAAGAAAGCTGTAAGTCCTTTGTACAATTCAGGGTAGTGTTGAGTTTTACTTGCAACCCTGATTCCCCACTAAAACCCAAGGTTCAGTCAGTAAGCAATCTCATTATGACGAGAAACACCAAATTTAGCTTCTACTGTCTGTCCTGGTTTCTCCCCCACCTCTTCCCAAGTGTGGGCCAAGCTCCAGTCAGCTCAGAGCAAGCTTTAGAGAGAGTCTGCTTTGGGCATTTATTTATCTTCCAGCAAGCAAGCTACTTTTGCTTTTAAGCCTCTCTCTGTAAAGTGGCACGAATTCTTATGTTCAAGGCTACCATGCAAATTAACAATACTGTGTATGAGTTGATGGAAACATAGATGATGCTCCATCAGTTAGGACCATATTATATTTTTCTAGTGACTTCCTCTCTGCCCCGAGCCCTGTAATTGCTTATTCACCTGGAACCATAGACCTCTGCTTTCCTCCCTTACACAGAGAGCCTATTCCATATACCTCTGGTCACCCACAAACTGTTCTGCCTCCTGAAGAGGTGTCATGCTCTGCTTTCACACTCATCCCACTCTCCAGGACTGAAGGATGCACTTTTCCACAGTTAGAAGACACTGCCCACCTTCTTTGGAAATTTCCTCAAAGTCATACCCCTTCTCAAGGGGAAGCTTATAGCCAAAATCTAATGGATGTAAGGAAATGAAGGCCAGTCTCAGTGAACCAAATCAGGGAAATCTGCAATGTCATCCCAGCCTCAATGCTCCCCACAGGCCTGGCTGAGGAGAGCTTTGCAAAGACTGCATTACAACACAGCTTTCCCTCAATCCAGTCCCTCTTCCTTACCTTTTCTTTACCCTGATACTATGCTCATTGCTTGTATGTGTTAGCTGGACTGGGATAAGGGATGTCCGGGTAACCGGCAAAACATTTCTAGAGTTGTCTATGAGCATATTTCTAGAAGAGACTAGCATCTGGATCAGTAGACTGAATAAAGGTCACCCTCATGAATGTGAGTAGGCATCATCTAATCCACTGAGGGCCACAATAGAACAAACAAGCAGAGGAAGAGTACTTCTCCTTTTGCTTCTTTTTGAGCTGACATCCATCTTCTGTCCTAAGATATCACGCCTGGTTCTTGATCCTTCAGTCTCAGACCAAATTACTCTGCCAGCTCTTCCGGTCTCCAACTTGAAGATGATAGATTATGGGACTTATTGGCTTCCATAATTGTATGAGTCAGTTTCTATAATACATCTGTTCTTATAAATACCTACATATATCATATTGGTTCTGTTTCTCTGAATAAGCCTGAGTAATACAGATTTTGGTCTAAGAGCCCTCTCTCATAAACACCCTGCATGCTGATTTTCTGGCTCAGAGTCACCTTCAGGAACCCATTTGTTAAAAATCAGTCACCATGTCTCCTACTCAAAAACACTCACCTAGCTATTACTGTTGACACTATATAGTCAACACAAAATTTGGTAAAATGAGCTTTCTCAAACACTGTCTTTTCCAACTGTCACTGCATGCCCTGGCCAATCAAATCACCTTACTCCTTCCTTCCTAAATGTCTTCCTCATTCTGCCTACCAACCAAACACATCTAGTAGAATAATTACAAAATAGCTTTAGGATGCTCATCACATTGACTAATGTAGATAGCCTTTAGCTTTTGCTTCTTCCAAGAACAAGAATCTGTAAATGCCACAAAGAAGGTTTTTACATCATTGTCACCACCCCATGTGAATAAAAGATGTCTGTAAGAAATTGTCAGTTCCTCTACATAGACTAAACACCTGCTCCTATTATTGCCGAACTGTATACAAACGGGCCGTTTTAAAAAATGAGCAGAGTAAATATGCTCTAGAAACTGCAATACAAAGAGTACCCAATTTGTAGGCGAGTTGTGCTCCCTGAGTTGATTTGCAAATTAGCTATTTTGGAATTTTAAATGCATCATCCAAAGAAACAGTGTTTTAAATGATGGCCAGCTTCATAAGTGTCATCCATAAAGCCCTGGTAAATTCACAACATAATTAAAATGACACTGCCTTTAATAATGGACTTTTATTTATGGGGGAAATGCCCTTCTCAGTGCACAGGAGAATCATGTGGCATAAGGAATATGTGTCTATCTCACTCCTACTTGTTTTCATCTCTCTTTCACACATTTGCTGTCATCACTCATTTTCAATATGGAATCACAGTCTGCACCTGGATCTTCTCCCCTCTTTGCTCCAGAACTAGGACATAACCATAATGTAAACTTCGTGACTTCTGACATCTAGTGGATAATAAGTAAAATACAGAGGTCCCCTCTGGCACAGCATTGCATGTTTGTGAATTGAGAATACCATTACATGCAAAAAAGTAAATGCCAAAGGAATGTCATTATTACCTACACATAAGACTAATGAAGAATGGTGGAGGTAAAGACAATAGCCTCTAGTTTTGATGTACTGCCCAACAATTCTACCTGTTATGCGTTTGCTAAAAAATCCTCCTAAAATTATATCTTTACAAGACCTCATAAAGCAAAATAATCATATTCGTAAACTAACACAGCATTTTTCAAAACATAATTCCTTGATCAGCAGCATCAATATCACATGCAAACTTATTAGGAAGGCTAATCCTGGACACTGCCCTGAAACTGCAGAATCAGAAACACTATGACTTGGGGCCTACCAATCTGTTTCACAAGTCCTCTTGGTTATCCTAGGCACACTAATGTTTAAGAAACACTGAACTAATGATCATAAGAAAATGAGGTAAGAAAAACAGGATTAATTTTTTTAAAAGAAATGACTAGAAATTCTATTACTCTAATTGTTTTCTTCTATTTGTAGCATGAAGTATTACTTTTATATGCTTGCAATTCAACTAAAAAATTATTCTATGTCTATATGTGCAGGTTACTATTTGTCTGCCAAGGAAGATTTAAAGTGAGTAGATTAAACAGTGAATAGAATGCAAATAAAAATCTGCAATCTTATGGAGATGAAGAGAGAGATGGTTACAAGGATATAACTAAAGCATATTTGCTAGAGCATATTTGCAATTTCATTTTTAAATGTATAAAAAAAGATGCTAAGGGAAAAAACAAACAAAAAAGTCATATAAGGTTTTGAATCAACATCAGAGTCAGACTGTAAAATACAGGTACACATTTTGACAATGGAAGTAAAGTGGTAGGTGGGGCAGGTGGAGGAGAGCCTATGGTGGAGGGTAAGGTTTCCCACAAAAGGAGACAGGAACAAGGCTCAAAGTGCATGTTATTATAACACAAAGCTTCCACAAGTTGTGTCATAAATAAGTTAGAGATGTGATAAAATAAGTTCTCAAGTCTGGGGAGCAGACTTAAGAATGAAACAGCCAGAAACTCTTAGACAATTACCCATATCATAAGGAGTTGTGATTTATTAATATTATTCCTTTGTGTACCATGGCACAACAGAGCTTGTCTAAGGGGCCAAGACACACAGATATAGTTTGTGATTAGACAACATAAGTTTAAGAGATGAGAGAATTTTAGTTTCCATGATCAGTAGACTAGATTTTATTTTGAAGGCAATATGGTGTCTGAGGAAGAAAAGCAGTATAATTTGCCTTGGGTTATAAAATTATGAACAAACAATATATACACTGGTTTCAAGTGAAAACAGAGGGGTCAGGGGCTGGGGATGTGGCTCAAGCGGTAACACGCTTGTCTGGCATGCGCAGGGCACTGGGTTCGATTCTCAGCACCACATAAAAATGAAATAAAGATGTTGTGTCCACCAAAAACTAGAGAATAAATATTTTTAAAAATTCTCTCTTGTGCTCTCGCATTCTCTCTCTCTCTCTCTCTCTCTCTCTCTCTCTCTCTCTCTCTCTCTCTCTCTTAAAAAAAAAAACCACAGGGGTCAGGCAAATAAGTTAGGATGTTATGAAATTAAGATAAACAGAAAGTATTAAGAACACAAGCCACTATGGAACAAAAAAGATGAGAGTTGCATGAAAATCAGTTCAATTCACTAATATCTTATTGCCTGCAATATGCAAGGATATATGGTCCCTTTGTAGAAAACAAAAATTGCAGACTGACCTTTATTAAAATCTTTTATGCACAGATAAAAGACTATTATAAAATTATAATAAGTGGTAAAATAATTATAATAAAAGAAGTATGAAATGTTATAGAAGTTTTAATGATGCAAGTTCACTTTTATATGGAAGAATATGGATTTTTTATGAATTATTGGTTTATCCATGAGCCTTCAAGAAGGAAAAAATATTGGCAAAAGTGATGTAGTAAGAGTAGTCTAAGAATAGGAAACAAAATAGACTTGAAAGAAAAAGGTAGTGAGTTTATTCTGAGTTAATAGTTTGATATAGTTGGAAAGAGTGGGAGATCAACTTGAAGATATAAATATTGATAAATACTTAAATGGCAGGGGAAGGAAAGTTGATACTTAAGGAAATGAATTAGTGAATTCACTACTCAAATTTGAATATTAAAGAAATGAAGTAGGAATACTGAATAAGTTTGGGCTTGCCAGGTACCCAAGAAAGCTGATATATGCTTACCTCTAATACTTTAAGATCCCCAGCTTCACATATTCTTTTTGATGGGACAAGAAACTGTACAAACTTTCTGGGAGAAATAAATTTACTTTAACCTATTAATTATACTTGCAGAAATTTATCCTAAAGAAATAAATGTACAAATATTTGCGCATAAAAATGAGGATTTTGCAAATCATTTAACACTCCCATTAAAAGGCAGGGTTTGGAAAAGTGGAACAAAAACATGATCTAACTATATGCTGCCTACAAAATAAAAATAAGTTGAAAGTGAAAGTACAGGAAAATACATACCATGAAAATAGTCATCAAAAGGAACCTGATGGGCCTATGTTAATATAAGACAAAATTGACTTTAAGGCAAAATAGGTTACCAGGATAGGGAAGGGAATTTACAATAATAAAATCAAGAAGACATAACATCTATAAGTATATATTTACCTAATAACTGAGCCCAAGAATTAGTTTAATAATAGTAGTTAGAGATTTTAAGACCTCATTTTAAGTAGTAGACATGACAAATTAGGAAGATCAGCAAGAAAATAGACTTGAATAACACTATAAACCAACTTGACCTAAGAGGTATCCACCAAAAACTCCATATAGTAACAGTAGAATACACATTCTTCTCAATTGCACATGGAATACCCTCCAGGACAGGCCACAAAACAAGTCTCAATACTTACCTTAAAAGGTTTGGTAAGCCCGGCTGGGGCTGGGGCTGGGGCTGGGGCTCGGTGGTAACAGCGCTTGCCTCACACATGTCCACTCCTCAGCACCACATAAAAAAAAGAAAGAAAAAAAGTAAAAAAAAAAAATTTTTTAAATTTAAAAAAAATTGGTAAGTCATAAAATAAGTATCAATAGACTTGAAATGACTGAAATCATAAAATTATATTCTCCAATAACAATGAATTAAAATTTAAAACCAATCAGAAGGAGGAAAACAAGGAATCAAAAAATATGTGAAAATGAACCAACACACTCTTACATAACAGATAAAAATAGAAGCCTCAAGGGAAAAGATAAAATACTTTGAGATAAATGAAGATACAACAAACCAAAATGTATAGGAGACAACAAAAACAAGGCTTAGAAGGAAATTTATAGCTATAAACACCTACTTTTTCTAAAAATAAAATCATTAAGCTAATTCTTAGCCTTAACAAACTAAAGAAGATGAACAAACCAACCCTGAAAAATCATAAGTAAAGAAATAATAAAAATTACAGCATAAATTAATAATATAGAGAACAATAAATATAGAAAAAATGAATGACAGTAAAGTCATTGTTGTGCATCAAAGGACACTATAAAGTCAGCGAAAGAACAGCCAAAAAATGCAAGATAATATCTGCAAATGATATATTTGATCATAATCAAAAATAAGAAGTTCTGGGCTGGGGTCGTGGCTCAGTGGTAGAGCACTTGCCTAGCATGTGAGAGGCACAGGGTTTGATTCTCAGCACCACATATAAATAAATAAAGGTTCATTGAAAACTAAAAAAAAATATATTTAAAAAAAAAAAGAAGTTCTAAGGTTCAATGATAAAAAGAAACAACCCAACTTAAAAATGGACAAATGAGCTGGATGCAGTCACTGGTTGCTATAAACCCAGCAACTCAGGAGGCTGAGGCAGGAGGATTACAAGTTCAAAGCCAGCCTCAGCAATTTAGCAAGGCCCTAAGCAACTCAGAGAGAACATGTCTCAAAATAAGAAAATAAAAAGGGCTGAGGATGTAGCTCAGTGGTTAAGCAACCCTGGATTCAATCTCCAGTATCAGAAAATAGAAAAAAAAAAAGAAAAAACTAATGGCTTCAAAACCAAAAAGATAGTCATATGGCCAATAAGCCTATAAAAAGATTTTCAACATCTTTAGTCATTAAGTGAATACAAAACAATACTTCTATGAAATAATAGGTACTACTTCATATTCATAAAGATGACTGTGATAACATTTATAATAATATATGATGTAGCAATGTGTAGAGAGAAATCAGAACCCTCATACACTGCTAATGGAGTGTAAAATAAATAATAGAGTAATTTGGGAAAACCACTTGGCAGTTCCTCAAAGAGTGAAATATAGAAACAGAGTTACCGTGTGACCCAGTAATTTTCCTCTCATGTGCATAAGCAAGACAACTGAAATAGGCTCACACAAAAACTTGTAGCAAGAAAAAATGGAAACCATCCAAATACCATGAATTGACGAACAGATAATCAAAAGATGATATATCCATGCAACAGAATATTATCCCACTTCAACAAAGAATGAAATACTGCTGCAACATGGGTGAGTCTTGAAACATCAGGCTAAGTGCAAGAAGTTAAACATGAAAGACCACATTTTTTATGGTTCTTTTAAATTATATACACAGAACACAATGCATAGAAAGTAAACAATGGTTTCTAGGGGACCTAGGAGGATGGTTCAGTGTTTCTTTTGGCATTGATGAAAATGTTCTAGAATTCTGATAATGGTAATGGTTACACAACCTTATGGATATGCAGAATAATGGTAAATTGTACAATCAAAAGGGTGAATTTCATGGCATATGAATTACACCAAAAAGGAAAGAAATAAATCAATCATGGTAAGGCCCACAAGGTGAGACCCAGGCAAGATAAAGATAAATTATATGAATCTTAAATTCTGACAACCCCAAGTATAAACCATCATCATTTCAATTTGTTTTGAAGTATAAAGACTTCAATTAACTGGCTAAAGTTTACATAGTTAAACTACTCATTTGTGGAGTTTGGACGTATTCAGATTACAAAGTCATAGACTTAACTGTGGCATCCCCCTTTCTTCTAGTCTGAGTGTTAAAATAGTTCCTCATATCACACAATTTCATTACTGTCCAGAGAAATGGAAGGAGACAGAGAAAATATCAAAAACAGTGGAGGTAGGTTTGTTTATTAGAAAAATAAGTGTGAGAACTACCTTGGGCCATAAGAGTTATCTAAAAATAAGAGTGATCAACAAAATAAGTTTCATCTGAGTAAGTCAGTGTTTAGTCAGCTTTTTCACTACTGTGACTAAATGACCTAATCAGAACAATTACAGAGGAGGAAAAGTTTATTTGAGGACTCACAGTTTCAGAGGTTTTAGTCCATAGAAGGCCAGCTCCATTGCTCAGGGTTGAGGTTAGGCCAAACATCATGGCGCAAGAGGCTTATAGAGGTAAGCAGCTCACATCACGGTGATCAGGAAGCAGAGAGCAAGACTCCTCTCACCAGATACAAATATATACCCAAATCCACACCCCAATTCCCACCTTCTGCACCCACACCCAACCACTTCAGTTACCACTCAGTTAATCCCTATCAGGGGATTAAATCACTGATTGGGTTAAGACTCTTACAACCCAATCACTTCTCCTCTGAACCATCTTACATTTGTCTCCCACATGAGCTTTTGGGGGACACCTCACATCCAAACCATAACACTCAGTCATCTTTAGGTAATACTTATGTCTTACATAATCATGCATTCCTAGGGCTGAATAGTTAGAACAAAACACTTAGTAGTCAGAAACTGAAAAGTTCATCTTATACGTATGCCCAAAATGACTTCGTAATCCTAAAAAGCCCATTTGATTGACAAAAATTCTGCATATTCTGATTTATGATGGTGTCATTCAGCTAGCCAGATCAGCCCAAAGGCTAATTTCTGGGTTCAAATCTCATATGACTAGTTGGCAAATCTTAATTGTACTCCTCTCCCTGACAGCTTTGTCAAAATTATGTCCTTGATTACAAAGGAGATAAAAATACAAATCCTGCCTATGGATAAAAAACAAAACCACTGACACATACACACAAAAGAAATCCAAAGGTATCTCAGACTGATAATATAACAGATCAGTTTTATCATTATATATGATAGATAGCAAATAATACAATGTATTGTTTTCATGCACTAGTATTTCTTTCATATTTCAGGAAAAAATCAACCATTTTTCTTATAATTAATTTTCCCCATTTTAAAGAACTAATGAGAATTGTGTGAACCCGAAGGAAGAAGTTTTAGAGTAAACATCAAAGGAAAAAATCATAGGGAATATGAGAGAGAACAAAACCTGTGTTTGATGGATAGACCCTTTAGGGAAGAAAAGAGTGCAATGTTAGCAAATAACAGAGATCATATCAACTCCTGTTTTTCATCCATTTTACCAGTGAAATTATGAGAGTATGGAAATCCCTGTAAAATACTATTAGAAGGAAAAATAGTACAAAACGTATATAATAACAATATATCTAAATTATTTAAATGATATAAGTCTCCATATTCACATATTATACCTCAGAACATAAGACACAAAATTCATATCATCTTTAAAGATCTAAAATGACAAAATAAATTAAATACAAATAAACTTATTAAATGAGTAAAAACTACATACCAGAAACTATAAGATTTGACATTAATGTGGAGAACAACTCAAAAGTGGCTTGTTAATTTATTGGGAAAAACTAGAAGGAATGCAAAATCACTGGAAAAAATTGAAATGTAATCTTCCCAAATGCATGGTTTTCATTTTTACTAGACTATGAATTAAATAATAATAAAATCTTTTTTTAATATTTTCAAAACATTTTGACAGTCATAACAGCAACAACTGAGGTAAAACATCTTGTGTAGTAGGCAGTCTGAGAAGCAATTGTTCCTATGTCATAGGACAATTCCTAGAATTAAGACATACAGTGCATAGTGGAAAACATGGCATAAATTTGTTTCTTTGCTCCTTGACAATATTTAGTAAGTACAAATACAACCTTTGGAAATAATGCAAAAGGCAACTAAAGGAAAACACAGAAGTGTAGAAATGGGAAGCAAACTGATTAGGGACCCCAGGACTGTGAAAATAGAGCAGTAGAATTTTTCATGATCTCTAACTGAACAGAAGATAGTTACCCACTTCTGGTATCTCCCAACATCAAGCCTAACAACAGAAGGCAACCCAGAAAGACTCATTTATTTCTCCCTAAATCAGTGGGAGTCCTGCCCAAACCCAGAAGGCCTAGCAGTACTGACGACTGATCAGAAGTTCCACTGACAAAAAGGCCAAGAAAGCACCCTCCTCTTATGTGGGCCCGAGACCATCCTCCCCACTGGGGGTTACCATACAGCACCAGCAAACGGGAATCCAGTACATCAAGTAGCCCAGCTCAAGCTGCCTTTTGGTCCACAAGGGCCAGAGAATCTCTTCTCCTAGGCAGAACCAAAGCAAGCAGAAAGAAGTGCTTGTCATCATCTTAGACCATACCCTCCCTTCTTCCAGCCAGAAGCACCAGGAGCCTGCACTAGGGAGATATCACCAGGAACACATGGGAGCTCAAGAAGCACTAAACAGCTAACAAATGAAAACAGTAGCACATAGTTCTTAAAATTAAGCTTCCACCAGAATCAAATTAACAAAATTAGGTCAGGACCTGTAAACTAAGATGGTCATATCAAGTGAATAAAAAAACTATGATCCAATTCTATGCTGTTCACATGAAACTCATAGAAAATTCAATATAGGTTGGTTGACAATAAAAGAATAGAAAATTCATTTTCAAGAAATGTAAAGGGATATATTAATATCTGATAAACTACACTTTTTTCAAGTAATTAACAGGAGTTCAATAGGGACAAAGAAGATGTCATAGTTTGGATCTGGAATACCTCCCAAGGCTCATATGTTGAAGGCTTGGTCCCCAATTCAGCAATGTTCAGAAGTGGGACCTTTGGGAAGGTGATTAGATCATGAGAGCTCTAACCTCATCAGTGGATTAATCTATTGAGGAATTCATAAATCTATGACATTATTGGGAGGTAATGGGAACTATAGGAGGTGGGGCCTAGTTGGAAGAAGTCAGTCACTGGAAGTGTGCCCTGGATGGTATGTTTTGTCCCTAGCCCTTTATCTCTCCCCTCCTCTCTCTTACCACACCCCCACACTCCTTCCTGGCTGCCTTCCTCTATAATGTTCTGCCTCACTTGGACCCAAAGCAATAGAGCCAGCCAGCCATGAACTGAAACCTCTGAAACCATGAGACAAAGTAAATCTTTCCTCCTTTAAGTTGATTTTCCCAAGTATTTTCTCACAGAAATATATAGAACTGACTAATACAGAAGGATAGTATGTAGTGATTAAGGGGTCAATCCATCAAGAGAAAATAATAATTCAAGTCTGTACACACTAAACAACAAAATAGCTTCAAGCAAAATTAGTAGAGCTAAATGAAGAAGTAGATAAATCATAGTTGAGGATTTCAATATCTAACATTCATCAACTGCAAAAAAGATCAGCAATGATATACACATCTAAACAATACAACCAAAAGGATACCTCTGCCTAGTAACACAGAATACACTGTTTTATTCAAGTGCCCATGAATCATTCATCAATCTGAATCCCAACACAAACCTTAACAATTTTTTAAATTGAAATTAATGTATTTTTTTACTCTATAGACTCAAACTAGAAATCCATACCAGAAAATCTTAAACATATGGGAATTAAACAACACATGCCTAAATAATCCATGGACCAAATAGCCTCAAAGAAAGTTTTAAAAATAGAAAGAACTAAATGAAAATTAAAATATATCAAAATACATGAAAAACAAAGTATGATTGAGAGAAAACAGCTTTCATCAGAGAAGAGGAAAAGTCTGAAAATTAATAAGTTGCTGTCTCCAGAAACTAGAAGTGAAAGAAAAATACACCCGAAGTAAGCAAAATAAAAGTAATAAAGATAAGAACAGAAATGTGTGTGATTGGAAACAGGAAAACAAGACAGAAAAAAATCAATGAAGCAAAACACTGCTTGTTCAAAAATGTTAATAAAATTGTCAAACCACTAGCTAATTTTTAAAAAACACAATTTAAAAAAAAATAGGGAAAAGACAAAAATTACCAATGTAAAAGATCAGAGGCTACTGTAACAGATACTGCAGTCATTTAAAAAATTATAAAGGAGGGCTAAGGTTGTAGCTCAGCAGTAGAGCGCTTGCCTAGCATGTGTGAGGCCGTGGGTTTGATCCTCAGCACCATGCAAAAATAAATAAAGGTATTGTGTCCAACTACAACTAAAAAATAAATATTAAAAAAATTATAAAGGAATACTACAATCAACTTTATGCTTATAAATTCAACAAGTCTGAAGAAATGTTCAATTCCTTGAACACCAAAATCTACCAAATATTAAGATGAAGCAAATAACCTGAATAGTCCTATAACCATAAAAGAAATTGAATTTATAACTCAAAGGCTTCTGAAAAAAAAATCTCTAGGTCAAATGGTTCCACTAGCAAACTCTACCCAATGCTTAAAGAAGAATGAACAGTACTAATTCTATATTATCTCTTCCAGCAAATAAGGAACACTGCAATGCTTACTTTATGAGACTAATATTACTTAAATATCAAAGTTATACTAAGAAAAGACAAAAAACAAAACTATAGACCAATTTTCTAATAAATTTTCACATAAAAATCCTTAACTATTTAAGCAAATCAAATTTAGTAATGTATATAAAGAATTAAATACCACAACCAACTAGTATTTATTCTAGTTATAAAAGGCTGTTTCAACATTTGAAAATCAATCAATATAATCCACCAAACTGACATCTAAAGAAGAAAAATTACACAATCAGATCAATTGATGTAGAGACAGTATTTGACAAAAACTCAACATCCATCATTATTATTAAAAAAAAAAAAAAACTCTCAGGAGGTTAGAAATAGAGGGCAACTACCTTAATTTGATAAAGGGAATCTACAAGATAACTTATAACTAAAAATGTTCTTAATGACAAAACAACTGATAGAACATTGTTAGTTATAGGTTACATACTCTAAAACAGAACAAGGAAAGAAAGCCTTTTCTCCCTACTCCAACTCAACTGCAATAAAACAAGAAAAAGAAGGGGGGAAAAGACATATGGCTTGAAATGTAAGAAATAAGATTCCCTACCTGCAGATGACATTATTGTTTGCATGGAAAAATCCCAAGAAATCTACAAATATAAATACTCCTAGAATCATAAGTAAGTTCAGTAAGGTTGCAAGATACAAGATCAACATATAAAAGTCAATAGCATTTTACATACAACAGTGAATATGACAACTGAAGATAAAAAGAACAAATGCCAGCAATCCCAGCAACTGAGGAGACAGAGGCAGGAGGAATGCAAGTTCAAGACCAGTCTCAGCAACTTAGCAAGGCCCTAAGTAACTTAGTGAGACCCTGTCTCAAAATAAGAAAGGGTTTGGAAATTTACCTCAGTGGTTAAGAACCCACTGGTTTAATCCCTGATACAAGAGAGGGAGGGTACAAGGAGGGAGGCGGGGGGAGGGGGGGAGGGAGAAGAAGGAAGGGGAAACATAGTACCTTTACAATCACTCCAAAGAAACTGAAGAACTCAGGTATAATCTTACCTAACATGCACAGGATCTGTATACTAAAAAGTTCCAAGTAAATGCTGATGAAAGAAACCCAAGAAAATCTAAATAGAAGAAATATACTATGTTCCTAGATTGAAATATTCCACATAGTAAAGATGTCATTATCCCTTAATTGATCAATATCTGTCTTAGTCCATTTGTGTTGTTCTGACAAAATACTAGATGGCTTATCCACAACTTAAATTTGTTTGTTAAATTTGTTTCTTACAGTCCAAAACCAACATGCTGGCAGGTTTGGTGTTCATGAGGGTCCACATTCTAGTTCACAAAAGGCCTACTTTTTGCTGTGTTCTCACATGGTAGAAGGGGTAAGGGATGTCTCTGAGGTTTTTATTATAAAGGCATTAATCGCACTCTTGAATGTCCCACCTTCATGGCCCAATTGCCTACCTAAGGCTCTACCTAATATCATTGCATTAGAGACTAAGTTATGAATGTGGAGAAGATGCAAATGTTGTCTATAGCATTCTTCCCCAGCTCACCAAAATTCACATCCTTCTCACTTGCAAAATACATTTATTCCATTCCATGGCACAAAAAATCTTAACTTGTTCCAGCATCGACCTTAAAATCTAAGTTCAAAGTCTAAGTACCATCTATATTAGATAAGGATAGGACTCAAGGTACACTTCATCCTGAGGCAAATTGCTTGCCATCTGTGATCTGTTAAACCAACAAGTTAAGTGCTTCTAAAGTACAATGATGGGAGAGGACAGACATAGAAAAGATTTCAAGAGGAGAAACAGGCAAGAAGGAAGGCGTAACAGGTTTCAACTCCAAAACAAATGGAACAAAATCCATTAGACCTTAAAGTTCAAGAATAATCCTCCTTGGATGAATATTCTGGCTGCCCTGGAGAGGGTCCTGCCCTCCTAAACCATTGGGGAAGTGTTCCTTCCCTGACAGCTTTGCCATTTAGGCAGGGGTCTCCCATGTCTCCAAGCAACTAACCCCAATGAGTGACCCTGTCCCCCAGTATCTCTGTGTCTTTGCCCTATCCTCAGCTCTCTGTCTGGGCCCCATGGATCCTGGGATTGGGGCCCCATACCTATGACTTTGCAGAGAGGCCCTGTCTTGTAAAATTTAGGATATGAAAGCATGCCCTACTGACTCTGCTGGGTACAGCCTGCATTGCATCAGGGATCTCCAGAGCCATAACTGGGGCAGCAAAAGAGTGTGGTAACTGGAGTGTTGTGAGCAGAGACTGTGATGTTAGGCAGTGCCAGGCAGGGTGCACTGAGATTCTTCAGGTACCACTGGTCCTTGTATTCTGGGTGTGTGATAGGAGTGGCAGCTCTGATGCTTTCTAAGTTACCTTCAGGGTCATTCTTCTATTTTCTTGGACAATAGGTACTGGCTTCTGTTTAGACAAATGACTAATCTTATCAAATAGTCTGTGGTCATCCCCCTTTGTTTTCTCTTCCAAACACACTTCCTCACTCTTTACAATGTGGATAGGCTAAGAATTTTCCAAAGCTGTACATTTCATTTATTAAAAGTGATGAAATAATAAAAGTTACATACTCTATTAATTCCTAAGGCCATTGCAAAAGAAGGCTTACGTTACTATAAAAATAAAGCTATAATCATTAAATCTGCCTCTTAACTGAAAAGTTGATTTTGAAAAACTGCAATTACCCCCACCAGGTTCATTAAGTAGACACACATATTAGGGTGTTCTTCTACAAAACCCAGAGAATAGAATATATTTATGACCCTGGCCCAGTGCCCATCTTTCAGAAATGCCATGCTTACCGATAGAACCTGAAACTTTAAAGATTGCTTATAATTATGATTCTGTGATTCTGCCTGACAGAAATCAGAAACCCTGGCAAAGCCACAGAGTTAAAATTAAAAAGAAAGAGATGAGTGCATAGGAGATTAGGAATAAAACTTTTGATAAAATGAGTTATCTTTTAAAGTAGAATCAATGAATTTCTAAGTATTATAGTTCAACTCAGAATCATACATTTGAGTTATATAGCTACTGGGTCCAAAAGAGATTGATTCAAGTGTTAGCCTCTTGAATAGTGACCAGATACAAAAAGAACAATAAATAAATATCAGCCATTTAACTCATAAGGAGGTTGTTGCAATCAATTAGTGAGTGACCACATAGCCTTTCACAATCTTGTAATAAATGTAGGCATAAGTCACCATTGTGCCTGGGCTTTAAAGCCCAGGACATCTCATTGGACTATCTAAAAGAGATAGTAATTATCTGCCTAGAGAGGCTGATAGGGTTCTTGAATGTTTAAGTCATATTTCAATACCCAGGCCTTCAAAATCATATCCTAACAATTCACCACAAGTCAGTAAATGAGAATTCTCCCACTTTAAAAGCTCTTCTATTAGTAGCTCTTAATATTTATTACACGAGTGTATGTATCACTAGATCCTAGTGCTAATAAATAAAGATGGCTTTAATACTTTCAATGAATATTTTCAAATTTAGTAAGGTAATGGGTTTGTCCAATTTTAAGCAGCACAGCTTCACAAATGAGGTATTTGGCATGGAACCTGATTTAAAATGCATCATCTTCTCAAGTGATTGAATCATTGTAATGAAAACTTATAATCTGTACCATATTATAGAAGTAAATGAATTTAATTCCTCCATCAAAATTATACACGGGAGACCCGCACCTCAAGCCGTGAGACCGCACCTTGATCCGCGAAGACCAGGGAGACCACACCTTGACCCCTGAGAATGCAACTTGTCCTGCCATACCGCACTTCCTCCCTGGAGACTGTCCATCAGCGCACGAGACTGGCACTTCGACCAGCGACACCACACCTCAGTCCTCCTCCAGACCCGCTCGTGGACCCTGAGACCTCATCTTGACCACACCTAGTCCCAGGAGTCCGCACCTCGGCCTGGAGGATCCTTCCTTGTCGCGCAAAGAAAAGAAAGGAGTAAACTGACCTGGAAGGTGAGCAAAGCCCTGACAAGGACTGGTTGAATGGTTAGCAATCCATCTCGCTGGCTCCACGCCACCGGCACATCAGCTCCATGAGACGACACCTGGACCCGCGAGGACCCACAGACCGAACTCAGCGCACAAGATCGGCACTTAAAACCAGCTTGTGAGACCTCACCTCTACCCCCAGACCGGCACATTGACCTGGGATACTTCACCTCAGCCTGGAAGACCTGCAACTTGTCCTACAAGTCAAAAAAAGACCTTCGCCATCCTGGAAGGTAAGCAAAGACTTGACTACTAGTGGAAAGGTTAGTGGCCCTCAGGCAGTGGGTGTTCCTTCTACCAAAGAGAGAAAAGGTACAGTAACATACCATATTTGACCACTTGGAAATGCCCACCGCCCTTTGGGAAGATTTAGTGGTCATTTGTAGAAGCCCTGTGTATATTATATGAAAAAGCTGCTCTCAACTTACTCCCCCCCACCCCAGTCTTTTAAAATTTTTGCTACATCTGGACATTCTAAATGTAAAGAGGTCGCCAACGTTTGATAGAGTTAGAAAATAGCATCTTGTAAATGCCCATTTGTTTTAAAAAATCAGAAGTGTCTTTTTGGAATTTACTTTGAAATGGATTTGTTAGACCACCTCTACTATCGGCATTTGTCCACGTAAAGGACATAGAGAAGACTTTGACCATGAGAAGGAGGAGGTCCTGTGCCAGATAGGTTTTATGTAAAAGACATTTTCCTATTATAACCATTATTTTGTATGTGCATCTTATTCCTCATGACTGTATATAGAGTTGAAAATGCTAAGTACTTTTCTTGAACTATCTAGACTTTATAGATGTTTCAAAGTGCCAGGGATATGTTAAAAGTAGAAGTGGTAAAATATAACACACAACACATTTTGTAATTTTTTTGTTAAAATTATTATGAAATTTTGTTTTGTTTTGTTTGTTCTGATTTGTTTGTTTGTTTTTTGCCCAAGGGCAGGGGCGCAATAGCCAACCCCCTGTTGAGTAGTACACAGTTGTGTGCTGGTTCTTGGGAACACCATGCAAGTGTGCTTATGAGGAGGCAAGAGTCCTTCCTTATGTCTGTGGGTTTTGTTTTACTTTGCTGTGCACATAGTGAATATAAAGGATAGTCAACTCCTAATCTATATTTCGTCTTTCTAGGCGTTAAAGAGGTTGTCAGTGTGTGATAAAAGTAGAATTAGTAAACAGATTTTCTATGTTTTTTGTTAAAATTCCTAGGAAGGATTGTTTTCTGAAAATTTGATCATCATAGCCCACTGAGTCCGTGAAGGGCGAGAATGCTCATATTTTTAAGATATTTTCAAATGAGAAGTATTTTTATATGTGTGCAGTTTATTCAAAACTATCATGTACATAGTGGACAAATTGAGTCCTTACTTGAAACATCTAGTGTGTCTTGATATGTAGAAGTGCCCGATATATGTTAAATGTAGAGATAGTGAAATATCACTTTGTAAATATCTTTTTGCTATAATTCATGTGAAATATTGTCTTTGGGGAATGGAACTATTAAACCACCTTTGCAAGCAGTATAGTACTAGTTCAGTTATGTGGAGGAGATGAGGGAAGCAATTTCAAAAGGTAATATGTTAGTATGTTCATACTTGTACATTTTCAGACATCAGTTTTCTGTATGTTTTGTGCATTTTGTTTTGCTGTGTAAATAGTGTATATAATGGACAAATGAGTCCAAAACATGCAATATCTAGTCTCTAGATGTTAAAGAGGTTGCCAGTGTATGACCAAGTAGTTAGTGAAATTAACACATTTTGTATATTTTGTGTTGAAATTCATAGGAAAGCTTGTCCTCTGTAAATGACTTTTGGATATGAATTGGTTCAACCATCTCTAAGTGTTGCTTTGCCTGTGCTTGTCCACTGGACTAAAAGTAGAAGGAAGGAGGGAAAGGATCAAAGACAAAAATGGTCATATTAGAAGGTACCTCAGAATATAACCACTGCTACATGTGCAATTTTATTTACCAGTGCTGTGTGCATAGTGGATACATTCCTATGTGAAATATCTGGTCCTTTTATATATTTAGAAGTGTTTGATATATTTAAGACTGGAAGCAGTAGAGTAAAACTTTTTGTTAATAGTTTTGAAAGCTTTTGGTCAGCCATGACCATCACATTAGTACCACAAGGCCATCCCGAATGCCATTTCTGAAAATCAATAGAATTTTACTGGGTCCAGGCTATTTTATTGAACACAATTGTCAAAATCAACCTGTGTCTAATTTAATTTGTAACTTGATTTATACCTACAATGCATTAGACAAAAGATTAAGAAGCATCAGTTTATTCTCAGAAAAAAATGGACTTTTCAAATAAATAGCATTATTAGTTTTCACAGAAATTAACACACTGTGTTTCTAAAATATATTAATTATTCAGAAGTAATAAAGGCAAAAAAGAAGAAAAAAAGTTTTAAAAAAAAGAAGGAAAAGCTCATACGACGGACATATGATTGTATAGATTGATATAGAATAATTACAGGACAAAATTCAACACCTATTGATAAAATCTCTCAGGTAAGAAGGACCAGGGAGTGTTATGGATTAAATTATAACCCAGAAGACAGGTGTAGGATCAAAACTCCACACCTAAGAATAAGGTCTGTTTTTAAGAAATGACATTATTATGGTATAATTACCTAAGATCAGGTGATGAGGGACTAAAATGAGCTCACAGTTCAGTCTGGTTTACCATCTTATAAGGAGAGTGGGGTGGACTCTTGGTTTGGTGTGGCTTTCATCCTTGAAAGGAGAGCAGAAAATGTTGTGATTCAGTGTGACTTATGTCATTATAGGACTATCTTCACTTCTATTTAGTTGATGTTTGTAGTGAAACATTTAATTCCCTTACATCTCATTTTGGTTATGTTGGTTATGTCCCATAGGTATTTTTTGGTGGTTCCCATGGGGGAATGCATTTAACAAGAGAAAGGGACACCACCCTGATGCAAATGTATAGCAGGGTAACTTCAGTAGCGTAGAGAATGCTGTTGCTGCACCTCTCCATCTGCACTTCCTGAGTCAGTTATATCACAATGTTATATGCCTATGCACTGTATTCAGTACCATAGAATAAAGTTGGGTTTTCTGCTATGAAAAAAAAAAAGCCACCAAAGTTCTACAGCAATAATCCCATGTAAACAAACAGATTAATAATACTTTTTAAAATTCAAGCACTCAAGACTAGTACATATACTAATTGTTTTCAATAGCATGAATGTAGATATAATGAGCATAATAGTTTACTGAAGAAAGGGGAGCAGTGGTAGGGAGAGGTTATGTTTGGATGAATTGGACTTATAGGATGAGCAAAAAGAAAACCTCAAACCAAATCCTTGAGTTCTCAGTGGAAGGTCTTGCTCGGCAAATAAGGATTGCCTGAGGAAATATTAATGAAAGCAGCCTGTTCTGTTCTTCTTTGTAGTGGTTTTAGGGTGCCCACACTCTTGAATACAGTCAAGTACTGTACTTATTTTCCAGAAGTGTGGGTATTCCTTGTAGCTCAATTAATGACACCCAGGATCAACTTTCTCCCATAGTGTTCTCATCTGAAAATTGAATGAGAATGGTGGAACTTTCCTTACCTTTCACAGTTTTGTTTTCAAGATCAAACAATGAAAAACGAGGTTCAATAAACAATAGGTACCAAAAAAAAATTATATATGGTTCAAAATCCTTTTTGCTTCAACACAGAGAAACTAGCAGACAAATACATTTACTTAGATAAGCCACTATCCAGAACATCTGAAGAATGATATTTATGCAATTTTTGTTTAATCCTACTATCACAGCTGAGTACAAATACTCAGCCATGACCATCACATTAGTACTACAAGGCCATCCCAAATGCCATTTCTGAAAATCAATACAATTTTACTGGGTCCAGGCTATTTTATTGACACAATTGTCAAAATCAACCTGTGTCTAATTTAATTTGTAACTTGATTTATACCTACAATACTTGTATATTAGACAAAAGATTAAGAAGCATCAGTTCATTCTCAAAAAAATAGACCTTTCAAATAAATAGCATTATTAGTTTTCACACAAATCAACACACAGTGTTTCCAAAATATATAAATTATTCAGAAGTAATAAAGGCAAGCACCCTCTTGTGAAAAGCAATTCCAATAGATATTGCTTATGACAATTTTGTGGCACTTAAAAATTCCCCAACATATCAGTATATATAGGTTATAAATTTATTCTAAAAGACTTCATTTTTGTTTGTAAGGTTCAATTTATACGAAGATAGACATTCATGAAATGTCATGCTAGTTTAGCTTTGAAATTGCCTCTAATGTAACTAAAGTTAATTGGTTTTTTTTTAATATTTATCTTTTAGTTGTAGTTGGACACAATACCTTTATTTTATTTATTTTTATGTGGTGATGAACATCAAATCCAAGGCCCTGAAAGTGCTAGGTGAGTGCTCCACCACTGAGCCACAACTCCAGCCCTGAAGTTAATTGTTTTTGTTTTTAGTATTTATTTTTTAGTTTATAGGTGGACACAATATTTTATTTTATTTATGTGGGGCTGAGGATCGAACCCAGTGCCTCACGTATGCTAGGCAAGTGCTCTACCTCTAAGCCACAACCCCAGCCCCTGAAGTTAATTGTTTTTTGAAAGACAAATATATAGCCCATTTTTCCTTTCGAGACTGAATGTGCATTGTCATTATAAACTGGAATATTATAAGCTAAATTTCCTTGATCTAAAGATCTTTATATATTCTGTCCTAGCATAGGAAAAACCAATTTCTGTCCTTAAAACCTGGGAGCCCTGGTTCAGGAACCTGTGGAATAAAAAAATAAATAAAATCTGAAAGACCTCAGATCAGGGGTTTCTTATTGACTTCAACTGACCATTTTACTTTTGAAATTGAATATAAATATAATAATTAGCTACAAGTTGATTTTATTTGCTTTTGTCACTCCAAAATTATCACTAGAAATAACTGAATGTTTAAAATTACAGAGTAAGTGGTGTTCTACATGGGGCTAGAGTTGCAAACAAAGAATATCTACACCTTTTATTAAACACATTTTGAGGTCTTTCAACTTGGTCAGGAGATCCTCCCATTACAATATTCATAGCAGCAGAAAAGGATGGAGTCAGGCAGCCTGCTGCCTAGCACCTAGCAGTGTCTGCTGTATATTCATACCATACTGCATTTGTGATGTTTAGTCCATTCCTTGTTTAGCAAGCCCCCTCCTATGACTTTTTCCTTCCCTAATCCAGACCCAGGATGCTTTCATCATACCTAACTCTTGTCATTATCCTCAGTACCACCATTCCTTTTCTAAAGTTACACTATATATTTATCAATATAACCATTTATCCTTTGTAGAATAAATCAGACAGAATAAATCTGTTTCCAAATTCAGGTGGATCTCCAAACCACTGCTATATAACTCTGGTGTAATTTCCCACAGCAGCTATTTCCAATGTCTCTTCCAGTCCCCTTCTTGCTATAAACCATTTTGTACTCATCAGAAAACTTCATCTCCCATGCTCAGACAATGAGGCTAGTAAACATGGAATCACTCAGCTTTCTGGCCCATCTCATCCCTTTTTTACCAATAACAGCCAAAAACTTGGCCTTCCTGTTATTCAAGGTTAATTCCACTCCACATGCTCTTTATATGACCCCTTCCAATCTCTTCAATTCTCTACTGAACAAGATATTCTATCCTGAAGGTTCCCTCTTTGCTTTTGCTCCCACATTCACATAGTTGGGTAGTACAGCCTATTTCAATCCTCTTCTACCTACCACTTCATCTCCCCCTCTCTTGACAAACCATGTTCATTGAAAACCCAGTTACATCCAGTCACCATTTGCTATACCCAAATCCTAATCTCCAATTATTTTCAAGTCATTGATTGCCCCTACCGCCACTGAAGGTACTTTGACAAGGGTGAAAAAATGATTAATCCCATCATTAAATGTGGATTCCTTTTATAGTGCATCTTATTTGTCCACCCTGTGAATGTTAACATTGTAGAAGACAGCTTGGAACAGAAATTGGAACACTTCCTTGCACTTGCAAAACTCTACCTTAATTTATTTTCCTTTCTTGCTCTTTGACAATTTCTTCTCCAACTTCTCTGAGATGCTCTTATTTTTCTGAGTGCTTAAATGTTAGTAGACCCCAACAGGTCTAGTCTCTGGATTTGTTCTCTTTCCGAGGAACATCGTTAACTTCTACACCTTCATTTACCATATATTTGACTCCCATCTTTATTCTCTCATTTATTTACCAAATATTTTCAAGCAACTTCTAGATACTTGGTTTTCTTCTGGGTGCTGCTCACATGCTGTCACCTGGTTCTTTCAAAGGCATCTCAAATCCCATATCTCAAAAATAATATTTTTCCTTAAGTCTTCGTACTCTTAGATTCATTTCCTTGGATATTGATGTCACCCATTCAATCTGGCCCACACCAGAATTATCCTAGTTCCTTCTTTTGCAAACTACTCAGTGCATATCAATTCAGTCCCTTTTAGATTACTTGTCATTTATTCTATACATCTCTAGTACCTTGTTATTTCTTATATTTTTCCTGAAGCTTACTCTCTACTTTCACAAACTTCTGATCCATGCACCTCAGTATTATTTGTCATAAACATCAATTTAATGTGGTGCTTACTGATTACATTGTTTATGAAGACCTCAGCAAAATATCTAAACACTTCAAGTTATAGAAGGCATTTCATTGCTACTCATAGGAAATAATGACTACACTTCATCAAATCTTACTGCATACCAGCTATTTGCACAAAGAATACATATTATTGCTTAATTTCAATAAATCTGTGGGGAAGAGAGTGGAAATGTTATACCTATCTTAAAGATGATGAAATGGAGAATCAAAGAAATTAATTGCTTAAAGTCACACAGCAACTAAATGACAGAGATGGGGTTCACTGCATCCCAGACCCATGGTCTTATCTATGCTGCTCTCTCACCTCCTTTTTTACTCCAGATCCATCACTTGCTAATACTCTCTACTCTAGTCATGCCAAGTCTTTTAGAAGATCCCAACATGCGTGTCCAAGCCTCTACCAAAATGTCCTTTCTTACTTGTACCCTTTTAGAAAATTCTGACTCATCTTAAACACTCAGCAAGGTATGGATTATAAATCAGCTTTGAAAGCAATACCCAAGGAGAACTTCCTAAAATGCCACTTGCAGGCACAGGTTTTGGTATCATTTCATAGCCTTATAAGGCATATGATATTAAGGGACAGCTCTCATTTGGCACAAATAAGGAAAAGATATTTTAAATGAAAAGCTTCAATATTCTATATTACATCTCATTAACTAGGTAATAACTTTGGCCAATGGTTTTGGCAGAATATAACAAGACAGGTAAATACCCTTCACACATGAACACTTATACATTTATATGCTTTTAAAAGTATGAACTAAGGGCTGGGGTTATGGCTTAGTGGTAGAGTACTTGCCTAGCACGTGCTAGATGCTGGGTTCGATCCTCAGCACCACATATAAATAAACAAATAAATAAATAAAGGTATTGTATCCAACTACAACTTAAAAATATGTATATATTTAAAATGATTTTTTTAAAAAGTGTGAACTAATCGTGGGAGAATTATGTTCAAGTGAAGGAACACTAGCTTTGGAATTACACTCACCTGGTTTTGAAACTATTTCTATCACTTACCAAATATGTATCCATGATATGATACTTAGCCCTCTGAGCTGTCTATTTTTAAAATAGAAGTAAAATAACTACATTATATGGTTTTGCCAGGATTAAATGATAAAATGTTTGGAAAGATCCAAACATGATTTCTGGGAGAGATACTTTATCCTGACAAATTTGGACCCCAGAATTAAGAGACTGGAAAGAGCAAGAAATTGAAGGGTTCACTCGAATATACATCGTAGATCCCTTATGAAAAGCTGCTGGAATTAAAAGTCATGACTGATCTCCTCACCATCATCAGTTTATGCTGTGGTCCTTACAAAGGAAAGATCTCCTGCTTAATAGGAAACTGAAGTTAACCCAGATACCCTTTCAGCAAGAAGCAACCGAGGGGACTAGAAAAACATGGGTGAGTGACCCTATGTGTTCCTCTGCACAGCGACCTACAGTGACATGGCTCAAGCAGTTAACAGAGCTGTCCTCCACAAACTTATACCATGTAATTAAGAGAAAGGGGGCAGTCTCCCCAGCTTTGTCTCTGAACTGGAAGCCATCCAGGTGGTAACAACTGGAAGGACTTCTGGTAGAAGTGGCGGAATCTTCCAGAGCTTGGAAACACCAAATTGAAACTGGTATGACTGTGCGGCAGCTGCAAGCCCCACATGATTAGAATGCTGGCAAGCCAAGCAGAAAACAGGGCCAGGAGCAGCACAGAGTAGCAAGCAGAGGCTGTAAGCCTGACCATTCCTCCACATGTTTAAAACATATGTTTAGCCCAGCAGGGATTATGGTGACAGCTGAAAAGCCCCTTCAGAAGCTGTCAGAAATGACACTTGTTAAAGCCCTTGGTACTTTAATGTGCCAATAAGGGCATTTCCCCCTCATGTTAGCATGAAGCATGCCTGAGGGAAAACAACAGACAGGCCCAGAGGGTGATAGAGCTGTGCTCAAGAGGCCAGGATACTTCCCCTGGGCCAGGCTTCTTGCCCAACTCCCCTGGCAGCTGGGCTCTTGTCTGATCATCATGGAAGCCAAGAACTACACTACCCCATTTCCCTCAAGTCACCTAGTAAATGCCCAGCTGTCACTGGAGCATCTCCGCTTTCCAGTCTCTAAATAAAACACCACAGCATTTGTCTCATGTAGTATATCTCAATAAAGGGTATTTGGAAGGGTAATTTGGTATTTCTAAGTTGTATGATCCAGAGAAACAGTTCTTATTATTAAGAAATGCCCCAGGAGTGGCTGCATTGAGAGTGTACTATTTATTACACTTGTCTCTATGAGCTAATGGAAAGATCACATTCCTTATTTGGCTCTTTATTTGGATAAAATATTGGATAAAATAATAATACACCACAGTTTTGGGTCTAGAAATACAATATTTTAAAAAAATCTTTGTGGTTTTTTTAATTCATAAATTTGGTCAAAGAAAATAAATTTTTAGAAAACTTTTTAAAAAGTAATCATTTCTTTTGAACAATCTGAAATAAAGTGGAGAACTCATAAAAATTCAGAGCTACAAATGTCAGTACCATATTTCTGAATGAAAGATTCATTGTCACATTTCAACAAATTAGAACAGAATAATTCTGCAAAGACAGATTTAAGAATCTAAAAATCTATCATGCTAGTTTCAAAATGAAAAGTACTTTATAAGTAACAGTAAATTCACAGTCATTATACAAACTACTAGCAACCCAAGCCCCTGCCTCTTGATGACCACAATGTTATTGTTCCCTTTATTGTTATATGGTTGTCACCCAAAATCAGTCTCTAAAGTCAAAGGGAGAGCAATTTATTTCTAACACCTTGTCAAGAGATTTTGAAAAACTAGGAGAAAGTTCCCTGTGGAGACACTGACATGAGAATAAAGTCCAACCCACAGGAGGAAGTTAACAAGTTTTCACAACCCTGGGAATAAAAAGTTTTCCTACATGTATATGATATTTTGTTTGACTGTAGTAATCATTTCAGCATAAATATGTATTTCAAAACATCCTGTTGTACACTTTAAATTTATACATTTTTTTAAGCTTCTTACAGCCCATGGTTCTGTCAACAAGACCACAAGAATGAAAGGTGACCAGCTTCATGATTCACCATGAAATAAGCCTAAAAACTTGAGGATACATGTCCCCCAAGAGTAAAGATACTTGGGTTATCAGCACAAAATGAGGCAGTAAGAGCAAGAAGATTGTAATGTACTGATTCTAAGCGGGTTCAAATATGTCAATATTCAAGAACAGCACCTGGCACATGGGTACATTCACTGTCCATCAACCAGTATTATTGTTAATCTCTTCATCTGGTCTCAAATGGGTGTTATTTTATGGGGAATCTAATCCCTCCCATTATTCACTTTTACCTATTATCACTATCATAATAATATTACCATTATTACTTTTACTATTATTACTGGCTGAATATTAAAAAAAATCTTTAGATAAATTCAATCATTTGGAGACCAAATAAAACCATAAACTGAGTCCAAGGATCAGAAGAAATTGCTCCAACCAGACAACAGCAGTGTGGAGTAGGGTGGGGTGTCAGGATGGCTATGTGCTAGAAACAGCTGGTTGGTTAGCATGAATAGAGTGCATAGAAATAATAGTGGCCAAGAAATCCCCATTTTCTGATAGTCTTCCAAATAAAAAATGGAAGTTGCTTTTTCTTTTTTAAGAATCCAAGAATGTCTGAGAAATATGTCACATTTCACCACTTTACAGTATTGGTTGCTAAGAAAAATATTCTCTAATGACTGATAACTCTGGAAGTTATTAAATAAGCCCTCTCCACAGAGCTACAAAATTTATCTTTCTGATGACTCATAAATATTTCAATTATATAGGAAATACATTTTTTTCCTTTTGTTGTTGTTTGTTTGTTTTGTTTTTCTTTTTTTCCTCTTGGGTTTATTATTCTTTTGCAGAGATAGTGCAACACTATCTTATTGGGATGGTAGAAACAGCAATCACTAGAAATTCTGCCCACAGTGTTCATAAACATAACACCCTCTGTGGATATGTCCTTCACAGCTATCAAAGAACTCTCACTTAAAAATCTCTTGCAATCTTCACAACAACCCAAAAGGAGGGAGAGGTCTATTGTCCCAACAAATAAACAGTCTGAAACCCAAATAGATGATTTCTCTTATTTATGATTCAATTGTTTCATCTACCACAATATGCTCCCAAGATGGACACTGGGCCTTACTTCCAAGATGCAGTGTGTTAATGTGTACTGGCCTGGGTAGCGCAGTCAACTTAACCCAGAGTTCCAAAGCTTATAAGGTCATCAAGTGGTGTTTAAACTTGGGCTTTCTTCCAACTCATTGTTGGTTATGTGTGTTCATGTGCTCTAGTATATGATAACATTAGAAACCAAAATAACAAAAACAATGATAATAATACAGAAGTTCCTCCTTGTCTACTGGGGATATGTTTAGCACTCCAACAGATGCCTGAAACCGTAGAGAGTACCAAATCCTATATGTAAGCACTGAGATACCACAACAGTCAATCTGATAACTGATGAGTGACTAGTGGGCAGGTACTACATGCAGTATGGATATGCTGAACAAAGGGATGATTTGCATCTTGGGCAGATGGAAGTGAGATGGTATGAGGTTTCATTTATGCTACTCAGAATGATGTGTCATTTAAAACTTATGCATTGTTTATTTCTACAATTTTTTATTTAACATTTGCAAACTGCAACCAACCATAGGTAAACAAAACTGCAGAAAGTTAAACCACAGATAGGGAGGGACTACTGTAATAGAAACTATGAGATAGCATTTTTATAGACTATAATTATACAATATTTTTGTCCTTACAATAACTCTACAAGTTACTGGTATTCTTACTTTATACATGAGGAAACAGACTCAGGGAAGCTAAGAACTTTCACAGAGCCACAGGGCAGTAGATAATAGCAGATTGGCAAGTTAACTCCAGTTATATTCAAAGTCCACAATTTTTCATGATAGCTTGTTATTTTAAATCTCTAAATTCCCAATGTCCAATGTGATACTTACCACATGGTTGTTACACATTCAGAGTGTGTTAATAATTTTTTAAAGAACCAAAAAGGAAATTAAAATTATCCTGAGAATTTTAATTGCTTTCTCCTACCCACATTGGACATCCCAGCTTTCCTTTTGATAGTCACTCCCAGTCTTCTCTCAAGTAGAAGCCACTCACTCCTACTTCTCTTAATTCAGTTGGCTGGAGGAGTAGCCTTACATACCTTCACTGCTGCTTCCAAACAGGTGCCCTCTACTCTAAGCCTTTGAGGCATACTCATTTATGCACTTTCCTACATCGTGATCTCCACCATCTGATGACCTCCAAGACACATTTCCAAGTTCAATGAAAAACCCTTAGTAACCAAGATAAAACCTACAGCCCTCCATCTGCAATCCCACTGTCTTTGAACTTCTCAGTGGGAAACAACTGCAACTGTGATCCACTCCAGTCACCTGGCAGCCTATCATCTCTGAGAACTCTCCCACCCTAAAGGCTTTGATCTTTGTATGTCCCTTCTCTGCCACCTTATTCTACTTCTACTCCCAATCTCTCTGTTAGTGAACCTAATCATTTTTAGTCCACTGTTTCTTCAACAATCTATAGGCTATAAACAATCACCTGCCTCTCTCATATCTTTGCTCTTTCTTTCTTTCTCACCTCTCTTCCTTCCACTGAAAATATGCTCAATGTTCCATGACGTACAAAGTCTTTCCCACAAGCCTACTTCAATTCAAACTATTCCTTTATGTCCCGATTGACTACTAGCTCATGTACTTGCAACTTATACAAGAATAAAATGATGACATGAATACATCTTTACTCCAGCAATTCATTATCCAAATACAAAATAGTTGCCTGTAAATGCTTTTAAGTTTGGCTGGAAACTCTATAAATTCACTGGTTTTTGTCTCCCCAAGTATTATGAAGAAGCTGCCTTCAGCATTCCTGAGGACCAACCCTTAATCTATGCTCACTCCATGTGAGGCAATATCTTGAAGTATAGAATATGTGAAAGCCAGGCCTTCTGCCATTTCGTGGTAACATTTCTCCAAACCATGTCTTTATCATTTCTAATAAAAGCATGTATGTGCTCCCTCTCAGTTATAAAACACCTTAAAAATAAATATATAAACATGTGGATGACTACTATTTTATTCATATTTGACCAAGAATTCTTCTCAAAAGCAGAAAACTTAATTATGATTTTAGTTCATCTTTGATGAGAAAGAAAAATATATTTAAAATTCTTAAGTTTTAAGGTAAAATATGAAGTTCCATTTATGACTTCAATTTATTAAATAAGAAAAATATTTTTATATGAGATACAAAATTCAAAGATGCTATTTTCATATTTTTCTTGCATTTATTTATATTTTATTTGTATTACAGGCAAACACCTAGCCAAGAATGCTATGAATAGTGAATGCTTTGATATGCCAGCTCTATCAGGATAATTTTAAATTCAAAAGAAGATTTAATTTTTCTCAATAAAAACTCTTCCTTTGTTCATTGACCATCAAATAAATACCATCCCCTCTTGGTGAACATTTAAAAACAGAGAATAGCCAGCTAGGAGTCTGGTCTGTTTTCTAAGATTGGTTCCATTTTCCTCCTCTCACTGATTCTCCTCCAGGTGGCAGTATAGTTCTGATGATGGGCTGTGGCCTCTGACTGCCCTGGCTGGAGTCCCTGCCCTGCCAGTTTCCCTTGTATAAACTAGGACAATTTGCTTAACCTGAGCCTTAGTTCCTCGTGCATAAAATGAAGAAAAGAATAGAACCAACTTTGCAGGATTGTTATAAGGATGAAATGATAGAATGGACAGTTATAGCATGTGTCCATCCACACCTATTGCTATTATTATTTTATTTATAAGCATTATGCTAGCTTTTCCTGGGATATCTCATTAAATATAATTTATTGAATTTATATATTTTAAGCATCTGATTCCTGTTAGGCACTGTAGGTGATAATGCTAAAAACTCAACATAGTCCCTCTTCTCCATAAATTCACAGTCAGCAGGGGAAAAGCAGACATGTAAATTATGAATAGTACAACACAATAAAACCAAAGTACAAAGTACTGCAAAGTACAAAGAAGGGGGATGTTATTGCCTCCAACAGGATTAAAGAAAAGGAGAGGAGGCATCTTGTCACTGTTGGAGGATAAGTAGATGGAATACAATTGAGTTGGAAATGAAAATGCCCACTTCCTAATATTCACACACACACACACACACACACACACACACACACACACACCTTGATGACTCTTAGCTGTTCAGACAAAGGCACTTGGCCTGGGTTCATTCAATTAGATGCTCTTCTGTAAGCCTTTGATTCTTCAGAGATCAAGTTGCTGGAAGAATCAGAGAATATTCTTGGCCCCCATACATGAGGCCAGGGCTAGTGGTGAGTGGCAGGGAGCAGCAGTGACAAGAGCAGCGGTGACTGACTCAAGCAGGCTACTGCAGTGGGCAGTCTCAGCTGTGTTTGCAGCTGTTTCCCCTCCCTTGTTTCCCAGTCTCTTTCTGAATCTGATCTCTAACCCTCTCTTCAATTTCTAAGAAACCCAATATCCTCCCAACAAATTATTTTTCTACATATCTGAGAGGTTTTCTGTTCTTTGCAACTCAGAATTTCAACTGGTACCTGGTTCATCAAGTAAATCTTTCCAGTCTCATAGGGACTGTGTCTGTGGATATCAACAGACCTCTAATTGCCACTTTCTTTCATGTAAAGTAAGATACTATCATTTTTGTTGCCTTTTTCGGTATAAACAGATTTCTTGATTGTGACGCTTGATCTTTGCAAAATTTCTATCAAGGAACATATTGTTTAATTTTCATTTAGCAAAAGAATAGATTGTTTCTACTTGCCACACACACATATGCAAACCCTTCATGACTCATTCCTTCCAAACAATACTCTCTTACCCTTCACTCTTGATTTTATGACAAGCAATGAAGAAGAAAGAAAAAATATGTACTGGGAAGAACATGCAAGGAAATGGAGAAATAAGAATCATTTACTGTTTTGGAGGGTTTTGTTTGTTTGTTTGTTTGTTGTTTTGTTTTGTACAAGTCAATAACCCATGCCTATCTTTGTTTTCTTCTTAATATTAGATTGATCAAATTGACATCTTTGTCAAATATCAACAATCAGGTGCTAGAAGTAGGAGTTTTGAATACAGACACATGAGAGCCTATGGATCCCTGTCATTGCTAGAGGATGGACAGGTGAAAAAAACTGAATTGACAATACCCATCCTTCAGGAGTATCCCTAGAACCAATAGGTAGGGAAACCACACTTTGAAAATAATCTATGAGAATACAGTAAAAAGAAAGATATGGTACCCTGAACTATTTACTGTGTGGGGAGGGAAATGATTAAGTTGGTTTCACTATTTGGGCTGTATATTATACAGGAAACAAAAGCTATTAACATTTAATAAAACCTTTTCACTTTCATATCTGCAAACTTCCTCCTCCTACCCCTCCCAACTTTATCATTTCCCAGCTGTCTCCAGATTTTATTTTGTGTCCACTTCAGCTATGAGGTCAGAGTTAAGCCTACAGGAATGTGTCTCTCTCTATAGGCAGAAACCTGACTCCCTCTGAAAAAAAGCAGATCTTGGGAAAACTGCAGTTGCTATCACACTGACTGAGTGAGCTTTTGGAGTCACTGGACTTTAAATGTTCTGTTTGTTAGACTGCCAAAAGGTTACTGCTCCCTGGAGAACTGAGCCAGTTCCTCTAAGCCCCTCCCACTGACTCATGTTTGTCTGGCTGCAGCTGCTAAAAAGATGAGAATTTAAAAGCAGCTATACAAATGCAAAAGCAATAACCAAATTGGTGACAATATCCTCAGGTCTTGAATAGAAAAACAGCCTTACTGCAGAAGGTATATGGTGAGGAGGGGAACATTAGAAACAAAGTAGCACAATACAGAATGGATACAGATGAAAAGAAACAGGAAGGATATCACAGCTTCTCAGGGCTGGAAACTATTTTGCTCCATGACCTTGCTAAAGGAAATCTCATGAATTTAGTCCCCACCCCTGCCAAACCCTGTGGGTGGACTTTCTTTGACCTCAATTTTCATGGAAGTTAGTATTGATAATTTGTCAACTACTACATTATTCTAATCATATTTTCATCAGTGCTCAAAAAACTTTAAAAGAAGGTTATTGTTGTGTTATTAGTGTTATTTCATTATTCTTTTTATCGTAACAACATTACAGTATTCTCCAGGCAAAATCAGAAAGAGATAAAGGGAAATGATGTTCATCACACAGAAATCCCTAGTAACAGGATTTTCTGTTCAAAAGTTTCATAGAGAATTGGAAATGGGCTTCCTAAAAGCCCTCAAATCACACCATTGAGACATATTGGAGGTACAGTTTTCTGAAACACTGAAATCTTTTCCACAGATGCCTGGTATATTTGGGGCTGGGGTTGTGGCTCAGGGGTAGAGCACTTGCCTAGCACATGTGAGGCACTGAGTTAAAGCCTCAACACCATATAAAACAAATAAATAAGTAAAATAAAGGTATTTAGAAAAAAACAGTTCTGGTACTGCTTGTTACACCCATTTATCCATATGGAAGCCCTGGCCCATAAATCAGAGCCTTTACTGTTTGTGATGGAGATTTTCAGTCTTACCATAGTAGACTTTCCTAGGCTTTCTTCCTCTGTTATAAAAACAGAGTGTTTGTGTTCTTTCTTAGAGTTAATTCATCCTAAGATAGCCCTTTAGAATTTCTCTGTGTCTCTCTTGTTGTGTAATCTTGTCACCACCAACCCTATTATTTTGCATGAATGTCTCTGGTAAATAGTCCAAAATCCACAGACAGCTCCATTTGATTTTGTTCTGAGATTTAGTTTAGGTGAGTCTTGTCAAAAGCTCCATTGATTCATTTTCTGCCAGTTTCTCAGTATATTTACACAATGATCTGAAGCTATTTATAAACTGCTTCACTTCCTGGGAAGTTTTTGCTCCTCCAAGGAAAAAGTTTGAGAGCATCACTTTGGAGCTGGCTACTTTGGCCCTGATCCTATTTTTTTGGATTCTAGGAGAAAATGTTCCAAAGGCTGATGTTTAAATAATCTCAGCTAAATTGCTTATTTTATTTCATAAAATCACACCTCCTCAGTAAAAATATAAACTCTTAGAGGACAAGAAATATGTCTGCCATGTGTTTGCCTGTTCATTCATCTAAACATCATGATAACCATTCCTCTTGACACCTCCCACAGCTCCATGCACACAGTGGGTGCACAGCAGCATTGTGGTTAACACGCATTGAACTAGGGAATTCAACTCTCAAAGACAGTGGTTTGGGTGGCCAAGGTTTTTGTCTATATGGACAATTGAAAAACGAGGATATTAAAATGGCTTGGCTTGTGAGATACAAACTGAGGTGAGTCTCCTAGCTGGGAAATGTATATATGTAGAACTGGTGAGGGGGGTTATATTATTCTAGAACACAGGATAATGATGCTCTGACTTGATATATATACTGTTATCACTCATTAGTCATTGTTTTTTATATACACTTAAGAATTTTGACCTAAAATATTTCTTTTAAATCTAAGATTATCTTCTTAGAGTAACTTATGCATCAGCACTCAGGAAGGTATCACCTGCAAATTGTAGCTTTTTTGTTCTCTTTTGTATTTAAAAGACAAATAAATTATTAGACTTAATGGATATTGGACAAGTTAAGTCAGTTTTTACCTCTTCAAAACTTTAAGACCTAGGGTGGATCCTTAGCACTTAGAAGATGCCTTGGCTCTCTTGGGATTATTAATGGGGAATATATAATTGTATATAAACATGCACATATTTGTAGTATGCATATATATAAATATATGTGTGTCTGTGTTAAAGATTTTATTGATACATTCCTGTAAAAAGTGTCTTTCTCATCTGTATCCCAATCTGATCCAAATCCCCTGGATTTAAGAACAGAAAGCACCTTGTTTAGAGAAAAAAGACAAATACCTGTTGGGCTCTTACTAAATGCCAGGGTGCTCTGGTCCCTCAACAACCCCACCAGGGGCCTATTATTACTCATATTTTATAAACAAAGAAATTGGATTACAGAGAAGTTATTTCTCCAGTTCTCATGGCTAGTATCTCAAAGAGCAATAGCTGCCTGACTGCAAAGCCAGTGCTCTCCACAACACTGGACTTAACAGAGGAGACAAGTGAGGCTCACAATCAAGGACTGTTTGCATAAAACTCTGACTCTACAGAGCGTTGGCAAGTAATTATTTGTGAGATATTTTCTTGGAAGAACAAAACCCATTTTCCCACAAATGAAATATTAGCATACTTTCCACAAGCTAGTACACAAAGCCTGTTTTCACCCAAAATGTACTTAAATAACTCACCCTTTAGGGTGAGTTATTTAAGAGGAAAACAATAGCATTGTTAATATACATTTATAAAGAGGAAAACAATAGCATTGTTAATATACATTCAGTATTTCAGTCTAAGTGTCTTATGTGGTCCTGTCTCATAAACACTGCCAAATATTCTTTCTCAATACATAACCACAGAATATTAGTCTCAGAAGGAACTATATAAGTAGGATAACCGACCCTTCCAGTTTTCCAGGGACTTTGGGGACTCTCAGGAGAAGTCCCTGAACTAAAAGTTTTTAAACAGTGTTTCCTGGAACTTGGGACTTTTGGTGCTAAAACTGGGAAAACACCAGACAAACTGGATCAAGTCATTCTATGTCATATACTCTAACTAACCCTTCATTTCACAGGTAAGGGAGCCAAGACGCATAAAAGGCACACAACGGTCATGCAATATTGACTTGTGCCACTTCTACACTTTTTCTGTTTGAGCCTTTATACAGATTCACTCAGCATCAGAATATACTGTGATTTCTCAAATTTAATCACTAGTTTAATCATTCATTTTTTCAGCTACTCATTAAGATTTATACATCAGGGAGAAAAATCTGTGTTCCCTTTGTATTTTCAGTACCTAGTCCAGTTCCTGACTCAGGGAATGCAACTTGATAAATGCTTGTTGACAGCCGTGGAAGGATGAGATTGTATTGCTTGGAGGATTGAGGTCTTTATTCAAATCATATTAGACCAGAGGGAAAATCATGTATTAAAAACAGAAAACTGGGAACTACACCAGCAATATCTTTCCCAGTTTTCCCCTTATTTCCTATATTCTATGGAAAGAATATGTATTACATGACAATTAAAAATGAAAGGCAATTTTTAAAAAATAATTATCCATGCCTTGTGCTCCTCTAATTAACCAGAGGAACATTGATTCAACGGTGAAGATCATGCCAGTGGGTATGATCACATGCCCTGTGCCAGGGTTTCTGCCAATAGAACAACACCAAAGCAGAGTGTTCTTCTCCTTCATCATTCCTCACCTGTTGTTCTCACTAATTATTGTGGGAAGCCATCCATGAAATGTGTGAGGACTTTCGCAGCATCGCAACCATTGAGGGGATAGGTTGGCACTGGGAACTTCCCATGGCACTCCCACTGAGACAGAACGCCCAAAGCATGTGGCCTTCCCCTCTGCTCTGCTAGAAAGGTCCCAGGCAGCAACACAAGAGATGGGCATAACCCCCTAGGAACTAAGCATCCTATCTGCTCCCACCTCTAGCCTTCTTTGTGAAGAACTTTCCATAGAATCTGGATGTTTTCCAATATAAATAAAGCAAATAAGGGCTCCATTCTTGGTGAGAAGCTGGACCCATCTGGTCAGCTTGCCCATCCTGCCCTCACTTTTGAAACTACTTTCTGTGTTCTGTGGTTATTTTGCCATTCTATTTTTCCTAGCTTTTATTACTTAGCCAGCCCATACCAACAAAGGGGAACCCATTCCATTTCCCATGTGCAGGACGAGGGCAATAAATTATTTGTGGAGAAAAGAGAGGACAACCCAATAAGTAGATTCCAATTTTGTTTTCTTGCTATACCAATAAGCAGTCCTCACTTCCTGCTCATATTAAGACCTGAATTAGCAATAGAACACACTTGGAAACTGATGTTTTGTTTGAGGGGGAAAAAAGGAGTTTTTCTCCAGCTATGCTGAATCTCTACATTTGCCAAAATGCTTATGGTTTGACTTTGGGCTGCTGAGGTACATTCTTCCTTCTTAAAACGATGAGAACCATGTGCCAGAATTAATTAAAAAATTACTCGGTAAACACTCTCGTTCCCAAATAGCTTCCTGACACCAAGTAACTTCCTTTGATCAGGAGAAATGGTGTATTATATTCACTATAAACTTTCAAGTGGGAGTCACTGCCAAGAAATTCCAACAGAGATGGAAATACCATAATTTTGAAGTTGACTGACAACTACCTCTTTATTCCACAGTACACTGAAATTCAGAATTCAATTCATTGCTATTTAATTTTGCAAGTATTTCTATACCCATTTTAAAAAATCCTCTTTCACTTCTATCCTCTCCTTGAAACTTACAGGATGTTACTGTCCTATAACTTGAAAGTGTATCCTGTAATTATTTCATTAAAGTAGAAAAGTAAATATCCAGGGATCCATAGGCTTCTGCCTGTTACTCAGTGCTGTACAATAACAAACATGGTGCCATGAGCTACCCCACTCCCAACCTTCCCTCATTCCAACAGTTTAAAATAAGCAGTAAGTATAGACTAGAAGAAAAAAAAAAAGCCCATCATCAAAGGACAATATGAACCAAATGTTTGAAAGGCAGGAAGAATTATTCTATTTTTTTTAAGAACAGTCATAAGAGGTTTGTGTATATTTTCTCTACTAGACCAGAAATATTTTAGCATCAGTTTGTAGGGGTACTTTCTTCTCCTACACTGGCTACTTTCCTTAAAGTTGTCAAGAACAACCCCAAAACTGTGGTGCTTCTTGCAGTAGTGCAATTAGCTCAACACTAAATGTAACCCTCATCGATGCAACCTTCAATCTTGTGAGCAGAAAACATAGTGATGCCCATATTAGAATCTCACGGAGAGACGGGTCAGTTACACATGATCACCACCACACCCCCAGATACTCTGTACAATCATCCTCACCCATCTGCACCTCCACTGAGAACCACTGCCCTAGTAGTTACCACCTTGCACAAGCTGCACCATAAGCTGTGGTCAGGATCCCACTAGCCAACCTGCCACTCGGGTAACAGATACCAAAATGAAATAAGCCCAGCCTGTGATCCAGCAGGTCTACTTGTTTTGCCCTGTCATCACAGAGGGGGAAGTGAAGGGTTGCCAGGACTGTAAGGATTACCTAATTGTTATCACTGCTTCTCTCCAAAGCAAATTTCCAAAGGACAAGAAACAAACATCAACTAGAGAATCCTAAGCAAAAGAATGAAGATACCTTGGGCTATTGGAACACTTCTTAAAGTCACTTTGAAAAGCTAAGTGAAAGAAACCAGACACAAAAGGCATGCAATATACAATTCTGTTTACATATGTGAGTGTTCAGAAAAAGTAAATTCATAGAAACAAAAAGTAGATGTGCAGTTGCCTAGGGTTGGGGGTGAAAATAGAGATTGATAGCAAATGAACATGAGGAAATCTTCTACAATGGATGTGGGGGATGGAAATGTTCTAAAATTGGACTGTGCTAATGGTTGTATAAGTCTACAAATTTACATTTAATGTGGGTGATTTTATAATATGCAAATTATATTTCAATAAAATGGAAGATAATAATTCATAATTTTAGACATATTGCTTAAATGTCTAAACTGAAATATATCCAAGTTCTAAAAAGTGGGTTGTATATATATTGATACTCTCTTAACTTAAAAAAGAATTGATATTTTAAATAACAAAAGGAATGAATTTAATCTTGAAAATGCATATAAAATGATTAAGTGGAAATAAAAAGAATGCTCTTAGTGGATGAGATTGGAGTTTCCTCACAGGGAAATATTTACTTCTTGCTTTACGCACTTTTGTGCCATTAGAAGTTTTGGTAAGCAAACATTCCCTTTATTTAAAAATACATCAATTATTCTTTTTTTAAAAAAAATGTCTTAATTGTTGATTGACCTTTATTTATTTACTCATATGTGGTGCTGAGAATCGAACACAGTGCCTCACACATGCTAGGCAAGCACTCTACCACTGAGCCACAACCTCAACCCAAATCAGTCATTTTTATTTTTTTGGCAGGGTTGGGTACCAGGGATTGAACCCAGGGGCACTCGACCACTGAGCCACATCCCCAGCCCTATTTTGTATTTTATTTAGCAATATGGTCTCACTAAGTTGCATAGCACTTCACAGTTGCTGAGGCTGGGTTTGATCTTGTGATCCTCCTGCCTCAGCCTCCGAAGCTGCATCAATTATTCTTTTTTTGAGGGGGGGGCGGAGGTTGAACAAATAGAATTTAATGACTTATCTTGTTTATTATATTTTTTGTTTTTCCTGCTTTCTTCGGATTTTTTAATTTTTTTTAATTTATTTTTAATGACTGTGTCTTTTGGTCCCAAACAGGCTTGTCACCAAAGTTGTCAGAACATAAATTATTTATAATTAAATATTTGAATTATGGAATAAAAGGCTATTTTCTGGTTCTGGAAAAATATTATTAGAATTTAATATGCACTGTCTCTTGAAAAATTCACTAGAGCAATGTTCACAGAGTGTTCATATGTTATATTGATAGCATGGAGATAATTTCAGGTCAGTGTTTGGCAAAACTTTTCTTAAATAGAAAATCTAACTCCTAACTATGGTAGTCTTTGCAAACTATATTTTCTTGTCTTAAACAACTGTGTTATCGTGGCTTGAAAGCATCCAGAAAGAATACATGAAAAAATGACTTGGCTATGATTCCCAACTCCATTCATTAGTGATGAATGAAAATTTTTTTAAGGTTTGCTTGAAAAAAGTATAGATGTACACATACACAGACACACACATAAATATTAGTAAATCTAGCACATCATGCCTATGAATTCATAACTATTTTAGTCAGCCTTTTCACTGCTGTGACTAGAAGGACCTGACCAGAGCAATTGTAGGGAAGGAAGAGATTATTCATGGCTCACAGTTTCAGAGGTCTTAGTCCATAGAAGGTTGGCTCCATTACTCAGGGCTAGAGGTGAGGCTGAACATCATGGTGGAGTATGTGACAGAGGGAAGCAGCTCACATCACAGTGATCAAGAAGCAGAGAGAGTCTCCACTCACTAGATACAAATATATACCCAAAGCCATGCCCCAAATCCCGTCTTCTCCAGCCATACCCTACCATTTCAGTTAATTCTATCAGAGATTAATTCACTGATTAGGCTAAGGCTATAATCTAATCATTTCTCCTCCAAACCTTCTTGCATTGTCTCACACGTGAGCTTTGGGGGACACCACATCTAAACCATAACAGTAACTTATTAAGATGAGGCTAAATTTATGAACATATTTAAAAGGTTGGAGATTTTTCAGAAAAATATTAAGCAAATTACAAAATAGAAGATATTTGAACATGACAAAGGTATTTGCAAGTGGCAAACATTTGAGAAAACTGCATTTGAACATAAATAACAGCTTCTTACTAACAATAAACCATAGGAGGAAGAAAATCTCTCCAAACTAAGTAACTCTTCCCAGTTACTCAGTTCAGTATTTGAAGCAGAGCTCCTTGAAATACCAAAATGTATGCCAAACCCTTCAAAAGGAATGATACTTGATACTTACTGGGTCATGGAAGCTATGGATCTGCTCCTCAGGAAAAAAAAAAAAATACACACTTAAAAACTGCTCCCTAAAGCACATCCAAATTCAGAGACCTCAAAGTAGCAAAAGAAAAGACTGCAGACAAAAGAGTATCTATCAAAGTTTGTCCCCCCGCCCAGGTGCTTTAGTGCACATGACCCATGTTCAACAAGGAACTCATCAGGGCAAACAGGCAGATGAATCATATAGTGCCCTTTGGGAACTGTGCCTTCCTTGATTATCATTTGTGATGACAGAGGAAACTGAGTAGTCTCCAAAGAAGTGCTGCTGCTGCTGCTGCTGCTGAGGACTGTCTCCATTCAATTCAACATGTCACTGTTATGGTTTGCATTTGAAATGTCCCCCAAAGCCTATATGCTAAAGGCATGGTTGTCTAGCCCATGATTCTAATGGAAGGTGGTGGAAGCTTTAAAGAGGTGGGGCCTAGTGGAAGGTAGTTAGGTCATTGGGGATATGCTCTAGAAGGGACTATTGGGACCCTGGCCCCTTCCTCTCTTTTTCTTCTCTTTAGCTCTACATTCTGGCTGTCGTAAGGTGGGAACTTTTGCTCTACCACATACTTCCACCATGATGTTCTGCCTTGCCACAGGCCCAAAACAATGGGGTTAAACAACCACAGACTGAAACCTCTGAAACCATGAACCAAAATAAATGTTTTTTTCTTTTAATTACTTCTCTCATGCATTTTGTCACATGACCAAAAGCCATAATCCAGGCCAGAAAAAACAACATATTTCCTCCACATTTCTCAACATGTCAACGTTTCCAAAATGATAATTTGACCACCATAGGGTATTTTCTACTTTGGAAAATTAGAAGAAAGGGAAGAAGACAGGGTAATTGGTGGGGGTGGGGGGCTCACAGTATTGAGCATCTGTATGTGCTAGGTACTCTATATATGATGGCACTTTTTAAATTTATATTTTTGTTACTATTTTTATTGTACATATTTATGGGGCATAATGTGATAAATTGATACATGGATACAGTGTGCAATAATCAAATCAGGGTGGTTGCTTTGCCATTTCCTTAAGTATTTTTTAAACTTTTTTATTAACATGAAATAATTCCACATATTTATGAGGTACAGTGTGATATTTCAACACATGTATATAATGAGCACTGATCAAATCAAGGCAATTAATGTTTCCATCTCCTTATCATTGATTTGTGTCTGGAGTCTTTGAGCTGATTAGTGCTTATAACAGATCTGTAAAGGCAATTAAATTATCTATTTTCCAGGAAAGGAAATAGAAACATTTATCTAGATTTTCCTCCTTTGTCTCAAGACGAAGCCTTCATAAGAGTAATACTGAATAGTAAATATTGATCTGTAAACATGTTTATTATTTCATGTTTCTCTATCAGCTTTGCTCCTGCTGCTAGAAACTTCTTTCTATATCTGTTATTGACTTGAAGACTTAGCTTAAGCACTGCCTTCCCAGATAAGCACTCCTCAATGCCTCCCCTCAGGCCCAATTCACACTACTTCATTTTCAGTTCCATAGGACCCTAACTTTCTATATAGTTCCATTACACAGGTTGAGTATTCCTTATCCAAAATGCTTAGGGCCAGAAGTGTTTCAGATTTTGGATTTTACAGACCTTGGAACATTTACAAATATAATTAATGTCATAAGGATGGAACACAAGTCAATTTTTTTTTTATGTTTCACAAATACTTAATACACACAGCCTGAAAGAAATTCTACACACATGTGTTTAACTGTGACCCCTTGTGGCATCATGTCAGTGCTTAGAAACTCTGGGATGTGGGAATATTTCAGATTTCAGAATTTAAGATTAGGGTACTCAACCAGATCACTACTATAATTGCTGACTTGTTTGTCAACTACCCATGTCATCCTTAGAGAAAAGGATAACAGAAAAATACCATGTCCCTGAAATATCCCTTTCCAGTTCCCAGAACAATGACAGTGGGCTTGGGCTGAAATATGCAGACATGAATTATCTTGAAGAACACTGACTTTTTATCATTCATCCTGGGAATTAGGGCGGGTTAGTGTTATCTGTAGAAAGCTGCTTTCCTGCATGCACACCAGTTCCTTGGAATCCTGGTCATAAGATGGGACAAAGCATGCTCCTAAAGAAGAAGCTGGTTTGCATCAAATTGCTTCTTTGAGATGTCCCTAGAATAAGTAGTTCATAATCCTTAAGCATCCAGGAATCCACATACACCCCCATGTAATGAGCTGAGCTCACCATGAATGCCAAATTATAATTCCTACTTCTCTTAGCTTTTGTTCAGATGGTGCTGTGGTGTGGAATGTGGTAGAGAATAGAGGCCTCCAACAGAGTGCATCTCTACTCTGCATGGCATAGAAACTCAGCTGCTACCAGTGGTACCACCATGCTGAGTCTTATGTCCCCAAGAAAAGTCTGGGGACTTGCATGAGGCAAGAAGAAGCTATTGCAAGGTTATAAACAAAATACTGATTAGGTCAGTGTTTGAAATATTTTAACTGTATTACCATTATTATTGTTATTACTACTGTCACCTCTACAATAATGTGTTCTCATACACATTTACATGTGCCTCTAGAATTGGGGAAAGAAAGTGCAATTACAGCTGTTATGCATGAACGTAGGCATAAACTTGAGTAAGCATGTGGAAATGTATTAGAAGGTTAGAGCAGTATCTGTCATGTGTGTAATGAAGGGACAAAAACTGACAAGTGATTGAAAAAATTAAAAAGTATTTGTTCCATACCTATTACATGCAAAGGGTTGTGCCAGGTGCTGTTGCACCTACTTACCCAAAGATATCAAGAGAAATTTTGTTGGTTTCTTGGTTCAAAACTCTGGGGAAATTTTTTTAGGAACATCAGCACTAAGTTAGGTCCTCAAATTACCTGCTTCGTTTTTTAAGACAGTTAGCAGACTCATACATAATTAAAATGTAAAGAATCACTTTCTATTTTTATATAGAATATACATTTTCAGGGACCAAAGAATTAATATTTATTCTCTATGGCATTGATTTTTAAGTGTTGCAGCGTTTGGATAATCCAATGATTAATCACAAGGTTGTTTGGAGAGCACATATCCAAAAAGAAACAGAATTGTTAATTTTAAAGTGTATTGACACTTTTTGAACCATGTCTGTTCCCAAATTGTCTACAGACCAAATCTACTCAAGCTTGTAATACACAGGATCTCTTCCTTGAACATAGATCTCAGCTTCTTATATTCAAACATCTTTTGTTAAAAACAACCACAAATACAATTACATCATGCAAGTTCAGTTGCAGAACAATTAAATTATAATTTTCATTTATATTGTCATTTTGTCTCCTTGAGGACATAAATCTGTTCAACTTTATTGGACTTACACATTGTCAGACTCTTTAATAGGAACACATTTGAAAATTAACTCTTAAAATGGATAATTACCACTGATTCAGTTACTTATTCTTTTTAATATATATGTTTTAGTTGTGGATGAAACTTTATTTTATTTATTTATTTTTATGTGGTGCTAAGAATGGAACCCAATGCCTCACACATGCTAGGTAAGTGCTCTACCCCTGAGCCCCAGCACCAGCCCCTCAGTTAATTCTTTTTTAAAAAAAAATACCTTTATTTTGTTTATTTATTTTTAGGTGGTGCTAAGGATTGAACCCAGTGCCTCACATGTGTGAGGCAAGCACTTTACCGCTGAGCCACAACCCCAGGCCCCCTCAGTTAATTATTTTAATAAGCATTTGCTGAGTGTTATAGTTTGGATCTTAAATGGTTCCCTAAAGGCTCATGTGCAAAAGGCTTGGTTCAGCCTGTGACATTATAGAAAAGTGGTAGAATCTTTAGGAGTAGGGGTCTAGTGGAGGAAGTTAGGTCATTGGGGGCATGCCCTTGAAAAAACTATTGAGACCCTAGCCCCTTCCTCTCTCTTTGCTTCCTGATTTCCATGAGTTGAGCAACTTAGTCCATTCACATGTTCCCTGCTATGATGTAATCAGGCACAGGCCCAAAAGCTATAGAGCCAGCTGACTAAAACCAAGAAACCATGAATCAAAACAAATCTTTCCTCTTTTAAGTTTATTTTTCTCAGGTATTTAGTCACATTAACAGACTAACTGACTAATATGCTTAGTATATGTGTAGGATATTATTCTAGGTACCAAATTTCAAGCAAAGTTGTTGTAGGAGAGGCACACAGGTTGCAGGTAAATAAAAGTCAGTGTTGTCAGGGCTGTGGTAGAAAGAAGTACCTCAGAAGTGCAGATAATCAGACATGAGAGGTCATAAAACTTTCTTCATTTTGAGGAAGCAGTATACAATAAGTAGCTGAAAATTATGCTGTGATCATCCCTAGTAGCAAATTTTTAAAAAATAAGTTTTGTTCAATGGAAATATTTTTCTAATTTTGATCCCCATAGATAGTTGCCAGGGAACATATCAAGAACAGCAAAACCACTGTTCACTCCCAGTTTTACAATTTAATCAAGGTGATAAATATACACATAAAATGATACATTGGCACATAAAACTTGAGATACAGACTTAGATCTATTACTTATTAGTTGTTTGATTTTGGACAAATTAGTATACAAAGTCCTCAAGACCAACACCTGTAGAATCCATAATAATAGCATATTTCACAGGTTTGCTATATAAAGATATAATGAAATAATGTTAGTAAAGCATTAGCTCTAGCCAAAGGGCTCAAAAAAAACTGTTAGCTCTTACAAAAACATTATTACCATGATTAATCTCTTAGTAAGTGCACAAATATTCAAAAGAACAAGCTATCATTTCTTCCTGTAGGTGATGGGGAGTCACCAAAATATTTTGTTCAATAACATAAAGTGACCAAAGCAGTGCTTTATGAGAAAAATTGGGAAGGGAGAGATAATTTAGATGAACCAGTTGGAATATGATTTCTATAATCTGGCTGCACAGCAATAATGACATACCTTGGCAGCCCAACAAAAAGACAGGAAAAACTTTGAAGGATAAATAAACAAGTGATATTCTGAATCTAAGTATTGGTTACGGTCCTAATCTAAAAAAAAAAAAAAAAAAAAAGTTCCCAGACCACATTTTCTTGATGAGTACTTAAATCTGAATTCAAGTTATGAAATTCCAGAGATTCATACATTCTCCCAGGTATTTTAACAACTAAAAATGGTACTTTGCTTTTGAACATTAAATAGTTGATGCTCATAATAACATAGATAGGCATTTCTATATCAAAGTTCATGGCTGAATTATTCATAATAGCCAAAAGATGGACACAACCCAAATGCTCACCAATAAATGAAAAGTTAAAGTATATATATATATATATATATATATATATATATATATATATATATATATATGGCTGGGGTTGTGGCTCAGTGGTGGAGCACTTGCCTAGCATGTGTGAGGCCCTGGGTTCTATCCTCAGCACCACATATAAATAAATAAATAAATAAATAAATGTATAGTGTCCATCTACAACTAAAAAATATATTTAAAAAAAACTATATAGATACATAGACGCACACACACATACATACAATGGAATATTATTCAGCCTTAAAAGGGAATGGAATTGTGACATATACTGCAACCTGGATGAACTTGGGAAGAAGCATCAAGCTAAGTCAGATAAGCCAGACATAAAAAGGCAAATTCTGCATGATTACATGTATATGAAGTTCCCAGAGTAGTGAAATTCATAGAGTCTGGTATTGGCTATCAGGAGTAGAATACATGGAAATATAAGGAGTTATTATTTAATGAGTACAAAGTTTCAGCTTGGGATGATTTAAAAAAAGATGGATGGTGTTAATGGTTGTACAACAATATGAATGTACTTCATGCTACTAAACTGTACACTTAAGACTGGTTAAAATTGTAACTTCTATGTTATGTATATTTTACCACCACCACAGGAACAAAAGTGTGGGGCTGGAATGTGAATACAGAAGACCATGGTAGAGTGCTTGCCTACCATGTGCAAGCCCCTGGGTCCAATCCCTGATAACACACACACACACACACACACACACACACACACACAGTGGCTCTGATACTCTGAGAAACATGTTAATCTAAACAATAGAAAGGTTAAGTCTTGCCAATCTGTTTAGCCTAGTGGCTCAGCCAAATGAGATGCCCTGGGTCACACACCATCAGTTGGTTTTTCCAATGGCAGAAATGAAGAGAAAAAGTACATATAATCATAGACATCAAAATAATAATGGGACTGGGGTTGTAGCTCAGTGATGCTCTCCTTACATGTAGAAGGCACTGGGTTCTATCCTCAGCACCATGTAAAAATAAAATAAAGATATTATGCCTATCTACAACTAAAGTAAATATTTTTTAAAAAATCATAATGGTAGTACAATGACTCACAGATCTCTGCTTTGCATCTGCCCTGGGTGACAATAAAGGAAAAAGAGAAAGAAAGTCACTTTTCCAGTCAAAGCAACCCCTCACATTGGCTTTCCACTGAATGACAAAGAAAATGAAAAGCATTGCCAGTCTTTGACCTAAGTCCAAAACCACAACAGGTGCTCCACAGACACAGTTACTGATATATGAGGGACTTGAATCATATAATATGCTTCTATCAATTAAAATTTCCTCAAGTGGATGCTGTATTTCAGCACTATGCTAGTTGGAATGTGAATACAGAAGACCTATAAAACATGGTCCCTGTGTTTTAAAATCATGTAATCTACTTGAGGGGACAGACTCTTATAATGATATAATAATGACAATATAAGACAAGATATAATTAGGTACTAAATTGTATAGTGCAGATTATAAGTACTCTAGGAGGTCATAAAAATGTCTAACATCCTGTAGAAATGAATAATGGGTCAGGAAATCTTCACTTACCAAGCACTTGTAGGAGCAAGCAGAGATGCTATAAAGCAGACTGACGTCTTTTAAAAATAGCCATTATGATTTTATGTGTAATACACCTCTACCAAATAGTCTGTTTCTTTTCTTCTGGATTTGCTTTTTTTCTCAGCCCTTTACAAATAATTAGAAAGTGCCTCAAAGGGAAATAAATAAACATTCCAACACCATTGGAAAGAACATATAAATTACTATAAAACAGAGGTACTCGGTGAAAATTAGGGAGTCAGCCTTCATAAAAATAAACCTTTCCCTCAAAGATTGATTTGTTCATACAAAAACAAGAAAATATAGCTATACTGACCCTCTCCTTCCCACATGAAGGCTAATAAGATCCAATGAAAATTTTATTCATTTAGCATCAGAATTCAGACTATCTGCTTTAAAATGGGAACTCCACCTACCTCACTCTGCAAGGCACAGATCAAAATAGACATAGATTTTTATTTCTATGAACATTCAAACTTGGAGTGCACATGTCATGTTTTCTGGCCAACCTCAAACATTAAATGATGTACAGTTCTGTAGCTTAGCAGTGAACTGAAGAAGTAAAGCATTAAATTCTATTTCCTAGACTGCCACTCACTATAATCCCTCTCCTTGCTTTCTTCATTCTTTTATCCTAACTAGTTATCAAACATATCCAGCTCTATCAAAATTCAGTAAATAGAGAGCAACTTGGTATTTTTCTGCATAATACTAGCAAGACCGGAGGTGTTTTGGGTAATCGATAGTGGCAAAACTACCCCAATACCTCATGGTTTTAAATGACCCTTTTGTTTCACTCATGATTTTGTACATCAGGAGTTCAAGGAAAGCTTGGCTTGATGGTTTGCCTCTGTTGCACTTTGTACCACTTTTTAGCTAAGACCAGAGAATTAATGTTCACAATACCTGCTTATACTCTATGGTACTTTGTAATCATCCTCCACGCAGTGCCAGGACCAGGTAGAGGCAAGATAAATGCCTTGGGTGCAAAACTTAAGGACCTATTCACCTGACAGTGTCTCTCAAAATTTGTACCTTGGGTACTTCTTTTGCCTCACTCTAGTCTTGGCCTTGCCTTCAGGGTCTCTCCACCTTGCTCTATAGCTCAGATCTTACAGTACGGTGGTCTCAAGACAAGAAAGGGGCAGAGAAGGTTTATGTGCCTTAGTCCATTTTCTGCTGCTATAACAAAATGATATAGACTAAGTAATTTATAAAGAGAAAAAGGTTATTTCTAAGGGTTCCAGGGTTTGAGAAGTCCTAGGGCATTTAGTGAAAGCCTTCAGGCTGCATCATGGACAATCCACTCTTAGGATAACTGATCCACTCCATGATGACTACGTTAATTCACTCACTGAAGTCCCTCCCTTCATGACCCAGTCACCTCTCACTAGGCCTCATTTCCCAACATTGCTTCTTGGGAATCAAGTTCCCATCACACAAATTAGGTGGACATACTCAAACCATGATAGCATAGAACTGGCAAGGTATCACTTTCACCATATTCTGTTGGTCAAAACATTACTGGATCTGACCAGATTCACAGATAAAGAAATAGACACTACCTACCGATGATAGTATGAAAGATTTCACTGTAGAAGAGCAAGTGGTAAGAGACACATTGCTGTAACCATCTTTGGAAAATACATTCTTCCATATCTTCCCTTATAAACTTGCCTTCACTTTATTCCTGGGCCACTGTAATATTCTCCTCATTAATATGCTAGCAGGCAAACCTCATTCTCAGTTTGCCCTTCAACCGTGTGGAACGTTGGGTTCTCTCTCCTCCAGCAAGGAGGTCCATGGAACAGGGTAGAGGAGAATGTGGCTGCAGAGTCACTAATCAAGACTTGCAAAGACCAAGCAGAAAGCAGGTCTGATTTTATTGTGCAGTTACCATGTATATCTACTCAGGCAATAGCTAAGGAGATTACAGGCAGCCACCAATACAATTTCTGGCTAACTGTCCTTGCAGCGACCAGTAGAGGAGTGAGCCGTGGAGCAAGTACAGGGACTGCAACACGCAGCCTCACTCCCAGAGCTGTGTCTATGGGGTAAGCAGTTTGCTGCTCACATGCCTAGCACAGGGAAGTGGTTTGCCACTCAGACACCCTTAACGTATGCCATGTATGCAGTACTCCATGCATTTGTCCCCACGTGGAACCACTAAACCCTTTTGTAATAACTATCTAGTACCCATGCTTAAAGTTTCCAGCAGTCCCCCTTTCTTATAAATAAAGCCCACACTCATGATTTGATGCAATTCCACCTGTTATGGGATCAAGTGTGTCTCCTAAAAAGGTAAGTTCTCATCCTGGCCCCTTGCTACCATTTAAATATGTCCTCTCCAAAATTCAAGTGCCACTAATATGAAAGTATCAAGAGGTAGATCCTCTAAGAGGCAATTAGATGAATCTTCCCTTCCATATGGCATTAGGTGCCCTGATAAAAGGGCTTAAAGAAGTAATTTATCCTTTCTTTTCCCTTCTGCCTCTGTCCTGTGTGGGCACAGCATTTCTCCCCTCTGCAAGATGTCACCTCGGAAGTAGATAATCAGACCCTCATCAGACACCAAACCTGCTGTTGCTTTAATCTCAGATTTCCTAGCCTCCAGAGTGATGAGAAATAAATTTTTTGTTTCTTAAAAATTATCCAGCATGTGGCCTTTTATTTATCAGCATAAATAGCCTGATGTCCATGGAAATATGGTCTTGGAAATATGGTCTTTGTAGGTGTAATCAAGTTAATGTGAGGTCATACTGGAGTAGGTCAGGACCTAATCCAATGAGTGGTGTCTTCATAAATAAAAGGGGAGAGATGTAGACACAGAGATACACAGAAAAGAAAGCCTTTGAAAACAAAGGAAGACATAGTGACACATATGTTCAGCAAAGAACCCCAGAGATTGCCACCAGCCACCAAAGCCAGCAAGAGACAAGGAAGAATTCCTTCCTGCAGCCTTCAGAGGGTGAACCATCCTGGCAACACCTTGATATTGGACTTCCAGCCTCTTGACTACAAGAGAACAAATTTCTATTGTTCTAAGCCACAAAGTTTGAGGTAATTAGTTATGGCAGCCCTGAGAAACTAATATACCACTTATCCAATTCTACCGCCCTTCCCCATGCTTCCAAACATTCACTCTTCATTCAGAAATCTTTTCCCTGTCTTTATCTTCCAATTGATTACTACACCTTTGTTCTTTCATTCTGCTATGAGACACAAAGCAAAGCAGTGTATACACCTATAAATTGTGGCTGTGTTAATCTGGCATTTTATAGTGTTCTACTTTGCAGAGCTTCTTGTCCCAAATGCTGTTTCAGAGTACACCTGGTACAGAGAGTTTCGTGCATTTGTTAAGAAAAAAAATTAAAAAGCAGGTAAACAGATATTAAGGATTTTTCGTAAGTGTTTGGTGTCACAATCTTTGTTAATCAAAAGAGAAAAAATTAAGTGAGATAGTTATTTATAGAAACATCATGGAAAGAAAACTACAGAAGTCACTCTTTGGCTACCCATAACTTAGCTGTCCGTCACTGTAGGAATTATAGTCACTTTAATTAACTGAACCAAAAATGTCTTCTAAATGAAAATTAAATAACCTAAAGCTCTAGCAAGGTTGCCCTCACTATTGTTCCCAGTTTGATTTTTGGAAACAGTATATGATAAACTCCTCAAGGAGTCAGAGAATTCATCTATCCTTTTCCAAACCAATATCTTATATGGCAATCTGTGCAAAATAAATATAATTTTTTAAATAACAGTAGGGATGAGACATCTTGTAATACATATTAGTCAGATGGTTATGAATATAATCATGCCTGTATCTAGGATGCAGGAAGCAATCACCCATGACCTGGCAGGCGTTCAGGGCAGTGAGCAAGAGGGTGAAGAAGCCTGAGAAACAGTAAAGGAACACAGCAATATTTAACTTTGAAAACAGAAGTTTCAGAATAAACTCAATTAATTTCCCATATAAGGAAGCCTTTTCTAGTAAAGAATCACATTACTTCTTTGTGCCCCAAAGAAAATTCTAAATCAAAAAGTAAAAATTTGAGCTGAGGTTGTGGCTCAGTGGTAGAGAACCTGCCTAGCATGTATGAGTCACTGGGTTCAATTCTCAGCACCATGTAAAAACAAATAAATAAAATAAAGGTATTGTGCTTATCTACAACTAAAAAATATTTTTTAAAAAAAAGTAAAAAAATTTTGGAAGACAAGTTTTGAATAATCATGAGAGATTTCTAAAAATAAAGTTAAGAATCCTGGGTGTCCCCTGGAAATAAATGTTGATACAAAGACTTGTAACTTTGCAGCAAGTATATTTTATCTACCTTTGGAGTCCTAGTCCAGGGTACAGTTCTATGATATAAATGAATAATATATTTTATAAATATAGAGAAATTCAAGTACCTGATGGTGGTTTAGATTAAATGGTTCCTTCCGAACCTAGGAAGTGCGTACTATTATATCAGGCATTACAAATTACCCAGGATTTTAGGATACTGAAAGAAGCTTGATTATGAATCACTAATTTTACATTTCAATGTGTCATAGAGTCATAATTTTGGTTATGCGGGATTTGTAGTCCTTGCGAAAGTACAACAGAAAACTGTACATCTTGTTAGGGACATTATAGGTGGTACTATGCAGTAATTAAGTATAAAATGTAAAGCAACAATTTTCAAAGGTATATATTTATACGAACAGTATTAATCCCTCTAAAGTTTTCCTTATTTAAGGCAAAAGTGAGCTTAAATTTATCAAACCTTGTCACAGGCCTTGTGCTCAGAACTTTCATAATCATTCAGAAGTATTTTCTGAATGCTGTGTTGCCAGGCCTATCTAATGTGTAAGCAATTTCATAAGGTAGGTAATAACAACTCCACCTGAAGGCTGCTATGGCTTGGATGTTGGGTGTCCCCAAAAGACCATTCATGAAGGCCTGGTCCTCAGAGTGGTCATATTTGGAAGTGCCCTGGGCCTTTAAGATGTGGAGTCAAATGAGAAGCCATTAGGTCACTAGGGGTGTGCCTCAAAGAGGATTGTGGGACCCCAGTCTCTCTTGCTCTCTCTGCTCCAGTTCAAGATGTGACCATTTATTCCCACATGCACTCTCCCCATGATATGCCACTCCCCTAACCAGAAGGCAAACTAATGGGATCACACAATCTCAGACTTTGAACCTCAAAAACTGTAAACCAAAGAAAAATTTTCTCTTTTTAAGTTAGCTGCCTCAGATATTTTATTGCAGTTACACAAAGCTAATTTTAAAAAGGAATTATGTAATTTATCCATCACTAAACCATATCAAGCCTTTGTGCAAATTTTAAAAACAAGATATCCCTTTTTCAAGACATTTTGCTTCTCTTTGCCATATAAAATATGTCTTGATATACTGATATTATTAAAATGAAAAATTTTACTGCCCATAAAATTGTCTCAACAAACATTCAAATTTGTAATGCCTGATATAATAGTATGCACTTTAGATGTGGATTTCTTTTTGCAGTGCAGTTTACTCAACAGTAGATGACATCCTGCAATAACTGTGAAGCCAGACATTTTGTTCTAGTACCATTACTTCTACTCTAAATGAAAATGACCAGGAATTTCACATGAATTGCATAAACTTATGGCAATATATGAATACTATCTCCTTTCAGCACTGTTTTCTACTCAACACACAAGTAAAAAGTGTTTATGTGGACATAAACCCACTGAATACATAGAAAGCAACTAATGCTGGATGCTATGAAGGATTTCTTAGAGAACTCATTGTCACTGTCTCCCCAGCACAAGCCTTATTTTACCTACCAAGCAAATTGGAAAATATTCTCAAGATTAGTATAAAGTAGTTGTTCAACCCAACACTCAATCTAACCCGAACATTCAATTATTACAAAATATGACTTGAATCATATTTCATTATATTAAGGTATTTCAGATCAATATTCAGTCTAATTCTGGGTGAAAGATACAACAGAGTTTTATAAAGGTTTTGCCTTATTCTAGAAGATATCCTACAGTGTGAAATGGCGTTAGCACCTAACAAAGACATCTCTGAAAGAGCAACGCCTGTGCATGTGTTGCTCTGTTTATCCAGTCCATCCTTTTTGGATCTAAGTCTGTTTCAGGTTTTGTACTAGATGCTGAGGACACAGTGAAGACCAAATCCAGACCCTGCTCTGCTCTCATTCCAGCAAAATTAATGTTAAAAAAAAAAGTTCTACACTAGAGATTTACGTAAATTGGGAAAGGCTCATTTGATGGAGACAGGATCTGTTCTTCACACTGTATTTCTTGGAATTAAGGCAAATAGAACTCACAATGATATAAATAAGCTTTGAAATTAACTGAAAAACCAATTGCTACCATCATACCTGACTCACAGTAAATATGTAACAGATGTGCAATGAAAAAAATAAATGAACTTTCCAGCTTACAAATTAGACTTGGACTATATGCAAACAGCCACATCAATTATAAAAGAAGTTTAATGAATACAAAATGTTTTAAAATACCCAGAAGCCTAAGGCAATTTGAATTGAAGGAAGATGCCATTTAAATATAAATCTCCCATGAATCAGATTAAGATAAGCAAATTATTTGTTATATATATTAGAGCTATTTCATGATATTTTTCAGTGTCTTTGAAGCACATTGGTTTTTCTGTTGTTACTTGGTTTTGTTTTTTCAGTTGCATGAACTATTCTTTTCTACATTTCAACTACCTATCCACCTGGCTTTGCACAGGTGGTAAGTTGTGAGGCAGTCTAATGATGCCATTGTTTTTCAGTCACTCAGACATAGAAGATCTGGGCTTGAACTAGAAATTGGGGTGGAGGGTGGAAAAATGCTCATTCTTTGCTCTATCTGAGCAGGGGAGCTACACATAATGAGTTTCAGTTTTTAAGGTAGATAATTTGAGACAAACGTTAACTTCTTCAACAGTTTTAAGCCTCCACCCTGCACTAACCAAGGCTCCTATAAGACATTTTACTAAAATGTTAAACAACTTACTCACCTTTGCTTTTAATTCTGTTTTGGACTTTTTTATTATTCATCTCACATTCTATTATAAACATCTTGGAGATGAGGACACAGTTGGTGCTGATTCTAATCAGCACCTGACCTAGCACCCCACACAATGAAGCCTTGACAGCATGCTTCCTGGTAATCATATTAGACAGTGAGCCACCTCACATCAAAACTCAAATGTTGTCCCTTTTTAAAAATATATTTAGGCATGTTTTATATTCAGAAAAATCACAAAATATGAGAATTAAAACAGGCCTTAAAACTATTGTCAACCTATTTCTTCAACCCTGTGAGCTTCCACTATACTAACTCCCACCACTACCATTTAACTGAAAATAATTCCAAGCTTTCTATATGAATCCCTGGAATTTTAGAAGGGTATAGAATAGTCTGTGACTATAACGCTATAGTATATCACATAGTACACCTCTAGAGGAGACTCACTTCTTAATGACTCAATGAAATTTTGCAATCATTTATAGTTACAGTTTTGTTAGAGATTGGTGTTGGTAGTTTGTTTGAGATCAGTGTATAATTTAAAACAATTAAATAGGAGCAACTTGGGTTGCAACAATTAAAAAGGCAAAAACAGATTCCAATAAGCTATGAAAAGAGTGGTAAATTCATTCTTCATTATTCTAAAAGAATAACTAAGTTTCCTTTTGAAAAATGGGCCTCATTCATCTGTTCTCTGGAACTTAAGAAAAAACACAAGTTTCCACCCTATTTTTAAAAAGCATACACACACAGATCTGATAAGGAATGGAACACACAGAACTGTAAAAAAATCAACATATATTAGTAACATAAGAAAGCCATTAGAAAGCAACTTCCTCAGGTAATTACAGGGCAGAACTTTGTATTCTTTTTTTTTAAATATCTTTATTTTGTTTATTTATTTTTATGTGGTGCTGAGGATTGAACCCAGTGCCTTACATGTGCGAGGTAGGCGCGCTGTGCCACTGAGCCACAGTCACAGCCCCAGAATTTTGTATTTTTATAGCTTTTTTATTAACAAAATTTCTCATTGCCCTCAAGAATATGTAAAAAACCTCAAATATCCCTAATTCTTCCTTTTCTCTATTAAAATTAAATATGTATCTGATTTGCTTAGGAGACTTAAATTTGTGCCTTTGAAGTAGAGACTTCAGACATTTTAGAAATGACACTGTTAGTGGTATGTATGGCAAAAAAACTAAAACTCTCAGCAGCAGTTCAGATTGCATTTATAGGTTTACCATAATGGGAATGCATTTAATTTTCTGAATATTAAAAAGCGCTTCTCTAATTGTGTCCTTCACAAAGTGTCCGAGCACAAACAAAATGCTGAAGCAAGACCCTAGTTTCTAGACTGCTTTTACAGATCCTCTGTACCTTTACTCCTTAATCCCACTGGAAACTAAGAATTAGCTAGCAGTCCATGGGTGAGAGTTCTGAAACTGGAAGCACTTAACACTAACTCCCATGCTCAAATATACACATTTGCACATAGTGAACTTCCATCTAGGACATAGCCCCTGACACCTCTTTAAACATTGCAGAATGGACCAGTAAATCAGCTCCACAGATTTTGTGTCGCTACTCCATTTCTAAAGCTCTAACCTATATCATAATGGTCCTGAGAAACTTGCATTCATTTTCTCCTCTTTTTGCACATTTTGCCCTCCATTTTCTCTGTGGGCTCCCTGCTCTGTCTTTGTCAATTTATCTCTGAGCTACTTAAATTACCTTGGACTCTGCTAACCTCACAAACTTAAAAATGAAACTAGATTCGTCAGAGAAAAACGGAATCACATTCCTTTCACCCTATCAAGGAGTAGAAAAAAAAAAACTACTTTGGAATTTACTTGATATTCGGCGTTTTAGAAAGCAATTCCTTAAATTATTCTGCTTAAACTACTTCTCCAACTTTCTCCAAAAGCAGTGCTAAAATGTGCAGTTAGGAAAGCCTAAATTTCTGTAGAGTCGGTGCTTCCATGTGAACAGCAGGGGGCAATAGCGCACCGAGAAAAGCAACCAACACCCCACAATCACCACCACCCCCTTCAGCTCCCCGGCTCTGGGAAACACTGTTGAATTGCTGCACCGGGTCTGTGTGCGCCCGCCAGCGAGATGATCTCAGCTCTCAGATGAAGTCTTTTGTTTTGTGTCCTATTTTACAATGCATGGTTCAGTTTTCTATAGGAGTTGTGACTCGGTTAGATAGTATTTCACTGTGACAGCTTGCTTAAGAAAAAGAAAGGTAAGGGGAAAAAGGGAAAAATGAAAGATAAAATGGTCCCAAATGAAACAGAAGACAAAAAAAGAAGTAATCCTGCATATAGATAGTAAAGTTTGTTCTTTCTCTCTTCCCATCCTGTACACTGATTTTCTGAATTACAGATTAAATTAATCTTTGTTCCTCCCTCACTCACACACACACTCATTTCATTTTTTTCTGTAAAAACTTAGATTTCTTCTTTAAAAAGTTTTTTAAAAAATCTAAGGAGAATATATGTCTTTTCCAAACAATTACAAAAAAAAAAAAATTCTGTCATTTTCTGGCCTTTAATCAAGTTTCCGAGTATAATGTTTTTATGCATTCTCAACATTTAGTCAAATACATTTCATTGATTCTTGTGTTGCAACAGAAATTTTCCTTGTAAACACATAACTTCAGATAAATAGCCAAAAGCTATAACGGTGATCTGTATCTGAAGTGTTTGGAGGTAGAATTCATAGTACAAACTGAAACATCAAAAATTTGAAGAATATATTCACAGATAAGTGCAATGGTATGGATTTGGAAAGGTGTTTAGTAATATAACTTTTGAAATCAGAAAATATGAAACCACTTTGCTGTATTGTTTGAGTGCATCCCAGAATACAATGTCCACAAGCCTGGCCTTCTGGCCTTTCCTCCCACTATCATAAGAGAAATTCCTAGTCACACCAGTCGGCTCCCTTGTGTTCTTGACAACATACCGGGTATTCTTGTGCCCTGGGGCTTTTCCCCAAGTTGTTCTTTCCTCAAGAACAATCTGACCTCAGTCATCCAAATGAGTTATCCTTCATCCACTCTTAAGTGTTTGTGCAAAAGTCATGTTTTCAGTGAGACCTTCCCTGATCACCTATTTAAAATGGAATTTTCCCCTTAACATATCCTATCCCTCCCTTTCTTCTTTGTTTTCTCAATAGCACTTATCACCATCTAATATGCCATATATTACATGTTAATATAATTTATGAGATAACATACCAAATATAATAGCCAATAGAAGGCTTAACCCCATTATTTAAAGGGGAAAAAAACTAGGTTAATCCCAAAGGAAAACTTAACTGCTATATGTCAAAGACAAGACATACATAAAGCAAAACAATTAAGAAATGATATGAATGAATAAGAGAAAGGATGGACAAAGGTATAACAAGAAAAAGCAAATTTAAAAGGAAAATAAATCAAGATTTTTGAAATCCAAGAAAGAAGAGTGGAGACAAAAAACCATTACTAACACACATGCACAAACCTTATAATGCTACAATTCAAATGAAAACAAAATATTTATGGAAAAGTATTCATAAAATAACATAGCAGTCACTTTTCTTAGTGAAAATTATGAGATAGTAAAAATATTGAAATATGCAAATAACAGGCTCTTAATCCAAGACAAAAAATTTATTAAAAGTGACTCCATAATTTACATATGACTACTTCAATAAATTATATTTAATAATATTATCTATTAATAGTATGATAGGCTAGGGGTATAGTTTACAGGTAGAACACTTGCTAAGCATGCACAGGGCCCTAAATTCAGTCCCTAGCAACACACACACACACACACACACACACCATTATGATAAAACTAGCAATTTATGACTATCAAAACATGAGAAAGACTTCTCACCTTGAAATTTTGAATTTTTCTATTAAATGGAGCTTGAATCAAATGAAAATATCAACTGATATTGAGAAAATCTAGAAAAAAATTAAAATGTAGCATCAGACTCTACAAAATACAGCAAAAAAACATTTAGAACAAAATTCAAAGACGTGTTTATAGCAATAAAAATTAGAGGATTAAATAAATGAATTAAATATTCCACTTGCTTTTTCCCCCCACTTTGGATTTAATTTCCTTTTAATTAAGCAAACCTAGATTTGAAAACAGCATGAATCAAACCTAGTTACATTCAACTACACTTAGAATTTTTACTAGTAGTTGTAATATTATGAAGAAAAGTAAATAATCACGTTAGAATCATTGGAATCACGCTTCTCAGCATAAGAGAGAAAAGGTGCAAAACAAAATCAAAAAGTAAAAATCATATAGTCTTTCATTAAAACTTAAATCATATAACAAATTCTTGCTTTTTCTTTTAAAAACTACATAGTTTCTAGATCTTGTATTTAAAAGGCTGAGAAGTAACCACAAGCCATTTAGCCATGAGCATCCTTAAGTGCACACAAGGTAGTCTCCAATTATTATTGTCATGAAGGCAATGAAACAGTTGATTCTAAGTCTTGAGCAATAAACGTATTGTAAATGTACAATACTATACAGGTAAGACATGTCACAAGGACCCCATTGGGACACTTGAGGTTGTATCAAATAAGCACAAGAACCGTAGATGTCTAAAGATGAGCGATTTGAACTTCAAAGTGAGTAATCACTGCAATTATTTAAAAGTGTAAATAGATATGCAAATAGAAAACTCCTAGAATCGATTAAAGGAGATTAAATATAGCAGCAGGATATAAAATTACATGTAAAAATCAATATGCTCATTTTTTTTTTTTAGGCAATGAGCAATTACAGGGGAAAATAAAAGAGATGATCCCATTTACACTAACAACACAAAAGACTTAGCAATAAATTCAACAATGTGAAAAAATTATAGGAGAAAAACTTTGTGGTTTTCCTGAAAGAGAAAATTGAGACTTGAGTAAAAGGAAAAATAAATACTGTTTTTCAATAGAAAAATGCAATATCATAAAAATTGATGCCAATTTTTAATCTAACTTATATGTAGCTAGATTCTAAAATCAGAAAAAAATAAGCAAGAATAAAAAACACCCACAAGCAGCAATGAGGCAGGACCAGCCTCATCAGATACTGAAATCTTTGTATCATAGTCTCTATAATCAAAATAGCTTAAATTTAGCAAAAGGATAGAACACTCAATGGAAAGAACCAAAAATATATAGACTCAAGTACAATGTAAAAATTTACATATATATGACAAAAAATAGTTTATTAAATTACTGGGGGGACTTTTAAAAAAATATATTTATTTTTTTGGTGTAGATGGACACAACACAATGCCTTTATTTTTATGTGGTGCTGAGGATGGAACCCGGGTCCCGCCCCTACTAAGTTAGTGCTCTTCCACTGAGCCACAATCCCAGCCCCATGGGGGGGGGGGGGGAGGACTTTTTAAAAATGTAAGGCAGGCATTTGAAATAGAAAATAGTCCTAGGAAGACAGATAAAATTGGATATTAAATTATCTGGGTATACTTACCACCAAAATTCATATGTGTGTATACATATATGTAAATATATATGATATATAATCATTGTCAATTTGATAATGAGGAACAAATCTGACATGTCCAAAGTGAAGGATATTCTGGACGAATAGGCAGACCGGCTTAGATTTTTTAAAAAAAACGTCAATTCCAGGAAAAACAAGAAACAAACAAACAAACAAAGACTGGGGAACTGCTCTAAATCAAGGAAACTAAAGAGATTTAACAACTAAATATAACATGTGTTCCAGTTTACTTAATCCCAGGCTTCTCTTTTACCAACAATAAACAAAGACATTTTGGAGACAATTGAGGAAGTCAAAATATACGAACTCTATCCTGATTACAGTAATGTAGCAATGTCACATTCCCTAATGATGATCCTTGTACCATGAATCCGATGTTATATGGCTTATGTCGATATTGGCGATTTTGCTCCCCTCGCCACCACCACACAGGTACGTGGCAGTGTGTGGGGACGTTTTGGATTGTCAGAATTGGGGAAGGAGGGGATGCTGGTGGCATTGAGTAGGTATAGCCCAAGGATGCCGCTAGACATTGCTTATTTACTACACAACATGCCCCCTCCACACGCTCCAAAAACCTTCTTGCCCCAAACGCCAACAGCCCGGTGGTCGAGAAACCCTGAGGTAGGAAACCCCTTACTCTCAGGGTATACACACTGAGCTATTAGGCTGAATCACACGTAATTATCTTTTGTATAGTTCAAACATGGGCAGGATTTAAGGGTGAAGGGTTACAGTGCTCACAACTCTCCAAATCTTGCAAACAGCCTTCCGCCCTCTAGCGCCCAGGGAAAGGCGCGCTCTTCCCACTCGCGGGAAGGACAATCATCAGGCCTGCGCGTGGGCGGGGCCTGCGCGGGGAGCTAGGGGGGGCGCGTTGCAGCCCTGCGCATGCGCAAGGAGTCCCGCCCCACCCGCGAAGCGTTTCACCCAAAGTTGTCCATTGCCCCGCACACCACTCGGAGCCTGCCAGTGTCCACGACCGACCAAGAGCGGGAAAGAAATCCCGGTGGAGGCTCCGCTAGCTTCTCCAGGAATGACAACGATGCCTTCCTGGTGGGAGGCTCGGAACCCTCCGTTGCAGTCCTTTGAGAGCCACGGTGAGCATCCTTATCCTTTTGGACAGACCAGGAAGGGCCAGGCCATCCCCACTTCCAGGCTGGACTCCTCAGAGGTGCAGTTTGACACTCTCTGAAGTGGATTATAAGTTCCGGAGTCGGCCGAGCCTGGGCAGTACTACACCGCGCGGTACAAGTGCAGCCTGGCACACTCGTTCCACACCCGGCTCCTCGCCAGCAAGCTCATTCCCAGGTAAGAATTTTAAGTACTTTAAGAAATTTTTCTGCATAGCCTCTTCAATTCTAATTAAGGAGTTGGCAAACTTCTGTTCCGAGCCAAATATCAAATATTTTAGGATTTGCAGATCAGGAGCTGCCTCTGTCACATATTCGTCTTCGTTAGTTTTCACAAGCTTGTAAAAATGAGAAAAAAACACTCTTAGCATCTGGCCTTATAAACCATGAAGATGACAGTGATCAGAAGCTAGTCATGCATTGCCTGGCTCAGAGGCTGAGAACTCAGTGAGTCCCCCACCACTGCCCACGTATGACCTGCTCACCTTAAGGACCCAGGTTCTGTGAGGAATATGACCCCCCACACACACCCCTTAGTTGTGCTTGGGTGTCACCCCTAGGCTTAGTTCACCATCTCTTGAATACTACACTTGCACTACATTTTCTCCTGGAGGCAGATGATGAGTTACTGGTATTCATCAAGGCCACCAGGAACCCCCAGGCAAGCACACACACACACACACACACACACACACACACGCACCAGCAGCCAGACCATTCTTGGAAGTGACAGTTACTTCTCATCTGGGAGCAAAAGCCAAAGTTCCTACATTTTGAATAAATTTGTTTAATGGAAAACTAATTCAAGAACTCTCAGACTATGTATTTTGATAGCTTTTTTCCCCTGTGAGAAATGGGATGTGTGTCCACTGTGGTACTTTTTGGAAAATAATGAAAAGAATATAAATAAAATAAAAATTCTTTACAATCCCAATTCATATAAAATAACTTAAAACATTTATGCATTCTTTTAGTCCTTTTTTAATGCATACTAATAAGAAAGTTATAGAACAGCTAGATTTTTTTTAAATTTTAAATGAACTTTTAAGTGCAGCATAGAAAAAAGTACACAAATTGTAAATATATTTCAGTAAGCTTTCAAATTAACACAAACATACCCTGACAATCAGAATCCAGATCAAGATATAAATGGTTAAAAGCATCCTTTATGCCCCTGCCCAGTCACAGAGTTCTCCCCAAATATAGCCATTACCTTAGATACACAAGTGAGTTTTGTTATATTCCTGAGTTTTACACGAAATTATTGATTCAATAAGTACTCTATAGTATTTGGTTTCTTTCACCCCATGCTATATTTGAGTTTGTGCATATTTCATGTAACAAATCTTTTAAAAATTTTTTGTTTGTTTTTATGCTACATGGTATATTCAGTTGTTTGAATATGCAGAGTTTATCCTTTATATGGCCGTTTTTTTTCTTAATGGCTTTATTATGATAAAATTCACATGCCATACAATTAATCCATTTGAAGTATACAATTCAGAATGGGTTTTGTAGTATATTCACAGATGAGTGTAACCATTACCCACAGTCAAATTTTGGATCTGAAATGAGCAGTAGGGCATAAAGTCACATAGAATGTGGGAATATATCTCATTAGATAGAACTATCCTGAGGATGACTGTAAATTTACTTAAGACCAGTAGTACCACCCCAATCTAATGTCAAAATATCCTCACAATTTTTCAGAACATCCCCACAGGGCACAATATGGCCCTGCCTGCTTTGAGAATCTTTGTCACAGGCTCTACCACTATTTCCTTATTCTACACCTTTTCAAACTCATCTTCTAATTTAGACCTCTCTCCAACTCAGGAATCTGAGGATTGCTTTTCCTCCTTTCAGAATGCTCCTCCCCTAAATATTCTATGCTCTTTTCTCTTCCTCAGGTCTTCATGCAAATGTCATTATCTCTGTGAGACCTATTTATGAAAACAAGCAAGCAAAAAAGCTTGCACATTCTCTCCCATATATATTAGCTTGCTTGCACTGCCAGAGCTAATGGATTGAATGACTTAAACAACAGAATTGTGCTTTCTCAGTTGTGGAGACTGAAGTCCATGATCAAGGTGTTGGTTGGTTTGGTTTCTCCTGGGGCTTCTCGCCTTGGCTTGGAGTTGGCCACCGGTAGCTGTATCCTCCTGTGGTTTTTCCTTCTGTGTTTACAGCTCCCATGTTTTCTCTATGTCCAAATTTCCTTTTGTATTAGATTAGGTTAGAGCCCCACCCTAAGGCCTCAATAACTTAATTACCACCTTCAAAGCCTGATGTCCAAATATACTTTATTATGAGATACTGAGGGCTCAATATGTGAATTTTGTGGAAAGGATATGATTCAGTCATAATATCATCCCTAGTTTATTTTTATCTATACCCGTTATTTTAATTACAATATGTTTTAATTATTTAATTTGTTTATTATGTCACCTTCTGTTCTACTAAAATATAGGTTCCATAAGGGAGGAATTTTAATCAATATTTGATCTCTGTAGTGTCTCAAATGAGTAAGAAATTGTAATTATTAATGTTTTTACTCAAGGCTAACATATGGAAAACCTAAAATTTATTCCCAATAATGCTATATCTTTCAGGGCATTCCTTCTAAGTTCTTCATGAATAAAGAAAGACTTATTAGTAGTCCAGTAAGGCATGTATTTTTAAGTTATGTTTGAGTTTCTTAGCAAAAAGGATTATAATAGTAAAAGATTCAGCTTTCTACCAAGGAGTATAAGAAATGTGATATGCTTGTTTCAAAAGCAACAAAAAGCTTTACCTGATTAAGTTGACTGAGTGCTCTTCCATAATACATATGAGTATTCAAGTTGCTGAGGACCCTCGTGCACAGAAAAATGCTCAGAGACATCATCAAAGAAATTTGCCTATTATAAGCTAATTTTTACCACCTTTTTTTTTCTTTAGGTGGTCAGGCTCATTATGGATGATGAGCTTTCAAAAAGAAAAAAAGATGGAAATCACCAACTATGCTGCCTACTGAATGAGTATTTCCTTGTAGCATGTGCAGAATCAAGGAAAATTAGACTTCTGCACTGTATAATCTACCAACAGCCTACTTTCCTACTGTTTTAGTCTAGGTTATTCTTTAAAAAGCAGAGCCTGAAACAAAGGTAATGACATTCTGTTTGGGAATTTGATCCCAGGGAGCAGGAGTGAAAGATAAACCAAGAGGGGAAAAAGGGAAAGATCGAAGCAAAACAAGGTAATGTTTTCAAGTGGTACACTGCTGTTAATGCTTATATAATACAGAACCTTCTCAAGAATCTGTCTCAAAACTGTCTTTCTGAGAGATGAAAGGGATAAGTAATTTTATGTCAGCAGCCATCTCCTTGGTGTTGACAGCTGCATTAACTCCCTCATCGGTCTGGGTTGGTACAGGACATCACACCTTGCTGCAACAGAGAAACTTTGGGACAGGAGGCTTGATTCTTGGTGCATGCTTGACATGTGGCCCTGTCAGCATGAAGCAGAGTAAAACCTTACAGACTGTTCACCAGAACTTCAGCTAGAATCAGGTTGAAAAAAAAAATTTGAGAGTATACAAAAGGTATTTTTAAGCCTGCATAATACACAGTTAGACTGTCTAAACTGGTTTCCTCTCTTCTTTCTATAACCATTATATGTTATCCAGAACAAATTTGAAAGAAGGGTTAAATAGGAAGGTTAAACATACTGGGGGTTGTATGTTTATACCAGTTTTAACCTCAGGTTTATGAAAAAGAGAAAGTGACAGTGGAACTTGGAAAACTGAAAATGATTGTACTTAAAAAATTTGACCATTGAGATATTAGATACTGTCTAAATTTTGAGATATTAGATACTGTCTAAACTTCTGTCATATCAGAAATAGTCATTAATTGTTTAGAGAAAAATGAAGAATAAAATTAACCATTTCTTGTATCACCATCAACTTTATAAATCAATGTTATTAACTTTTCACAGTATACTATTTTCTACAGTCATACAACACTAATGATACAAAGCTTACAACTAATGAAGAGAAATAGGCAGAAACATGAGAAGAAAAATAATTGGGATCACATATAGGGTGGGCATTAATGTTGGTTGGATTCTGGGGAAATGGCATGATTTCACTTGGCTTTCTTCTGTGAGGATCATCTTATCTACTTTTATTGGTCTGGAATTTCCATTAATAATTTTTTTTTAGTTATTCAACTCAGTATATGTTGAGCTCCTATTTATTAGCACTTTGAACATATTAATAAGATATACAACATTACATCCAAAAACATTAAAATTTCTGTTTTTTTAAAGTATACTCCAAAATATTTATTTAAAAACACTGACCATAAGCTGAATCACAAGTCTCAACAAATTTCAAAAGATTGAATCATATTTAGTATGAATTAAACCAGAAGTTAATTACATAAAGATAACAAAAGAATTTCCAAATGCTTATAAACTAAGGAGCATATGCCTGATGACCAATGGATCAAACAATAAATCAGACCAAAATTTAGAAAATATTTCAAAATGAATTCTAATGAAAAAACAGTATCAAAACCAAATGCCATGAAAGCAAATGCTTACAGGAAATTATAGCTCTAAATGCACACATTAGAAATCGTACAAATCTTAGCTGTTGCTGTTTAAAGAAGCCAGAGGGGTAAATAAATGGAGCAACTTTTCAAACATTGGACACCTGGCAGCAAAGGATTGATCACTGAGAGAGGTACACAAGGCGAAACCTACCGTGGTCTTCAGTTTCTGCAGGTGAACACTCTGGATCAATGCAAGAGAAGGAACATAAGCAGAGCAATTTTGCGGAGTTAAGGAGAAAAAGACGAGTTGAGACTGGCATGGCTTGAATCTTCAGTGTCAGTGAAGTGGATGGTATGCAGAGAAAAAACTGCAAAAAAAAATAAATATTGAGATCCCATTGTGCCCATTGCTGAATATTAAGCCTAACAATACTCAAAAGTTAACATGAGATTAGGAAATATTTAATTTCCATCTAGCTATCTTGGAGAGTCCTCTCTGAGAGCTCCAGGGATTCACCCAAGATCCCTGAAAGGTTACATATAATCTTGGTAGGGCTAACTGTCCTATCTAAAACTGCACTTCCCCCCTACACATACACACACACACACACACACACAAGCAAGTTGAATGGTATAAAACCAATCCTCAAGTAACTACCTGCCAGAACAAAATCCAAATTCATTAGTTCTAGTTCTCCAAGAAGCACATATAGATAGGATTTGATTTCTAAGAGATTTCTTTGGAGAAATGCCTCTGGGAGTTGAAATGGAGAAGAAGTACCTGTGAAGGTACAAGGTTTAGCTTTATGTGTGTCAACTTCACTGGGCCACAGAAGACCCAGATATCTGCTTAAACATTTCTGAGGTGTCCATGAGGGCATTTCTGGCAGAGCATGGTATTTGAACACACTGAGTAAACAGACCAATCCCCAGTGTGGGTGGGCATCATGCCATCTGCTGAGGGCCTGAATAAAACAAAAAGATAGAGGAAACATTTTTTTCTTTGCCTGACTGCTGAGGTGGGACTCCATCTTCTGCTCTTGGACTGGACTAACAGCCTCAATGCTCTTGGCTCTCAGGTTTTCAGAGGGCAGATCATGGGACTTAGTCTCAATAATTGCAAGAGCCAGTTCTTTATGGTAAATATCTAGATGGGTGGGTAAATGAATGGGTGGGTGAATGGATGGATAGATAGGGACAGACAGATCCTATTTGTTTCTCTGGAGAACCCTGACTAATATAGAAGGAAAGAGGAGAAAGGACCATTGAATAGTGGGACATTATGCTGCAGCACAATTACAGTCAAGTTTCAGGTCAGCTGATGAAGAACACTGAAGCCAAAGTTTCTTATTGGAGAAATTATATTAGGGATAAGCCTGCATTAGTATACCTGCTTTCTCAATGATTGTTCTAATATAGCCTTGGCAAGAAAATATCAGTGGGTTCAGAGAGCAGTAGCTGGGACACTTAGTCATATAAGCTCCCCTTAGCAAGAGATCTGAGTGGTAAATTTTCATGACTCAGTTCATCCCTTATTCTGTACATCTTCATTCGAGCCTGGCTGCCAGGAAGATGAATAGACACCAGTGTCAACTTGAACCCTAGGCCAAATAATCCTAGAAATGTTTGGATATTCTCTTGTGCCAGTGTTTATTTAGTTACTCTAATAATGACCATGAGTCCATTTGGGGAAGAACTTGAGGATTCATCACTACACACGCACACACGCACACACACACACACACACACACACACCATTTGTAACAAGGTCTTTTCCTTTTTCTTCTAGGAACATAGCACCTCTTCCATCTGTGTATTCTTTATCTGAAAATTCTCTCGAGTTTGGGAATTGTGCAAGAAATCATGATATTTCATTGGCGTGGTATCTTCAAACTCTTTTCCATTTTTACCTTATTTGGCTATAGTTATTTGGTTACAGGTATTAAGTAACATCCTTGTTATTTGCTCGTGTGTTCTGCCTATAGGCGTGATACCTTCAATTAATCATCTCACAAACATGCTGTGAGTCAAGCCCACTTAACTACCCCTCCAATTTCACCAGTTGTTAGACTAATTATGGCCTCTTGGCTTGTGGTATTAAGTTCCAGTCTTCAGGGCCCTCTATTACTTCAGGGTCCATTACCCCTGAATGATATTAACAAGCCCAGCTCTGTGACTGCCTCATCATCAGACCTGTCTAAAAAGAAGAGCTATCCACTTATCCTAGTGATACTGGCACCCTCACATAGGCACATTGTTGGTGGTCTCAGTTAATTGTGTGTCTTCTGGGACCTCCCTTGGAACAAAATCTTGTAGGTTTTCTAGCCTCATGTTATCCATTCCAGGATGACCATTTCTCTCAGGCTCTTTATTCCTTCTCCTGCCCTTTACCAGATCAGTGTGGGCATTTCAGTGTTGACCATCTCTGTTTTTAGGCTTCTAAGACCTGCTGTAGCATTGGATTTGCTCTATCCCCTGGGGTTCTTGCTAGGAACAACAAGTGTCTGAGACTAGGTAATTGATAAAGAACAGAAATTGATTTCTCCCAATTCAGGAGGATAGATATCCAAGGTCAAAGAACCAGTGTTCAGAGGGGACAAACATTGTGTTCTCTCATGACCGAAGAGTTAGAAGGGCAAAGGGGGCTTTGCCCTTTGAATGGTCATGGTCCCATTCATGAGGGTTCCAGCCTCATGGCTTAATCAACTCCTAAACACACCACTTCTTAATACTATTACATTGACAATTGGGTTTTGACAGTGAATTCGGGGGGGGGGGGGCATTCAAGTCTACCACAGATTTGATAAATACTGTGCCCTGACAAAGTTCCTGTAAATAAATAAATTCTGGTTTTCTAGCTTAATGTTCTGGCTCTTTAGATAAAGGAATGTTAAAAGTCACTTCTCTACCAACTTCATGCTGAATTTAACTGTAGTCATCTTCCTAGCAACTAGGAAAGAAGATAGAAGCATCTCAGGAGCACACACCCACCTATTGCCTTGTGAATAAGGGGCCTTTCTGGCATCTTCCATGAGGGGGGGAGCATATAGCCTTCCAAAAAGTGCTATCTAGACATATGACTTTATTGGGAAGTTGTTCTAACATTTAAGAAGGAAAAATACCAAGTTTACTGATTTTCCAACCTAATAGGAAAATACAAACACTTCTCAGCTTGTTTTGGAAGACAAGCATAACTTTGATACCCAATTCTGACAGACACATTGCAAAAAAGAAAATTATAGATGGAGCCAACATATAAGGACTGGCAAATCAGACTCAAAAACACACAAGAATAGGAATTTTATTCATTATAAGGTTACACTCATCTTAAGATTATATAAAGTCGTAGAGCACAGGCAAAGCAGACAGAGGTCTTGAACAGTGTCATGAACTCCAAGGTCCTTCTTTCTTGCATTGGGTGAACTTTTTGGCCAAGATGTAATGATATGAGCCTCTTCACCTTCCGTAACATATAGCATCTTAGGATGTTAGGATGTTTCTTTTCCTCATATTGAGGTATTAATGTAACTTATACAATATTTTCTTGAGAACCATGCTCTTTAAGTTCATACATTCTGGTTTTATTTTCATAATAAGTCCTAAAACAGGGATATCCTGTGAAAACACTTTATAGATAAAATTTTACCTCCTAGAATTAATGTTATCTTATTTGCATGAAGTCTGTTATCAATACGTGCAGAAGAAGATTCACCTAGGTTGCTTGACTTTTTTCTTACCTGAAACATCACCCAAGATGTCTCAGAGAGAAATTAATCAGAGGCTAGCTGCTTAACTCTTTCCTACTTAGAAGACTGTAAAGATCACAAATATAGATGCTCAGATACTAAATAAAATATTATCAAATGAAATCTATAATAGAGACTAATACATCATAAAGTTTATTTAACATTTGAAAATTAATTCATATATAGCAGAAAAAATAAGAAAAAACATATGATAATATCAGTAGATGCAGAGAAAGCCAGTGAGTCAACAGTCATTAACAATATAAATTATCAGCAAACTAGAAACAGAAGGGAACCTTTCTAACCTGGTAAGGTTAATAACCTATTAAAAACCTACAGGTAGCCAGGCACAGGGGCATATGCCTATAATCCTAGCAACATAGGGAGGCTAATAAGGCAGGAGAATCAAGTTTAAAGCTGGCCTGGACAATTGAGCAAGACTGTGTATCAAAATAAAAGTGCCAGGGGGTATGGCTCAGTGGTAAAGCACCCCTGGGTGCACTCCCAATATCACAAGAAAAAATAAAAGGTAAAATAAGGAATCTTCCCACCAACCCCATACTGAGATTAAGGCAAGTATGTTCACTCTTATCACCTCCCTTCAGCATTTCATTTGATGTCCTAGCCAGGGCAATGAAGAAGTAGGATAAAAGAAAAAGCAGGAATAAATATTGGGAAAGAAATAATGAAATGTGTCACTGACCACATGATTATGAATGTAAAAACTCAAAATATTCTGCAAACCATAAGAATGACTGTATAACTTTAACAAGGTCAAAATATCAAATTATTACACATCCTCACATTGGATCAGTTGAACAAATTCAAATATTTAATATTTGCAATAGTATCAAAAGCAACAAATACCTAAGAGTAAACCTATTGTAAGATTTACATTTTTTTCCTACACTGGAAACCAGAAAATATTACTGAGACATTAAAGAATATTTAAATGAATAGAGTACAAACAATGTTAATGGATGGAAGACTCAATAGTTCAAGATCAATGTCTCGAATTTACTTCTGAATTTATAGACAAGAGTCAATGTAATCCAAATCAAAATCCCAGGAGACTTTTTTAAAGGAAATTTAGAAGCTCAATATAAAATGTGTATGGAAATAGAACCTACAATGGCCAAGCCAGTCTTGGATAAGAACAATAGGGCTTACTAACACCAGATATCAAGACCTATCACAAAGCTACAGAAATTAAGAACATGTAGTCTTGGTACAGTGATATAATAACAGACTGATGGAATAAAATAGAGGCATAAAACTGGGTATTTTTCTCTAGAGGCAAACACTTTGTTCCTTACTTAAGTATGTATCCCCTGCCCAAGCTCACTCTCCCATTCAAACTAAACTATAAGCAGAATGTCTTGGGAAAGAGAAACCACAGAAGAGCCACCAAATTAAGCCTCTATCTCTCACCATGCACAAAACTCAACTCAAAGTGGAAGAAGGACCTAGGAATTAAACCAGAGACCCTGTGCTCTTGGCAGTGACCCATGCTGATGAGATGAACTGAATTCAAAAGGGCCAGCTGCAACATTAAGCTAAGAAAATGGCAAAAAAGCACAGTGCACATAAGTAATTTTCATATTGAAGGTGGGACTGTTCTGCTATCACAAGTGTCCTCTTCCACACTGGAAGGCAAGAGAGCGAGTGTACCTGGAATCCCTTTATTTATAGGGGAAGGAAGACAAAGGATTTTCAATAGTATATTCTTCACCAAACAATACAGGGGATAAGGTTTCAAGGGTGGAGTCTTACTTCATGATGTCTTGTGGTCAGTACATTGATTGACATCTTGGCAAGTCATACCCATCTCAGGTGCTGTGTGGGATTACAGGCAGTGAGAGGAGAGGCGCACTTGCATCACACAGCCCACTCAGCATGCAATGCCAGATCTTTCCCTCATATGACTACAATGTGCATAGCTCACACACACACAGCCCATGGATGGCTTGCAACATTTCACCTAATAGATGAAAAAGTAGGCCCAAATTTTCATAATAAGACTTGTATAGCACAAGAAATAAAATCAAGAATCAATAAATGGGATGGATTCACACTGAAAAGCTTCTTCTCAGCAAAAGAAACAATCAGTGAGGTGATGAGAGAGCCTACAGAATGGCAACAAATTTTTAACCACATGCACATCAGATATAGCACTAATCTCTAGGATACATGAAGAACTCAAAAAACTTAACACCAAAAAAACAAACAACCCAATCAGTAAATGGGCGAAGAAACTGAACAGATACTTCTCAGAAGAAGATTTATAATCAACAAATGTATGAAAAAAATGTTCAACATCTCTAGTAATTAGAGAAATGCAAATCAAAACTAAGATTTTATCTCACTCTAGTCAGAATGGCAGCTATTATGGAGACAACAATAAGTGTTGGCGAGGATGTGGGGAAAAGGCACACTCATACATTGCTGGTGGGACTGCAAATTGGTGCAACCAATCTGAAAAGCAGTATAGAGATTCCTTGGAAAACTTGGAATAGAACCACTATTTGACCCAGCTATCCCACTCCTCAGTTTATACCCAAAGGACTTAAAAACAGCATACTATAATGATGCAGCCACATCAGTGTTATAGCCGCACAATTCACAATTGCTAACCTGTGGAACCAACCTATATTCCCTTCAGCAGATGAATGAATAAAGAAAATGTGGTATATATACACAGTAGAATATTACTCAGCATTACAAGAGAATAAAATCATGGCATTTTCAGGTAAATGAATGGAGAACATTAGGTTAAGTAAAGTAAGCCAATCCCATAAAACCAAAGGCTGAATGTTTTCTCTCATATGTGGATGATAATCCATATGAGGGTGGGGGAGGGGAGCATGGGAGGAATGGAAGAACTTTAGATAGGGCAAAGGGAAGGGAGAGGAAGGGAGGGGGTATGGGGTAGGAAAGATGATGGAATGAAATGGACATCATTACCCTAAGTACATGTATGAAGACACAAATTGGTGTGAATATATTTTGTATACCACCAGAGATATGAAAAATTATGCTCTATATGTGTAGCATGAATAGTACACATGAATTATACTATGAATTCTGCTGTCATGTATAACAAATTAGAGTAAATAAATTTTTAAAAAATTCATTTTTCATTTCAAAAATAAAAAATAAAGAAAAATTAGTTATTGGCTTTTTAGTTTCAAGGACCAAAATCATGGCATTCAAATTCAGGGTTGGAAGAATATTTGGCTAGATGATTTTCTCCAGGCCCTACTCCTCCAAACTCACTCAGGAGGAAAAAAGGGGGGAAAAATCTCAGCACTAAGTGGGTAAAATATAAATCACTGTTGGAAAGAAAACAGGAGAGTTGATTACTGGTGAAAGTTCCTGAAGAGGAGTTCAATATTCAAAAGTAGAACTTAAAAGAAACCCAGAGAAAATGTGCATTATCTAACAATGGAGAGACTTGTGGCCTAGCTCCTGTCTGATTAGAGATAGTTGGCCTTGACACGGTGGCAGTGGATACTGAGGTAGAAACACCTGCACTGAGTGCCCAGGGACATGGATCCTATACTGCCTCTTGATCACCATGGGGTAGGGGGAGGGAGGTCAAGAAAATGATTTTCTTGGTATAGTTAAGAACATAAGAATTATCCTAACAGCTGACAGACCCAAGAGACTTTTGGCAGAGATGCAGTGTGAACCCTTTGTAGGGGTCCTGGAATGCATTGGATGCCAGCAGGGAGGGAGATATGAGTGAATTCCAGAAAGGACCCTGTCATCTCAGTTGATGCCAAACATGGATAGATGCCAATCAAGAATCAGATGCCATGACATCATCTTTTTTCCTGGAGCTTAGGTGCAACTCTGGGTAGAAGAAGAGAACTACGGTCTGAATGTTTATATGAACACCCCCACTAAATTCATATGTTGAAATTCTGCCCCCCATGGTGACAGTTGTAGAAGTTGAGCCCTTTGGGAGGTGAATTAGATTTGTGTAGTTATAAAAGAAACCTAAGGTGGTATGTTCACCCCTTCTACCATGGGAGAACACAGTGAAAAAACAGTTGTTCATGAACAATTAGGTGAGCTCGCAGACATAGAATCTGCAAGCATTTTGATCTAGATTGCCTGGGCTCCAGAAGTATGAGAAATAAATTTCATTATTTATAATCTATCTAGTGTATAGATTTTGCTATAATATTCCCAACAAACTAAGACAAAGAGAAAATATTGTATTAACTTATTTTAAAATGTAATGTCTACATTTATCTGGAAAATATCTGAGGTTAAGGATTTGGGAGTATGTATGTGTGTTTGCCAATAGACAAAATAAGAACTTAAAAAATAAACTCAGTTATTGAAAAATAAAGCCAATTTTCTTACACCTAAGCATTTGACTTACAAGTCCATTACTAATATGGCAACACCAAAGTTTCAGGCAGGAATGATAGATGGCTGTGAAGGGCGAGTGAGCCAGGAGAAAACCATCTGTATGAAGTTCTTTTTACACAGCCTTTGAGGTACTGTACAGTTACAGATATTTATCAAATTATGTTGTATGGAACGTTAGTTTATAGGATAGGAGTCAATGTTAAAAGAGAAACAAAATTGGAAAGTTTCTTCGCTGCCAGATTCTCAGTTATTCACATGTGAATGTTTCAGGCACCTCTACCAAAAAGATGTTGCAATCTGTCCCATGTGGTAGCATTATGAAGAGTGTCCCAGATCCCCCTTCAAAGAGGGACTTGCTCCCTGTTTGCTAGGTGAACTGTTAGCAAGCAAGGTACAGCTGTCAAGCCTTTTCCAGAATTGCCTCAGCTGCAGAGAATCACTTTATCTAAGGTCAGACTCCTTGGAGAGGTGGTCCATATCCAATGATTGATTCCTGAAGGAATACAAAGTTGTTTTCTTGCTCAGTGTTTTCCTCTGAAGGCCATTCCAAGCCCAGAGCTTCCCATGGTGTGCTCCATGTTTGTGGGACCTGCATTAAGACCTAGCTTCTCACTCCACCAAATCCTGTCTCTTCTCTTGTCGACAAGTGTTTACCCAAAGGGCACTTTTTTTTCTCTTTCATTACTGAGGATTGAACCCAGGACCTTGTGCCTGTTAGACAAGCACTCTACCACTGAACTCTACCCCCCAGCCCTAAAAGATACTTTGAAATAAACATCCAGCAGGTTACACTATATCTCAAACTCTCAGTCTGAGAGCCCCCATTTCTTGATGCTGTTTGCCCACAAAAGCCTTTTCTCATTGAGTACTCAACAAGCATAGCATTTAAGAAACACTTTCTGGCTGCCAGAAAGTGCAGATATGAGAACTGGGCTAAGTCCTTATGTGGGGAATGGGGTCTGGGGTGGGGGTGTCTGGGCCTTGAATCTTTGCCCATGAATTCCTTTGAAATTTGAAACCAGCCCAATTTTGAGAAATGACTCTCCAGTGCTCATAGTACCCTTACCTATTGAGGTAAATTGAGAGGAACTAAATATAATATGATCTGTGCAAATTCTCTTTTCTCTGAAAAAAAAATTTAAACCTCTAAGGTGATCAGTGTTTGCTGGATGAAATGCTTTCTTTTCTAACAAATAAAAATATTTTGCATTTCACTGCTGCCTTTGGAAATGTAGTAGAAAAAAAAAGGAAAGTATGACAAAAGCCTTTGAAAATCTGTTTCCAAGAAATAAAAACTGTGCAGTAGGAATCCCACAAAACTAAAAAAAAAAAAAAAAAAAATCCTCAAAACTGGGAGATCTATCCAAAAAAGTCCAGTGGATTATGATACACTTAACTTACAAAAATATTTGTACTTGGCAAGCCAATAGCAACTAATCATTTCAAGATGTGACTCTATTACCAAAAAAAAAAAAAACTGGATTGAATATTTTTATAAGTCTTTGGAATAATCATATTTGTATTTTGATGTTGCATTGAAACAAGGAGTTGGCCTGAAAGACTAACACCTAAATGATCAGAGACAATGAGCTATCAGACTGCATGATCAGCACAGAGAGATTTCCAAATAAGATGAGATGCATGCAGCCTCTACAAATTTGGCTTGGGGAGGAGTTGGCTTCAGCTCACTTGAATAAGCTACTGTCTATGGCTCACAAGGGTCCCGTTCTTAATGAGGTGGTGCATAGCAGCAACACACTGTGAATCCAAATAGCAGATGGCAATGCTGTGGAGTAGGCTGGCAGTCTGATGTCTAGCCACCAACTGGCAGCAATCATTATTAAACTGATTCATGTGCCCAGGGAAAATCTTCATAAGAGTCTCAGCAAATGTGAGCAGCAAGAAGCAAATGATCTGTTATTCCTATCTACTCTGGATACGACATATATTTTTAAAAATATGATTCCCCAAGGTCATCTACATGAAGAAATGGCATGATATGTGAACTAGAAGTCCCATTCCTTTACAATATACTCATATACCTTGAAACACGAGAGCTGTGACTTCTCTATCTAGTGAATAGCTTTTACTTCAAGGAAATAGCCTCACAGCATTTACCCTATAGACTTGTGGCAAATATTCAATGAGAAGTAAGCACTCCCAGATTCTTTAAATAAAGGTTCTGTGTAAATGTTCTCATGGATCTAATAATTGAACATATTCTGCCTGAGTATTATGAAGCAGTGACCTAAATTGTTCATGGTCCATCCACCTGAGGCAGGTAACTGGTCCCTGGATGAAAAGCTTGTTATAAACACACTTGGTTAGAAAAGCAGATTAACAGAACCACTAGCTTTAGAAAACTGTTCTCATGTAGGAACCTTTCCACGAGAAAAGAAATCTTGAAGGTATTTGTTTTAAAATTTCTATCTTTACAAATCAAAATTTCTGTGTAAATAGGATTTTTTCTTTTCAAATGTTGAAAATTTTGTTATTTGTAACCAATAAATTCAATTTCTATGTCTCTATATATGAACTAAGAAGCTTCACAGTAAAACTTATTCATTCACTTACAAATTATTTGCACTTAAAATTTTTAAAAATCCTAGCTGTTCTCTAAGTAAGCATTAAATTTTCTTTCTAAATAAAGATACTAGGCTTGCATGATGTGCTTAACAAGGAGAAAACACCATACACAAACATCAAGTGTTCCACATGTTTAAATCACAGATATTATTGTATATTCTTAAAAAGGTCATTTTTAGATGGAAGCATAATTTAAACCTTTTTTCAAAGAAGCCTTAAAATCACTATGAATAGATTCTCTTTGACTTTAGCAATTTGACACACCAATCCAGGCTGAAGTATCATTTAGAATGTCTAGAGAGAGTGCTTGTGTCCTTGCTTCAAATATGAGGGTGATTCTCTTCCATAGTTAGCCACCCTATCCCTGACAGTAAAGCTCAAAAGCAAGCTCAAACATCATCACTCAAATCTCTCAGTAGTCTCCCCAAACAAGAAATTGGATGCCAAAACCCATCATATACTTTAACATTTGAGATGAAGAAAACAAATCAACAAGAGATCTACTTGTTGCTTGTCTCCTAGTTATTTTACAAGAAATAAATTAAACCAGTGTCAGAAGATAAGATATCCACATCTTGTTTTGCATGGGAAATTAAGTGTCATGTGCTAAAAGGAAGTCTGAAAATGATGGCATATGAATTCTTTAAAAGGGTGAAAGCTCTCAAAATATTGAACGATCTATGAGACCACCAATATCTCTGTTTTATGAAATGCTATATATTAGGAAAATAGGATGGTAAACATTTGTCCTGCACATTAGGCTGTACTCAGTGGTGAGTATAAAAGAAAACCAGCCATGGGCAGACTATTTTAAAGGACATGCTTCCAGGTATTCTGTTGTGATGAAAAAGACTTGAAGGTAAGTAGGTAAAGTAATAGCAGTACTACAGATGCTCAGCTTGAGTCAGTCAGCCACACACCTGGGAGGTGAGTATTATTTTTGACAACAGAATTCTAGTGACCATGAGCTAGGGATGCAGGAAGTTCATTCTTAAAATTTTATTTGAACCATGTATTTGTTTTCTCTCACCCTTCACAAAAAGTCACCAGTGATGTCCATCTTGCCAAACCAAAGTCTCATTCTCAAGTCATCATTTGCTGTGACTCTTAGAGACATTTAATCAATTGATCACCTCTGCCATTGTGAAATACTTCCTCAAGTCAGGTTCTAGGACAGCTGCACACATTCTTGGCCTCCTCCTCCCATACTGGAAGTTCACAGTCTCCTGCATAGATTCTCATCAAAAGCCTAACCTTTTGACATCTGAATCTCATATTCTGCTCTGTATGCTTTAATATCTGAGTAAACTTAGACAATGTGCTATGTACACTGCACATGGCCAATAACTGCACAATGTCAGTACACAGTGGACACTCAAATATTTGTTGAAGGAATAAATGAATGTGATCCACTCAGATTGAATACATAGTGTAAGTGTAAGGTTGACCACCTGAAGATCAAATAGATCCTAACCCTACTTTATTGAGATAAATATAAATATTATCATATTCATCTTTTTGGAATAGGAAGTTGAGGATAGATAGGTCCAGTAACTTGCTCAAAAGCATACTGAGTGTCAGAGCTGGGACATGTTCTCCTGATGTCCAGTACTAAGACCATGCTCTTGTCTTAGTGCTGTAGTCACTGATAAGTACTGGAGAAAATAAGAGTAGGAACCCTAACTCAGCTTGCTTCTGGTCTTCTGCTCCAACAACATAGTCTTGAGGTTAATATTATCAGTCTATTTTTCTTAAATCTTTATTTTTAGCTAAAATAAAATCACAGACATACAAAACACAAATTACCTCACTAAAAACATGAGTGATTTTCATTCACTAATTATTAGTACTGGAAAATAGTAAAAGAAGAGCTGAAATGGAAAAAAATAGAAATTCTCCTTACTCAAGACAGAGTTTAGGTACAGGAAAGGGACAAGAAAAAGCTAGAACATCCCTTGTTTACCTAACTGTGCAAATTGGGAAAATGGAAGGAAAGAGAAGCAATGTTCTCCTGTTCCCATATTATAGATAATGAACCCACCCACCAAACAGCTACAGAATTAGAAATGCATTGATTTAGCTATATTGCATTTTCTCTTAAAAAGAAAATCATAAGAATTTTGTGAAATAAAACTGGTGATTCTGCAGTTCATTTGTTTAGTACCTGAGTAATTTGCCTTCCATCCATCCCAGAGACATTGCAGTTAGTGTATTCAAGGAATGACTGGAGATAGAGGAGGTGGGGACATTCAATTAATAAGGAAGTCAGGAGGAAAGCAATCTAGGAAAACATTCTTGTCTTTCAGCTATAATCAGGTAGCACAGTTAGGAATACCCTCAAAATTCACTTTCACCATTGAATTACAGGTTTTAATATTTAATTCTTATAGAAAATGGTGATCAAGATGAACTTTAATTCTGAGATTTCATCCAAAAGTTTTACCAAAGGCACCTTCTTCCACCTATAGCAAAAAAGCCATTACATCTCTATTAGGGAGAATAATGTTTGCCACTGCAGGTACCCAGGTTTCTGAGTCACGTTTATGTCCACATCAGTATCACACAAGACATTTAACTTAGTTAATCAAAAGTATTTCCTAGTCAAAAAGAGTGCAGAGAGCTGGCCTAGTGGCTAGAGCTTTGGAATCACAATATTTATACTCTCAGTTCAGTTTCTTGGCAAATAAAAGACTCAGCCTCAGTCTCAATATGCTCATTATCTAAATGGAGATAGTCCTTGAAAGGTAGTTTTGAAGATACTGTAACAATTGACTTAAAATGATTAGATTGTCTGGCACTAAGTCAGTTTTCAACAAAGCATGACTGTTATTATTGTCAAAGTTGTTAGTCACTGAGGTGTTCATAACAAAATTGCCTGTAATTTTGTTTTCATTGGTTTCCATTTACAAAAAAGAGATCCATATATGTACAAACAGAACCTATTCTAGAGATTTAGGAATTCATCCACAATCACCTTGTCTTAGTCTATTTTTGTGCTGCTATAACAGAATAACTGAGACTGGGTAATTAATTTATTATGAACACAAATTTATTTCTCACAGTTCTAGAGGTCAGAATGTCCAAGATCAAGGTGCCAGCATCTCTCAAGGGACTTTTTGCTGCATCATCACATGGTAGAAGATGAAAGAGAGAGCAAGAGGAGGCCAAATTTGCCATTTTATAGCAACACCAATCCCACCCATGAGGGTGGGGCCCTCATGCCCTAATCACCTTTTGAAAGTCCCACCTCTTAACAGTGTTAAAGTGACAATTAAATTTCAACATAAGCTTTGGAAGGGACAGACATTCAAACCATAGCACACCTCTAAGTTCTTGTTCAACTTTATTAATCAATAGACCCAAGGAACATTTACTAAGCACCTTTTATGTTCTAAATCTCATGAATCTAGCATCTAGGGAAGGTTCAAAGATAAATATTATAGATTATAGAGATGTAAAAATAAGTTCAAGAATAAAGTAAGCATAATAAAAGAGACATAAATAAAATATTATAGGAATTTAGAGAAGATGATTCTTCTGTGTGAAAGAACCTGGGAAAGTATCATAGAGGAGGTGGCATTTGATCCCAACCTTAAATTAGCACAGAATTTAGACATGCAGAGAACCTGAGGAGGAAATAGTCAAATAGATGGATGACGCATAAGTGATTCCTTCATTTGTTCATTTCAAAACTTTCTCATTGCTTTAATCCTTGCAGATCAGCCTTCCTGGTAATGTGAACAATAAATGTGACAACTGAAGGGAAAGGTGGGTGGATCAGATCATAGAAGGCTTTAAATGCTGAGGTTAAATATTTACACTTCATTCAAGCCTTTTGAAGAGAAATTTCAAAAACACTATCCCATACTGAAGTTAAAAATAAAACCTAGAGGTATGGCTGTAAATACAAACACAGAGAGCATGCATGTTGTTAAAGACTAGATGAATGCCTGCAGTTCTTTCTAGCAGTGTTTGAAATGATCAGAAAGAAGGAAGTCTGGAACCCCGGACAGGGTTGGAGGTTATTTCAGTGGGTCTGAAGTAGGGTGATGAAAGCCTGCCCCGAGGCAGAAAGAGACAAGTGAGGTTCCACGGTGATACCCCAGGACCCTTCGTGAGGTTTTTCTACCTCCCACAAAAACAGGTTAAAAAAATAAAAAGAATTAAATCCATATCCCTATCCATATTTGTACTTCCAGAGGGGTAAACATTTCAGTCTTGAACATATACCTGAAATAAATGGCAAAGTGACTGAAAACACAGTTAATCTGGCAGATTCTCATGCAAGCAAAAAATGGATATGCACAGTCTCCTAAACTGTGTATTCTTTTCCATTTCAATATACTGCCTTTCTGCCTCCAGATTGCCTGGGTTCCGCCCCCCCCCCGGCCAGGATTTTTAGTTAACTCCCTCCCCTAAACTTGAAATCAGCTGACAAGTACTGAATTCCTTTCATAGCTGCAACTATCAAGGCATATCCTTCTAACTGGGAATCTGTCCTATTTTGGGGTGAAGACACTTTCCTAAAGAAAGTAATATTAGCTCTATGAGAAATAGCTCTATGTGTGTCTTTTCACTACAGAGACATCCACTGACTACATAACAATATCCAAGGAACACATGAAAGCTTGCAGAATAAGTAAACAGCCTAAAGGGCAGCAAGACAAGACAAATGTTTCCTAATAAAAACATGCAATACACTTCATTACCTGTGAGATACAGAGGTTTTTCTTACAAGATCTCTAAGGTTCAAAAAAATACCATGAGAAATACACTCACACAAAACTATAGATAATATAGAGAGATATAAACACCAGATTCATCATATTTACATTCCCCCACAGCCTGATCATCTCCACCCCACCCTGACTAGACTCTATTATTCATTCATTTAATAAAATCAGGAACCTGGGAAGCACACTTAATTCATCCATTCCCTTAATCTCTCATACCTAATTAGTAAAACATTTCTGGGTAGATTCTACTAGCTAAATTTTCCTTGCACTTACCTAATATCACCCACTGCTTTTGGTTTTTGTGTTTTATCCCCTCCCCTCTGGTAGGGGATACATGCAAACTCCACCTCATGGCACAAAGGCCCATTAGACACAGGCACAGTACAGCCTTCTCTCCTATTCCTCTGACCCCTGCTTGGAATGCTTCCACTGTGGATGAATGCCAATAAGAAGGCTCAGGGGTCATATCCTCTAGGAAGCCTGCAGTACTCCTGCTGCTACATACTTTTTTTTTTTCTTTTTCTTGTACTGGGGATTGAACCCAGGGGCACTTAACCACTGAGTCACATCCCCAGCCTTTTTTATATTTTATTTTGAGACAAGGTCTCGATAATCTGCTCTGGGCCTCACCAAATTGCTGAGGCTGGCTTTTAACTCCTGCCTTAGCTTCTTGAGCAGCTACATGTACCTTCTTAAAGCACTTACTTCATATCCTAAATAGTTTCTCTAACTTACTGGTCTCTACCACTAGGCTTAATAAAGTTCTTGGATTCGGAAACACTGCTTCATCTATCACAGAGTGAGATCAGCTGACAAGTACTGAATTCCTTTCATAGCTGCAACTATTAAGGCATATCCCTTTAACTGGGAATCTGTCCTATTTTGGGGTGAAGACACTTTCCTAAAGAAAGTAATCAAAACCATCTACAACACACATAATTTATCGTCAATATTAACATAATTTTACTATTTAACTTAACTGTCTCATTAGCTAATTAGAATTGTCATGACTTTATCATTCAGCTAGCTCCTGCCCAGGAAAATTACATTGCAAGTGATAATATTGTCCATCCCAGGAACTTCAGTGGAAACTATTACGGAACAGTTCATATCCTAAGACTGTAAACAATAAATGTTCATTAAATAAATGTTTAAATATATTACACTGATAATAATAATAGTGTGATCACAGATGAAAGAGATTTATCACCAATAAATATACAAATTAATTAGGGTATATTGTATTCATTCTTTCTTTACGGTGTCTGACAATTCTTCCCACTAGTAAAGGGAATATTTTACTTAGATAACAAGTTGAAGTAAATCATCACATTTTCTGAGCTCTATAAAGAAATATTTTCCAAGTAATCTTTGATCAAAATAAAGGCCTCAAATATTCAATTCCTTTGCTCGAGTTTATGTAGCTACTAATGACATAAGAATTAATAATGAATTTTGGTATACTGAAATGTTTTAGAACAAGAAATAATAACATATGTACTAATTTGTTTAAAATGTTAATCTTGTTAAAAGACAAATCACAACAAATTTAGTTCAAATGTAATAATTGGCTTTATTTGCAACTCTAAAATCAAGCAGCACTTCATTCCTTAAATTGGAATCAGAGTTCGACAGCGCTGAGCAGAAAGAGGTTGGTTTTATAGACAGAAGGGCTACAGAAAGCAGAAACAAGGAACAAAAAGTGGATTGATTATTTCACAGTCATTATCCTCATAAGGTGTGGGCGAGGAGACACAGCATTAGAAAAATAACTGATTTGTTCACTTTGGATCACTTTTTTTTTTCCCTAAGTATAAAAGCAGAGGAAACTTCTTCATTATGCCATTTGAAACTGGCCTGTTTGGGAAATTTGGCTATTATCTCTATCTCCTGATTTCTCAATCACATAACAATTTAGCCTCAGTTTGGGAACATGGATCTTTGGTTTTGATGACTTTACTTTGATTTTCAGTCTGGTCTGTTGGGGCTCCCATGCAGGAGCTTAGTCTGAAGCAACAGCTTCCTATGACTTTTTATTTTATTTTTTTAATTTTTTTTTTTTAGTTTTTGGCGGACACAACATCTTTGTATGTGGTGCTGAGGATCCAACCCGGGCCGCACGCATGCCAGGCGAGCGCGCTACCGTTTCACATCCCCAGCCCTTTTGTTTAACACTATTTATCAGGCTTTCATTCTCCATCTCTTTCTCTCGTTTTCCTCAATTCATTTTACCTAATCTCTCATACTTTTCCTGTCTCCATAAATTTTTCTCTCTGCCTTGTAGAAATCACAAATTGCCAGTTGGAACTACCACCTGTTGGTTTCAGCTCCTTCCTCGGGTTGTTCTCTGTACCTTCCAGCTTTTGCTGACACTGACAGTGCTCTGAAAACACTACTTACCTGGGATGCTTCTCTCATACTCCACCATCATCCCTTGATAAATGGCTGACTCCAGGCCTGGGGGAGGAAGCACAAAACATAGGTCTGGACTGTCCTGTCACATATCTAACCAACAAAGGAACCAAGGGCAGGCAGGGTCATTAACTCAGAAACTGACATAAAGAAACGCCCAGTAGTCAATAATAGGGGAATTTTAATAATACCTATAATGGACTGAAGCACAACAAAAATCCATGAGTTCATAATTATACTAAAAATAATAACTGGTCAACATTAGGGGAGGCTAGGGAATTATTTTATTACTTTAAAAACATGATTTCAAAAATAATCATGCATTTACATGAATTCTACCTCCAGAGCAGCAAACATTAGATGTCAGGAAATTTCTGTTTATAAAAATGTTCTAAGTGATCTCCAATCTTTGCCTTGCATGATAAAGTAACTGGCATTGAACTAATACTTCTGCCAAAAACAACTATAAAACCTGGATAACATATATAAATCAACTGGTTGAAGGCATTGGCAAGAAACCAGTACAGACAGGGCTTTCTCAGTCCCTGAGAGAAGGGAAGCACATATGGTGAGCTCTACATTCATGTGATGGCTTTTTTTCAAATTATGATGAAGGGGAATATAGCTCAAACTAGAAATGACAGTCTTATTGGACTGAGGATAAAAAGGTCTGAGTTGAGGGCTGCCAAAGTGGTTTGGAATTGAGCCTCAAAATCTCAGACAGGAAAGGAATTGAAAGAAGGATACAAAAGCTACATTCAAATTTCCCTCAACTCATATTAATGTCTCATGTGTTAAGATATAAGATAACACTAGCACAAATAGTGGCAGGTAGGTAAATGGAATTAAACAGTTGAAGGCTTTTAGACTGTAACTGGTAGTTACTAATTTAAGATAGATTGAAATGGGACATGGACATATAGATTATAATTAAATGGAAAGCACTAAAATGATGATTTTTAAATTGACAACTAAAAAAGCCAATAGTGGGAAAAAAGTAATAAACAATACCTTGTTAATTTAAAATAATTAAAGTATGGAAAAATTAAGGATCAAGAACAGATAGGAGACATGAAAATCAAACAGAAGTTGACAGACTTAAACTCAACTATTTGAAGTTATATGAAATGTAAATGGTCTAAAGAATTAAAAGACAAATGAAAAAGCACTAAGATCTAACTATATACTCTTATAAGAAATTCATTTTAAACACAAAGTCACAGGAAAAAAGTAAAATCAGAAAGTAGATACCATGTAAAAGTTAAAACAAAAATTTTAAAGTTAGTATTAGCTTGAATACCAAGAAAAGTAGACTTTAAGATAAGAATAACTAGCAAGAGATAGATATTCCAAAATGACAAAAGAATCCACTGTATAGGAAGATAAAATATTCCTAACTCGGAATAATCTAATATATAAAGGCAAAGGAAACATATCCACAATCATAATTGGAACTGTTATAATAGACAGAAAAAGCAGACAAAAAAAATAAAACATAAGAATACAGAAAATTTGAACGGCACTATGAACCACTTTAACCTAATTGATATATGGATAACATTACAGCCAACAACCACAGAGCACACTTTTTTTTCAAACACATGTAGACATTTACAAAAATAGACAAAAGCAAATCTTAACAAGTTTAAAAAGTTGAAATCATAGAGGACATTTTGTGACCAGAGTGGGATTAAACAAAAGGTCAGTGACATAAAGATAATTAGAAAAATTCCTTAATGTTTGGAAATCAAGCAATATACTTCTAAGTAACTTATGAGTAAAAGAAATACAAGTTCTTACAAATTGCACTCATAAATTAATTTTCTTTTGAGTTACCCACTTCACAGATCAGCATTTGGAAAACTTGAGATGAAGCTTATGGGTGTTCTCCTTTTTTTCAATCTAAAATAGACTTTTTTCCAACTACATTTCCAGCAACTACTGGGTTTATATTTGTAAAGAACTGTGAAATAGCTAAGACTTTTCTCTATGTGCTGCCCAACACCTTAGTCGGCCACAGCTTTAAGCATGCTAGATGAGAACACAAGATTTCAGAATCAGAGAAAGAAAAAAAAAAAGAAACCAAACAAAACAAATAACAACAACAAAAACAAACCTTGATTTCTCATACCACCGCAGTCAGCATGAACTTCTAGCTTGCATTGATTCCCCTGCCTCCCAAATCCCCCAGGGATGACATGGAGCATCTCAGGTAATCATAACTCACTAGGGTGACCACTTCTTCCATTTCCCAAGACTAAAGCATTTTCTGGAATTCAGCATTTTCTGTGCTATAATCATGCCAGCCTCAGGCAAACTAGAAACTAGAACTGGTTAGCCTGTGCACACAGGGATTAGATGGTAGGTGAGAAACTCTGACTTTTGAGAACAACAGACTTTTAAAGGCTTCTGCCAGCAAAGCTACCTACCCTCTGTCCTGGAAAGAGACATTACCTTTATTGCCCTGGACGGCAAACAAATCTGCACTTTACCTTGGATGGAGACCTTTTATCTTCCAAGGCAGTTTACCATGTAAACACACTTGAAAAGATATTCCAGAACAAAAACTGTCAATGTGTCTGCTTAGAAGATATGCAGAAATACAAGAGATCTATGGAGAATTGCCTCCCAAAAAGACTTTTTATAAAATTATGGTGCAAAAAGTAAATAAAATTATAGAACAACTATAGTACAATCATCCTTTACTAATCTGTATCCTGGCTTTGAAAATGAAAATCCCATCTTCTTTCATAGTTGGACCAACTTTCTCTTGTTAAAAACCCAGTATACCTAATTAAAATAAATAAATTAGTTAATTTTAAAAACCAGTATAATTCTGCAATCTGTATACGGGGTAGAAATGGGAGTTCATAACCCACTTGAATCAAAGGTATGAAATATGATATGTCAAGAACTATGTAATGTTTTGAACAACTAATAATAAAAATTTAAAAAAATAAAATAAAATAGCCTTCAGGGTCAAAAAAAAATAAAAAATAAAAACCAGTATAAAATGTTTGCTCACTATTTTTTAGTAGGAAGTTTGTGATAAAACCTCCTAATTATACTGAAAGAGATAATCTGTTTTAGTCGCTTTTTCACTGCTGTGACTAAATGACCCAACCAGAACAACTGTAGAGAAAGAAAAGGTTTTCTGGGGGGAGCTCACAGTTTCAGAGGTCTCAATCCATAGACAGCAGTCTCCATTCCTTGGGGCTCAAGGTAAGGCAGAATAACCTGGTAGAACAGTTTGGTGGAGGGAAGTGATTCACATAACCATCAAGAAGCAGAGTGAGAATTCCACTTGCCAAATACATATATATATATATATATATATATATATATATATATATATATATAGAGAGAGAGAGAGAGAGAGAGAGAGAGAGAGATACATATATATCTCCATCCCAAGGCCATGCCCTCATGCCCTACCTCCTCCAGCCACATCTCACCTGCCTTCAATTACCACTCAATTAATCCCCTTAGGTGATTAATTCACTGATTGGATTAAGGCTGTCATGATCCGATCATTTTTCCTCTAAACTTTCTTGCATTGTTTCATACATGAGATTTTGGGGGACACCTCACCTCCAAAACATAATATAACCTATCTCTCAAGAGTAAGCTGCTATTTTATCTCAGTACTGAAGACTTACTAATCAAGAGATATTTGTTTCTACTGTCTTGATCATCCAAGACTATACTCACTAATCTCTTATCTTGCATTTACCAAAAGAGGCTAGGGCCCTGAATTTAGGAATGGGGAGGAGAGAATCAGAAATAAGACAAAGAAGAATTGTGTTCTTGGTGGATGAAGTAGATGCTAGATATTAAATGGGAGCTTATGGAAATGTGGACAATTTCCCTGAGTTTGGATCAGCCTGTAGATTCTAATGGCTCATATTAACTGTAATAACTCAAATATCATTGTTTTCCTCACTCCAACCAGGAGCATTTCTAGGAGTACTGGAAGATGTTTCACAAATACTCTCCAACTCCTGTCTTACTGTGGGCCATCTCTTACCTCTGGGCACCCACTAGAACACCACAGCCCAAGACCTGGATCCCCAAATACAAAGCCTCCTCATATTGTGTGACTGTATTAGCTTTCTATTGCTGCACAACAAATTAACACAAACTTTCTCATGCTTCTGTAGGTTGAAAGTTTGGCATACCTCTATTAAGTTACAGGCTTAGAGTTTCCTAAGGCTGAAATCAAGGTGTCCACTGGATGGACCGGGCTTTTATTTGGAGGCCCTAGAAAAGAATCTGCTCAATCAGGTGGTTGGCCAAATATGAATTGATGTCCATCTTTCCTTGCTGACTGTCAGGCAGGGGCTGCTGTCAGCTCCTTAACCCACCTGCATTCCTGGGCACAAGGATCCTTCATCTTCAATCTAGCAATATTGCATCAATTCCCCCTGTGACTTCCTCTTTTGTTCCTACCTACAGGAAACTCTATGCCTTAAAAGAGCTGATCTGATTGAATTAGCCCCACATGGACAATCACCATACTTTAAGGGTAATTAACTTGGGATTTGAATTACATCTGCAAAATTCCTTCAAAGGAGTATCTAGATTAGTTTTTAAATGGGTAACCAAAGGCCAGAAATCTTGAGGTGAGGGACATCTTTAGATTCTGACCCACCACCATAACCCCAATATCCCATTCTAGGGAAGGATCATTTGTACATCTAGAGAGTTGTTGGAAAAATCAAATCTTGGAGGTTTATGCACAGACCCATTGTTCTCCACAGCATCAAAATCCAAATCCAATGGGGTGTTGACTACAAGTTAAATCAAAGTACAAATTTTGATGCTATTTTGGAATCACATCCACCCTAACAACTAAGGCTTTGTTACAGGGCTAAACTCCTCCTCTCTTAGGACAAATACTTCCTAAGAGAAATCTCTTCAGTCTTTCAGGAAATAGTCTTTTGGTGAGTTGGCCTTACCAGAACAGCAAATGTGCCAGATGTGACTGAATTCTAGTTTGGCCTACAGCCTGTTTTCTTGCTACATTTATGTACTATTGATATGGAATCTCCAAGCGTTTTGTCCATCAGAACATTGACTACACCGAGCTGCTGCTCTCTGAGAAGCAGCTAAATGTCTGAGCAGCTAAATGTCTGACTTGTAGTTTGAGATAAATGGGGATTTATGCTTCCCTAGTTTATGTGCTTCCTCAAAGGACAAGCCTCAGGGTTTTTTGTGCTTAGAAAGGGTAAAGGCAAAGTACCGTTTAACCAAATATATTTCCCGAAAGAACAAGGTGAGCAATTTCCAGTGTTCTACCCACAAGGTCCACAGGTCCAGAATCAAATTTAAAAATAAAAGTAAAAAGTAGGGCTTATTTTCAAAGTATGACACAGACAATGGAAGAATGAAAGCAGGAATTCTCATGTTTGCATTATGGGAAGGGACACATTCGTCATCTCCTTTCACATTTTTTTCCAATTTGCTCTAAACACATGGACAGCCTGTGAACTCTGACTGAATTATTAAGGAGCTAGGAAAAAATGTAAGAGGGAAAGTTCAAGGCCACCAACTTTTTTCAACTTTGGTCACAGATTATAAGGTAAACTCACTATTGGCAGAAAGTAATTCCAAAATGCAGGACTTAGTACTAGCATCCAAGCTATCTAATATATATCAGGGTATTTTTTTTCCTTCACAGTCTAATATCCACATCATTCTGTTCATTGTTTAACAATAAGAAAAACTTTATCTTGTGTCTTGACTTCCGAAAAAGATGTGGAAAATGGCCCAAATAGGTTGGTCCAAGTTTTATATGTTCTTAGGGAGTTGTTCCATTAAACCAACCACTCAACAAACAGTTGATAAAATGAACCAACAAAAGCAATGGGGAATTTAATTTCAGGTTTTTATTTTTCCTTTATGTGTCTTAAGATTATTTAGGTGGGAGAAAATGATTAATATAAAGAGAAACATCTGGGCTGAGGTTGTAGCTCCATGGTAGACAGCTTGCCATGTGTGAAGCTCTTGGTTCGATCCTCAGCATCACATAAAAATAAATAACATAAAGATATTGTGTCCATCTACAACTAAAAATATTTGTTTGAAAATAAAGAGAAACGTCTTTTAGGTTTATATTATCCAACTCCCCTTCCCCCCCCCCAAAAAAAAAAAAACTAATAAAGGATTCTGAGCAAGAAACAGGTTATATTTTTATGCTCAACTCAGGAAAAATGAAAGAATCTTAATAAGACTTTGTTTTGAATTCCATCATCTCAAGTCAGAAATAAATTAAAACAAATGGATACATGGAAAAAGGGAGACTATTTCTCCCTACATATAATTAAGGTAATAAAATGAACTTTCATAAAAAGAAAGTTCAAATCAAATCTAAATCATTGGCAGATAAATATATATATATATATATATATATATATATATATATATATATATATATATATATATATAAATCCTTTCCATATTTATATTTAGCCATGGCTTCCAAAAATATATGCAAGTATTATATTTTGGAAAATGAGAGATAACCCAAATCACATAGTCTTAGCTTCTGTTAATCATAAAGATAAAAATAGTGCTATAAGTGTGACTTCTGAAAACTACGAAGAGAACTCTGGGATATAATTTTAAATGTTAGGACTTGAAGTCAAGTACACCCCTATTTGGTACTTAATTCATATCCTTTTAGACTTCATGGCCATAGGCACTTTTCTTAGCTTCTCTGGGTCTCAGTTCCTTTATCAGTAAGGTAAAAATAACACTTTTCTTGTTCTTTCATTGCTTTTGTCTTTCATGGCCTCCCTTCATTCATTCTGTTTTAAAATAGTATGGCAGAGACTGGCTAGATATTTCCCAAAATGTGTTTCTTATTGCTGGGCTAACAGCTCAACTACATTTCCCAGCAGCCATATGTCTGGGTGATCCTTGTGACCTGCTTCTCTGAAAACACATAAGCAGAAGTGATGTGTCTCATACAGACCAAAGCAATTTCTTTTCCCTTTTCAGGGTAATCTTAGAAACTACATATCGAAGAGGGCAGAGATATCATAGAGAAAGCCTGAGTTCTTGGGTCACCATTTGGAAGAGAGCTGCCTGACCAGGAACATCTATAATGACTCTGCCCAGGTGGAAAATAAACTTATACCATAATAAGTCACTGAGATTTGGGGGTTGTTTCTTACAGCAGTATTATTTTCCCTTCCACAGAAATTGCCGAGACAAACTGAGACATGGCTATAAGAAAAATATGAAATATGTGTCACTAGCTCACCAGTTGGACAGTGGGGAGTAAGAACACAGCTATGACAGGTGAAGTACCTAGAGAGCCATCTTATACGGTGACATAATATCTGCCACTAAGTGGGAAGCACCCCATGTAACCACTTGGCATATGGATATAGGGGAAGAGGTTGGAAAAGAGAGAATTGCTCACGTTTATTGGTTGTTACTGACTGCTGGAAGCAAGATATTACAAAAAAGAAGTGAGTTCAGGGAAAGACTAATCAATTTGGAAAAAGAAAATTAAAGGGAATAAGGAAAGTACAGAAAGCCATGGGCTTGCTGGGTAGAAAAAACTATTTTTGTACTCCAAATCATAGAAAATTAGATTTAAAATGAGAGACGAAGCCTAGTGCCCTATTGAATAGAATGACTCAGCCTCCCAGCAAAGAGCATATCTAGAGCATGGTCTTCCCACTCAAGGCTGATAGCTCCACCGTCAAGCTGAGTGGGTAGGTTGGGGGGTAGGGGAAACACACTTGAGAACTATATCTAGGAAAAAATTGGGGGGTTGGTGGGTACATGGAAATGACTAAAAATGAATAGGTAGGAAGCTACTAAATTTTTGAAAGAAATATATTACCATGTATCAGGAGTCAGAAATAGAAATGTTTGACTTTTAAGTCTTATAAAAAGCTTGGGTTTCCAACTTCCCCAAGCAAGTGAAGTTCTGAAAATTGTGTAATAGCTGAGGAGTGCTCTCTCCTAAACAAAGTTCAGAGGAGGCCATGGAAAATAATAAACTTGGAGGAACTTGCTAGAAAGAAAAGCCAGGGGCCACAGAAAGCAATAGACAGGAGATCCTCAAGAACAATGGAAATTGGCTCCAATGGATAGACTTCTTCCACCCCAAGAAGCAGATCCTCACAGGATTGGTTCAGTGAGAGTTTAGAATTGCTATGGCTTAATGATTTTCGTGTGTCTTCTGTTCTGCCAGGATTTTTTTTTAACAAAAATGTTTATATAATTATCCTACTACTGAGTGTTGGAGGAGGAGAACAGCAAACTAATAACTTGTCCTTATAGATCATGGGCTACAGGACTAAAGGAGAAAATTTCCCATCGCCTGGACATCCTAACCTTGAGTTAGAAGCAGTGACTGGATGAAATCTTGGATTTTCCACCAGGGAAAAGAGTGAATATCTTGTATGTGTGAGAGAAAGCACGAAACCTATATTTGAAGACCAGAAGTACAGACTGCAGAAATTGACTCAGAACATATAAAATACTTTTTCTTCTCCTGGACACAGAACTAAACTACACTTCCCAGTCCTTTTGCATGTAAGATGGTAACATATGGCTAGCTTCCACCAGTATAATGTCAAGAAAAGTGATGTGCCTCTTCCCACCAGAGGCAGTTGAAAGCACATGTTTCTTCTTTATACTATCTATGCCTCTGAGTGACAATGGAATCCTTTGGTAAAGATATCAATACTATGAGGGAGAAAAGGCCTGGATCCCTGATATGTCTTGGAGGAGAGTCAGCCAGGAAAACTGGATGCCCAACATCTGCATTAGAGTTATGTGAATGAAAAAACTGTTATGGTTTAGATGTGAGGTGTCCCCCAAAAGCTCATGTTTAAGATAATGCAAGAACATTCAGAGGGGAAATGATTAAAGGAGAGCCTTAACCTAATCAGTAGATGGTAACTATAAGCAGGTAGGGTGTAACTGGAAGAAGTGAGTCTTGGGGGGTGGGGCATGCCTCTGGGGTACATCTTTTGTTCTTGGCAGAGCTCTCTGTACTTCCTGGTGCCATGTCCTGAGCTGCTTTTCTTTGTCACACACTTCGGCCATGATATTCTGCCTCACCTCAGACCCTGAGGAATGAAGTTAGACATCTATGGACTGAGATCTCTGAAACTGTAAGCCCCCAAATAAACTTTTCCTCTTCTACATTGATTTTGTGAGATCTTTTGGTCACAGCAGGGAAAAAAAACTGACTAAAATAACAACTTTTATTGCGCTATGCCATGCGAGTAGCAAATTGTCCATTACTCTGCTAGTAGTCTCTGTAAAGGATAGCTTTTACCCCATCAGAGTTGATGGCCCCAGGATAGTTACCTGACCAAATTCTCTTTTCTACAAATTTGAAGGTAGAACATGTTCTACCTTCAAATTTGTAGAAAAGAGAATTTGCCAAGAAAAGCCAAGCTATAAATTGATTTGTTACAAGGGGCCTTAAATGACAATTCAGTACCATGAGGAAGATTAAGTTACAGAGAAGCAGAAAAGCCATGAAAAATAAACAGACAAAAACAAAAATAAGAAAGAAGATAAGTTTGCAGGGATGAGCAGGAAAACAGGTCAAACTTGAAGAGAAGAGGGGAGCCATAAATATACAGCCCTATGTGGCAACCATGGAGGCGCTCTGTGTAGATCTCTCATTAAAAAAGAACTTGTGGACTGTTAGTGTCTCCAGGATGTGCCTCAGCCTTGGAACTGAGGCTTTGCTCTTCTCAGTAACCTTGGTCAATGGCTGAGCACACTGGGTAGAAGGAACTGCCATTTATGCCTGATGTGAGACTTCTCCTCCAGTGGTCTTTGCTCCAGGGGCCCCAGGTGGATTGTTTAAGACTGTCAGATCCGCTCCATGGTTTGAGGCTCCCTCTGCCCTTTCTGACTTTATCATTTTCTTTCAGGAGGGACAGATCAGCATCATGATCTAATGGTTTTTCCTGCCCTTTCTTTGTTCCTCTCTATTTTATCTCTTATAGCCATGCTCTCCAAATAAACCTCTAGCCCTTCTAAGTTGACTTCAGTGTTGCTTTCCTGCTTTCTAAGCCTAAAATCAAATTAAGATGTTTAAAGGCCCTGGGTATTAAAAAGATTATGGTGGCCCTATCTGTAATTGTAAATATAAACAACGTTTCATCTTAAAATAGATCTGAAGAATTTCAACAAAATTCTGATGGTATGATAATGACTATCATGATGATTTTGATCGTGATTACTTTTTAAAATATGAAATTTTGAATTATTCCATCCCCCCCAAACATCCCTAATTTACTTGAACTTTAAACACATGCTCAATATACCTATTGAGTAATTGAGAATTGCTTATGCCTCACTTTGGGCTCAATCCTCATCCTAATGGGGTTAGAGTATAAAATGAATTAAGACTGGAAAATGGAATGGAGTTAGTATTAGTTATCTATTCCTATGCAATAAATTACCTAAAATTTAGAAGCTCAGAACAACACATATTAATTAACTCAAAATTTCTGTGGGTCATGAATCTACACATGGCTAACTGGGTCATCTGAGTCTCTCCTTGGCTATGTCCATATGTGGGTTAAGAACCCTTCAAGGCTGAGTAACCACTTTGAAAGTGTGAAGTGATTATATGGAATATGCTTACGTATTAACACCATGCATATCAGTAAGTCATATTAAAACTGGAAGTTGTGGTCACATTCCACAATAGAGTTCCTTTTCTTGGTACTCTGAGATAACCCCAATGTGGTCCCTACCTCCGGGTTCTCAGTTCTTTCCACCTCCTCCTCAATATAATCAACAGAATATGAAAGCATTGAGAGCATATGACTTCTGTGATTAACTTAAAAAAGATTGGGAACTTCACCCTGCTAGTTGACTCTCTTAGTTGAGTTCTCAGCTTGCAGCCTTTAATGAAGTGAGGTGCCACGTTAGAGAGGTCCACAGAGTAAGGAATGGATGATGGCAGCCTCTGGCCAAGAGCCAGTGAGGAACTGAGGCCCTCAGTACAGCAGCCAATTAGCTGTCAACAATTAAGTGAGCTTGGATGTGAATCCCACATGTCTGAGAAAAATGATCCCCTTGTATACCCACCCCTTGGCTGCAGTTTTACAAGCCATGGATGCTATACTTTTGCCTAGAAGCAGACTTAAATACAAGTGAGGACTAGAGAAATAAAGCAAAACATCCTAAAGGCCTCCAAGGTCTTGACACCCAATGCTTTGAATGCCAAAGTAAAGAAATTTATTGAAAGTGAATGAAAGACAAGTAACCATGGCTCCTTTAAGATGGTTGAAAGCTGCATAATCAGTGATACATATAATTGCCTCAGCAGATTTCTGATGCTGCTACCAAGGAAACTACAGCAAAGAGGTATTAGTTCCAGGTCCATGACAATTTCCTCCCTTTGCGCAACAGGAAGATGGGGTAGGGTAGTTTTATGTTAACCAGTGTTAAAGTTCCATTGATTCATTGTTGTTTTCACTGTTCTAACGGCATATGGAGTTCTCTTCTAAGACACATGGTACTCAGTCCTTCACATTTTGAAACCTACTTGGCAGAGGTCAGGAAAGCCCGGACACAAGGTAATGTTAGGGAGAACAAAGCCACTAATAGGACAGAAAAGCAAAATGTCACTTGATCTTGCTTTCTACTTTGAGCAGATAGGGAAGTGCACTGCATTACTTCTGACCTTTTGAATTTTAAGCAACTGTCAGAGAAGTTAATATAGAAATACATGGTTTGTAGCCACCAAGCATTTCTATCAACATCTGTTTCTTGATCCTTCTATTTTAGCTTTTTCTATCACTATGAAGAAATATCTTCCACCAATATGAAGAATGTTTTGGCTTTAGCTAATTCACACATTCTTGTTACCTACTGAAAAAAAAAATTCTGATTTTTCCATTAGTACTTGGATAATTCTGCCCATTGACAGGCCCCATGGGTTCAGAAATTCAGAGTGTGTGCCAGTGGGACAAAGTTCCCACTTATGGAATAATTTTGAGCACTTCTAATCACAGTGTGTCAAGCAGAAGATATGATGGCATCCTGGAGTGACTCTTGATCTCACCTGGTCCCCACTGCCCCTGCTCTTCTACTCCTCACCTGTTTTCTTGATTAAGGGGATACATGTTATACATGGTTTTGTTGTTGTTATTGTGTTTGGTTTGGTTTGGTTTGGTTTTGGTTCACCTTCCCATCTCATTTCCACTGGTAGATGGCAGGCATTGATTGGGATTTACTCTTCTCAATAGTCAAAATTTCAGGAGACCACAGACACCTCCTCATATGTTTCTTCCACAGTCAGGGAAAGTTCCACTGAAAGATTCTGGTGCAGCAGAAGAAAAACATCTCTGCTTTTCCTCCAGAGGACTATTGTTCTCTGGCACCACTGATGCCCAAATGTATACTGTTGAGAATGCAAAGGATGTTTAAAATAACATATATATTCAAAGTATGTGCTTCTTAACCACAGAGTGGAATTATTTGAATTATATCAGTGTACAAATAAAACAATCCTCCTAAATTTGTTTCCAAAAGCAAGATTCTTTCTTAAAACAACATAAGACAAAAATTTAAAAACATTTTTATCAGTGGGTTGAATATTATTCTACAAAAAATAGGATAATTATTCTTGGTATATATTCATGTACTTTTTAGAATTTCTTCTAATGTGTTACAGATATTTCTCTAAAAAATCTGGGGGTTTTTTCAATGTAATAATATTTAAATCTTTTTGTAAAATTGCCTCCAATGTTCTTAAAGCTATATCTTATGACTATTGAAATTGTTAAAATCTTTATTGAAAAAGGAACAACTTCTAAATCCAATGGAACACTGAGACAGCAGTGTATACCAGGAATTTTCTGGGAAAACTAGAACAATATGTACATCCTAACTAGAGAACCAGAGACAGATATAGGGATGTATTGATTTCACACACAGATGTCAGCCTGCCTCGGAACTGGAGGATATCACCTTTCTAATGATGAAGCAGCAGAAGAGGAAGGCAGGGAACATCAATTATGAGAAAACAAATGGCAGTTTCACATGGAGCCACTGCTGACTTCAGATGTGTTTTGTCTTCTAATTGCAATGCTGTCCTATTTCCTTCTTAAGAAATGAGTAAATTCCTATTTCCAACCTTTGCAGATAATTTTCCCTTGAGAAAAACAAAGCTTCTGAGTAATATTCAAAACAAACCAGGGAAAAACGCATATATCAGAGAATTACATTAAAACCCCCACACAAAATAATGCTGAGGAATGTGTTTTAGAAGGAGTTAGTGTCCCTACATCAGGATCTCTCTTCTTAAGTCAAAGTGTCTCCAAGAGCAATAGTACAAGGCCATGCTGGGGGAAACAGATGCAACTTAAAAAAAGAGGAAACTTAGTCACAATTACTGCTTCTTTTTTATTCTTCAGGGGAGAATCCAAGTGGAAAGCAGGCTTTTTCTGGTTCAGACGGAAAAGTGCTTTCCTCATGTCATATTCTCAGTTTTTCCCGGAGGTTAGCAGTACAAGCTCATAAACACACTCCAGAGGGTCCCCATTAACACAGCCTAACGTGGTTAATCAGATTCATAAAAACAGACCAAAGAGAAGTGGATAAGATCAATTATACATTGATAATTCTTAATAGTGATAAGCTACAGTTATCATTGATAATATCTTTGAATCAGTATTTTTATTTTCTCAATATGCTCCCAAAACAGGGATTATTTTTCTAAAGAACCACAAGAGGGAGTATTCTTACTTCTTTGTCATTGTCTGTCTCTGATACTGAATAGACATTATCCCTACGTTTCTTTAAAAATAATAAGATGTATTATTAAATATGAGGCAAGCTACTTTATATTCATCTAAAATCTGAGTGATTATCTACTTGTCTTTCACTGATTCATGTTTATTATATGGAGTATATTCTTGGCCATTCGTGATAAAAGAGAAAACATGCTAGTTCTTTCTCTTGTGTTTATTATCTGGGGATTATGAAAGAGTATTTCTCAGTTGTGTTCAGCAAGTATAAGATAGAAATGGGCAATTCTCTCTGACTAGGAGGAAGAGACTCAGTTATCTAGAAAAGATGAGACTCCTGGTTCACCCTGATCACTTCCTACTCCATGAAAGGCTAAAAGCAAACCACAAAGATGATTCTGTCAACTTTCATCACATGCCTATATGATAAAGAGGTGATAACTAACAATTTCCTCAATAACCTAAGTGTAGTAAGAATCAGGAAACTATTGGTCTTCTATAAGATACCACCATTGACCTTATTAGCCTAATAAATTAACACTAACTGCTAAAACAAAACAAGCCAAAATATCCATGAATTCTCTCTCTCTCTCTCTCTCTCTCTCTCTCTCTCTCTCACACACACACACACACACACACACACACACACACTTTCTCCTTCAGGTCATTGTCTGATGAGAGCTGGGTAACCAGTATGACACACTCTCTTCTAAGTGTGTTAGCCTAAAACAAACAGAGAGAGACATATTCTCAATAATTAAAAAAAAAGATATTTATTTGGGAGTAGCAGAGCATTGCATGATAATACATGTACTGTAGTAAACCAGAGGCTTATTCAAAGAGACAAGGGGAAGTTTGTAAGGACAGAAATGAGGAGGATGACATCAGATATTTTGAAACAATAATCCTTGGTCACAATGATTGAAAACAAGAATGGCCTCGATCCTAGGTTGAACAGTTGGGCCGATGTCCTTGCAAAAATACTTTTAGCATGAGGTTCTGGTGACTTTTATGTGAGGTTTCTGCCTACCGTCTTTGTAATAGTTACTTACTAGGCAGTCATGCATAAGGACCCTTCCTTTCTAATTTCCTGGCTCTTCTCTGCTGTTGTTGTTGTTCAAGTCGACATAAGTAGCTCCAGGATTCAGGTTTCTTCCATCATCTGACTCCAATGTCGCTGTACTAAATTCTCTCTTCGTTGACAAGCAATGAGTTGAATAATTTTTTGAGCTAGAATTAGAAATGGTGTATCTTCCTTCTGGTAGCCATCATCTAGAACCCAATCATATGACCCATTTAGATGGACAGTGAAACTATTAGGTACCCACAAAGAACATACAGAATGACTGAGCTTCTAAGCCGGGGTTCTTAGCATGGGGTTCATGCGCTGCCAGAAAATCTGTTAGTTTGGATTGAAAAAACAATTTCATTCTAATTTTTTAATAATAATTTAATTTAATATATCATTAAATTACAAATGTAGGTATATAGTGTAGGTATATACCCACAGCCATGTCCCATTCAATCCATCAGACTTCAGTGCAGAGGAGGTAAACAATTCCATGCTTATTATCAGTCTCTCTCCTCAAGTAGGACATCACTCTGCTTTTTGTCTCAGGGCTTTCTCCAAAGTCTTGGAAGGTCACTCAACAGATTCACAGGTATAGCTCAAAAGTGCAGAGGGGCTAATAATGGCAGAGATCACACTCATACATGCTCAACAGATTCGTTGATGTAAGCAGACCAGTTTCTAGTTCTTTAGTAAGACAATTCCAAGACAAAGCTTCCTCAAAGTTCACAGATTGAACTGGGTGCCAATTGTTTTCAGCCAAACCCAATACAATACTACACCATTTATTGACTTTTTTCTTTCCTGTCTCATTCATCCAACTCTTCCTTCTATTTCCTGGGATTATCCCCAAATAAACTACCTGCACCAAGTCATCATGTCAGCTTCTGCTTCTTAAAAAACAATTTAAAAGTTGGTATTGGAAGAGGCTCTAGAAAAAAGCCTCCTGGTATGAGATTTTCAAACCGAGTTACCAGAGAGTCAAATAGTCACTGCCACACACAGCATGTGTGGGAAGAGGGACTCACTCCTTGTATGCTGTGGCATCCCAATAACTAAGATTCTCATCTATGGTATATTGGGATACTGTAAAGGTAAAATGAAAAACACTAGCATACATGGTATCTCTAATATTAGAGTGGTATGGGGACAAATGTCATTAAAAGAATGGTATATATAGGTATAACCCGAGAGTCTCAAACACTGAACTTCTCCTGAATACTTTGTATCATCAAAAGTAGTCTCCAGGGGCTGCAGTTGTGGCTTAGTGGTACAACGCTTGCCTAGCATGTGTGAGGCACTAGGTTTGATTCTCAGCACCACATATAAATAAATAAAGGTCAATCAACAAATAATAAAATATTTTTTTAAAAAAAGTAGTCTCCACCTTTTGCTAGAGAAACAGCCGGCTATTTCCAGGAGACCCTGCAGTGTACATGCTCGAAAGATAATGCTTGTGTTCTTTAGGATCTTCCCCCACCTTCCTTCATCAACTGCAGGTCTACAAAGACCTCAGTATAGCCCATGCAGGGAATAATAGTTCTTGCTACAGGAGTAAATAATTTATAGAAATATTTGCAAATATTAGCCTATATGTACCAGTGAAAGTTAGAGGCAGATCTTGAGAGTAAAAGACCTCAGAATAGAGAGCATCATATAAACCTGACTGAAGGGAAATTTATTAACATAAGTGTACTCTCTCAGAATTTAATGTCCTGGCATGGACACATGCAGCCATTTCTCACATGTTGTTACAATAGTTCTTTGAGTTTGGACATCACACTGTCTTGTAGTAAATGAGGTAGAGATGACAGACTTTGTGCAGTGAATAGATGAACCCTAGAGAACCCTATGGAACAAAATGATTAGGGAAAGAGGCATCTTTAAATGATTTAATTATATAAAATAGGAGAGCCAACTATTTATGTTCCATGGAAAGTGAAAATGAGTCCTTCTCTAGGAAAATAACGCATGCATCAGGGCTGGGAACACCAGCATCAGTGAAAAGCTCAAAGATGACTCCCCTTTACAACAGAAGATGCTACCTTGGGATTACAATCCTTAATATCAATGGAAATGGTAAGATTGCATAATAGTGGAGAAAAATTGGTAGCACTTGACAATCAAAAGCAACATTTATATATAACTACCATAACAGTGAAGGTCAGAATGGCAAATAGTTTACCTTGATCCATAGAGATCTATGGATGCAAGGCATCCAAGAAGGCAAAAACCAAAATGAAACAAAGCAAAATCCAACAACAAAACCCTCTGATTAAACCTGTCTCTGGTAGCCTACCTATTGCCTGCCAAATATCTATTTTCCTCTTCCTGCTATACATAGCATGCAATTACTTTTCAAAAGAAAGAATTCAAATAGCATTAGCTCAATACATCAAGTTCATTATAAATTTTTAAATTACCAGATAATAAAATGAATAGATGTATATGTAGGTCATCTGGTAAGTGGCAAAACTTCCACAATGAGAAAAAAAAAAAAAAAGACAGCTCTGCTCAGCTTCAACAGAAATGCTCACCTTCTATTTCACAAGATCCTAGATGCCTTTTGCTATATGACAAACCTCTTCAAAACCTAGTGGCTTAAAATAATACAACATTTATATTTCTCAGGTATCCAAAACTTGACATGGCTTGGCAAAGATAATCTGTCTTTGCTTCAATTGGCATTGACTGGATTACCCTGAAGCCTGGGAGAGGAAATAATCTAAAATTTTGAATCAAGTATTATTATCTGGGACTGTTATCTATAGGTAACATCTCCATGTTAAACCGAACTTCCTTACAAATGGTGGTTGGGTCCAAAGGCAAGCATTCTGCCAAAATGAGCCAGTATATTGCCTTTTACAAACCTTACCTCAGAAATCATGTACATTAGTTCTTACTAGAAGTAAGATTGGTCTTCTTTAATGGAAATGGAAATAGTTTTCACCTTCTGATCAGATGAGTGTCAAAGAACTTGCAGGAAGATTTTGAAAATACAAGTTTTCCTTCTGGTAAAAAATTAGTTATATTCCTCCAACCTGCAAAATATACTTATCCCCTTCCAAGATCTTCAAAGTCTCACATAGTCAAGATCAAGAATCCTGACATCTAAGTTAGGTTCAGCAGTGGATGAGCTCCTCAAACGAAGTTCCTTAATTATAGCTCCTCAAACAAAAGACACATTATATATGCATCCAGATACCATAAGCATAAAAAAACTGCTTTAGATATTCATTCAACAGTTGGGAAATTAGGCATATGTCATCAATAGCAATTATGACACATATTTAGGTACATGTTGCAAGTTTCTTAATGAGGTCTGGTTCTGTCGCTTGGGAATTATTCTCCACATCCCTTAGCTCCACCCTCGGGACTCCTAATCCTTTTTCTCCCTTCCTCTAACATTTCTAGAGGCCAATATTAGCATCTGAGTAGTTTTCTCAGTATTCTTACTCCTTGCTTCCTGTTGGAAAATAATGGCTTGGAGTTGTTGAGAGCCACTGTTTAGTCAGAAATATGCCTGGCATTTTTGCCAGAGGGAATGGTTGAAAGGTGATCCTGCTCTGGGATTAGGGGAGCTCCGGATTAGGGTGGATCCTGCTGGGAATAGGGCGGATGCTGCTGCCTGGGGGCGCCCACTACTTTGGAGTTCCCGATGAGTTCTCACCGGGAAGTGTATGTAGAGTGCAGGTGAGAGTTTGGGAATAAAGAGTTGCTGTTTGAACCTACAAGGCTTTGTGGCAGCTCAGTTATATTGTGCCCAGCCAGACTGCGGCATGAGGTCTAGAAGCCCCCGCCCCAACACTTTTTTCATTCTGTATAGTCTTTATCACTTTAGTACAAGTTGCTAGTAGTACAATTCTCTTAAAATTTCTGTGGTTTTCCTATGAATTTTATGGGAATTCACTCTATTTGATATAAGCCACACCTAGCATTCTCATAGAGATTAAACCTTGTTTTTACTTTATTTTAAAAAAATAGTTTAATTAACAAGCAAAAATTGTGTGCTCATTTTGGGTATGCAATATGATGTTTTGATGTATGTATCCATTCTGAAATGGCTCAATCAAGATATTTAACATGTACATAACCTCACATGCTACTTATTATTTTATTGTGGGGAGGACACACCTAAACTCTACTCTAAGCAATTTCCAAGCACACAACATATTGAATTGGACTCTTGTCACTAGATGTAGCTAGTCTTTTTCTACTTTGGATTTCTTATGAAGCTGCTGTGGGGAAATTCTGTTGCCTTTTAAAAGCTTTATTTAACTACAGGTCACACACCCTTAAGAATCTTATGAGAACCTCTGTTTAGAGGACCACCCCAAATGTTTCTGAAAGAGTACAGTCAAACCCTTTGGTTCATCTTAGGCCATGTTTTCCTTATACTGTTCTAACTTTGGTATCTTGTCTACAACCCATTTTTAAACAACTTTATTATTTGGAACCTGAAGTAGCTTAGAATTAGAAATAATTTTATTTTAAAAATAGCAGCTCACAATCCTTTTATATGCAACAGTTATTTCATTATCCTCACATTTTACTACAGGTAGCAAGGTAGCACCTTTGTTACTGTGCCTGAAAATTTTTGTTAATCATGTAGTTTATTAAGCATATTTCTTATCTTCCATGTTACTACAGAATACAGTTAAATTTTCTGTTAAATTTCCTGTTACTACCTAACAAGTGTCCCCTTACTTTCAACTTCTTTTTTTTTTTTTTTTTTGGTGATTCTTTTTTTTTTTTAATTTTTATTGTTGGTTGCTCAAAACATTACATAGTTCTTCATATATCATATTTCACACTTTGATTCAAGTGGGTTATGAACTCCCATTTTTACCCCGTATACAGATTGCAGAATCACATCAGTTACACATCCATTGATTTACATATTGCCATACTAGTGTCTGTTGTGTTCTGCTGCCTTTCCTATCCTCTACTATCCCCCCTCCCCTCCCCTCCCCTCCCCTCTTCTCTCTCTACCCCCTCTACTGTCATTCATTTCTCCCCCTTGAATTATTTTTCCCTTTCCCCTCACTTCCTCTTGTATGTAATTTTGTATAACCCTGAGGGTCTCCTTCTATTTCCATGCAATTTCCCTTCTCTCTCCCTTTCCCTCCCACCTCTCATTCCTGTTTAATGTTAATCTTCTTCTCATGCTCTTCGTCCCTACTCTGTTCTTAGTTACTCCCCTTATATCAAAGAAGACATTTGGCATTTGTTTTTTAGGGATTGGCTAGCTTCACTTAGCATAATCTGCTCTAATGCCATCCATTTCCCTGCAAATTCTATAATTTTGTCATTTTGTAATGCAGAGTAATACTCCATTGTGTATAAATGCCACATTTTTTTTATCCATTCGTCTATTGAAGGGAATCTAGGTTGGTTCCACAGTCTTGCTAATGTGAATTGTGCTGCTATGAACATCGATGTAGCAGTGTCCCTGTAGCATGCTCTTTTTAGGTCTTTAGGGAATAGACCGAGACAGGGAATAGCTGGGTCAAATGGTTGTTCCATTCCCAGCTTTCCAAGAAATCTCCATACTGCTTTCCAAATTGGCTGCACCAATTTGCAGTCCCACCAGCAATGTACAAGTGTATCCTTTTCCCCACATCCTCGCCAGCACTTGTTGTTATTTGACTTCATAATGGCTGCCAATCTTACTGGAGTGAGATGGTATCTTAGGGTGGTTTTGATTTGCATTTCTCTGACTGCTAGAGATGGTGAGCATTTTTTCATGTACTTGTTGATTGATTGTATGTCCTCCTCAGAGAAGTGTCTGTTCAGGTCCTTGGCCCATTTGTTGACTGGGTTATTTGTTATCTTATTGTCTAATTTTCTGAGTTCTTTGTATACTCTGGATATTAGGGCTCTATCTGAAGTGTGAGGAGTAAAGATTTGTTCCCAGGATGTAGGCTCCCTATTTACCTCTCTTATTGTTTCTTTTGCTGAGAAAAAACTTTTTAGTTTGAGTAAGTCCCATTTGTTGATTCTAGTTATTAACTCTTGTGCTATGGGTGTCCTATTGAGGAATTTGGAGCCCGACCCCAGAGTATGTAGATCGGAGCCAACTTTTTCTTCTATCAGACGCCGTGTTTCTGGTTTGATATCAAGCTCCTTGATCCATTTTGAGTTAACTTTTGTGCATGGCGAGAGAAAGGGATTCAGTTTCATTTTGTTGCATATGGGTTTCCAGTTTTCCCAGCACCATTTGTTGAAGATGCTATCCTTCCTCCATTACATACTTTTAGCCCCTTTATCAAATATAAGATAGTTGTAGTTTTGTGGATTGGTTTCTGTGTCCTCTATTCTGTACCATTGGTCCACCCTCCTGTTTTGGTACCAGTACCATGCTGTTTTTGTTACTATTGCTCTGTAGTATAGTTTGAAGTCTGGTATCACTATACCGCCTGATTCACACTTCCTGCTTAGCATTGTTTTTGCTATTCTGGGTCTTTTATTTTTCCATATGAATTTCATGATTGCTTTCTCTATTTCTACAAGAAATGCCATTGGGATTTTGATTGGCATTGCATTAAACCTATAGAGAACTTTTGGTAATATCGCCATTTTGATGATGTTAGTTCTGCCTATCCATGAACAGGGTATATTTTTCCATCTTCTAAGATCTTCTTCTATTTCTCTCTTTAGGGTTCTGTAGTTTTCATTGTATAAGTCTTTCACCTCTTTTGTTAGGTTGATTCCCAAGTATTTTATTTTTTTGAGGATATTGTGAATGGAGTGGTTGTCCTCATTTCCATTTCAGAGGATTTGTCGCTGATATACAGGAATGCCTTTGATTTATGCATGTTGATTTTATATCCTGCCACTTTGCTGAATTCATTTATTAGCTCTAACAGTTTCTTTGTAGACCCTTTTGGGTCTGCTAGGTATAGAATCATGTCACCTGCAAATAGTGATAATTTAAGTTCTTCTTTTCCTATTTTTATGCCTTTAATTTCTTTCGTCTGTCTAATTCCTCTGGCCAGTGTTTCGAGAACTATGTTGAACAGAAGTGGTGAGAGAGGGCATCCCTGTCTTGTTCCAGATTTTAGAGGGAATGCCTTCGATTTTTCTCCATTCAGAATGATGCTAGCCTGAGGCTTAGCATAGATTGCTTTTACAATATTGAGGTATGTTCCTGTTATCCCTAGTTTTTCTAGAGTTTTGAACATAAAGGGATGCTGTACTGTGTCGAATGCTTTTTCCGCATCTATCGAGATGATCATATGGTTCTTATTTTTAAGTCTATTGATATGATGAATAACATTTATTGATTTCCGTATATTGAACCAGCCTTGCATCCCAGGGATGAATCCTACTTGATCATGGTGCACAATTTTTTTGATATGTTTTTGTGTCCGATTCGCCAGAATTTTATTGAGGATTTTTGCATCTAGGTTCATTAGAGATATTGGTCTGTAGTTTTCTTTCTTTGAAGTGTCTTTGTCTGGTTTAGGAATCAGGGTGATGTTGGCCTCGTAGAATGAATTTGGAAGTTCTCCCTCTTTTTCTATTTCCTGAAGTAGCTTGAAAAGTATTGGTATTAGTTCCTCTTTAAAGGTTTTGTAAAACTCTGCTGTATACCCATCCGGTCCTGGGCTTTTCTTAGTTGGTAGTCTTTTGATGGTTTCTTCTATTTCCTCAATTGATATTGGTCTGTTTAGGTTGTCTATATCCTCCTGACTCAATCTGGGCAGATTATATGACTTAAGAAATTTATCGATGCCTTCACTATCTTCTATTTTATTGGAGTATAAGGATTCAAAATAATTTCTGATTATCTTCTGTATTTCTGAAGTGTCTGTTGTGATATTGCCTTTTTCATCCCGTATGCTAGTAATTTGAGTTCTCTTTCTTCTTTTCTTCGTTAGCATGGCTAAGGGTCTGTCAATTTTATTTATTTTTTCAAAGAACCAACTTTTAGTTTTGTCAATTTTTTCAATTGTTTCTTTTGTTTCGATTTCATTAATTTCAGCTCTGATTTTAATTATTTCTTGCCTTCTACTTCTTTTGCTGTTGTTTTGCTCCTCTTTTTCTAGGATTTTGAGATGAAGTATGAGATCATTTATTTGTTGGTTTTTTCTTTTTTTAAGGAATGAACTCCAAGCAATGAATTTTCCTCTTAGAACTGCTTTCAATGTGTCCCATAGATTCCGATATGTTGTGTCTATGTTTTCATTTATCTCTAAGAATTTTTTAATTTCCTCCTTGATGTCTTCTATAACCCATTGATCATTCAGTAACCTATTGCTCATTCTCCAAGTGATGCATGATTTTTCCTTCCTTCTTTTATCGTTGATTTTCAGTTTCATTCCATTATGATCAGATAAGATGCATTTCAACACAGACTCTGAAAGCTAGAAGATCCTGGAATAACATATTTCACTGAAAGAAAATGGGTTCCAACCAAGAATTGTGTATCCAGCGAAATTAAGCTTCAGGATGGAAGATGAAATTAAAACCTTCCACAATAAACAAAAGTTAAAAGAATTTGCAGCTAGAAAACCATCTCTTCAAAACATCCTCGGCAAAACATTACAGGAAGTGGAAATGGAAAATAACAATGAAAACCAACAGTGAGAGGTAGGACAGTAAAGGGGGGAAAAATAATCAAAGAGGAAAACAAACCATGTTTAGTAACATAAATAAACAAATATGGCTGGAAGAACAACCCATATCTCAATAATAACCCTAAATGTTAATGGCTTAAACTCACCAATTAAGAGACACAAGCTAGTAGAATGGATCACAAAACAAGACCCAACAATATGTTGCCTACAGGAGACACATTTGATAGGAAAAGACATACATAGGCTGAAGGTGAAAGGTTGAGAAAAATCATATCACTCATATGGACTTTGGAAACAAGCAGAAGTGTCCATACTCATATCAAATAAAATAGATTTCAAGCCAAAGTTAATCAAAAGGGATAAAGAGGGACACTACATACTGCTCAAGGGAGCCACACACCAACAAGACATAACAATCATAAATATATATGCCCCAAACAATGGTGCAGCTATGTTCATCAAACAAACTCTTCTCAAGTTCAAGAGTCTAATAGACCACCATACAATAATCATGGGAGACTTCAACACACCTCTCTCACCACTGGACAGATCTTCCAAACAAAAGTTGAATAAGGAAACTATAGAACTCAATAACACAATTAATAACCTAGACTTAATTGACACATATAGAATATACCACCCAACATCAAGCTGTTACACTTTTTTCTCAGCAGCACATGGATCCTTCTCAAAAATAGATCATATATTATGCCACAGGGCAACTCTTAGACAATACTTTCAACTTCTAAACACATTTTCCTCAATTTAAGTCCCCACTGACAGCCCCAAGGCCATCAGGCATCTATAACACAGACTCTTTAGTAGATTAGGCATTTGGTGATAACTTTGTATTTGAGGCTCCTTTCTACATGTTTTACAGTTTTTGTTATAGCAACACTCCCAGCAGCACTTCAAGGAATCAAATACCAAAATATAATAAATAAAATAATCACCCTGATACATAGGCATGTAGTAGCATATTTTGCTTAAAAATCAACAACTTGAGCAGGCTCCAGTTGGGACAGCTTTGGTTGGGCAGGTTAAAGGCTGAAGTCTTGTTCACCTATGTGTCTGGTGGCTAGTAGTGGAGATCCTCTGCAGCTATGGCTGTGAGTGTCAGCTACAACATCTGTATGTGATGTTTACATGGGCCCTCACAACCTGGTGACTGAGTGCCAGGGGAAGCTTCTTGAGAAAGAGGCACGAAGAAGCTGTTCTGCCTTTCCTGGCATGACCTTGATAGTGACACAGCATTACTTCTGAGTGCATTCTGTGTGTCAGATGCACATAAATAATGTAACAATGGGCGATATTCAAGGGGAAGGTAGCTAAAGTGAAAAAACTTTTGGTGAAAAAAGTGTTATAAAGTTTGTGGACATGTTTATAAACTACTACACCCACACAGTTTGCAAAAAAATGACTTATAATTTCCCTTTATTTCCCATTGACCTAACAGACTGACAGCTTATATTAATGCAACTATTAATAAAAATACTTTGGTGAAAATACAAAATCTGAGATAAATACAGGATTTAGCAGGATATTCACTGGGTAGACTTAATAATAGAAGGGAGATGATAGGAAAGAGGACATTGGGGAAATTACTGAAAGATGTAGTATTTGCATAATTGGAATTCCACAAGAAAAGATAAAGAGAAGAGCACATAAAGAATACCTGAAGAAATAATGGCTAAAAATGTCTAATGTTGATGAAAGTCATAAATTTATAGATCATTCAGTTAACCTCTAGCAAGATAAACACAAAAATGTTCATGCCAACACATATTATAATCAAACTTGTGAAAACAAAAGACAAAGAAAAATTTTAAAAAGCAGGGAGAAAGAACAATGCATTAACTTTAGGAATAATAATTCAATGATGGTGAATTTCTTCTCTAAATCCATGGAGCTCAAAAAGAATTGGCTCCATGTTTTCAAGTTCAAAAACTTCCTCCAATAATAAAAGTAAAATAAATGATTTCTCAAATGAAGGAAAACCAAGAGAATTTGTTACAAGAAAAAATTGCTCTAAAATATAGCAAGTTTTGGAAAGGAAAATAATGTCAAAGGAAAAAACAGACTACCAGAAACAAAGGAAAAGCAACAAGAATGATTGATATTTGGATAAATAAAACTTTTGAAACTCTTTAGAATACATTAAAAGGGCTGGGGCTACAGCTCACTGGTTGAGCACTGGCCTAACATCTCCTGTACTGGCAAAAAAAATGTATAATAAATTTGATAGATGAAAACAAAATAATTACATTGATAATTTTTCAATATACATTAATGAAACACAGGGGACAATTACAACATAAATTGGATAAATAAAATATTTATATGATGGTAAGCCTTCTTCATTCTAACTTAAGTGGTAAAATATCAAGTCTAAATAATCACAAAAAGGCAAATATTTATATTATCACTCAAACAAGCATTATATAATTATAAAAAAAACCAAATATAGTCAAACACATAATAAGTACATTAAAGTGGAATGCTAAAAAAGTTCATATAATCCAAAGGGAAGACAGCAAAGGAGAAATAAAAAAGAGAAAGAAAAAGAAGGAGGCAGAAAAATAAATAATAATAATAATAAAATGGTAGACTCAAATCCAAATAAAAATAACTACATTATACGTACAAAGTCTAAACACACTAATAGAAAGAGATTGTCAGTAAAGATTGAATAGGAAAATTTACAAGCAAGTTGACAGTAAAAGAAAAGAAAAAAGTATATCTTGCAAACACAAACAAAAGAAACCTGAAGTAATAAGTAGGGATGCTCCACTATAGTAAAAATATTGATTCTCTAAGACAAAGCAGTGCTAAACATGTATGAACTGACAACAGAACATCAAAATCCATGAAGTGAAAACTAATAGAAAAGAAAGTGAAATATACAAAATCATAATTATATGTAATGACCTTAACTTCTCTCCATATTCAGTAAACAAACTGGAAAATAAGAAAATATATATATATATATATATATATATATATATATATATATAGAAGAACTGAACAAGACTATCAATTAAGTGGATTTAATTAAGATTTATGTTCTTTCCCAGGGGGCTGGGAATATAGCTCAGCTGGTATAGTGCTTGTCTTGTAAGCATAAGGCCCTGGGTTCAATACCCAATACCACCAAAAAAAAAAAAAGATTTATGGAATACTTAATCATATAGAATACATTCTCTGAGAATAACAGAAATAATTACAGATAAAATCTTCAAAAATTTTGAAATTAAACAACATATTAAGAAATAACACACAGGTTAGAGAGAAAATCTCAAGGGAAGTTGAAAAACATACTGTTTTGAAGAAATTTTAAATCTAACATTTAAAATTTGAGGTATGTCTCTAAAACCATTTTTAGGAAAACTGGTGGCATTATATAATTATGTTGGAAAAGAGGAAAGATTTCAAATCAATAATTTAAGGTTTTGCCCTCAGAAACTAAATACAAAGCAGCAGAAGAAAATGACAAAGATCAGAGAAGAAATTGAGGCGGCTGGGGTTGTGGCTCAGTGACAGAGTGCTTGCCTAGAATGTGCAGGGCACTGGATTCGATTCTCACATGAAATAAATAAGATACAGATATTGTGTCCATCTACAGCTGAAAATATTTTTAAAAAAGAAGAAATTGAAAACTAGGGACAAAAAACTTTTTTGTCCATCTTTAAAATTGTTAATAGCATCAATAAAGTTCTAGCAAAATTGAAGACACAGTGAGGACATGGATAACCAATGTCAGGAGTGAAATAGGGAATATCACTGGAGACCTTATGAACATTTAAGGAAAAAAAGGTAATACTATGGACACATAAATAACTTAAATGACTTATCAAAAACAGACTAAAACTCAAAAATATTAACGGCCAATACTCACCCAAAATGAAATCATTATCCTGATTAGTCTCAACTATTTTTACAATCAAATTTTTAATTAAAGAGAAACATTTCAAAAATGAAATCTCTGATGGTTTCATGGGAAACCTCATCTCTATGGCCTTTTCCTGAAGGTGAAAGCAGGGAGCACTTCCTACATCTTTTTTTTTTTTTAAGTTGTAGATGGACAAATATCTTTTTTTGTTGTTGTTTATTTATGCCTCCGCACATGCTAGGCAAGTGCTCCACCATTGAGCCACAACCTCAGCCCCCCTACATCTATTTTATCTTTGATACTAGCACTCTTCTGGTACCAACACCAAGCAAAAAACACAAGAAAACAAAAGAAATAAATAGGTCAGATTCACTTGAATGTTAACATAAAAATCCTATGCAAAATATCAGCAAACGGTGTACGGCTATATATAAAAAGAAAAATGACTGTCAGACACCACAACAAACCTGTATGTCCACCATATTAACTATGGAAAGAACAAAAACACAGATGCTATCAGTAGATGCAGGAAAACATTTGATAAAATTCACCATCACTTCATAATAAACCTGAAAACTCTCAGCAGACTAAGAATAGAAGATAACTTTCCTAACATATTAAAGAGCATCTACCAAACAACAATAAAAACCAAAAACCTTAAAAGCTAATGTCATACTTGTTGATAAAAGACAGATGATTTCCCATTAAGGTCAGGAGCAACAGAAAAATATCCACTTTTATCTCTTCTACTCAATAACATAAAGATTGCAAAAAGAGAATAAGATTGTCCCTATCTGCAAAAGACAAAATTATGTTAAAAATCCAAAGTAATCTATCAAAAATCATGAAGAAGGAATAAGTGTGTTTAGCAATGTCTCAGGAAATATAATCAAAATATAAAAATCAGTCTTATTCCTATATGCTAAGAATGAACAATTGGAAACTGAAAACATTTTGAAATGCAATGACTCTAATAACGAAATGCTCAGATATAACTATAATAAAATATTCATAAGACTTGTATGCTAAAAACTTCATAATACTGCTGAAAGAAGTGTGTGCAGCCCCAAATAAATGGAGACATACTCTGTCCATGTTTTAATGCTGTGGAAGATTCAGCATTAAAAAAGTGTCAGTTCAGCCAGGCATGGTGGCTCATGCCTGTAATTCCAGCGGCTTGGGAGGGCTAAGGCAGGAGGATTGTAAGTTCAAAGCCAGCCTCAGCAAAAGCAACTCAGTGAGAACCTGTCTATAAATAAAATACAAAATATGACTGAGGATGTGGCCCCGTGGTCTGAGTTCAAACCCTGGTAACCACCCTCCCCCCAAAAATGTATCAATTCAAATGTAATTCCAATGAAAATTCCAACAAGTTTTAGTACATATTTACAGAATAAACTGATTCTAAAAGCAAAGGAACTTGAATAGCCAAAACAATCTTGAATCAGCAGAATAAAGTTGAAGATAATTTAAGAATTACTATAAAGCTATACCAATTAAGGCAGTGTGCTATTGGTGAAGAGACATACAAAAAGATCAATAGAATAAAATAGAGAGTACAAGAGAAATCCACACAAATATGGCCAGCTGAGTTTTTACAAAGATTCTGTGGGAATTCAATGGAGAAATGCTGAATTTTTTCAACAATGGAGAAGCTGAACATTTGTTTGCAAAAAGTGAAACTTAACTTAAACCTCAAACTTATTATATATAATTTAACTCAATATGAATCCTAGACCTAAATGTAAAACATAAATATATAAAATTTTTAGGGGAACCAGAAAATCTGCAGGACAAGAGGTGAAGTAGAGAGTTCTTGCATATAACACCAAAAGTACAATTTCTAAGAGAAAAATAAAGGGATTTTATCAAACTTTAAAACTCTTTTGAAAACTATTAAAATAATGACAAGACCATTCATAAGCTGGAAGAAAATATTTGCAAAGGTTTTGAATATATAAAGAATATTCAAAATTTCTCAAAACTCACGAATAAGACAACCTAATTTCAAAATGGGCAAAATATTGTACATGCACTTCACCAAAGAAATTAAATGGTTTTCAAATAAGTATGAGAAAATATGATCAACATTATCATTATAATAACAAGGAGATACCACTTCACTCCTATCGGAAAAGCTAAATTTAAAAAAAAAAAGACAATCTAGCAAGTGATGATGAGGATGTAGAGCAAATGGAACTCTCATACATTCCTGAAATGCAAAACAGTATAGTCATTCTGGAAAAACATCTGGCAGTTTCTTAAAAAAGTAAACATTATCTTGCTACATGACCCAAAGTCCTAGTCCTCAATACTTACCCCAAAGAAATGAAAACATATATTCATATAGCCTATATTCACACAGTAGCTATATTAAAAACTGCCAAAAATTGGAACTAACCTTTTCTAGTTTGGATCTCATGTGTAGAAGGCTTGATCCCCAGCTGGTGGTGCTACTGGGAGATAGGAAGTTTTAGAAGGTGGGGCCTCATTGAAGGAAGCAGGTCATGGGATTACGTCCTTGAAGGGTGTATTGAGACCCCTGCCACTTTCTCTCTTCTCTTCTCCTTCCCAGCCACCGAAATGCGAGCAACTTTGTACTGCCACACACTATCTGCGACGATGTTTGGCCTTATCAGCAGCCCAAAGCCACAGAGCCAATGACCATGGACTGAAACTGATGAATAAATCTTCTTCCTTTTAAATAGTTTCTCTTGGATATTTTGTCACAGTGACAGAAAGCTAATTCACAACACGAATGTCCTTCATTGGGTAAATGGATAAACCAACTGGGATGTGTTCATCCTAGGCAACTCTATTAAGCAATAAAGGAAAAATCTATTGATACAAAAAAACTGGGTGAGTCCAAAATGCATTATGTTGGTGGAAGAAATTAGTTGTGAAAAGTATGATTTCATTCATATGACATGCTGGAAAAGGGAAAATCATAGCTATAGAAAATAGAACAGTGCTTCTCTTGGATTGGGGATAGGGAGAAAGTGTGGTTACAAAGGGCAAGCAGGAGAAATTTTGGGTGATGATGGAACTGTCTGCATCCCAGTTATGATGGTGGTTATAAGCATCTACATGTGTGTTAAAACCCTACATCCCCAAAATAAAAAATATATATATTGAATGTAAAATTCAAATAAAATTTAAATTTGTTCTTAAGTAAATAATTTTTTAATAATCTGAATACTAAGGAATAAAATAATCATTTTTAAATCTCTATGTGCCAAGAGTTTGCTAGCCAAAAGCTTTATGTTCATTAACTTATTAATCCTTACCACAAATCCATAATTTAAATATCCTTGTTCCACAGATGAAAATGAAATAACTTGTCCATGATCACAGGAGCAAAAAGCAACTGAGTAAGGATGTAAACTCATTTTCACTCATCTAGAACCACAGTCCTAACAACCATTGCTTTGAGCATTGAGACAGAAAATCTATGCCTGGCAAGGTGTGGTGGCGCACATGTGTAATCCCAGTGACATGGGAGGCTGAGGAAGGAGGATTGCAAGTTTGAGGCCAGTCTTAGCAATTAGCAAGGCCCCAAGCAACTGAGTGAGACCCCGTCTCAAAATAAATAAAATGAGACTGGGGATGTAGCTCAGTGGCAAAATATCTCTGGGTTCAATACCCAGTACCATTAAAAAAAGAAGAAGAAGAAAAAGAAAATTCATCCCTGACAAAGACTCTATTACTCTTTATCTCTTCTCCATACTTTTAGAAAAAAAATGATAATAGTTATTTGTTTCTGATGTTTAATGTGAGTACAAACTAATACTCATTTTCAGCATCAAAATTGAAAGGAAAAGTGTTTTAGAAGTCCAATCTCAAGATATTTTAGAACTATAAAACTTTCCTTTATCTATAATGCAAACAACTAGGAAACTCAAATAACTCCAGTTTTTTAATAGCAATTTATTTTTATGTGAAAAAATATAAATGACAAGTATATAAGCTGATATCAAGATTTTTGAAGCAATTTCCAAAATATACCACACGGTCAGCATATTTCCATCCTAATTTCTTAGATTGTCTACTTTGAAGTGAAGAATTCAAATCAGTAAGTATTTGACTACCTACTATTTATGTTCCTTGTAAGTGTTACTTCAAGATCCTGAAGTGCCTTCTGAATCATTAAAGCAAGTTTAAAATTTATTCAGTATGGCTTTATGAGTGCTTATTTCTTCATTTTCCCTCTGAAAACTGAAATTCACAACTGTATAATAATCAATGATATTACTAAATGAACTACAAAAGCCCATTCCCTCAATAATTTCAATTAATAGGAATTCATGCTGCTTAGCTATTTGAAAAGAGAAATTAAAAGCAAAGACAAAATCTAATCCTTGTCTTTGTTAAATAAACTTCTTTGTTACTGACTGAGCAGTATGATCAAGGCACCTCACAGGCTTTGAATTCCTGTTCTTCATATAATCTTAAGGTTACCGTTCATGTTAAATTAGTAATTGTAGTAGTAGTAGTGCTACCAGGGATGGAACTCAGGGGCACTTTAGCACTAAGCCACATCCTCAGCCCTTTTTATTTTTTATTTTGAGACAGGTTCTCACTAAATTGCTTAGGACCTCCCTAAATTGCTGAGAATGGCTTTGAACTTATGATCCTCCCGCCTCAGCCTTCAGAGTCTCTGGGATTACAGGTGTGTCCCATCATGCCTGCTTCATATTAAATTATTAACAACCAATTTAACCTGCTGTGAGGAAGCATGCATTCTCAGCCTCTTTCATTTGTGCCCATCACAAGATGTTTCTGCTTTGGGGATGCTGGAGATTCTGTCCAATTTACTTCAATTGTTTACAAAATCTAATTCTATTAGATCTTGGTAATAAAAACTTAGAGTCAAGCACAAGTCTTACACTCAAGTTATTCAACAAACACAGATCACAAGCACTTAAAATAATGACTGCAAAAATAGACTTATCTCTAGGGTCTAGATAGACGTGAAGGAAGAAGCAACTTGGGTGGGTAAACAAAAGCAGCACAGACTATGAAACTGTTGAGTAGAGCCAAGCCCAGCTGTATCTGCATGACTTGTCTCCTTCTCCAGGACGGACTGTGCATGCAACCATATAGAAAACCCAGAAAGTCTCTCATGGGTTTATGAAAACATGTATTCATCCAGAGATGAGCACACTTTTTCTGCAAAAGGCCAGTCAGTGATTATTTTATGCTTTACATTCCACACTGTCTGAGAGAAAGCAACTGTACACAGTACATAAATAAATGGGTGCAGCTATGTTCCAATAACTATTTATAAAAACATGTAAAAATTATATTGGGACTCTGGGCCATAGTTCGCTAACTCCTGAAGTAATCAAATCAATACAACTATATGTCTGAGCTTTAAATATTAATTACCTGGTCCACTGATAAAACAACATAAGACTTATGTCAATGAAAAGTTAAACTTATTATTAATGAAACTGATAAACACCCAAATTCTTCTATGCAGATACCTGAAACACATGAGCCTTCACCTTACAACAAACAAAACTGCATCTCCTGCGAACTTTACTCCTGGACTCTTTATTTTTAATATCTAGAGTTATTGTGGGTATTAAGAATCCCTGAGATTAAAGAGGTAGAACTTCATGAATCATGTTCTTCTTAACTTAGACTTCTGCTTTGAAGGATCTAAGAATTTGAATGGATGGAAATGTGAATACTGGGTGCTGTTTTTCTATGTTCTAGAATGGCTAATCGGCTCTCTTTATCCCTTAGCAACTAACTCCTTTATAACACAGCCCTGGAGAGAGCTTTTCAGCAAATCTTAATTGAGCCAACTCTTCTCCAGGGGCAAATGCTTGGAGCTTGACCTTTGATTTTGAGTGAGACAAGAGCTACCTTTTGACACATAATATTAAACTTATTTCAACATAGCATCTGAAGAATAATGAGAATTAGAGCTGAGACTGTCCTGACTATGTGATAATGATGGAGTTGGTGTGAGAGTATGCATACTATGACCAGATTCCCCTAATTTGTGTCTAAATATAGGTTATTACCTTTCAAAAAGGTGAATCTGGCATTATCTATAGGCACTAAAACTCAGGTGAGTCAGCAGGTCAGGAATAAGAAGTACAAGCTTATTTCAACTACTGTTTTTAAAACATAGTAATTACCACTGAATACAAAGTGTATCCTGCTTTAAAAAATATTCAGATGCAAAGGTAATGCTTTTATTTTATTATAAGCTGCCCACGTGCACTTGTTAGGTTGTGATTCATTTCAACAGGGTTTTTTTTTTTTTCAGTTAAAGAACATTTTATTCTAGAATGAAAAAAAAAAATTGAATGCCCCACAGTGGTGTGGGGTTAGCATAAACATGGAATGACAGGCAGTTTAATCTAAAACCAGAATAATGACATAATCTTATGGTACATCAAAGCTAGTATATGATTTCTTATGTGCAGTGTTTTGGCTTTCCTCACCATAATTTCAGAGGCCATATTATCATGAGTCATAGACCTGTTTACGATGCTAACATTTTGTTCTCTCTGGTAACTGTGATGGGAATCTGAAGAGATGTTCAGCTCATTCTAATTTTCTTCCCTAAAGCTGCTACTTACTGCCTGCTGCTGATGCTCTTGGCAGGAAGCGTCATGGATAGCTCTGGGATTCAGAATCTTAAGGAAAAATCCTAAACAGTGTAAGGACCTAAAAATCCCTTCATCAAGTCTCTAATCGCAAACAAGATGGCCTTACATTAAGGGCCCTTTGAGAGTGGCAATCACGTCATTGTGTCTTCACCATTACAAATAGGATTCTTATTTTAGCACCAAAGGCAATTCTTTCCTTGTGGTGTGAGGCAGAACCCTAAACAGTCCACTGAAGAACAGAACAGAGTAGCTACCATCTTATTCTCTCCTACACTATTCCAGAGCCTACTTTCTTTTATTTAATTGTATTTCAGGAATAATTGCATAATGAATACTTATTATATAACTTACTATTTTGGGTCCTTAAATTCTTATAAAAATCTTGGGACATAGTTACTATTGTTATATCCAATTTATAGAGCAGGAAATGAATAGGGCACAAAGACTCGATACTGGACACATAGCCAGCAAGTGTCAGAGCCCAAACTCAAATGAAGGTTACTCAGATCTCTAGTCCACAGCCTCCATGTGAGGCTACCTCCTCACCCAAGCCTCAGACACAGCAGAGAGTTGAGGCTGATGAGCAGCGCTAGTCATCACATTTCCATGCTTCAAATACCCCATGGGATTTTGTTCTGAATTCCTTTGAATGGTGTGGAATTTATGTTTGTATGATTTGTTCACAGCTGATTTGCTAGAGATGGTTCTGCCTACACACTTTTGTATTGTTGACCTGTCCAGGGCTGCACGTGCTCTAGGATTTTCTTTCTTTCTTTTTGGTACCAGGGGATGAACTCACAGGTATTTAACCACTGAGCCATATCCCCAGTCCTTTTTTTTTATACTTTATTAGAGACAGGGTCTCGCTTAGTTGCTTAGGGCCTCGCTAAGTTACAGAGAATGGCTTTGAACTTAGATCCTCTGGCCTCAGGCTCCCCAGCTGGTGGGATTAAAGGTGTGAACCACTGTGCCAGTTTAGGATGTTCATTTTTTATATATATATTTTTTTGTTGTCAATGGACTTTATTTATTTATTTATATGTGGTGCTGAGAATCGAACCCAGTGCCTCACACATGGTAGGCAAGCACTCTACCACTGAGCCACAACCCCACCCCTTAGGTTTTTCATTTTTAACCTAGTATTTTTAGTGACAGAGGCATTAAACATGCTAAGATGGTTCCAACTACAGTTTGGTTTCAACTAGGAACAACTGAGATTTTGTCCAGTGAACAAAGTTTCCACCACAACACATGGTTAAAACTGATAGACACTCAAAACTTTCTAGACAAAATAACTACTATGGTATCAATGTGTCCCCCAAAAGTTCATGTGTTAGAAACTTATTCCCTTAATTCATATGTTAATAGCATTTGGAGGCAATGTCTTGGGGAGGTCCTTAGGATGGATAAGGTCATAAAGGGTGGGGAGGTCATGATGACATTAGTGGCTTTGTAAGGGACAGAGACCTGATCTCATACACTTGTTCCTGTCTCACCATAGGATACTGTCTGCCATGTTGTGATACAGAAAGAAAGCTGTCACCAGATGCCAAACAAATGTGGGCATCTTGCTCTTAGGCTTCCCAACCTCCAAAATTGTGAGCTAAACTTTTATTCTTTATAAATTATCTAATCTCAGGTATTTTGTTATAGCAACAGAATACAAAGAAAGTACCTAACACCAATCTTACAAGGACATTTTCTATAGACTGAATGTTTATGTCCCCCTGAAATTCTTAGTTTAAATCCCTAACCCCAGTATAATGATATTTGAAAGTGGAAGCTTTGGGAGGTGAATGGGATTGGTGCTTTTATAAAAGAGACTACAGGGAACTGCTTAGAGCTTTCCACCATGTGAACACAGAGAGAGAAGACGTCTGTGAACCAGAAGGAAACTTCATCAGACAGAGAATCTGTCAGTGGCTTGATCTTGGACTCCCTGGCCTCAAGAACTATAAGAAACAAATTTCTATTGATGAGGCACTCAATTTATGGTATTTGGCTACAAGAGCCCAAATAGACTAAAAGAGACATCATGCAGGACTATCCAAAACAAAAGGAAACGCCTAGACAGAATCTCCATGTTTGCTGTACTGTCAGCTTATTGGCCCAGCCAGTGGAGCGTGGACTATGCTGATGCCACAATTCTTACCACAGTGCTTGCCACAGAAGGCAGAACCTTTGAAGCTGTCAGCCTGCCAAAGGGGTTTTGGGGAAAAAGGGAAATTCTAGGATTAATGTAGGTGAAATGTGCAGAAGAAATAAAGGCAGAGATATTCTAACCTATTAGTTACTGATTACAGTACCATACAAGTTTCAGGACAATACTTCTCTGCTTATATAATTTTAATATACACATAATTCCTGTAAGTACTTCTTAACCTTTATGTGGCTATAACTTATTTCATTCATGTGCTAAGAATTTTCTTTTTAAAATAGTTTTTAATAGAATTTTTATCACATAGGTTTACCAATAAAATAAAACTAATTCATCAATCAATAATTATTTAAGGAATTATACAACCATAATTATATTTCATTTTACTCTTAAAATTGTATATGGTAAGCCCACTTGGGGAGAAAATTCATTACATTGTAAAGTGTCCCCTCCCCCCCATTCATGAATAGAAGCTACAATCAGTAGAAAGTTTTTCCTCATTCATCTTCAAAACCTGCTTCCTGATAAATCTCCTTAATTTGGTTCTGCCTTCTGAACCTGAACAAATTTAGTTCCAGGACTTCTTCTCTAATAGAAACATTTTAAAATGTTATCTTCTGGTTTCCTGCCTTTTTCTTCTAAGAGCTTTTGAAATGTTCACTCTGGTCAGGTAACAAACATTCATTTCTACTCAAAGCAGATAGCAAGAGTTACTTCTTCTTTAAAAATTACCTGTATTTTCCATTACAGTTGCGTTGTTCTTACTCCTTCTCCCCAGTAATCACTCCTCAAAGAGACAGTGAAATACTTCAGTTAAAAGGAGAAAATAAAGTAAATGGAAGAATAGAAATATTCTTTCAGAGAAAAGAAATATTGACAAGATACAGAGATGCATATTTTAATATATCAGTAATAGAAAATTGGCATTCGGACTTAAAAGAGCACAGGTTTTCAGTTTAGATACACCTTGTATGGTTATGTGAGATTTAAATTAAATGATATGAGGATAATTGAACAGATTAGAAGTATGATATATGCATGAGCTATTATAATAATTTGTCTTTTTAGATCTTGTTTTATGTACCACCGGCTGATCAAGAAATACAAAGGGAGAAATAAAAACATAAATTATTAGAAATATAAGAGGAAAGCTAGAGACTTTTTTTTTTAATTTAAGGTACTACAATGTATATCCCATGACAATAAACTTGAAAGCCTAGATTAAATACGCCATTTATTGTAGTATTTATTTGCTCTGTTTATTATAGTATTTATTATAAATCCTCTGTTTTGGAAAACAAAAATTATCAAACTGATTCTAGAGAGTGTAGAATATGGATGTTTCCTAGACCCATCCAGACAGAAGGTAGGAGTCCCTGTCCTACTGCTCAGTCTAGTAATTGCTCCTGGTTAGACCACTGCACCAGTGGTTGGATAGACATTCAGGATGTACATGTGGAGTCACTGAATGAATCAAGCTGGTAAGAAAAAATAGAGTGTTTCACCCAGAAAGGCAGCAGGACTAGATGATTTTAGAGAAAGACGTTATCAAACATTTCTGAACCAAGGAATTCCTATTGCTCTTTAAATGGTTTCCTAGCTGTTGTTAATGTGGCCTAATGAAACTCGAGATAGTACCTGTGAATAAAGATGCCAAAAATCCTAAATAAAATATGAAATTATTCCAGAAGTGTAATAAAAAAGTATGAAAACAAGTGTGTTTCATATGTAGAATAGAACAGTGAAGAATAGTTCAATATTAAGACACTTATTAAAGCAGAAAAATCACATGATTAGATCAAGAGATGCAGAAGAGACACTTAATGAAATTCAGCCACATTCCTGATAGAAATCTCTTTAAAAATAGGAACTAGAAAACATTTCTGTAATGTGATTTTTAAAGAGTATTTATTATAAATAAGTGGTATATATAATCTTAAATTTTGGAGCACACTCTCTTCAAAACAGGAATAAGACCCTCTTCACATTTTAAATGATTACCTATCTTTTTCCAAGAGTAAAAAAAGCCTTGAAATTTGGGATAAGATCATGTTGATATTGATACCACCACAAGTTTATCACCACTTTTAAAGTACTTTATAAAAATGCTATTCTTGTACCTCATAATCTTATAGTGAGAACACACCTGAAGTTACTCAGTAGGTCAATTAACTGAAATTAATTAGTAAAAATGGTAATCTCCATAGGAGTTCATGAGTAAGAAATCGCCACACCTCCAGCCCCAAATAAACTTGAATGATGCACTTTATAATTAACACAATCAGGTGACACATTTAGTCTGTCATTGATTTCACCTTCTGTAAATACTATAGCTCAGTAGAAGGTCTGAGCAATCCTCCAAATACATCACTAATTGTTATTTCCTGATTGAAAACTCATAGCCATGGTGGAAATTGGCTTTGGTTTGCTTCTTCTCTTCTCATGCTGCTTTGTACACAAATCTACAAGACAAAGGCTGAAGAAGGAAGACAGACCTAGGCCTGATAACCATGTCCTCAGGTCAGCCCTCAGAACCATGTAGTCCAGAAGTTCCTATCAGATCAATTGCCCTTGGGTGAAGTTTGCAGTCTCATCTTTGTACCCTTGAAAACTGCTTCATTGTCTTCACGTGTCCAGAAGTGGAGTATTTGCCAGATCCCACTGAAAACAAACAATATTTGCTCAGTTTTTGGAGACCATTCTTAGTAATCCCTGCATTGCTAATAGAACCTTGTCATTCTGCCTGCCCACCTGGCAGGATGACTCCTCCCTTCCTGTTTATTTCCTGCACATCTCTCCTTTATGGGCATAATTGCACTGAGGACACTCTGATACTCAGTGACCACTTTGGAGAAATTTTGACCTGAACAAGGTTACTCCTTTGAGAAGTTCATTCAAAGGAAGTGGGAAAGAAATCTTCATGAGGAGGCCATAAATTTAAAGGAGAGATCCTCCTCTTTGCTTTAGTCCCTTAGGGAATAAAAAGTATCATTTTAAATTGTACACTGGATGGAATTAAACTTAGTCTCTCCGTTTGTCTGTCTCTCTCCCTTGTACTTTCTCTTCACTTAACCAGGGAATATATGAGCATGTTTATGTGAAAATGAGTTCTCTCTCATCTAAAGCTATTTCCTCTTTCTATCCCCTGTTAATTCAAATGTTAAAATCCTAACCCTATGTGACAGTGATAGTAACTGAGCCTGCTTTTAAAAAGTGATTTTGTCATCAAGATGGAGCCCTCTTGAATAGTGTTTCATAAAAGAGACCCCAAAGGGCTCCCCCATCTTTTATCCACCATCTATGGACCAGGAAGCAGACACCAAGTCCTCCAAACCTTGATCTTGGTCTTCCCAGCCTCCAGAATTACAGAGGAGACCATTTTAATACAATTTTTACAATTATAATTTTACATTTTTCTGAAGCCAGGTACTTCTTTTTTCTCTTTCTCTTCTTCCTCCTTCTTTTTTATCTCCTTTTTCTCCACCTCCTTCCCTCTCCCCCCTCCTCTTCCCTACTTTGGAAGACTTTGGAGATTAACTGATGATAAAAAACAATTCTGTGCAAGTGTACACACTCTAGGAATATCTATCCCAGATAGTGAAAAATATCTCAAAGAAAAAGAAAGTTTGGACTGTGGGTCAGGTTTTTTGTTGTTATTGTTGGTTTTGGGGGGGTTTGTTTGTTTGTTTTTTGGTTTTTGGTTTTTGTTTCTTTCTTTCTTTTTTTTTTTTTCTGTACGTTTTCCCCAACCAAAACACTAACTCAGAGAAGATGTTTTAGTTGCAAATTTGCTTAATCATTTGGATTCCAGATAATAAGAAAGCTAGATACTCAGAGTTTTTGGAATGAATTCAAGAGTCATTTTTGGAATGAATTGGAAATCATTCCACATTTAACCTTTTAAGATTGGTAAATAGATGAATCTTTGGACAAATTAGAGTGATTTAATTTTAGATTTAAAACAAATCTGCATCATCTTGTTTCATCACAATGTAAAAAATAATATTTGCATACCATTTTAGCTAGTTCAAGACTTGAATTTAATTTCTAATGGTCTCTTATCTTTAAAATGTCCTCCTTTTAAAAAGTTCCTTACAGAACTTGGAAATTACAACTTTTTCTAGAAATTGTTTAACTTTGGAAAAAATACATAAAAATAATTTTACTAAATAAAATTGAATTGACAGATGCTTTCAAAAAAGAGTTTAGTCTTAGGCACTTTTCTAATTGCAGGACTTAATATTCTGACTGAAATTTTGTTTTTCAAATTTTTAGCCTCTCTAAGAACCTGAATTAATGTTAAATTGTATTATTTAATAGTCTTTAGATACATGGGTGATTTCTCTGTAAGAAAACTATTAAACATTGGTCATTAAACATAGTTTTAAAATTTCCCTTGTTTTTTTTTTTTATTTTTGTAGTACATAGAATATCTATAAATTAAGGAAATGTCATTAAAAGACATTAAATACATTTTTATTGCAATCTGAAAATTTATTTAAGTAAAAGAACATAAATGTATATTAAAAATTAGCTACATTGATCTTGATTTTCTATCTCTTAGTTTGCTCTTGTGCCTGGGGGAAAATTACTTAATTTATTCAAGGGTAATTAATAAAATCAATTATTGAGACAAAACAATATGGTTTATAAGTATATAAATAAACATATAGTATATACTTACATAATTATAAATAAATATGAAACACATGTTTCTATACATGTAAAGTATATATGCTTATATACTTTAATCTCTACATTACTTTTTGATTTGATTTTCATACAGTTCTGAGTTTTAACACAGGCACAGATTCTTCTAAGATTCCCTATAGTTTTTTGCTTTTTCCAGAATGTCATATACACTTAACTTTTTAAGACTGACTTCTTCAACTTACTGTCATATGTCTGAGATTCAATCATGTTGTGATGTGTCAAAAATTCAACTCTTTTCATTACTGAGAAGTATTTAATTTCATCTATTTACCCGAATGAACATTTAGTTTGATTCTCATTTTACGCAACATGAACAATGCTTTTCTGTTTTAAATATTTGTGTGCAGGTTTTTTGTGTGAACACAGGTTTTAATTTTTCTAGAGTGATTTTTAGGTCACATGTTTATCTTTACAGGAAACTGCCAGATTTTCCTGAGTCACTGTTCCACCTTGCATCACCACCAGCAATGTATGACAGTTTCACTTCCTTCATCTACTTGCAACATTAGTGTTATAATTTGTTTTTACTGCTGTTTTTAACCCTTTCCATTCTGGTAGCTGTGTTGTGGAATCTCACTGTGATCTTCATTTGCATTTCCCTAATGACAAAAATGTTGAGTATGTTTGATAAACTTATTTGATAATCATAGTTTTCATAAATGTCTCTTTAAGTCTTTGTTTTTCAGTTGTGTTGTTTTCTTATTGTTGAATTTGAAAGTTCTTCCTGTATTCTGGATACAAACTCTTGGTTGGACATGCGATTTTTAAATATTCTGTCTGTGGCTTGTCTTTCTACTTTTTTAGCGAAGAACGCAGAGTAAAAGTTTTTAATTATTCTGAAGTTTAATGCAGTCATTTTTCTTTTGTGAATCTTGCTTTTGGTATAATAGCTATGAACTCTTTGCCTAACTCTGGGTCACAAAGATTTTCTCCTATGTTTCCTTTAAAATTTTTTATGAATTAATTTTAATATATGGTTTCAGGTAAGGTTGAAAGGCTTCATTGTTGTTGTTTTGTTTTGTTGTTTGTTTGTTTTGGGGTTTTACATAAAAATTTCTAATCATTGCAGCACCATTTGTTTTAAATTTTAAAGCTATCCTTTTCAAATTGCCTTTGCACCTTTGCTAAAAATCAACCGTATTTATATGAGTCTACATCCGGTATCCTCACATTGATCCTTATACTGATCAATTGCTGCTGTTCCACTAGTTATTTAGCCAATGGTCTTGACAATCGTGGTCTTATTGAAAATCTTAAAACTAGGTAGTGTAAAACTTCCAACTTTATTTTTATACAAAATAACTTTAGTTATCCTATTTTCTTTGCATTTTCATATAAAGTTAAAGAGTTTGTATCTATAGAAAAAGTTCTGCTGGGATTTTGACTGGGAATACACTAAATATGTATATAAATTCAGAATGAATTGGCATCTTGACTATGTTGATAAATGCAACCATAAACACACTATATATCTGCATTTATTTCAACTTTCATTGATAGTTTTGACCAATGTTTTGAAGTTTTCAGCAGATAGATCCTGAAAATATTTTGTTGGGTTTATGCCTAATCAATTTTTTTTATTTATTGAAAAATGGTGTCATTTAAAATTTTTGTTTACAATTTTTTTTCTTTTTAAAATTTGTTCTTTTTAGTTATACATGACAGTAGAAAGTATTTTGACATATCATACGTACATGGAGTATAACTTCCCATTCTTGTGGTTGTACATGATGTGGAGTGACACTGGTCTTATTCCTATAAAACCACAGGTAAGTTATGACCGATTCATTCTACTGTTTTTCCTATTCCCATCCCTACTCCCTTCCCCAATCCAGTGAACCTCCACTCCTCCCTTCCCTCCACCCCAGTACCCCTGCCTATTGTGAGTCAGCATCCACTTATCAGATAGAACACAAGGCCTTGGTTTGGGGGGATTGGCTTATTTCACTTAGCAAAATAGTCTTCAGTTCCATCCACTTACCAGCAAGTACTATAATTTCATTCTTTATGGCTGAGTAATATTCAATTGTGTGTGTGTGTGTGTGTATTATATTTCCTTTATCCATTCCTCTGTTAAAGGGCACCTGGGTTGGTTCCACAGCTTAGCTATTGCGAATTGAGCTGCTAGGAACATTGATGTGGATGAGTCACTGTAGTATGCTGATTTTAAGTCCTTTGAGTGTATTCTGAGGAGTGTGATAACTGGGTCAAATGGTTGTTCCAGTCCAAGTTTTCTAGGCAATCTCCATTCTGCTTTCCAGAGTGGTTGCACTAATTTGCAGTCCCACCAGCAATGTATTAGTGCACCTTTTCTCCACATTCTCACCAACATTTGTTGTTACTCTTATTCTTGATAATTGCCAGTCTGATTGGAGTGAGGCAGAATCTCAATGTAGTTTTAATTTACATTTCTCAAATTGCTCAAGATGTTGAACATTTTTTCATACACTTTTTGACTATTCATATTTCTTCTTCTGTGAAGTGTCTATTCTTTGACTATTCATATTTCTTCTTCTGTGAAGTGTCTATTCTTTGACTATTCATATTTCTTCTTCTGTGAAGTATCTATTCAGTTCCTTTGCCCATTTAGAATGATGTTGGCCTTGGGATTAGCATATATAGCTATGACAATGTTGAGGTATGTTCCTACTATCCCTAGTTTTTCCTAGTGTTTGAATATGAATGGATGCTGTATTTTGTCAAATGTCTTTTTTTTTTGCGTCTATTGAGATAATCATGTGATTCTTGTCTTTAAATCTATTGATGTGATGAATTATGTTTATTGATTTCCATGTGTTGAATCAACCTTGCATCCCTGGGATGAACCCCACTTGATCATTGTGCACTATCTTTTTAATGTGTTTTTGTATGCAATTTGCCAGAATTTTATGAAGAATTTTTGCATCTATGTTCATCAGAGATATTGGTCTGAAATTTTCTTTCCTTGATGTGTCTTTGTCTGGATTTGGTATCATTTTGTTTCCAATTGTTACTTGCTAATGTATTAGTTCTTGGATTTTTATAATATATTCTTTAGGATTTTTTATGTAAATAATCATGTAGTACAAATAAGTACTCTTTTAATCCTTCCTGATTCCATGGCTTTTTTCCCTTTCTTTTATTTCACTTTACAAGTTAGAGCTTCCTATTGATTATTGAATAGGAGTGGTGAGAATGAATATCCTTGCCCTGTTTCTGATTTTAGGGAGAAAACATTCAAACTTTCACTTTAAATATAACAATAGTTGTAAATTTTTTGGAAATACCCATTTCTGGGTTGCAAAAACCTCCTTCTACTTTTTAAGATTTATAACAAAAGGACATTGAATTTCATTAAATGACTTTCCGCATCTATTGATATGACCATTTGTTTTTCTGTTGCACTGAATTCATACATTGATTTTAAAATGGTGACCAGCCTTGCCTTCCCAAGATAACTCCACTTAGTCACAATATATTGTAGTGGATTGTGGGAAGCCATGGGTAAACTGAGAGACATTGGAGCCATTAGGCAGGGAAGCCTGGTTTGGGGAACTCCCAGTAGAAATTCACAGGTTTGGGAACGCCTAGTTCTAGCTCACCGCTGGAGTTGAAGCATAGCCTCCAAGAGATGGATGCAACTTGTCAAATGCAATCAACCTGTTTACTGTAAGACCCCTGCCACACAAAGAAGCAAGCACCCAAACAAGACTCCTCCCAGTGAAACATTCTCCCTGCCTTTGATGTACTCCCCCTTAAGTAAAGAATAGGGACCTTTTTCAGTTGTTCAGTTCTAGCTCCTATCATGACTGGAAGACCCATCGGGCTCTCCACTTTCTAAAATCTAATTTCTGGCTTTGTTTTATTTCTTACTGATTATTTCAGACTTTTTATTTTCCTTGTTCACACCTCCTGGGCAGGAACCTGCTCTGTCGGGGTTCTGGCCACCCCGACAGTGGATTTTTTAATGTTATGCTGAATTCATGTTTGCTACTTTTTGTTGAGGATTTTAATGTCTTTGTTTAGGGAGATCTTGGTCTTAAATTCTGCTGGGCAGTTGCTATTCCCTCAAAAGATCTAAACATGAGTTTCTAACAAACACACACAAAAAAATCTGCTACCAATGAAGATTTGAAAGACAACCATCAGAAAATCTTGATATGACAACACACCCAATGTGATACAGATCTGGATTGATAATGCCTCTAGGTGATAATAGCCTGTCTTGCAGCTAAAGCTGGAGAAAAATAAAAATGGAATCCTGAAAACTGAAAGCAACATCATTCCCAGTCCTTAGGTTAAACAATACTGGGACCAGGCTATGCTGAGGCAAAGCAAAAATAACCACTTTGCTCAGTCCAGTGCTTACTTGCTTCCAATTTATGGATCAACTTTATTGCTTACTTATCAGAACTAATAATTTGTTTATCAAGATTCTTCAAGGCCCTCATCTTGCTGTGCCCATCAATTCAAAGTTATATCATAAATTCTGTCCCATGCTAACAAGTTACCCACTTTGCAGGACTCATGTCAAAATCTTCCAACCTAAGTAACTGGAAACCCCTAAAACTACTCTTCCATAATTTCCTCATTTCAGGAAATTACCAACAGTTGATGATGTTCTTATCAATAGGCTTGTCTGGTGGCTTATTGGGGGAGTAGAGTTAACTCTGCTATATTTTCCATCCAGACCCTGAATTGCGAGGTAGGCCTTTTTCCCTCAGAAATCTTTCTTGACTGGTTTTCTATTATTAAATAATTAACTCTTTTGGCTTCTCAGAAGTTTATAGAAGACTTTCATCCCCAGGGATCATTGTTTCTGTGGCTCATCTCCAAGCCCTGAGGTCTACAATGGAACACAGATAAATCTTAGAGAAGGTAGAAGAATGATAAAATTATTCATTTTCTTGTTGTTCCACCAGACCATTTTGTTGAAATTACCCTCAAGTGCAAACATATAGGGGAATTCCCTGTCTAACAAAGAGAAATCTACCATCCACTTTTGTAGTCTCTGAAGTCTAGGAGTCAGTTACTTTATGTTTCTCAAACAATATTCTCAAATTCCCAGTCAAAACACTTAACCTACTTCTTTTTCTTCTAGGAGTCACCCATATATTTGTTAAAATAAGTGTCCCTTAAGTTTTTCTGACTTTTGATTTCCTACCTTTCCATCAAATTTCCAGTGACATAGTATGAGACAGCATGAAGTGTTTGGATGATCAGTTGTTCCCTTTTTATATATTTTGTAAATTATTCTAAAGCCCAACTTGTCCACATGTATTCAATCTCATCAAAATTCAGAAAATTTATAATAAGTTTTCACATAAGGTCTTTTTCCCCTCCTAGGACTGCTTCACGGTCTTGGGACCTGAGTCTGTGGAACTGCTGAGCTAAATATGGCCAATTAACTGTATAATATTACTATCCGCTAAACACTGCACTTTTGTGTCTCTTAGAAAAATTGACTTTGGACTGACCTCATTTCAATTTGTTTATTTTATCTAGGAGACCTTGTTCAATACCCAGCTGCTTTCTTCCAGGGATGAGGAGAGAAGGGAAAAGTAGGAGGTCTCTGCTTTTTCTCAATTCCTGTTAAGGCCAGGTTAATATGCCATGAAAAGTCTACTACTGCAGACTGTCTGCCACCATCAGTCACATATTTCATCCTTAAGGAAATGAAGGTGGCTTTCTTGCATTAGGAGCTGCCACTCAGAATAATTTGCTAGGCCCTTCTATCAGGGCAGCAGCTTTCATTGAGAAATGACTGGCACAGAAACTACTCAACACACAATTAAACTTGTTCTCTTCCCTCATAATATCTAGAAAGTTTTAATAATATAATTATTTGAAAAGTTAGTGTTAACTTTCTCCCACTAGAATACATTTTTCACCACGTCAGGAGCCATGTTTGTATGGCTTAGCAAATAACTGGTGCCCTTTGTCTCATGGTAGGCATTCAATAGGACACAGAAAGACCTCAGTAAGGACATTCAATGAGCGAATAAAAGAAACTGCACAAGTACAAAGGAAACCAGTCATCTGTAGGCAATGCTCCCAAAATTATGCTTGTCACCGAGTTTTCACCAAAATGGAGTGCAATTAGAGAAATAAGTAAAATGGAGTCAATTCTCATAACGCTATGCAGTTTATACTACATTATAACCTACTCCTTTGGTATTAAAAAGCTGTACATTGCAATTTATGAAATGGTGGTATTACTAGATAATAGTTTTTAGTGTATGTGATTTTTAAGTTAATATTACTTGGAAAATTTAAATTGGCAACTCTATCTCACTCATCCAACTTCATTTTATTTTAATCATTTTTCTTTTTCATGAAAACTGAAAGCCTAATTTCATTGATCTAAGGCATGTCAAAGTATTATTTTCTAAATATTAAAAACATGACTCTAATACAAATATAGAGTGTACTGATGTCAAAGTTTTTTTTAACTCATTAATGAGAGAATGAGAAAAAAAATGGTAGCACTATTTCAAAGAAGGATATAAGAAATTGAAAGAGAGTTACCAAAAGAAAGAAAACTAAAATAAGATTGCTAATTTAGATACAGGGAAATGGAACCATAATCTTTGGAGGTTATCATTTCCATAGAACAAAAAATCATTTGAATCTCTATCAGAAAAAAAGTGATTCGCAATTTGTCAGTCTTCTCTAAGTTGACATGTAGCTTTATAGAATCTGGGTCTTAATAGATAATAGTAAATAGTAAATCACACAAAACTACCTTTTCACTTAGTGTCATATGACTCTCACCAGCTTGTGAGACAGTCTCTAGTATGAATTGGAAGGTCACACAGTAATATTTCTGACTTAGTTTCTAGTTTTAAATAATTCTATTAAGGGGAACCTTCCTATTATGTTCTGGACATAAGAAGCCCTCCAAAAGTTCCTGTTTTAATGCAGAAGTGTTGGGAGGTGAAGTGATTAGACTGTGAGAGCTGTAACCTAATCAGTCTATCCTAGTTTGAACGGACTGACTGGGTGGTAACTATTGGCAGTTGGGGCAAGGCTAGAGGAGGTGTGTCACTGGGGGAATGCCCTGGAAGTGTTCATTTTTCCTGCAGTCACCTTCACCCTACTTCACTCTGCTACCTGACTCCACCTTGAGCTGAGGAGCTTTCCTTCCCTCGGTCCTTCCACCATGATGTACTGCCTTACTTTGGGCCCAGAGCAATGGACTCAGCCATCTATGGACCAAGACCTCTGAAACTGTGAGCCCCAAATAAACTTTCCCCCTCTAACTTGTTCTTGTTGGGCATTTTGGTCACACAACGCAGAGTAGAATAATATACTGCCTCTAATATTTGAATAGAAATTCCACATGTCTATAGGTGTATACAAATAAATGTGAATTTGTACATTTATAGATATGAAACTAGAAGGAGACAAACAAAAAAAATCCAGTTATTATATCTTGGAAATAACATTATGGGTGTAATAGTTTCCTAGAGATGCAATAAAAAAAAATACTTACCAATTGAGTGGCTTAAATAACAGAAATTTACTGTCTCATGATTCTGGAGCTGGAAGTTCAAGATCATTGGAAGGGCAATGCTTGTCCTGGAGATGCTAGGGAAGGATTGTGTCAGATCTTGGTAGTTTCTTGGCAAGTAGCAGCACAAACTCCAGTGTTCACATGGCCTTCTCCCTGGAGAAAGTCTGTGTCATAATTTCTACTTTTTATAAAGACACTAGTCTCATCCCAGTCCAGTGGGATCTCATCTTAACTAATTACATTTCCAAATAAGGTCCCATTCTGAGGCATTAGGATTTAGAACTTCAACATGTGCATTCAGGAGGAAGGAGACATACAATTCAACCCATAACAATGCGTGATATTTTTTTCTGAGACTTTTCTTCACTTTTTAAATTTTCAGGAAAAATAAATACCAACACCATTTCCAAAAACACTTAAGAACAGTTCTAAAAGTCTGCATTAGTTCCTTGAGACAATCGTAGCAAATAAACATAAACTGGATGACTTAAAACAAAAAAAAAATTGATTCCCATAATTTAGGAGAGTAAGAATCCAAAATCGAGGTGTTAGTGGGACCATAATCCCTGTGAAGGTTTTAGGGAAGAATTTTTCCTATCTTCTGTGGTTTCTGGACATCCCTGGCATTCCGTGGCTTACAGCTTTAATCACTCTACTCCCTGTTCTGTCTTCACATTTAATTATTTTTTTTAACTTTTTTTCTACTTATTTTCTTAGTGGTTGTCCTAGGGTTAATCGTAACTTATCAGAACCAAGTTCTTATTTGTAGCAACTTTATTCCAGTAAGACATAGAAAGTTATTCCTATGAAGAGTACTCACTCATCCCATTTTTGTGCTCTTGTTATACATGTTACATATGTGTATTTCAAACCCAAAAATACATATAATTGCATAATTTTATGTCTATTAAAGAAGCTGAGAAAATAAAAAAGGAAGTATTTATAGACTGTGTTATATTAACCTTATGATTTACCATTTCTGGTATCTTTCCTTGTTTCTGTGCATTTAAGTTACTATCTGGTCTGTCTTCATTACTCCAGTGTAGCTTCGCTCTCACCCGGATTCTTCATGCGATTAATAAATACATGTGTATTTCTATGTATTATAAGTCCACAAGTAGGCTTATCTCTTCTTAAACAATTATATGTAATTGAGTAAGAGAAGAGAGGAGAAGAAATGTGGTTTTATACTATCTTTTATAATTACATAACTACTCTTACCAATGTGCTTTATTTTCTCATATGAACTCAAATTACTTACTCAGGTCACAGAAAGTTCTGTTGCCTTCTTTCTCCTCCTTTATGTGGGTCATACTTCCCTGTTTCTTGGAATGTCTCACTATTTTTGGTTGAAAACTGGACATTTAGGTTACATATTGTAGAAACTGTGGCTAGTTATTGCCTTCCACCTGCTCTGGAACTTGTTTTTACTGCTCTTTGCTTGTTTATTTGTTTATGACTTTAGTAGACAATTTTTCCCTCACACTTGAAACTTCTATTTTAGTAAGTTTTTCAATGCTATAACAAAATATTTGAATCCAGGTACTTAATAAAGAAAAGAGGTTCCTTTAGTTTACAGTTTTGGAGTATGAAAGTCCAAGATTGGATGACCCCTTCTGCTGAGGGTACTCTTGGCTACATCACATTATGGTGAATGGCTCAAGGTGGGAAGGAATGATCACCAGCAGGGAGAGGCCAGTCTTGCTCTTTTATAAAAAGTCATTCTCTGAAGAACTAACTCACCGCATCAGAACTACACTGATTTCCTCCAAGGGTAATGCACCCAATGACCCAATCACCTTCCACTAGTCTACATTTCTTAAAAGTTCTACCACCTTCTAATTACAACTGAAGACCAAGCTTCCAACTTACGAACAGTTGGGGGACACCATCAATCCAAACCATAACACTCTCTGACATTGCTCTTCAGAGACACAGCCTGGAGCATACACAGTCACCCCAACATGACTGTGGCTTTTAAGCAGAACACTCTTTGACAGTCTCTTTCCCTGATCATTCTGTGAAGCTGTCTGTCTAACATTGTGCTATTTTTGGCTAATTGTTCTAATTGTTAGCTGATTGATCTGTTGCTTTTGGCATGCCCTTAGACATAAGTAATTTCACTAATTGAATTTGGACCCCTTTCGCAGGATACTTTAGGAGGACAGTTTTTTTTAGTTTTTTTTCCTGGTCCCACAGAGGGGTCTTCTTAACTACATTTTGCTAGTAAACTAGCTGACCTGTGGTTTATGTTGTTACTCACATACATGCACCAACCTCCTCTTAATGAGCTCTGTGTTCTTATGGATTGTCTCTTTCCCTGGGAAAAAAGGTCTCTGAGCCAATTGCTCTGGGTATGGAGGAGTAGGGGCATTATCCCCTGGTAGTCTCAATTTTCCTCTCCTGTTATGGAAATTCCACCCTTGTAGTCAGTTGCGGTCAGTATTCTTAGCCTTCCTTGTCTGGGCAGAGCCCCTTCCTATGAGTTGTGACTAGGTGGATGAAGGGCACCCGGATCACACCCGGGCACTCTTACTCACACTCACAAAGAATTTGGCCTCTGCAACTCACAGTTGGAGTATGAAAAATGCTGGAAGCCTGTCCCTCCCTGTGAGATACTATCTTCCTTGATTGGCGTTTAGGAGAGGAGTCTCACTTTTTGGATACACCCATCTGGAAGGAAGTTTCAGGCAAGTTGCCCTGGGGGTAAGGATAAGGGAACAAGTCAGATCAAGTACTACAGAGTACTTGATACAGAGTACTTGCTATTCCTAACTGGATTTAGTAGACTTTCTCAAATAAATGTTCCTTCATTTGCTGCATACCCTTAACATGAGTTCAAGAGACTTGAAATTGTTGGGTTTAAAAGATAATAAATGTCCCTAGTTACACTTACTTTGTTGTAGAGCAGGGCCACAAAACTTGTGGCTGTCATTCCTGATTTCTCCATTGTAAGTTTCATTTGCAAATTAGATGTGATGTTAAAATTGGAATGAGTAATTTTTCACCAATTAAGTTGTTGTGACTTAAGTTGTTGTGCCTTTTTCAACTGGAAATATTTTAAAGTGGACAAAATAATATTTCATACTTAACTTTTATCTTCTCACATCATCTGAGTGCTAATATTCAATAGAAAATGATTATCAAAATGTTTGAGGGCTGGGATTGTGGCTCAGTGGCAGAACGCTTGCCTCACATATATGAGGCACTGGGTTCGATCCTCAGCACCACATAAAAAATAAAGGTAATAAAATAAATACTAAAAATAATAGTAAATAAATTAAAAATAGTATTGAAAAAAGTTTAAGATTCTACATGCTTATAGTATTTTAAAATATTTTTCATAATTTTTTTAAAAAACCTATGTATAAAATCAAAACTAGACATCTATTGGGAGGCCACTGAAAGTGAATATTAATGGAGATCTAGATCAAAAATAAAATTTACCTGTTGTGTCAATCCAAATTCAACTATAATATATCTTTGAATATTCTTTAATATCAGTAACAGCCAATTCAGTTCATTAAGACTTCACATCAGAGTGGGATGTCATGGTCCAAATAAATATTTTGCTATGACATTTGTCAATTCATTTAATATATTAGAAGTGATGTCAATTTTAAAATATATGAAATTTCATTTAAGATTTGTATTCTAATGTGAAAGTAGAAAAATGCTTAAGGACACGTGCCTATTTGTGTTTTCATTTATCGGTATTCCCTGTGATGTGCCAAATGATTGTCAGATTACAAAATGTGACATCTATAAATATGCTTTAATTACTCATTCAGTTCAATCATTTAGTCAACAAATACTTAATTAGTAAATATGGAGCTAGGGGATATCAGTGTATGGGATAGACAAGGTCCCTGATATCTTGGAAGTTATATTCTAAGAACCTAGACTTCAAAGAACAGATAAATGTAGGGATGTGTTATATATTGTCCTGGTGCTATAGTACACTGTTCAGATGCCCTGTCAAGACAAAGCCACTCTTTTGCAAGCTGCTGGGTGTATTGGCTGCAGCTACCTCATAGCTACACCTCTCTCCCAGAATTGCCCTCTGTCAAAGGGAACTGCCTTGTTCAAGATTACAATTCCTCCCCTAGGGCAGCTTGCTCCAATTGCTAGTTAAAGCCAAATATGAAGACCTGTTACCTTTGCATCCATTTGAGAGTAATTCAAAAGCTGTATCAGCTCCAGACAACCCCAAAGGATTTTTCAAGACTTCTCTTATAATTTTATCACAGTGGAATTTTTGTCTCTGCCCAGTCTTCTTCCTGTATTTCCTTAAAGGTGTTGTTTCTGAGGATATGTCCCAATATCCTACACACAAATCTCTATTTCCCATCTGTTTCTAGGAAAATTCAACCTAAGATGATAGGTACCAGATATGGTCTCAGAAAGTAGATGAAATTTTTGAACTGTCTCACCTCCTGCTGAATGCTGGGGAAAGCTGAGGTCAGTTGGAGAACCTAATTATAACGGTAGTGAAGCTTCAGAGAAGGTTGAACTGCTAACCCCAGCAGCTCTGCTACAACACAGAAAAGGCTCCAATTAGGAACTAGGACCCTAGGACTAGAGATATCTGGGTCAATACACTTGAGAACATTGAAACCCAAATATAACTGAAGCTGACGGGTCAGGAGAAATGTCTCACCCCTCCTTGTTAAAGGTTAACCTATGCCTCTTGCTTGCGGATTATGCAGTAATCTATTCTTGAAAGACAACACATTGCCTGCTCAGGAAATGCCCCCACCTACCTCCTAGCCACTAAACACTCAGTGAGGGTCAATTCTCAGCTTAACCCACCTGAGGAATTTCTAGACTGCTAAATAAGGGACAGGAACGATTCACTAAAAGAGTGCAGGGATACCCACACAAACTGGTAGGAGCAAAGAATGTATATATGACACAGGAAAATGAGGTTGCACGGTTAAAGAATACAAAATATCAAGATGCACAGGAGAGAGTTGGGAAGTATCTTCCCATAATACACAATTTAATATCCTAACAAAGACCTTAAGAGATGGAACTAATACCTGCTAGGATATTTCTTGGCAGCTGGAAGAAAGCTATGGCCCATACTACATGCAATACTAGGTCTATTTGTTCAGGAAGGTGAGGAAGAAATCAAAAGGCTCCCAGCAGAAGCGGACAAGAATGGACATACTTCCCAAAGTGACACTTCTCAAAACAACCACCTGCAAACTCTGTGCTATGGAAGGACCCAGAGAACACAATATTTACCAAGGAAATAAGAATGTGCTTGTGAGAAGGGCAATAACATCATTGTAAATCTCAGTTGTGGCTGTTCCCTTTGGGTCACGATGAAATATAAGAGATGCTTTTAGAGAACCAGGACCTTAGTGGCAATGGAGATGATAGGATTAGGGAATATCAGTGGTCAGATGATAAAACTTTATTGGCAGAAGCAAGATGAGAATAATTGCCACAACAAACAGAAAGGTTAAAAAGGAAGCAAAGAGGGCCTAATTTCTAGGCAATTATGGAGAAGGTCTGTAAAACATATTTGCAAGTGCAGAATAATAAGAAAAAACCATTGATAAATATGCCCATAATCAAAAGTGATCAATAGTTGCTTAGCAAAAGTTTGGGACCAGCCACCTCAACAGAAATTCACAATCCTTTATCAGGTGTTCAGATCCAAGTCAATTCTCAGATCTAAAACTCACTGACTGAAGCTGGGTTCCCACGAAGTAGGAATCCAGAACAGCACAGGAAATGTGTACAATAGTGGCCCTACCCTGTCAGTAAAGATTTTAGGGGACAAGTCTGAGGAGCAGACTTTTTTAGGAAAAAAAAAAATTAAAAAGCAAGATCTGAGGCACACCAAAACACGGATTTTAAAGTAAAGGGCAGGGCTGGGGATATAGAAAAAAGTTTAGAGGCTAGGAATATAGCTTAGTAATAGAGTGCTTGTCTACGGCGCGTGCATGCAAACTGAAGATGGATTGCTGTTGTACCACATCCCATCCAGGGCCAGTCTGTACTTTAGTTCTCTTGGGCTACTATAACAAAGTTCCACAAACTGGGAGACTTAAAACAACAGAGACTTTCACAGTGCTGGAGACCCAAGTCCAGGTGTTGTCAGGGTCCTACTCTCTCCAGGAACTCTAGGGAAAAATGCCTCCTTACTGTTTCTAGTTTCTAGCTTCTAGCTTCCAGCTTTTGTCATTGTTAGCAACCCTTGACATTCCTTGGTTTGAGGCAGCATAACGCTAATCTCTACCTCTGTCTTCATCTGGCCTTCTTCCCTCTGCATGCGTCTGTATTACCTTTTTTCTTATAAGAACACTTGACAATGGAATCAGAGCTGCCTTAATCCAGTGTAAACTCCTCTTAATGATCACATCTGCAAACACCCAATTTCCGAATAAGGACACATTCACAGGTAGCAGGGGTTAGGACTTCAACATGACCTCTGGAGAACAGAATATAACCCACAACACCCTCAACGGTGAAATGAGAGGAGAATGACAGTGCACTTGGTCATCCACTTAGGATGTAGTAAGAAAAATGGCCCAAGCTAAGGATATACGCACTCTTAAATTCAAGGTGAGAAATCTGGCTGGTTGGACAGGGATCTGGAAGGGGCAAGATTGGAAGGTCAAGTACAAAAACATGTACTCATGATGAAGAGGCATGTGACTGGACTGTCAAGTTGCACAATGAGGGTTACAAAGACTGGCCCCTTTTCTCAACTTAGCAACAATCGTAAATAGCCAACCCCACTTCAAATTAAGGATATAGAAGTGAATTTGGAGAAAAAGGGACTAATTTCGGATGTTTTAGGAGTATAGCATGTAGGACTTGCTATCACCCAGCATCTGTATGAACATCCAACACAGGGCAAGTATTAAACAAACGAAATGGATGAATAAATGATTCTTAAGTTTTGACTCCTGGTCTTGGAAAGATGCGGTACCATCATCTATTGAACTAGGGAAGGCTGAGGAGAAAACCGCTTTAATGAGGTGAAAGAGGAATTAAAAGAGCTTCCTACATGCTGAATCTCTCTTACTTCAGGTTTTCTCTGGCATTTTAAGAGCCTCCTGGGCCACATGTAGGTACAAACTAAAATATTAGAAATACACTCTCAACCAGTGAGGGCTGTGTCACAGCTAGTAGGTAAATGCCTCAGCCTCCTGCCCCCAGTGAAATAATTCTGGGGCACATTTCACACTTTCTCAGAGAATCCCCAACGGGGCAATGGGACAGAGCTCCCTTTGAACATAATGGTAACCAGCTCATGAACATATTCTTCATTATCTTATCTCACTTTCACTCACCTCCTTACTTGTGTTGCCTGGAATCCCCTTCCAAGTTAATAATTTCCATAGCCTTTGGTTGCAGAGGATATATAAACTAAGACAAATAATAGTGGCAATAACAGCAGAGCTTGATCCGCAGATCACATTTACCTAAAATTTTCTCCCTTTTCTGTCCATCAAAATTCATATTCTTTAAAACCCAGATGAAATTCCATCCTTTTTCTCTGGAAATGTTATCTGATAAGCATTTTGGAGTCAATTTCTCACTTGTTGTACCTTCCTGGGCTCAGGACACTTTTCTTGCCCTGATGTACATACAGTGTACATCCCTAGTTCTCAAACCAAACATATCCCTTCTCTTTTTCTCTAGATTTATTTCCTCTGGGGCTGACATGAGTAGGGATTTCCATTTCTTTGAACTAAGGATTTGGAGATTTGAAGTTGAATGTGGAGGAAGGAGACCATCTGGGCATGTAATCTGTGCAAAACACACAGAGCAGCTTACATTTGAATTCTTCTCTGAGGACAAACACTACAAATAATGATAGATAACAGTATATATATATTTGTCCTATGCATATATCTCCAAGGGTAGAAAGACTTGGTCAAGGGAATGAGGACTAGCCATGCTATGCAGGCTCCAGAGCTGGCCTATCTTAGAATAGGGTGTCCCCTGCCCCGGCTCCTGTACTTTGGTCCCTTGCTCCAGTGGGAAGGGATCACATAAATATCCTGTCCATATTGGGCCCCTTGATGCTGACAGCCACTTCCCAGCCTGGTTCCAATTGGCCTGGCCTGTTTGCCACTGGGACCTGAATGACCAATCTTCTTCCTACCAAGGCTCCTGGAAGAACTAAATGAAGTCATGAGTGTAACATGCTCCTGCATGGTAGGTACTCAGTAAGTGGTCCCCTTTCCCAAGGCCTGAACCTTGATCTCTGGGTTGAGGATGCTACCTGTGGGTTATCAGTTCCCTGGGGTACAGGTGCACATTCAGGTGTGTAACTAAATGTGTTTCCATGACTAGGGATGAACCTGTGTAATCAAAGTTCCTGTGTCCATGTTCCTGGTATGTGTAGAGTTGTGCAATAAGGGTGTGTGCCTGGGTGTGCCTGTGTGTCAGGGAGGACAAGAAATGCAAGTGCATGTGATTTAGTACTGGTGTGTGCCTGAAGGCAAGTGAGTTCTGAGTTGCCAGCAATTGTTGGGGTGACTATAGGTAGAGTGTAAGTCTGTGAGTATCAAGGGCACGAGCAGGTAAGTGTAAGGATGTGTATCTGTGAGAATGAGCAGCTAAGCAAGAGGTGAGTAGGCAGCCTTGTACATCCTACCCTGACTTCCAGAGTCTGTTTCTCTTTCTCTTTGCTCAGGCCAGCAGCCAGATGGCCAGGCCCATTGGGCAGGCCAGGGGTGGCTTGAAGGATAAACAAACTGCTGTGGAGTTGGAGCATGTCTGTAAGGCTGTGCTCCTTCTCTGCCTGCTGTATACTTCCTTGTGGTCATCATCCTGTACTTTGACATCTATGCCCAGCACCTAGTCCTCTTGAGCCATTCAGTGCCTGCAGCCCTGCCTGTGCCCTCCACCCAGCAGCCAGCAACAGTACCAACTACTGTCTGTCCAACACCAATGCCCCCACCTCTGGGCTCCCTGAGGTCCCCAGTGCCTGGCTTGACCCCACAGTTCCTGCCCTGCCACCATGTCCTAACTCACCACCTAGTATTGGTGAGCCTGTCTATATTGAGTAGGGCCTGTCTATAGGGGTGGGAAGAGGGTCTTACTAGTAGAAGAATAGAGTTCTGAACCATGGGGGTGCCAAGGGTCCAAATCCATTCAAACAGGGATGTTTCTGGAGTTCCATTCCTCACCTCAGGTAGATGGTGTCCCTGGATTCTGGCAAAAGCCCTGATTCTTGACATTGTCCTTTCTGCTGTGGGCTGACTGCTGATCAAATTCACCTCACCCATGGTGCAGAGGGAGACCTAGGTGTGCTCCTGGGTAGCCACTACATACCACCTGACTGTACTCAAGCCCAGACAGTGACAGTCACCATCCCATTTAGACACTGGGAGCATCACTTACAAGAACGGCTCCACGATGTGGAGGCAGTAGCACCTGTGAGATGGCACCTATGTCATCAACCAGCATGGTGAGGACATCTTCAACCCAGCCAAGCTGCTCAACATGGGTTTCCTAGAGGCCTTGAAGGAGGATCCTGCTTAGGACTGCTTCATCTTCAGCAATGTGGACCTGGTCCTGGTGGATGATCACAATCTGCACTGTGGCAGCAAGCAGCCCCACCACTTTGCCATTGCAATGGACAAATTTGGTTTCTAGCTGCCCTATGCTGGCTACTTTGGAGGTGGGTTGGGCTTGAGCAAGGCCCAGTTCCTGAGATTCCATGGCTTCCCAAAGAGTACTGGGGCTGGGGTGGTGAGGATGATGACGTCTTCAACTGGATCCCCGTGACTGAGATGAAGATCTCACACCCTTACCTGTGAATAGGTGGCTACCATGTGATCAAGTATGTCAGAGACCAGCATAATGAGCCCAACCTCCAGAGGTTTACCAAGATTCTAGACATGAAGCAGGTCAGGGAGGTGTCTCAGCAACTTATTCACCAACATTGCAGTGGACATTGGGTGGCCCATCATGGCCCCCTCAAGACTAACACTCATGGATAAAGCCTCTCAGTGCCAAGGATTGCCTGCCAGAGACCTGACCTACCTGGCTGATAGCTGTTCTGTAAGGGACCCCTAGGATTGAGACTAGACTGTTCTCTGAGGGTCTTCAGTAGACCTGCCTGCTGCTCCTAAAAGTTTAGAACCTGCTTTAAGAGGCTTCTAATACCTTTTCTTACCCTACTCCACAGCCAAGCCCCCCTTACTCTCAGGGTCAGGCCAGTCCCTGCACTGCCTCATGAAGTAGCCTAGGCTAGGTCACTCCACCTCTCTGTGCATCAGTCCCCATCTCCACGGCCTTGAGTTCCCTAGGACCTAGGGGGCAGTGTCTCTTCTAGGGGGATTTCTCAGACCTGGGGATCCCCCATGCTCCTAGGGGAGGGGAAACCTTTCTCATTTAAGATTGTAGGGGCAACCTTTGGTACATTCCTTGCTGAGAAGCAGCCCTAGGAGGAAACCAGAGGGGATGCTGAATTGTCACCTGGGATCTTGGAGTTTGGCCTTTGCATGGGGGGTACAAGGGGAGCCTGGATCAGTCAGTCTGCTTCTTGCCTCCCTGTCTCAGAGAGGAGGCGAAACCCCAAAACTGGCTTGAATTTGTACATTGCACAGAAACTTGTGAGGCTTTGGTCAAAAACATAAATGGATCAAGAAAGAAAGAGAGAGAGAAAAAAGAGAAAAGAAAGAAAGGAGGGAGGGAGGGAAGAAGAGAAGAAAAAATACAGACTTGGTCAGAGCCTTCCTCCTCCCAGTGAATCCCTAAAGGATGTACCCAATGTAGAAAAAAAACAATATAGAGAGCTCTGGATACTTGGGCTGCCTACCTATAGCCTTAACCTCCAGCCCTAAGTCTCATGATATATCACTTTCTCTAAAAGAGGAGACTGAAAAGGTGAACCGTGGAACATACATATAAAAGAAGGAGAAAGAAAACCTTGGGTGAGAGGATCTTGTCATGTGGGAGTGGGCCCTGGGTCCAACCATATAGAAAGGAGGACACCATTGCCCTAGGTGCATGTATGATTGCAGGAATGGTGTGACTCTGCTTCACATACAGAGAAGCGAAAACTCTGCTCCATTTGTGTACAATTAATCGAATGTCATGTATAGATTTCTAATGTCATGTATAGCTTCCTAATGTCATGTATAACTGATTAGAACTAATATAAAAAAATTGACATCAAGTTAAAGCTTCCTTTAAAAAAAGAGAGAGAAAAAAAAAGAGAAGCTTTCACCAATGTTCAGAGAGGGCTGTGGCAGTGGTCTGTCCACTTTCTACTGAAACAGAGCAGAATAGGGAAGACACTCACAGGAACACACTCACAGGACCTCGCAATACAATACATGCTGACAGCAGTCTTCCAAGCAACTGGACCCAATTCAAGTACTTGACTCTAACTGTCCAGATTAACAATCCCTCTCTTTTGGAAAAATTGCAAAATAGAGGTGAAAATGAAGAGCAGACAGCTCAAGTGTCTGCCTCTTGTAGAAGACCACACATCTCACCTGTTGTATCCATTGTTCCTAAAAATACAATCCAACCTCACATCACCTCATTTTATTTTTGGCTCAAAAAATAAATCTCCATAGAATCTTCTCTTCTCAGGCATACTATAAAATTCTAAAGGGAAAGAACTGTCATCTATTTCCTTTGTAGTCTCCATTACCCTAGGTACATGTATGATTGCAGGAAGGCTGGGGATGTGAAAGAAAGAAAGAAAATTCTTTGGATAATAATAATTATAGCAGTTATATTTATTGATGACTTTCTATTTTCTTGGTATTGTTTTAAGTGCTTTACATGATTAGCTAATTTAATCCTCACAACAGTCCTATAAGGCATATACTATCTAAATTCCCATTTTAAAGATGAGGGAATTGAGACTCAGCTCAAGTAACTTTCCTAAACTCTTAGAGACAGAAAGTAGCAGAGACAAGATTTGAATATTCATCCTATACTGCCTGGAAAAAAATGTGAAATTTACAGAGGAAGAGAAGATGACAGGGAGGGGTAGTCAACAACATGGGGAATATATTAGTCAAGGTTCGGCTAGAGGTACAAAACTCATAGAAGATGCATGCAAAAGTTTTAAAAGATTTTTAGATAAAAAATTGACATGCAATTCTAGAAGCTGGCTCAGGTCTGAGGTTTGTGGGACAGATAGGAAAAGATGATTGATGGAAGGGAAAATAATTGCAGGCCCAGTAGCTGTTTCCACTTCCTCCCTCAAGGAAGGCCTAAGCCTTTTAAAGGAGTTCCAGCTGAAAGTCAGGACAACCTAGGATAATCTCCAGGATTATTAACTTAAATTCAGTTGATTAGGACTTTAATCACAAAAGTACAATCTCTTCACACCAGCACCTAGATTAATGTTTGTATGAGAAAACGTAAGTAAAGTGTGATGTTGCAATATCACCATCCTTCAACTCTCCCCCCAAACAGAGCTTTTGCATCCAATCTTAACCAGGAACAGGCTAGGAAGGGAATTCTGAGGAGTATTGTTCAGCCTAGCCAATTGACACATCACAAAGCCATCACAGGCTGCAAGGAGATTCTATAAGGCATGAACCAAGGGTTAGATGGGGTGACAGCCAAGGCAATACCAAGGCAAGAACACAGAAGAGACTAAACACTCATGGCTTCTTTTAAAAAGGTAATTGAGATGGGAGTGAAATCCTAAAACCCCCATGGGGACTCCAGTGCAGGACATTAATGGCAAATGCTATGTTTTTGAGATCTGCTGGGTTGGGAAGGAGCTACAAGATCTGGTACATGGAAAGCCTGAGAGTCCAAAGGATAGGAGCAGGGGATGGGGTGAGCTCCACGGATAGAAATGAAACAGATGAAGAGCTCAGTGTTTCCAACACATTTCATGTGAGTAACCAAATGGCCTACGCAGCCCTTGATAGTCACTAGTGGAAGCAGCTGTATTCCGTAAAGTCACCACAAACAATGAATTAACAAGTCTTGAGACAAGGCCCCTAAGGGAAGTTCAGGGTCAGACCCCTGTGAACCCTGCTCATAATATTTTCATCATCCGCTCAGGACATGACTGTGTCATGCTGTGTTTCTGTTTAAAAGCACCTTGTTCAGCATGCATGGTTGATTCCTTAGCCCCTGACTTGTGACCAACAGCACTATTACACATAGCTGATCAAAAATCATCCAACACAAGTATTCCTCCATGAGACACACCCCAGACTTCCTGTGCGCAGAAACTCTGAGCAGACTTCAGTACAATTTAATTTAAATAAATTATCAAACTACATTTGATAACTTATTTAAATAGCAAAATCACTTACAGAAAGTACCAAAATGCAAAAAAATAAATAAATAAAACAGGCCATCAAATAGACCACAGAAGGGACAGTTGTTTTCAGTATGATAGCTGAAACAAGAAGGCAGAGAATCACCTTGTTTAACCTCAGCTGGGATGTTCACGTCAGGGGACTCCGATTTTCCACTCTTCTGTTCATGTCCAAGAATGACTGGAAAAGCACCCCAAGTGTTAATTTTAGATTAAAAAAAAAAGTTTCACCACGTATGTAAATTTGCAAATGTAGAATCTGAAAATAATGAGGACCAACTCTAGGTATGAAAATTTACTCTCAGATTAATGTGAACGGTTAGAGAGTCCCAACACTTGACACTGTTTATGATTCCATCCTAGACAGATTTATGATTAGGTCTCCAGCATGCCAAGCAGGAAGATCAAGCAAGCAATCCATTATCCATGCTTTTCAGGACTCAGGGCATCCCGACATTGAAACTCCTTGGCTTAAAGTCTGCTGACCTAGAGTTTTTGTGGTTTACATTTAACCACAGAGGCCACTCTGCTTTGGAGTTGGGGCCTGTGGTTCGCTGCTTCTTATTTAGTTTATTTTCTCTATGCCTACCCTTTCTCCACTGTAGCTGGACAAACAGCAAGTGCTCGATTGTCCTGCTCTCATCAAATCTTACTCTGTGTGCAATAAGAAGACAACTTCTGCTGAATCCACATGTGTGCAGCAAAGGAAACTGGTGGAAAACACTCTCAGACTGGCAGGTCCCCCTAAATGTCTCAGCTCTATTTTCAAGTGCTAACCAGCAATTCCAATTTCTCTACTCCACTCCTGTTCCTCTCCTAGACAACTATTTCACACTTTCCTCCTCTCCCAAGATGTCAGATCACTATTTAGCCCATTAGAATTGTTATGACTGCTTGCTTGTGACTGGAGATCATTCTGATAGGAACTGGACTGAACTAGAACATCATGTTCCTTATCCTCAATCTCTGCTGTTGAATCTATTTCCTCTGTGACTGAGAAAAGAGAATTAATCAGAACAGAATTTCTATACCTTCCCAACATGACACCTACCAATTTCCGGCATCTGTACTGATATCCCTGCTCTCCCTTCCATTAAAATGAATGAACTGTCTCTCTGACTTCTTTCCAAAACCAGCTCCTCCTTGTGCCTGGGACCCCACCTTTTCCCATCTACTTCAGGATATCACTCTAGCAATTATCCTTGCTTGCCTCACCATCATCAGATGCTCCCTGTATACTGGATAATTCCCCCCCAAATATTTTTATTTTTCACAACTTAAAATGAAAACAATCATTCGACTATTTCCCTCCAGTTGCCACTCATTTCTCTGTTTCCCCTTTTTAAAAAGCTATTGAGAGTTGTGTTTACTATCCTTCAATTCCTCTCCTTTAATTCTTATTTGCTTATACTCGAGAGGAGTTTTTATTTCAACCACTTAACCAAAACATCTCCGACTAAGAAACCTAACATTCAGTAGTCAGTCCTCAGTCCTCTCCTTATCTGGGTCACTTGACATTATTAACACTTTCCTCTGAACACATTTCCCTCTCTCTGGCTCCTCCCTCTCCTGAGTCATTGCTCTAGTTCTTTGTTTGTACCTGATCTCTAAACACTAGCATGTCTTATATCTCAATCTTTGCCTTTCTTCTTTATACTCTATCTTCTTCTCTGCTCTTGTCCATCTCATCTTCTTCATGGAGTTGAGACTCCCAAATTCGGATCTACAGTCTAAATCTCTCCCTTCGATTCTAGAATCCAACTGCCTACAGCCATCTTCACTTGCTTTCTAATGACATCTCATGGTCCAAATAGGAACTTTTGATTTGCCCCATGAACCGACTCCTCCTGTATTCTCTCTCCACAAGTTTCAACTAATCCATTAAACTAATCCCTTCAAATGTACCAGTGTGTGGCCCCTGCTCCCCACCTCCAGGCCTTGTCTATACTAGAGCCCGTTGTTCACTCTCTGCCCTACTTTGTTGCACTGATTCCGGACAGACAGGTCTCTTTGCCTCTGTCCTTCACTTCTGGCATACCCAATGCATCCAGGGCCAGTATCATCAGCATGTGGCCCCTACAGTTACACAGGGCCCATCACTCAGAAGGACTCAATGTGCAGTTGAAATGGTTTTTTTCTTGAAATTCTTTATAATTTTTGAACAAAGAGTCTCACATTTTCATTTGGCACCACGTCTCCCAAATTATCTTGCCAGTCATGAATATACCCAAACAAGCCTTTAAAATTATAACCCAAAACATATCACTTCTCTACAGTGGTTTCCACCCTCATTATAAAATGCAGTCTCTACAATAGACTCCAGGGACCCAGGTGACATCTCTCCCCACCTGTCACCTCTCTGATCTCATCTTCTACTACTCTAGCTTACATACTCCTCAATGTTTCCCAAACATACTAACTCTTTCACTTCCATACTCTTGCTTAAACATTGAATGACTTGCTCTCATGTTTTCTTCAAGCCACATTAAAGGTGGGGCTTTCCATTTGACAACATACAGCACCTTTTCATTTCAAAACATTAGAAAAACTAGGGATAGTAGGAACATACCTCAACATTTTAAAAGCTATCTATGCTAAACTCAAGACCAACATCATTCTAAATATAGAAAAAATGGAAAAAAAATCCTTCTAAAAACTAGAACAAGACAGGGATGCCCTCTTTCACCACTTTTATTCAACATATTCCTTGAAACTCTAGGCAGAGCAATTAGACAGACAAAAGAAATTAAAGGGATACAAACAGGAAAAGAAGAACTCAAACTATCATTTTTTGCTGATAACGCTATTCTATACTTAGAAGATCCAAAAAACTCAACTGGAAAACTTCTAGAATTAATCAATGAATTCAGCAGAGTAGCAGAATATAAAATCAGTACTCATAAGTCAAATGCATTTCTATACATCAGTGATGAATCCTCTGAAAGAAAAATTAGTTAAACTACCCATTCACAATAGCCTAAAAAATTATCTTGGGAATCAACTTAACAAAAGAGGTGAAAGACCTCTACAATGAAAACTACAGACCACTAAAGAAAGAAATTGAAAAAGACCTTAGAAGATTGAAAGATCTCCCATCCTCTTGGATAAGCAAAATTAATATTGTCAAAATGTCCATACTATCCAAAGTGCTATACAGATTCAATGCAATTCCAATCAAAATACCAATGTCATTCCTTATAGAAATAGAAAAAAGCAATCATGAAATTCATTTTGAAAAATAAGAGACCCAGAATAGCCAAAGCAATCCTTAGCAAGAACAGTGAAGCAGGAGGCATCACAATACCGGACCTTAAACTAGATTGCAAAGCTATAGTAACAAAAAACACCATGATATTGGCACCAAAATAGACAAGTAGACCAATGGTACAGAATAGAAGACACAGAGACAAACCCACATAAATACAGTTATCTCACATTAGACAAAGGCACCAAAAACATACATTGGAGAAAAGATACCCAACAAATGGTGCTAGGAGAACTGGAAATCCATATGCAGCAAAATGAAAATAAACACTTAATCTCTCACCATGCACAAAACTCAATTCAAAGTGGATCAAGGACCTAGGGATTAGTCCAGAGATCCCGTGCCTAATACAGGAAAAAGTAGGCCCAAATCTCCATCACATCAGATTAGGCCCCAACTTCCTTAACAAGACTCCTAAAGCACAATAAATAAAATCCAGAATTAATAAATGGAATGGACTCAAACTAAAAAGCTGCTTCTCAGCAAAAGAAACAGTCAGTGAGGTGAAGGGAGAGCCTACATTTTAGGAGCAAATTTTTGCCACATGCACGTCAGATGGAGCACTAACCTCAAGGATATATAAAGAACTCAAAAAACTTAACACCAAAAAAACACAAGCAACCCAATCAATAAGTGGGCAAAGGAGCTGAACAGACATTTCTCAGAAGAAGATATACATTTGATCAACAAATATATGAAAAAATGTTCAACATCTCTAGTAATGAGAGAAATGCAAATCAAAACTACTCTAAGATTTTGTCTCACGCCAGTCAGAATGGCAATTATCAAGAATACAGACAACAATAAATGTTGGCAAGGATGTGGGGGGAAAGGCACACTCATACATTGCTGGTAGGACTGCAAATTGGTGCAACCATTCTGGAAAGGAGTATGGAGATTCCTTTGAGAACTTGGAATGGAACAATCATTTGACCTAGCTATCCCACTCCCCAGTTTATAACCAAAGGACTTAAAAACAGCATACTATAGTAATGCAGCCACATCAATGTTCATAGCAGCTCAATTCACAATAGCTAAACTGTGGAGGCAACCTAGATGCCCCTCAATAGATGAATGGATAAAGAAACTATGGTATATATGCATGATGGAATATTACTCAGCATTAAAAGAGAATAAAATTATGACATTTGCAGGTAAATGGATGGAGTTGGAGAATATTATACTAAGCAAAGTAAGCCAATCCCAAAAAACCAAAGGCCAAATGTTTTCTCTGATATGTGGATGCTGATCCATAATAGGGATGGGGGAGGCATGCAAAAAATGAAGGAACTGTGATTGGGCAAAGGGGAGAGAGAGAGGAGAGGGTGCTTAGGGGCAGGAAAGATGGTAGAATGAGATGGACATCATTACCCTAGGTACATGTATGACTGCACATATGGTGTGATGCTACATCATGAACAACCACTGAAATGAAAAGTTATGTTGTAATTTTGTGCAATGAATCAAAATGCATTCTGCTGGCATATATACCTAATTAAAATAAATAAATTAACTTTTAAAAAGTGGGACTTTCTCTGATCACTCTAAATAAAATAGAAACCCACATACAGCGCTCCACACCCTGTAATTCTCTACCTACTTTATCCTGCTTTATTTTTTACTACAGGCCTTTTCACATATGAAAAAATGTTCAACATCTCTAGTAGCTGAGATCATGTTTGCCTAATTATTAATATCTAATCTTTCCATCAGATAGAGTGGCACACACCTGTAATCCTAGAAGCCTGTAAGGCTAAAGCAGGAGGATGACAAGTTCAAGGCCAGTCTTGGAAACTTAGTGAAACCCTGTCTCCAAGTAAAAAAAATAAAAAGGGCTGGGGGTGTAACTCAGTGGTAAAGTGCTCCTGGTTCAATCCGTAGTTGGAACATCTCTTAGCTGCTTTGTACACCAGAACATGCTTGGGTAGGATGCGGAACTCCCCAGACCTTCTTTCCAGGGATTTCTGGGCCACCAACCACTAGACACTAGTGCCCAACATGTCAATGAACTAAGGCAAAAGGCTGAATCCTCAAGTATACTTTCACAGGGTCTTGCACTTTATATTTGGATGGCAAGGTAACATTGGCTCTCCCGTGTGGCCTCCAATGCCCCCAAGGGTAGAGAGAGGCTTTGGAGTGTCAAAGGTCTATGCTTCGGGGAATGGTTGTGGGTTCCACACAGTCCTCCTAATGTGTTTCTGGTGTTCCCAGCTCCACGAGCAGTCACAGGCAACTGCTTACTGTCCCAAGCTCCAGCAGCTGACCTAATAAACCAGACTCCAAAGGGAAGCATCCTCCATTGCCACCCAATCCATGGTCCAGTCTCCCACCACAGAGAACTCTTAATGAGTTTATGTCCATGTGCCTACCTCTTCCCAGCCATATGACTCTCAGGACCCTGAGGCTAATCCAGAACTCTAATAGTAACAGGATGCCCCAGAGACAGCAAAATACAGGGGCCTTTGACTTGCAAAGCAGTAAGTGCAGACAATAGGCTCAACCCAGGACTATGGCCTATTAGGATGTATTTCTGCAGAGTACCAAATCCTGTGGCAGCAGTGTTCACCAGGTCTCCCCCTTTTCCTCCTCTATTCCTGCTAAGGGACACTCTCACTATGCATTTCTATGCAATCAGTGTTGGCCTGCTCTGTTTCACCTACTGTTCTATTGCTCAAAGCCTCTGGGTTTCTCCAATTCTCTCTCTGTCTACTATTGAACCCCAGCATTCTCACCCACCTCAATAAGAAGCTGCTCTCTAGTTGTTTTGATTCTATCTCATGGAGAAGCAAGCAAGATTTGGGCGCCTCCAATCTGCCATTTTAAATCCTCTGAGATTTCATTTTAGCCTGACATATTCTATGTTGACAAAGCTTTTGTCTAAATATTAATTTATCTAAAAACTTTCACCTTTTCCTCTCTATATTATCTGAAAGGGCTTGGGTTGTAGTTTAATGATAAAGCACATGCCTAACATACACCAAGCCATGGGTTTGATACCCAATACTGGAAAAAAAAAAGTCTATAAAATGTTATTAAATTCACAGTCCACCAGTTAGAGGAGACAATACTATCTTCTAATATTGATATTATAATTTTGTATACTGTTATTCAAGTTCACTGATGAGCTCAGAGATTTTGAGCATGTTTTAGGGGAAATGTGATGGAGTGGCTGAGCTACATGGCTTGATTTTATAACTTTTAAAAATTTGATTGGAAAGGCAAACACCTTATTTCCACAGGGTTTTTATCTAAAGATCTCAAAACATCCAACATTCAGACAAAATTTAGAGCACATGAGTAGGCCATGCTGACTGTGACAAAAATATTATATTTCAGTAATGTTTAAATTTTTTCATCCTTTATCTCCTCTTCATATATTTGTTGGTGCCTTCGGAATTTTGAGAGAAAATCTTGTTTACTTTTAATAGAGAGACAATTTGGAGAATGTTTTACAAACAATGTAATTTAGTTTCTACAGTAGCACACAAAGTATATGGGGTATATTCTTAGATATTCTTAGCTCAGAGTACAAAAAGCGAATTAAAAGCACTTGTAATATTTTTAATATCTATTATGCACCAAGCTCTATGCCAGGTATGCTACAGTTGATAACTTATTTTAAAACCTTACAAAAGTCCTTCCAGATTTAACAATTATTTGCAATATAAACAGAAAGAAACTATATGTACAATGGTTTAAATTATCGAAGACATTCAAATTTAAAAACCCAGATGGGAACCCACTTTTTTCCACTTACTTTTTTTTTTAACACTGTAATTGCTCCTCAATTAGAGGTATATAGAAAAAGAGTGGAGGAGGTTTTTATTATCCAAATTTCTCTGCCATTTTTTAAATATTAATCATTCCAACTCTTGGTCATAAAAAAAGTTAATTTTTGAGAAAGGATTCAGGAGTACTGATGAATGTTCTTCATGACAGTTTATGTCTTCTAATGGCACAATGTCAATGGCAAGATGACTGGAAGAGAGTCAGCTTGTTTAGGTGACTCAAGGATAGAGCAGTGTTTCCAAAGCAATCCACATGTACCAATGCTGGTCCACAAGATGATCTTAGGTTAAGATTTCAACATTTTTTTAGCTGTATATTTTCAACATTTTAATAACTGTATATTTTAAGCAGCTATCAGGAAACAAGCCAGCAGAACAGACTTTTATAAACCTTACTGTTTGTGATGAGGCTAGAATAGGTAGCGCCATACTCATCTACTTTATCTGGTGGAGTGGTTACTCTTCTTGGCACATCCATGAGTGGGTCAAACTTTCCATAATTAAAACTTCTGCCATGAATACAAGGATGATGTGGAGGTACAGAGGGCTGGTATAGATTCTCCTACGTCAAATTTCCATTCTAAGTCAGCATGTATTTAAATGACATATCAGTTCATCACTTCTGAAAGTCAAATGTATTAATATTTATTATTATGAAATACAATCTGAATTGGACTTTTTCTTAACCAAACTTATGATTAAGAGGGCTAAAAAAATTAGATATAATAGATTTATAAGATAAATGTAAGTCTAAGAGTGATAATAATAAAAGCTAAATAATGACTTAATTATCTATTAGTGTTATAATGTCAACTCCAACAACAACAAAAAATTCTGCACAAATACAATGAAAATCATCTGACCTTTAGAATTTCATTGTCAGCTAAGAGTGAACCTATTTTGTTATGAGTTGTGTTTCCACATGCTGGTGTCCTTTGTCACATACAAAGAACATTATGAAAAGCATCAAAATTTCTGAGGCAAAATAGTAGGACTTTCAAGCATCTTTGAAACTGACATGCTGTGTAATACTGATAAGAATACAAAAGCTGGAAAGACCTTCTTTATGATGTTATGAAATAATTAGTGAAACACATATAATCCTACCAGCAAACAAATGCAAAAGCAATGACTGAGGGCAAAGCAAGCAAAATGATTAATAAGTTGCCTCTGTCAAATAACAGAGTTTGTTTTAAAGTTGCAGATATGAACAGAAAGTAAAGAAATAATTATTCACAGAATGACAAAGTGAATACAACTCTCTGAAGACTGAGAAATCTATCAATATCAATTCAGTCAGAAAAATCTTTGGTGGTTGTTGACATAATCTGAATAAATTCATCTATTAAAACTTATTCTCAGCCGAATTACACATCTTAAGTGTTTCTAAATTTTATTGATGCATTCAGGTAATCAATAACAATTACAAGAAGTGATACTAGATTAAACACAGAAGATGCCAAACACCTGATTAGGTCAGAAGAAAGACTTCATTAATACAGTCAAGCTATTGCATAAATACTTGCAATTTGTTCACAGAAAAAACCCTGGCCAATAAAGATAGCCGTGAAGATTTAGAAAAGTATTTATTAAAATTGCCAATCACATACGCACCAATGAATTATCAAAATGTCCTCAAACTTTGTAGAAAAAAATTAGAACAACTCAAAAATCAAAATTTTTTCATGTTATTTTTCAGATTTCCTGTTGTCCACAGGAATATTTAAATATCTATTCAAGTTGATATGTTAGTATAAAATATTGCACATTCAGTCCTACTATGGTCTTAACACAGATTTAACCTTTCTTCCAGGATGATTTGAAATTCTTCCAACAAAATGAATAGCCAAAACAACTTGGGAAAAAAACAAAGTTGGAAGAATCATACTGCTACAGAGCTGGGGCCTTCTGGGAATCTAAGGCAGTGCAAAAACCTCCCTTCAAAACCCAATTCTTGTGACCAAGTCAGAAAGATTTCAAACATATTACTTAGAGTAACAGGAATGAGTTTATTGAAGGAACAGAAAAAGGGAATGAAGACATTTACATGGGATAGACTGGGTCTTCTCAGAGAGGAGAGGAACAGAATGCCTCCCCTGCAATCCAGTTTTTTTGTTTTGTTTTATTTTGTTTTATAGTTTCATCTTTTATTTTAAGCTCTGAATCTATATCTATCAAATGCTAAAACAGCATTCTTTAAACTGTCCAAATGAAAAAGCAAATTGTTTCTACCTCACTTGCCATTCTGTTGTATAACACACCTCATGTACCTAACCTATCAAGTTCATTTTTATTTTTTTTTATTTTTTATTTACATATGACAGCTGAATGCATTACAATTCTTATTATACAAATGGAGCACAATTTTTTCATATCTCTGGTTGTACACAAAGTACATTCCCACCAGTTTGTGTCTTCATACATGTACATAATAATGTCCATCACATTCAACTATCATTTCTTTTTGGGTTTTTTTTATTTTTTAAAATATAGCCTTGAAATTGGCTTGCTCACTTATTTATTTATTTGTTTATTTATTTATTTTTTACATACATGACAATAGTGGAATGCATTACACTGGTTATTACCATTTATAGCACAATTTTTCGTAACTCTGTATATAAAGTGTGTTCATGCCAAATTAAGCCATTATACATGTACTCTTTTTTTGCATTAAAATTCTTAATACACATATATACCACAATTTATCATATCTCTGTTTCTATATAAAGTATGTTTAGACGATTACCTTCGTCTTCTGAAAGTGGAGTGTAAAAAAATAAAATCTGGTTAAATGTGGCTTTATTGTATTTGAATCAAATTTTTCAAAGCATACCCTGAAAGCATTTTAGCTGTAAATTAAAAGTCACATTTATAAACCCTGAACAGTTAAGGACAGATAAACATTTTTAAGTTAAGTAAATTAACTTTTAAAGAACTTAACTAGAAACTTGTAAGATTCTATTTGTTTTTAGAAGTTCGCTTAATCTTTTAGAAACTTTGGAATAAAGATTGATTAAGTACAACATTTATGGAATATTAATTAGCCTTCAAGAAGAATGAAATTATGTCATTTGCTGGTATATAGATGAAGTTGGAGAATATCATACTATGTGAGGTAAGTCAATCCTAAAAAAAAAAAAAACAGAGGCAAAATGTTTTCTCTGATATTTGGATGCTGATCAATAATGGGGAGTGGGGGGGGGAGAATGGAGAAGCTTTGGAATTGGCAGAGGGAAGTGAGGGAAGGGAAGAGGGTATGCAGGTGGAACAGATGTCAACCATCTTTTCTAACCCCATACCATCTCCCTTTCCCTCCCACCCCTCTGCCCTATCTAGAGTTCATCTATTCCTCCCATGCTCCCCCTCCCTACCCCACTATGAATCAGCCTCCTTTCATCAGAGAAAACATTCGGCATTTGTTTTTTTGTGATTGGCTAACTTCACTTAGCATTATCTTCTCTAATTCCATACATTTACCTGCAAATGTCATGATTTTATTCTCTTTTATTGCTGAGTAATAGTCCATTGTGTATATATGACACATTTTTTTTTATCCATTCATCTATTGAAGGGCATCTAGGTTAGTTCCACAATTTAGCTATTGTGAATTGTGCTGCTATAAACATTGATGTGGCTGTGTCCCTATAGTATGTTGTTTTTAAGTCCTTTGGGTATAGACCAAGGAGAGGGATAGCTGGGTCTGGTGGTTCCATTCCCAATTTTCCAAGAAATCCATACTGCTTTCCATATTGGCTGCACCAATTTCCAGCCCCACCAGCAGTGAAATACTTGGGAATCAATTTAACAAAAGAAGTGAACGATCTATATAATGAAAATTACAGAACCCTAAAAAAAGAAATCAAAGAAGACCTTAGAAGACAGAAAGATCTACCTTGCTCTTGGATAGGCAGAATTAATATTATCAAAATGATGATACTACCAAAAGCACTATACAGATTTAATACAATTCCAATCAAAATCCCAATGGCATTCCTCATAGAAATAGAAAAAGCAATCATGAAATTCATCTGGATAAAGAAAAGACCCAGAATAACTAAAGCAATCCTTATCAAGAAGAGTGAAGCAGGTGGCATCACTATACCAGACCTTAAACTATACTACAGAGCAATAGTAACAAAAACAGCATGGTATTGGCAACAAAGCAGACTGGTAGACCAATGGTACAGAATAGAGGACACAGAGACTAACCCACAAAATTATAATTATTTTATATTAGACAAAGGTGCCAAGAGCATGCATTGGAGATAAGATAGCCTCCTCAACAAATGGTGCTGGGAAAACTGGAAATCCATATGCAACAAGATAAAATTAAACCCCTATCTCTCGCCATGCACAAAACTCAACTCAAAATGGATTAAAAACCTAGGAATAAAACCAGAGACCCTGCATCTAATAGAAGAAAAAGTAGGCCCTAATCTCTATCGTGTGGGATTAGGTCCTAACTTCCTTAATAAGACTCCTTTGATGCAAGAATTAAAATCAAGAATCAAAAAATGGGATAGACTCAAACTAAAAAGTTTCTGCTCAACAAAAGAAAAATCTGTGAGGTGAATAGAGAGCCTACATCTTGGGAGTAAATCTTTACCCCTCACACATCAGATATAGCACTAATCTCTAGGGTATATAAAGAACTCAAAAAGATAAGCACCAAGAAAACAAATAACCCAATCAACAAATGGGCCAAGAACCTGAACAGACACCTCTCAGAAGATGATATATAATCAATCAACAAATATATGAAAAAATGTTCATCATTACTAGCAATTAGAGAAATGCAAATCAAAATCACTCTAAGATTTCATCTCACTCCAGTCAAAATGGCAGCTATTATGCATACAAACAACAGTAAGTTGGCGAGGATGTGCAATCCAGTTTTATTGAAGATTCCAGGAAGTTTCCAGAGAATCCCCTAAGGTCCACCTCTTGACTTTTGACTGACAGTAGGATGACATCAGACTTTTAAGTCTCCACTGTTATGACAACTCTATGTCACCTTGAGCAGTTCTAATTGAATTCTTAATCATTTTTACAGGTTTTATGGTCAGAAGAAACTATCCTTATCTTACGGGATCTGATCTGTGAAAAGGGTCACAAAATCTCTCCCTTCAAAGTAATCTGGATTCCTCTTATCAGTGTTATTTCCTGCCTACATTTCCTTGCAGATAACAGGTATTTTTCTGAGGAACGTGTCTTATCCTGTCCACTTAATCCAGGAAGGGCTGCAAGTATATTTCTTTTTGGCAAAGAAAACATGTGAGAGTCCGCTCAGTAGGCCCATTTTATAGAATTTTTCTCTTTGTGTCCCCAGCATCCTCATCTGTCTATCCCATAACAATACTATTTGATTTCAAAGTTTGCTACAAAGCTATAGCAATCAAGACACTGTGGTATTGGCAGATAGGCCATAGAGAACAATGAAACAGAATTGAAAATCCAGAAAGAATCCTTACATTTATGGTGGATTATTTTTTGAAAAAGTTGCCGAAACATCATATGAAAGATATTTTCTTCAACAAATTGTTCTAGAAAAATTAACTATCTGTAATCACAAATATGAACCCCTAACTCACACCATTAATTAAGCCAGACAGTACAGCTAGTTAACACATAAATAACTCAAAATAGATCACAGATATTGGTGGAAGAATTAAAATCATCAATCTCCTGAAAAAAAAAAAAACAAACTGTGTGACCCTGGTTAGGCAAAAAACTCCTAGATATTATACCACAATTAAAAGTTATAAAAGAATGCAAATCAAAACTACCCTAAGATACCATCTCACTCCAGTAAGATTAGCAGGCATTATGAAGTCAAACAGCAACAAGTGCTGGGAGGATGTGGGGAAAAGGGTACTCTTGTACATTGCTGGTGGGACTGCAAATTGGTGCGGCCAATTTGGAAAGCAGTATGGAGATTCCTGGGAAAGCTGGGAATGGAATCACCATTTGACCCAGCTATTGCCCTTCTCGGACTATTCCCTGAAGACCTTAAAAGAGCGTACTACAGGGATACTGCCATATCAATGTTCATAGCAGCACAATTCACAATAGCTAGACTGTGGAACCAACCCAGATGCCCTTCAATAGATGAATGGATAAAAAAAATGTGGCATTTATACACAATGGAGTATTACGCAGCACTAAAAAATGATAAATCATGGAATTTGCAGGGAAATGGATGGCATTAGAGCAGATTATGCTAAGTGAAGCTAGCCAATCCCTAAAAAACAAATGCCAAATGTCTTTTTTGATATAATGAGAGCAACTAAGAACAGAGCAGGGAGGAAGAGCAGGAGGAAAAGATTAACATTAAACAGAGACATGAGGTGGGAGGGAAAGGGAGAGAAAAGGGAAATTGCATGGAAATGGAAGGAGACCCTCATTGTTATACAAAATTACATATAAGAGGTTGTGAGGGGGAAGGGAAAAAAAACAAGGGAAAGAATTAAATTACAACAGATGGGGTAGAGAAGATGGGAGGGGAGGGGAGGGGGGATAGTAGAGGATAGGAAAGGTAGCAGAATACAACAGTTACTAATATGGCATTATGTAAAAATGTGGATGTGTAATCGATATGATTCTGCAATCTGTATTTGGGGTAAAAGTGGGAGTTCATAACCCACTTGAATCGAATGTATGAAACGTGATATGTCAAGAGTTTTGTAATGTTCTGAATAACCAATAAAAATAAATAAATAAATAAAATAAATATAGATTTTGGATTTTAACATAGTAAAAAAAAGTTATAAAAGAAAGTAGCTGGTAAATTGAAATCTATCAAAATTTAAAAAACTACTGTGCTTCAAAATATACCGCTAAGAAAATGAAATTACCCACAGGCCAGGAAACAGTATTTGCATATCATATATCCAAAAAAAAAAGAACAGATACCCAGAATGTATAAAGAATTCTTACAATTGGGGTTAGGGTTGTGGCTCAGTGATAGAGCCTAGTATGTGTGAGGCACTGGATTCAATTCTCAGCATCACATATAAATACATAAAGTCCACTGACAAGGAAAAAAAAAAATATTTTAAAAAAATAATTCTTACAATTAATAAGATACAACCAAATATAAAAATGGACAAAAATCTTGAAAGACAAATAGCTATATACACATGAAAAAAATTGCTCATTGTTGTTAGTAAAATATAAAACCACAACAAGATATCACTGTACAACTACTAGAATAGCTATAGTTTAAAAAACTGATGATAATAACTGTTAGTGAAGATGTAGAGAAATGGAAGACTTTTACACTACTTATGGGATTGTAAAATGATAAACCCACTTTGAAAATAAGCTTGACAGTTTCTTAAAAAGTTAAGGACATGTCCCCACTGACCAGATGACCTCTCACTAGGTTCAATGTCTTAACATTCCCACCACCTCCCAGTAGCTTCAAGCAGGGGACCAACCTTTCACACATGGGTCTTTGGGGGACATTCCAGATGGAACTACAACACAGACACCGAGTCAGCTCAGATACATGAGGAAATGAAATGCTATTACCTTTAACTCAGTGGTCCTCAAACATCAGCATTCATTGAATTACCAGGAAAACATGCTAAAACAAATGACTGAGTTCCTTGACAACACAGCAATTCTGGGTCAGTAGGATTCTGAGTTTATAACAAGCTCCTAGGTGATAAAGACATGGTGGGCCATAGACCACACTTTGGTAGCCCTTGTCTATATGATACCATAATGGGGAACTTTCATGTAATCCTCTCATGGTCTGAAACAACTTCTCTCTTAGGAAAGTTGCTTGCACAACATGTACATGAATCATAAAAGTATATAAAATAAAAATATAACTCAGTAATGACATGCACATCAACATGCAAGGAAATTACATCACCATCTGCATTTAGTCAGAGGTGATTCGCTTCACTTCTTGTCTCAATCTTTTAGTTAGATGGTTGGAACTCATTTTGTCTTGTGATAAACAAAGATCATCCATTGTTTCCAATGAAATATATGAATAAACATAATATATTTGTTTTTATTCATAACTATTATGATTCATTAGAAAAAGCATATGTTACATGGAAAACAGGATGTTTAAATAAAACAGCCTAACAGAGGAAAATATACTGCTATACATAAAAGCAATTAATCATAAGCCTAGTATGATGGTAAAGAACTACTTAAGATGGTTAAAAAAAACACAGGCTATGTTCTTCAAATATTCAAACTAATCTAAACAAACAACACACAGAGAAACTCTACCTAAAACATGTCAGTGATATCACCACTCTGGGACATTGGGGCTAAATGTCAAGCAATGACGTATTACCTTTGTTCCTTGTCTTCCCTTTTATGGAATAGAACTTCCTGTTTATATCATCAATTAAAATGCAACATTTCCCCCCAAGCATTGACTCCTCAATACAGTCAGAAATGTGATCACATTGTGGGCAATTGCTGGATCCTTGCTTTTAAAATAACATCTGTGTATGCATAGTTCAGGATGAGATATGTCAGCTCCATTGCCAATGTTTTACACAACACTTTTCAGAGGTGTAACAGCTTAAGAAACTCTGAAAGTATTTTACTTTTATTACAGAAAAAAACTTCTCGGCATGCACATGAATTCAAGACAAAGCTATGCTTCCCAATGCTATCTAATTTTTCAACGTATTTCTTCTGTTACATTTACACCATTCAGAAGACCAAGGATGAGCATCTACTGGTGTAGATGCTCTCTGCTCTTCTGGGTCTATCTCTCTAATCAACAGGGTAATATCTATCTCCTGGCAGAATTATTGTAAGGCTACAGGAGCTAGCACTATTGTGGATTTTCTGCTTAAAATTATGTTTATAAATGTGCTAATAAAGAGATAAGCTTTGAAAAAGATCAACTCTGTGAACTTCTGTGAAAGCATTTTAGTGCAATCCTAACTCTGCTGAGTGGCTAGAAGTCCCTCACTTGGCTGCATTCCTAGGTGGTCTGGGGATGATGATCTAGACCAGAAGTATTGCTGCCTAGAAAAAGAAACCAACTAGCCAAACTACCCACCCTTCCTGATTGGCTTGACTTCCAAGCCCTTCATAAGTGGGAAAGACACTGAAGAAGTCTAGTTAACAGTATTTTCTTGTCTTGTGACACCTCCATAAGTTAATCAAGCAAGATTGAAATGCTTCAGGAATGTTGCAGTTCATCACACATCCAGGTAAGGTATAAATACTTACATGGCTGTCTCTTAAAAAGCACCGACTTTTTAGCCAGGCGTGGTGTTGCATGCCTGTAATCCCAGCAGCTCAGGAGGCTAAGGCAGAAGAATTGAGAGTTCAAAGCCAGCCTCAACAAAAGCGAGGCCCTGAGCAACTCAGTGAGACCCTGTCTCTAAATAAATTACAAAATAGGGCTGGGGATGTGACTCAGTGGTCGAGTGCCCCTAAGTTCAATCCCCAGTACCCTCTTATTGTTATATTTTTTTTTCCTTAAAGAATAGCTAGCTAATTATATTATCTGCAAAACATAACTCATATTCATTTGAGCACAAGTTTAATATGACTATCTCAGTAATTGATACAAGTAGACAGAAAACTGAAAATATAGTACAAATGATCCACTCTATCAATCAAGAGGACCTAATTAATTGGCATTTTCAGAACATTTCACCTAAAAAGAGCAGAATGCACATTCTATTTGTCTATACATGGACCATTCACAGTGATAGGCCACATAATGGGCCATAGTCTCAATAACATTAAAAAGATAGAAATCAGACAGCATGTTCTCTGACAACAATGGAATTAAATTTGAAGTCAATTTTTTTAATATTTACTAAATATGTGGATATTAAACAACATCATTCTAAACAAGTAATGAAATAAAACCAAAAAAGGCATGAGAAATTAGATAATATTTTAAATTAAATGAAAATGAAAACATATCATATCAAAATTCATGGAGTACAGTGTTTAAATGAAAATTCATAGTTCTAAATGCTTTCTGTAAGAGTGTATAATTAAAGTTCAAGATTAATGGCCTGTGCTTTCTATTTTAAGAAAAAAAGAAGAGTAAAAAGGAATACTACTAATAATAATAATCCACTTGGGTGAAAGAGGTATTTCCTGTTGTTTGCCCCAGAATCGAAAAAAGAACAACAGGAATGAGGGCCCTGCTAGGGACAGATCCAGGAACAGGGGTTCAAAGTTGTTTACCTGTTTCTTCTCTCTCTCTCTCTCTCTCTCTCTCTCTCTCTCTCTCTCTCTCATCTAATTAATTGACATTTTTAGAACATTACTGCTTGATGCCATAATCTTCTGTTTCTTCATATTGCCAGGGACATGCCATATTTTCATAGCTTCTAAACACTTTTATCTGGAACACCCTAAGAGGAGGACACTCGCCACCCTGACCTAGACCCCTGATGACCTGTCCAGGTCACACCATGGCAATGGGTCCAGTTTGACTGTTATCTACCCCATGGCCAGGGCATTGGATACAGAATTGTGAAAGTAGTTTCCCCAAGCAAAACCTCAGGGAAGTTCCTGGCAAGGAGAAGATACCGGAGTACAGCAGCAAAACCACAAGCCTTCCTGCTTCCAAATACTGCTCCCTGTTGTCAGCTATAGGAAAATTATTTTTCCCATTTATACACGAGAAAATAGAATAACATAAGAGGTTAACATACACATAGGCGCATATATGCAGTGGAACTAGAATGTAATCAAATCATATTCACAACACTCAAACAGCATCATTTTTGAGGATTTTAATGAACATACCTCTCTTAGTTATCTACTACTAATGTATTTATAGAAATAATCATTGATAATTTGGAAGTACCTAAAGCTCTAGCATCTAAAACTTTGGGACTATGTATGATATTCAGTTGATTTTTTTTCTTTAGTTAACTGGATATTTTAATGGCACAGATACCAATTGAGACATCATTATAAGCCAGGAAAAGGATTTTGTTTCATTCTGTGTAGTTCTTGCAATCTAAATGAGACCAAGTTTTGATGAGAGGAAAAGAATCCTAATAGTAACTGAAAGCAAAGCTTATTCAAAACACTTCAGGCTTTAGAAAATTCAATCAAATTAGGTGCATTATTAAGCCTGATACAAAACTATGAAAGCAAATATTAAATAAAAACATTTTAGCTAATTGTGTATAGTTGAAACAAAATATTTGAGAGGTTTTGACATGACATAATTATAGCAGTCATACCATCAAAGTATTTAAAAGTTTAATTCTTTAAATTTAAATAATCTTGAGGTTTTAAATTAAAGTAATGGTACTTGTCTAGCCTGTGGTTCATACAGATACTTTCCTCTCTAACATAAATTAGAATAATTTGGTGTTATTTGGGTTTTATGAATAACATAGAGACTAGCTCATGACACATAATTTAGTATTAAATCACATAATCCATACGCATGAGGACCTGATTTCTCATAGGAAGGTAATGATACAAAATAACCTCTTAAGCAAACTTAATACCAACATTTTGGAACATTAGAACATTTTGGTGGTGTGCCATGGTCAGATAATATACTTGGGTCTGAGATAATGAATTCTTTTATTTTACAAAGGCCAGAACAATATTGAGGGGGAAATTACACTGGACTAAGAGTCTGGGAGTCTAGAATTTAGTGCCTCCTTCTACTACCAAAAAAACAGGTGAACCACCTGACTTCCTGGGGGCTTTGTTATTTCTGTAAAACAAGAAGGTTTGATAGATGATCTCAGAGTCCATTCCAGCGCTGTAACTCCATGACTTCAAACATGCAAAGAAGATGTTATGACCTTTCCCTTCTTTCCTTTTTCTTTCAACCCTTTCTATGAATCCAACCACTTTCTCAGTACACAGTCATTTATGTATCTCCAATACCTAGGAGAGACTAGCAGAAATGGCTGCCTGCAAAGAGGGCAGTACTTTTCTTCAAGGAACTCAATCAAATGGGGAAAACATATAAATAAATTGTGTGACTGCAGTCTAAAAATACATTAGTAATTTGTATTACCCACAAAGATAGAACAGTGAAGAGACTGATGGCCTGTTCTTTAAGCTAGGCCAGAGACACTTAATTAAGCACAGAACATTTCAATATCTAAAATAGATTTTTTAAAATGATTAGGAACTAATCAGGCAACAGAGAGAACAGACTGTCCATTGGAGGCATGACACAATAGTGTGCGAATACACAATAGGTGCAAATACAACTCTAGTTGTCATGAATTTTCAGCCTTTGAGAATCAGATTTCTTAGAATATACCATTCCTTCAGAGTGATTTTTTTAAAGTTATAAATGACATCAATTATACATAAACCGTAAGTAGCTTTTTAGTTTAGAACTGCCAGTGAAATATTTCTACTACATTTAGCACTCCTAGATTATTATAGATATTATAACATGTTTTATATATTTAAAGGCTCTCTATTAATCTCCATTAATCAATATGCCTAATCTTTTGCAAATATTTAGTGTATTAACTACTGTACTTTATAATACATCATGAGATCTTACTTGGCGAGTCCTCCCACCTTATTTTTCTTCTTCAAAAGTGTCTTTTCAGTTTTGTAGATTTTGCCATTTCATAAAATTTTAGAATAAGCTTGTTAAGTGTTACTAAAACCACTGTTAGAATTTTATTAGAATTTCATTAATTCTAAAAATTAACTTGGGGAAATATAAATCTTCAAGATGGAGCCTGTTAATTGTTGTCTTCATTTACATATATCTTCTTCAATATAATTCAATAAAATTTTAAATTATTTCCAAAGGGCATGTCTATTTTTTGTTAGATTTGTTTCTCTGTACCTAATTGACCTGTTTTGTTGATATTACAAGTAATATTTTAATACCTTTTATTTCTTTTTCACTTGTTGCCATGGTATGGGGTCACCAGTACAATGTTAAATAAAAATACTGATGACAAATAACTTTCCTAATTTAAGTGAAATGCTAAAATACTTTAACATTAAGAATGATAGGGCTGGGGATGTGGCTCAAGTGGTAGTGCGCTCACCTGGCATGCGTGGGGCCCGGGTTTGATCCTCAGCACCATATACAAACAAAGATGTTGTGTCCGCCGATAACTAAAAAAATAAATATTAAAATTCTCTCTCTCTCTCTCTCTCTCTCTCTCTCTCTAAAAAAAAGAACGATAGCTGCTCTTCATTTTGGTAGATGCTCTTTTTCACATTAAAAAATAACTCTATTCCTATTTCTCTGAGAGTTTTTATAGTGAATGTGCATTGACTAATGTCAAATGCTTTATTTGCATTTATTGAAAAAAAATGTTTTTCTCTCTTAATCTCTTAATGCTGTGAATCCTAAAAACAAAATTTCTAATATTAAACTTCTTGCATACCTGGAATAAACCCTATTTGGTCATGATTTCATACATAGATAACATTATTACTTTTATTGGCTGATAATAGGATTTTTTTTGTATCTATTTATGTTCATGCCTATGATATTAGACAGCAAATTTCCTCCCCCATACAAACTATTCCAGCTATTTATTGCTGCATAACAAAGTACTCCCAAACATAGAAGCTTAAAGCAACAAGTATTTTGTTTCCTGGCTTTGTGGGTTGAAGTTTCAGCAGGGCTTCCCTGGGAAATTGTTCAATTTCATGTGGTGTTAACTGAGATCACTGAGTAGTATTCAGCTAGTGAATGGACTGGGCTGAAGTCCAAAGCAAATTCAATCAAATGTGCCTTGGAGGGAAAGGCTATAACTCGGACCTCAGTGGGGCTCTTCTCCATGCGGTCTCAGAAGCTCACCACAAGGCCTATACAAAAGAAAGCATGCTTCTTCCATAGCAGCTCTGGATTCCAGGAAACTGAGGCTCTACCCACCAGTCCTTTTAAAAAGAAGGTCCAAAATTGTCATAGAACTAGTTTTGCCACACTTTATTGGTTTAAAAAAAGTAACATGCAATGAAAATTATAGAGGAGAAATAAAACCAATTCTTTATATGTATACACAAAATCAAAGAATTAACATCCATGTTTTATCTACCACAAAAATTGTTTAATATTTTTAAATCCCAGTCAAATTTGCCTAATAGCATGAGTTGGAATTATTTCCTCTTTTACTATCCTCAAGATAACATTCAGCTAGAAGTTTATTCTAATATTCTTTTTTATTTAAATGTATTTATTTGTTGTAATTTGTTATACATGACAGCAGAATGCATTGCAATTCATAGTACACACATACACATAGAGCACAATTTTTCATTTCTCTGGTTGTACACAAAGTAGAGTCGTACTCATGTCTTCATACATGTACTTAGGGTAAAGATGTCCATTGCATTCCACCATTCTAATACTCTTTGTACTTGTTGTTTTCTCTTTGTGAAGATGATAATTACAAGACTATTCAAGCTTTCAATTTCTTTTTGAGACATTTTTTTAAATTTATTTATTTATTTTTGGTACAAATGACATTAGAGTGTATTTTGACATATTATAACATGTCGTATAGCTTATCCTAATTAGGATCCCATTCTTGTGGTTGTAAATGATGTAGCGTTTCCATGGGGCATATATTCACATATGAGCAAAGAAAAGTTATGCCCAATTCACTCTACTGTCTTTCCTATTCCCATACCCTCTCCCTTCCCTTCACTGAGACAATTTTGGTAAATCAACTTTTTAAGGATTAATTCATTTTTCCAAAGTTCCCAATATATTGAAATAAACTTCCTTATAATCTTCCTTATTCTGAACAGAAAGCATGGTTATATCATTATTATTATGTTATAAATCCATCCAAAATTTTTTGACTTTATTAGTATTTCAGAAATTAACATGGTTGATCATTTCTATTGCATGCTTGATCTTTCTCTTTATTTTCTGTTTTAATCTTTATCATATTTCTCTTTATGTTAATTTTGTTGTATTTTATTTCATTTTGTTATGCATTTCATTTTTTCATGTCTTATCCATTATGACAGCTCTTTATACATTCTGAACATGAGCTTTTTGTTGATGATAGTGTTGTTCATATGTTCTTCCACTCTGTTCTTTTGAGAAATGGATGTTCTTAATTTTAAATATTCTATATCAATCCTTTACTTTCTGCTTAATGCTTTCATGTGTGCTGCTTAAAAAATCTATCACTATCCTCAAAGTCATGAAGATATTCTATATTATTTTCCAAAACCCCTCCAACATCCATCTGAAATTGATATTTGCAAGGGTATCAGGTAAGGATCAAGTATCATTGGTTGTATATAGTTACATAGTTGACCCAGCACCATTTATTGAAAAAAATCTTTCCTTTGCCACTATTCTATAATTTCTTCTTATCATAAATCAAGTAGTCTTATAAGTGGGGATTGTTTCTGGGCACTCTCCTGTTACATTAGTCTGTGTATTATGCCAGCACCACATTATTATAATTATTATTATTTCATAATAAGCTTAAAATTAGATGGAGTATCTTATCTTCTTCATTAAGTAAGTTAATTATTATTGGCTCTTGGCTCTTGGCTATATATATTTTACAATCATCTTGTCAATTTATACATAAAAAAACAGAGTTTCCATTAGGATTGCACTAATAGATCCAATAGGTCATATTGGGGAGAATTGTCATCTTGGAAAGATTAACTCTTTTTAATCTAGTAGAAATGTCACCTTTTCATTTCTAATAGTGGATATTTCTGCATTGCTTCTGCTTTATTTTTTCTGGATAAATCTCATAAAGTGTTTATCAACCTTATTACTTTTTCCAAAGTATCATATTTTGGTTCTATCTATTCTATCCCCTGTCCCCTTTTTTAAGAAAAAGAAATCAAAGTACCTGTATTTTAAATAATTTCTTGACATGATAAAAAGAATTTTACATTACAATCCAAGGATGGTAGATGAGTAGCACAATCGAACAAAAAGAAAAACTAAAAAATGCTTGGGAGGAGGAGGGAATGGTTTCAGCAGGAGGAGATCTGGAAGGTGGGTAGAGGCAACGCCTGTGTAAAATGCAACAGATTTGTTACTGAGCACTGTTCATGGGATGACAGCACCCTGACTCCTTTGCTGCAGAATACTGGAATTACCCCATGCAAAAATGATGTAGCCAAGGTAAAAATATGACTTGATGTTGGAAAACAGTGACAGAAAAGAACAAAAGTCAGAAATAGACATTGAGACTCAATGGCAGGTTGATTGTAGATACTGACTCTCAGTATTGGAAGCTACAACCATAAGTGATATCTCAGTGATATCTCCAGAGTATTCAAGAGAAAGGAACCAACTCTTCTATGATTTGGACTTGCCCAGTATATTTTCAAACACACACACAGACACAAGTGTATATGCGTGTCACATGGATTTACTTACAAATGACTGATTTTCCTGAAAACACCATACAATAAATAAGAGTACTATTTCCCAGATAAAAAACCCAAATGGAACTGCAGCATCTGGACCTCACAGCTGCAGATATCCCCATCCCAATTTACAACTGACCTAGGAAAAGTTTTTGCAATAGCACCAAAAAACATCTGCTAGGCTGGGATTGTAGTTCAATGCCTAGCATACCCAAGGTCCTGGGTTCAATTCCCAGCACTGAAAAAAAAAAAAGAAGGATTCAAGTCCAGAGGAAGAGTCCCTTCCCAATCTCTCCACTTCCCTTCTCTTGGTACTACTGTAACTTATCCTGAGCATCAAGAGGCTTCAACACTGGAAGGATGATTAAGCCCTGGACTTTTACTGGGGCAGGTGATTACTAAGACAATTACCACTTCCTGAGAGGTGTGTGTGTGTATGGGGGGCGGGGGCGGGGGTTAATATTAGATAATGAAATAGGAAGGCATGTTCACACATGATCATATGTATATACATGCATACACATACATGTATGTGAAAACCTCTGGTTATAAAAACATCTGAAGGGGCTAGAGATTTGGCTGAAGACTGTTTCTTGTCATGATCAGGTTCAGTGTGGGATGTATGTAGATGAAAAACTCTATGTCACCACAAGAACAACTGTGGCAGGGAGAATCCAAAGTCCCCCAGAGGCAAGAAACACTAGCTTTAAGTCATAAAGAGAGGAGCTGGTCCCCTGGCCACTTGAGGAAGCTCCTCAACTCATGGCTTCCAAGAAGTAAAAGAAAGGAAAATGAAGTAGCTGGACTATCAACATCCCTTTCAAGGGTACACCCCTAATGAACTAACTTCCTCCCCTTAGACCTTACCTCTTAAAGGTTTCACTACCTCACACAATAGCACAATGCTGCAGATTAATCCTTGAATACATGGGCCTATGGCATGTGACATATTGACTTCTCAGCTCTAATATAATGAGCTGAAGGGTGATATATATTCTTTCTCATCAATCTCTGACAATATAACTGATAGTCCTTCACATGGGGATATTTTAACTACTTTAGAAACCAGTATGACTTATTATATCTAGAAATCTAGTCTAGATAAGATGCAGCTTCATTCTCAACTGTTTTTAGTTCTCAGCTGTCTTTTCCTGAATGGGTAACCAAAGTTGTTTCCATTTTCTATCCTGGGCATGAACAGCCATACCCACATTCTGACTGTGTTACATTTTTTATCAGCAGCTGAATCTTAGGTTTCACTTTCTCCACAGTGTCCATGAGCAGCTGGTTGCCTGTTAGCATCCCATTGAGCATTGTAAACACCTTGATTCCTTGGAGGGTCTCTTCACACTAATTTCCAAGTGGGATCATCCAATTCACCCTAACTATTGGTGAGAAGAGTGGGGTCTGGGGATGGGAAATGTGTGTCTGAGTGGATCTGAATTAGGTTGTAGATATTCGTGATTGGTTCCTTCAAAAACCTATCAAGTTCTAACAACTTCTTTGGGTGAAAATTGGCCACCAAATCTTCTGCCTCAGTTGTGATTTGCTCCCTGAAAGAATCCAACTTGATCTTTACTTCTTGATCCACCTTCAGTAAAAGGGCCATGAATGAGCCACACCCAACCCCTCTGATGAAGACTAGCAGCACTGTGTTCTCTGCAGAGTGGTCCAGAGGAACCTCAGCTGCCCTAGGACCTGGCCTCTCTCACTGACTCACTGCTCAGCTTGCTGGCTTCCTAACCCTGCTGTCTGTCCTCCTGTCCCCTTGTCGCCTGCTGCCCACCCCACCCTCCACCCCCATTTTTAAAAATCTACCATTGATTTCTGTTTTCTATATTATTTCTACTCTTCCTCTACTTTCTTCAGGATTTATTTACGGTTTTATTTTTCCTAATTTCTTTAGATGGTTTATTCTTTTCTAATATATATATTTAAAAATTTCTCTCCATGGGTTTAGCTACATATCATGAGTGTTGATGGACCATCCTAGTTTGATTTCTTTGGGGTTACAAAGACACCCCACCACACACTGCTTTTAAGCATTTCTCTTTGTAGTTCAGCAGCTTTGTTGTAATGTACCTATGTGTGATTTTGCTTTTATTTACACTGCTTTGAATTTCACAAAGCACTTTGAATCTATGGTTTGATGTCTTTAATCCTTTTGGGGGAAGTTATAAATTTATTTCATTTCAAATATACTTCTGCCTTATTTTCTTTCTACTCCCTCCTCCAGGAAATCTAATTATCTAAATTTTAGATCTATCCCATACTACCCCCTAAGCTTCTCATTCTATTTTATCTATTTTCTATCTTAAAAATTTTTTTTTTCTTTGAACTACTTCCTGATTCAGTAATCTTCTCTTCTTCTGGGTCTAATCTGAGGGTAAATCCACCATTGAATTTCAATTTCATGTTATTGTTAATTTGTTCAGTTAGAGAATATCTATTTAGTTCTCTATTGGAATATCTTGAACATAGTCACATAGTTACTTTAAAATCTGTCTGTTACTTCCATTTAATGGCTCCCCTGTGGCCTCTTCCATTATGTGCTGTTTCTCTTCGATTTTGATTTTATCCTCTTACTGACTTTTTAATGGTGTGACAGATTTCATATATATGTATATATACATGATTTTACAATTAAATTTTGGCTTATATTATCTTCCCTGATGGTTAAGAACCCTGAATCTGGACTTACCTTAATCCAATATTATAAGTTGAGATATTTCAAACTAGTTTCAGTGCCAACAAGGGGCTGCATCATTTATAGTTAACCTTTACCCCTGGAGTGAACTGTTCAGGTTCTCAACCCTAAGTATGAGAAGTCTATCACTTTTCACCTTTCTTGATGAGCCCTGGTCTCCAAAATCGGGGTGGGGGGGATACATTATCATCCAGGAAGAATTAAATTTGTTTCTTCTAAGAGTCAGCTAGTACTGCGGACATAAGATCACTCTCACCCATTCTAAGATTCCCCAGCTTAATCTGGGAGTGTTTGGGGTCATTACCTCAAGCCTGTTGCATCCCTAAGCTTTGGTTTCCTTATCTTGACCCTGGCGTTAGCTTTATAGCCAGACTCTGCCTTTTCCCAGGGCTTGCTTCTCGTTGCTCTGGTTCACTTCACAGATTATATTTTGTGTTTCCTTGGTCATGTTTTGGGATACTGAAGATTTTCCTTTCTTCCTGTAGACCCAGTGATCCAAGAAAATTTCTTAAATATGGAATTCACATAGAATCTACTTATGGTGGGAAGTCCAGAAGTAAAAGTCCCTGCCTTCATGTTTGCAAATTATCATTTTCTGAGCTTTTTGGAGAAAGATAGCATTCTCGGAACTTTTTAACATACTAAAAGTCAATTTTAGGCTTAGAATACTTATGGAAACCAACTATTAGTGAACAAAAGCACAGGCTTCCACTTATGACAAATGCATGTTTTTGAAATGCTTTGCAAGATAAATAAAATCATTAATCCCCCCTCTTTTTTATTATGTTCTAGTTTCTTTATTGATGACTAATAAACTTCAGATGAGTCAGTGATATAACATTAGATCCTCACGTGGGAATCAGTAGGTAATCACAGCAGCCACTTATTTAAACCTTAAATTCTGGCTAAAAAAAAAAAAGTATGTAATGGTAGCCATCCAAGTCTCCTATTCATAATCTGTAGAACTGCCTATACATCTTACCATCTGACTCAACATGAATGAGAGTTTTCAGGTAGGTGTTGAGTGACTGTGAAAACCAGAAAACAAGTCTGAAGTCTATGGAACAAATGATGACTTTTTAATGTAACAGTGAAACATTTTGTTTCTTTTCAATATTAAAACATACCCAGAGAATTAGAATATGTATGAAGAAAAGTGGGAGGTATTGCAGTGTCCTGGCAGCATAGGTCAAATGGCTTCCTCTGCCTACTCATTCATATTTTCACTATGGAAACAGCAACTACCGTGTCAAAAGCTATGGGTAAGAGATGGCATACAGCACAGGTTAAAACTACAAGCTCCTGGGGCTGAGATTGTGGCTTAGCGGTAGAGCACTGCGTTTGATCCAGGCATACTGCGCATTGAGGTTTGGAGAAAACTCATCTCAGATAAGTCAATACCTGCTGTCACAATCTTTATATTCTTTTTTCTCTTCTGCTGCCACATGAACCCATCATCTTAAAGTTGCTTCAAAAGCTCTTAGGCTCCTTTATTTTGAGGACAGAGTGTTAACTTGGTATTCCTACCTGTCCATAAAAATAAATAAACAAAATAAAGGGGGACTGGGGTTGTGGCTCAGTGGTAGCGCTTGCCTAGCATGCGTGAGGCACTGGGTTTGATTCTCAGCATCACATACAAATAAATAAAATAAAGGTCCACCAACAACTAAAAAATATTAAACAAACAACAACCACAAAAAATAAAAGTATTGTGTCCAACTACAACTAAATAAATAAAATAGGAAAGAAAATTAAAAACTACAAATTCCTATCAGACTGACCTGCAGGCTCAGATGCCAGTTCAGCTAGTTACCAGCAATGTGACTGGGTGAGTTCCTTAACTTTCCTGGTCTTCCTCCTCCTCCGTGAAATAAAAGTACTTTCCTTGTAAATTTTGAGGCTTGGCAAGTTTCTAAAACTGTAAGGATTCGGGAGGTTTACCAAGTTATTTCTTTCTCATGCTATTTTGATTTTAGAGGAAGAATAAACGTGTTCTAAGGGACAGTCCTCCAGTCAAGTTCCAAAAGAGACCTCAGGGCTTACAAGAAACATATGTGTATGCTCAATCCAGGCTTCATGTCCACTGAGTAAAGCCAAAGCAGCCAACAGAAATAATGAAACACACCAGAAATGTTTAAGAAGCCTCCTCACCGTCATCTATGATACTTTTAGTCATATAATTGAGGAACTGTCTTTAAAATAATTAATTCTAATCCTGACAGTATTAAAGTTAAAAGAATTAATGTTGCTGTTGGAGGAAATCATGAATTTCAGAAAGGAAAAAGAAGAGACAATGGCAATTTAAACAAGCAATTAAAGCCTTGTGGTTGGGATCAGAAGCAACTATAAAAGTAGGCTCTATGGCTGGGGTTGTGGCTCAGTGGTAGAGCGCTTGCCTAGCACATATGAGGCACTGGGTTCAATCCTCAGCACCTCATAAAAATAAATAAACAAAGGCATTGTGTCCATCTACAACTAAAAAAAAATAAAAAATAAAAAAAATAAAGCATGCATCTGTTACAAGAAAACATACAAAGCAACAATTCAAATATCTAGCCGGATATACCCTGTTGTACTTAAAAGGACTAGTCAGTAATTCATCATCACATTTGAAAGTTATTTGCTTATTTTTAATATTTAATATATTTTTAATTAAAATATAATATTCTAAATGTAATGTTTAATAAGAATTTACTAAGCATTTAATTACTAGCAAATACTGTGCTGGCTCAGCAAGTCTAAAAAAGTGCAGGGCCTGGATTTTGCCCTGAGGACAGACCTTATAACATGATTTTCACTGATTGTACAAAGCTGAGGGATCACACTGACATGCAAGACACAGCATATATCAAGTGTATAAAAACTGAGAAAGAAGAGACATCTGAAAACATCAAGGTAAAAAGATTTATACCACATTGCTTTTCAAAAGTGCAAAGATCATTTTTTTTTCCTAATCCACCCTAGCAAAAATAATAGATTACATGCATTGATTTCTGTCTAGCATGTGGAACGGGCACTGTGTCAAATTCTTTAAATATCTTATTTAATGTTCATAATAACCCTATAAGATCGGCACTTTTTAAATTCCATTTTCTAGATAAAAAGGATTAAGAGATTGACTTGAGCTCATATAGCTAGCAAGGGGCAGAGTTAAATCCTGAACTTAGTCTAGCCCAGAGAAAAGCACTTCACCATGCATACTGCTTCCTAAGCATCCGGGCATACTGTGCATTGAGGTTTGGAGAAAACTCATCTCAGATAAGTCAATACCTGCTGTCACAATCTTTATATTCTTTTTTTTCTTCTGCTGCCACATGAACCCATCATCTTAGAGTTGCTTCAAAAGCCCTTAGGCTCCTTTATTTTGAGGACAGAGTGTTAACTTGGTATCCCTACCTGTTCTAAAATTTTCATGCAGTTCTTACTGTATAATTGCAAATACTACACAAATACTAGTGAATCTATGAAGCATCTGTAACCACCATTCTTACTCTGGTCAACTTAGTTATGATATCCAAAGCACACATATTACACTCCAATCATGTAGATAGCATAGATTCCGTGATGGGTGTAAGACATGTAGGACATAGTCCCTGTTCTCAGCAAGTTTATAGTACAGCTGCAAAGAGATATAAAACATATATAAAAGGTGAATAATTCAAGAGTAATTCTTTACATAAGATACTAAAACAAAGCTCATCACAGAGTACTGTGTGGCTAGCTTGTTAAGATGTTATAGAGAAAAGAGTTCTGTATTTAAAAATTTTTTTGAAGATACTAGATTGTATTTATTCAAGCAGATTTACTTATTTAAGCACAATTCTCATAGTCTTTATGATGGCAAGGTGCACTGAGAATCTCCAAGTGAGTTTCAGATTTTGCACTGTTTCCCAAAATTGTTTTGAAAAGTGCTACAGTCTGAATGCCCTTCCCTCAAATTCATGTTGAAATCAGCATGGCAGGTGGGAGGGGTGGGGTGTGTTGAAATCAGCCCCCAAAGTGATACCACAAGGATGCAAAGCCTTTTAGGAGGAGATTAGGTCGTCAGGGCTCTGGATGAATGCCCTTAAAAAATAGGCCCAAGGGAGCTCATATGCTTCTGTCTGCATGAGAGGACACAGGAATAGGTAACTTTGTGAAGCAGGAAATAGGCCAAATGCTGAATCAGCTAGTGTCTATATCTTGGACTTCTCAGCCTCCAGAACTATGAGAAATAAGTTATTATTGTTGGTAAACTACCCAGTCTCGGGTATTTAATTATAGCAGCTGCAACAGACTAAAAGGAACATTTGTCTCATAAGATTGTATTTCTTCGGCGGGTAGGGGGAAGCTGCTTTTTATGGAAAAGTTTTAAAGAGCTAGTCAGGTGGCGTCATTAAATAAATAATGCATGCAGCAACTTCCATATCCCAAATTCATGGACCATATTGCTCATGGCTGCCTTGCACAAGAGTTGGGACACAGATCCAGAATTCCAAACAAAGCACTTTAGCTAATCATTTCCAGTGGTATGTGAAAAAACATTTTTAGAGTTGAAGGAGGAATAACCTACTGTAATCTGGACTTGATCAGCTTCAAGGAAGAGGTAGATATGAACTGAACTTTGAATTGTGAGTAAGAAATTCTTTCATTAATTATAAAACTTGAACTTTTTTTAACCTAGAGTGAAATTATTTGCTTACTCATTCTTTAAGTTGTTCAGGAAAAGGGAAAATTTAGAGGGAAAAGAAACATAAATATATATATTTTTAAATATAATTAGGTTGGACAGAGTTACTAAATATAGTAATTCATACATCAAAAAACTTGTTAGAAATACTAAGTAAGCACTTCTGGTGTGATCTGGGTTTCTTTACACAGGCCTCTCCAGTATATTACTGGTAGGGTAATATTACTGGTCTTATCTCAAATTTCCTTTCTTATCTCCACGTGAGACAGAAATTACACAAAATCAGCATCTGCATCCTGCCAGTTAGCTTTAAGCACATCTCCAAAGTTTGCACAACCTTCTCATCATTTTCAGACTGTGGACCAATTTGCTACAAACAGGGAGAAAAGTCAAAGTGCTAATATTCATGCCAATAGTGCTGTTTTTTGATACTCCTCCAGCTTGTACCATTTGAGTTGCTTACTTGCATTGCCTCCCCTGTAATTCTCTCTGAACTGAGGTCCCTGAACATTATAAGAAGTGAGAAGAGTGTTCCTCTCTCTACTATGTGTTAATAGTTATTTGGAACTGAGATAGCATTGTCTCTCTCTGCTTTTTGTTCCTTGTGTCCCAAAGCCACTAATGAAAATACTTCCTTCGGCCTGTTTAGAGCATTTTGTTAGAAGGCAATTCTCCATGAGTCAGTCACATTTATGTACCTCTTGTAAGAAGAATGGCTGGCTACTTCCATCCTGGATTATCTCTTTAAGGATGTCTGTTTGACCAACGGTCTTAGAAAATATAGTGTCTCCTTCTGGAACAAAAGGCTGATTTTCTTACTGTCCTCTGGGGCAAAGGTCATGCAGCAGACTTTCTATCCTCTATAAAAGCTTCCGATTCCCTAAGCTCTCCTGTAACATATTTCACTGTGTTTGTGGGCTTCACCTAGCCCTTTTTGCATCTTCCTGTGGGAATTGGAGCAAGAGATTCAACATGTGGCCTACTATGCCATGAGTAATAAAGTCTTTGTCTCTGACCTAGGAGTCTCATGTCTTCCACCAGCATCCATTAAATTGTGCTAGACTAACTGGTTAACTTGCAAGTAAAGGAAGACCTCACACCTTTCCCAGTTGTTGACACTTCTCATTACATGACTCAGACATAAATCCTTGGACAAGAAACACTAAGACAGGCACTGTGCTGTCCTGGGCTACTTTTTGTAGATATCCCCCAAACAGCCTGGGTAGGGTATGGGTATCAAGGCCTGGACATTTCTGTTCAGTAGAGGACTCAAACTTGAGAATAATCCTTACTCCAGAGCCCTTTATTGGGTTGGCTGAGACTTTGTCAAATCTGTAGGCTTTCTCTACCCAACACAATTCCTCTGCCTTTTATCTTTCACAACTGTTATTTCCAATAAATTGCACTCCCAAATTTGAGTGTCTGCTTCCCACAGAACCCAAAAGATATGCCTGTCTAGACACAGACACCAAAACAAAACTTTCTTCTCTATGAATCAGTTTATATACATTAACAATTCCTAAACATACACAGGTTCTCCAAACATGTCCAGATGTATTAAATCCCATTTTAAGTCCAAATCAGAACTTCTACTGCATTAAAATGGATAATATACCTTTTTATATTAAAAATAATTATGTTAGGATACATTAGGTTCACAAAACACTGGTTTAAGATAAGAATTAACATGTTTAATGCATTTATGTAAGAAGAGAAGATAGTTTTGAATTTAGGTGTTTATAGTGAATTAACATGTATTGTACTTCAAATGTAAGATATCATTATATGCAAGTATGCTGTTATTTTACTTTAAGTGTCATTAAGAAAAGTGTGATCAAAGGGGCTAAGAAGATAGTCAGTGATAAGAGTGCTTGCCTAGCATGCACAAGGTCCTGGGTTCATCCCCAGTGCCACTAAAAAGAGAAAAAAGAAAAGTATCATTGATTCATTTATGGATACAATACTAAGATGCCATTTATGATTAAAAATTCCAATTTCATTAAAACATTTAAATATAAACATATTAAAATATAAAAATGTAGACAACAGAATCAATGAAATGCAGTATTAGATGACCTTGGACTCTTCCTGGACTCAGATTACCTGTATTTCAAACAACTTAAGCACACATTAATAAATGAGGAGTCCAACTCCTGAATGATTTTGCTTTCCATGTGATAATTCACAATTAAATAGGCAATGATTAATTTAATTGTTAATAACCAAATATTGAATAGTAACCAAGTGTTTTTTAAAAAGCTGCAAAGCTTAATAAACATATAAAAGTGAGTTTGCACTATGAAAGTAGTGTAGAAAAGAATTTTATTTTTAGTTGTTGATGGAGCTTTATTTTATTCATTTATTTATTTATATGTGGTGCTGAGAATCAAACTCATTGCCTCACTCAGGCCAGGCAAGCATTCTACCTCCAAGCTACAAACTCAACCCAAAACTTTTAACATGTAATTCTATGGCAGGATTTTAAATTCAGAAAGAAAAAAATAATTAATTAAATTCACCTTCTGATTAATATGGTAAGCCTTTTCTAACATTGGAATTGGAGTGGAAGTAAGATACCATTGAGTCAAGCTCCCCCATATTTCTAAAGATCACCATGAAGCCCAGAAGGTCAGGTATATTTCCTTCCACAGTTAATTACAGAGCAGAACTAGAACCTTCTATTGCTCAGCCCAAGGCTCTATATACTACCTCACCACACCAGACTCAAGAATGTCATGCACTTATATTGGAAAGGATTGGACAAGATCTCATAAGACTGCTCAGAGAAGCACTATGACCCTTTCACTGCCGTAAATAATGCAAAAGCAAACAGAGTAGGAAAGGGTATTCCCCTCTGTAAAACTTAACCCAATCCCTAATAAACAAAGGCCAAATGTCTTCTCTGATATAAGGGGGGTGACTCAAAATGGGATAGGGAGGAAGAGCATGAGAAGAAGATTACCACTAAATAGGAAAGAGAGGTGGGAGGGGAAGAGAGGGAGAGGGGGAATTGCAAGAAGATGGAAGGAGACCCTCATCGTTATACAAAATACATGTATGATGATGTGAGGGGGAAAAAAAAGAGGTGTGTCACATTATATTGGGTATAGAGAAGTGGTGGGAGGGGAGGGAAAGGGGGGATAGGAAGGGCAGCAGAATAAAATAGACACTAGTATTGATGTATGGATATACTTGACTGTATAACTAATGTGATTCTGCAATCTATGCACTCAGAATAATGAGAAATTATACCCCATTTGAATCAAATGTATGATATGTCAAAATCATTGTACTGTTGTAAGTGACCGGCAAACGACGGAGGAAGAGACCACCAAGAGACCGACTCATGCAACAGCAAAAGGGGGTTTATTGAAGATCCAGCGCGCTGGGGCTCCGTGCTCACTCAAGAAGGGAGAGCGGCCAAGAGCCCCGAGCAGGGGTTAAGCAGTGCTTAAGTACACTTTTTGGGGAGGGCGGGGGCTTTGCATACATCAGAGCAAATCATCATGAGGCGCGGGAAAATCAAACAACAACTCTCAGACATGATTAGCACATTCATTGACGGGAACAGGTCGGGCGAGAGTGATAGGTCAGTCCTAAGGAGGGGGATACATTCAAACTGATTGGTTTGGGCCCTGAGGTGCCTACATGCCGAGCTGCACAGGGTCCAGGTTGTTAAGCAACTAAGTGGTCAGGGGGGGATTTCGACACATATCTAATGGGCAGTTCCGGGAATTGTCTTAACTGCCACAGGAATTTCAGGTTATGAGTGCAGTTCAGAAACTTTATAATACCTGGTCCTTTACATTTTAACTTCAGCTTCTTTTATCCTTTCACTGTCATGTGTAACTAATATTTTTAAAAAATTAAAAATAAACAACCCTGGAAGAAGAGTTTTGAGATTCATCAGTTCTAAGGAGGAGTTGAAGTTGTTAGAGAATTTGTGGAGTGAGTTTTTTCATCATCTTTCCTTCTTTCAGAGCACCTCCCCAGGAAGAACCAACAGACTGTCCTGGAGCAAATGTGGGGTCAGAGACATGAGGAGTCACAGAAGCAGCTCTAACCTCTACTCTCTATCTCCAAACTCCATGACTCACCACACTTAGACAATTTGGATATTGCATAAGAATATCAAAGGAAATTTAGTAAAAGTTTGTTTTATCTTCAGGATGGGAGTCAATTTTTGAGATTACCTTGTAACATTTCTACTTCTTGCCTTTTGTCCCTCAAACTCAATTTAGATGAGTTTGAGGCAATACGAGCCATTTTTCCACGCTCTCACTTTCACCTTAGAACTGGGGTCAGCTGATTTCACAGGACAGTGGGAATGCCACCAAGAAACACAGCTGTCAGCCAACTTCTAGCTTTTCTTCTGTCTTAAAGCAATATTAACAGTTTTAAAAGGAAATTCCATCACATGAAAACATCAAGAACTAGATATTACAGCATGAAAAATATCATTGGTTGAATTTTAAAGAAAAATAGGAATTTAGAGAATAGATACAAATAAAAAACAACAACAACAAAAAAAAAAAACGGTAAGGTCACCAGTAATGAATGATTCCTTTTTCCCACCTTTTCACTTGGTCTGTCTTGGAGAGCAAAATGCTGGGTTACTAAATTCACTGATTTATAAAGAATACTCATTTTATGACACAGCCCACCATAGGCACTTATTAAACACTATCAGATCCTCGTGGTGGTGCTCTGAACTATTTCTCCTACACATTTTCTCATTTAATCCAATCTCCTTAAAAACTCTGTAAAGTACTATCATTTCTATACCACAGATAAAGGAACAAGGGTGCCGCAGTCTGGCTGGGCACAAAATAACCAAGCCACCACACAGCCTTGTAGATTCAAACAGCAACTCTTTATTCCCGAACTGTCACCCGCACTCTACACGCACGTTCTAGGAAAATCCACACCTCCACCGGGCTCTGCATCCCAAAATACTCTCTGAATCCCGTGAGAACTCAACAGGAACTCAAGGAGCGGGTGGGCCCCTGAGGCAGCAGGATACGCCCTATTCCCAGCAGGATACACCCTAAACCTGGACCCACCCTAATCCAGCAGGATCCTCCCTAAACCCGGATCCACCCTGGTCCTTGAGCAGGGTCACCTTTCTCAAACATTCATGCAATGTCACTGCAAATGACCTGGGTCCAAGGCAAGCCCATTTCCACAATGGAGAGTCCTCCCTCTAAGCATCATTGGGTAGGCTGACAAAGAAATTGCCATGCGTCATTCCTACTTGGCTATGGCTCTCAGCACAAGGGCATAGACATTTTTAAGAAACTGAGAGAAGCACCCATACCTGATAATTTCAACTTGGGACTCACAGTGCCCTCTTTAAAAAGGCAGGTCAATATGGTTTTTCATATGTATACAACAGAAGGAGAAGTTTATAAATGTCCAGTCAAGGGGCTGGGGTTGTTTCTCAGTGGTAGAAGGCTCGCCTAGTATGTGTGAGGCACTGGGTTCGATCCTCATTTCATAAAAATGAAATAAAGATATTGTGACTACCTACAACTAAAAGATTGCAATGATTAAAAATGAGCCTCTTTTGTTGGCTGTATAAGAAAGAGAATAAATTTTGCTGCTTTTCTCTCTCCCACTTTCTTTAACAATTGAAATAGGCAGAAAAATACTGCAAATCAGAAACTAAAATAACATTTTATGAAGGGTGTGGCCTATAAGTGTGGCAAACATAGTCTACCTAATAACCCAACCTTAAAAGTCAACTGAATTACCATACTTCAGCCCCATTCCACCTCTGACCTGATCCAGCTAATAGTATGGAGGTTAGAATGAAGAGTGCTCTTGGCAGGCAGATAAATCCCAGAGACAAAGGGAAGGAGGAAGGGGATGTCCAGTTCCAGCATTCCAAACTCACCAAGAGGCAAAGGCATGCCTCCTTCTCTACTAGAATGGAGAGAGAGCAGGTGGAATATGCTAACTCTTGTCCCTCCTGTGGAATTCTGGGGTCTCAGAAGGAGGGACCACCACCATACCTATCCTTTCCTGTATACATGCTTATGCATGGTCTGTGTCTGGACTGTGATAGTCTCCATTCTCTGTATTCGGGACATGTTGGGCCTTAAGCACTTCACTTCATGGATCTTTTTATTCCCAACAATCAGTAGGGAATAAGAAATTAAATGTCATACTCCTACTGTGAGTAAGTCAAGCTTTCAAAAGGGAAAAACTGCATCACCTCTTTAATTAAATGCATAAAATAAGCAAATATATGTATAGATATGTAAATTACACAGAGGAAAAAGAAAATACCGCCCAGCCACTCAGGATTAAAACAAATCAATTGCCAATGGTTCTATTTACATCTCAGAATAACGGGAAGCCATGAGCTAACTCACTGTATCACAGTAATGACTCAGTAGGCAGAGAGCTCACCTGTGTACAGGTAAAAAGAGGAAGGAGCAGGCCTGAAATGGGGTGAAGGAAAGAAGCAGGTTCTGTGTTGGATAATAACACAGACTCACAATGCAAGTCCAAAAGCAGAAGGGAAAAGTCAAATTTAAAAATAATTGTCCCAAGCCAGGCATGGTGGCACATGCCTGTAATCCCAGCAGTTTGGGAGGCTAAGGCAGGAGGATCCCAAGTTCAAAGGCGAGGCACTAAGCAACTCAATGAGACCCTGTCTCTAAATAAAAGACAAAATAGGGCTGGGAATGTAGCTCAGTGGTCAAGTGCCACTGAGTTCAATCCCTGGTCCAAAAAAAAAAAAAAAAATAGTTGTCCCAGAAAATTTTCCCTTCCTTCCCCACTCTGGGAAATGAGGCTCAGGGTTGGGCTAAAACTTGCAAGCTGAAGGGACCAGAGTGAAAATGTCAGCTCCTCACTACTACAGGGGATTCAGGTGTAGAGGTTCACTTCCTATATTTGGAATCACTATTACCAAGCTCTATTCCTAAGAGCCTTCCAAATTTCATCATAAAGTATTGAACAGTATCACTTCTGTTATTTCTTAATTCCTTAGCAATAAAATCAAGATACTTAATTTTGCAGCTACATGGCTTTTATAAAAACATTTATGCCATGTTCCCAACTAATCAGCAGAGATGTCTGGACTGGCTACCAACATTCACCCAGTCACCTAAAGAATTCCTGCCCTGTTTTCTCTTGTCTCAAGCTTATCACTAGAAATGAGGCATGACACTCTATAAGACATTTATTGAAAGCCTAGTGACCAGTGGCTTGTACCATGCTAGGCACAGTGAAGAACTAACCAAATAAGAACCCTGATTCCATGGTGTGTGCAGCCTGAAAGACTCTTCTTACATTCATCTGTCCAGATCTCATTCCTGGAAACATTCCTGAGCCACTGTATTCCATGGAGGTCTCCCTCCTTTGAGTCCCTCAAATTAACTGCCTTCACTCAGCTCTTAACATATTTTAAGCTCTTAAACTAAACCATCCAAAGGGTCTAGTCCCCTTAAAAGCAAAACACACATAAACTAATAACAGGAGCCTGAATAATTCTTGTTCCTCTTCTCTTACTGTCAGGATTTTAACCTGGGGAATAATTTACAGTGTCCACAACTGGCTTCAGGGGAGATCTATGAATCCTCTGAAATTATGCGCAAATTTGTATGTATATGCTGTTTCCTGAGAAAGTATGCAAAGCTTTCATCAGATTCTTCGTCAGAGCCCAAAATATACAGATCCTCTCTTTTATGTAACTATGTCACTTTCTTAATCATTACAATGAGCCTGGGCATTCATTTTACTTCAGCTCTGCTTTCTAAAAATAAAGAATGTGATTTCCAGGAAAATGTTCTTTTTCTTTTCTTTTTTTTTTTTTTTTAAGAGTGTCATTAAGGGCTGGGTTGTGGCTCAGCGGTAGAGTACTCGCCTAGCACATGCGAGGCGCTGGATTCAATCCTCAGCACCACATGAAAATAAATAAATAAAATAAAAGTATTGTGTACAACTACAACTAAAAACAAAAATTTTTTTAAAGTGTGTCATTAAAGAATTGAAATGTTAAATCCAATGGAGGTTGTGATAGAAATTTTTACATACCTTAAGATGTAAATTGCCCAAGTTTAAGCCAACTTGACATCATTTTACAACATATCATGAAGGAGAAACTTGGGCACCTCACGAGAATAAGTGGTAATTAATTCTCACAAGTTCCAGTGAGAATCATAGCCATTAATGCCTAAGACTGAAGCTGAGATTATTGAAATAAGTGTTTAATAGAACTGTCTTGTTGTTCTACATTTCTCTTTTTTGATTATTAAATTACTTCAAGACTAGAAGAAAAGGATTCAAATTTCCAGAAAGAGATGGACATCCCCCCCCCAAAAAAAAAAAGAAAAGAAAGAAAGAAAAGACAAATTCTCCATATTACAGTTAAACATCCCTAGACACTTTTTACATTCTAGTGGGCTTTTAGCTTTCTAGAAACAGTTGCAGTAGCAATACACATTCCTAAGGAGACAGCCTTCAATAAACATTTAAAACAATAAATAAATACTTTTCCCCTTAGATCATAGTTGCAAAAGCCTAGGTACAGAAGGAAGAAAAAAAAGAAGAAAACTTCATTTATGACTGCCTTTGGATATACCTATTTTGTAGGTAATCAGCATGCATAAGGAGAAAGAACACATTTGGCAAACCCAAAGGCATATAGGAGAAAGGATTCAGGTAGTTTATGTTGTTGTTGTTATTATTATTATTATTTACAGATGGACACAATACCTTTTTATTTTGTTTTATTTTATTTTTATGTGGTGCTGATTATCGAACCCAGTGCTTCACACATGGTAGGCAGATGCTCTACCACTGAGCAATAAGCCCATCCCCAAATGCAGGTAGCTTTAAACAAAGAAAGGAGAGCATTCTAACATCAAGATAACACAGCAGAAACCATGCATAATAATAACAGTTTATAGTTCCTATAGAAGAGGTGTAATACAAATTTAAAAATAGATGTAATATGAATGTTTATAGAAGAACCTATGTGCCTTTTGACAGATGAGTGGATAAAGAAAATGTGGTACATGTACACAATGAAATATTACTAAGCCATAAAGAAGAATGAAATTATGGCATTTGCTGGTAAATAAATGGAACTAGATACTATCATGCTACATAAAATAAGCCAATCCCCAAAACCAAAGGCTGAATATTCTCTCTGATATGCAGATGCTAACACAAAATAAGGGAGAGGGTGGATAAAAGTTCACTGGATTAGAGAAAGGAGAATGAAGGGAAGGAGGGGAGATGGGAATAGGAAAGACAGTAGAATGAATCAGACATAACTTTGCTATGTTCATATATGAACACATGATCAGTGTAACTCCACATCATGTACAACCACAAGAATAGGCAGTTATACTCCATGTATGTGTAATATGTCAAAATACATTCTACTGTCATGTATAACTAAAAAAGAACAAATACAAATTTTAAAAAATAAAAATTAGATGTAATAAACATTTTCATGTTAATCCTTGTGAGCCCCTTCAGTATCAGCACATGCATTATTGCTGTTCTCATTGCATAGATGGAATGGGATGGAAAATGTCATGCCCTCGATAGAGAACACAGCAACAACTGAAGGAAAAACACTGCCACGGGATCAATATACATTTACTTCACTGAGATACTAGTGCGAATTCAGTTGGAAAGGAAAATTCCACAATAATCGAAGTTTGTCAAGGTGAACGCTATTTAGAAAAGTCAGTACAATGTTTTACACTATAATCTTTTAAATTTCAGAATAAAAAGAAGGTAGCTTCTTGGATTTTGTAGCCCAAAGTACTGTAAAGTATGGTGGTCACTGAAAAGCCAAACACTAGAAGAGAAGTTCTCTTAAAATTAAATCCATATTAACATAATAACATGCCAGATAAAATACTACACAGTATTCCATAGCCAGAATGGGGAAATTAGGGCTGGGGACATAGCTCAGTGGTAAAATGCTTGCCTGGCAAGCACTCTGCCACTGAGCCACAATCCCAGCCCTCAAGGAGAGTAACTAAGAACAGAGTAGGGATGAAGAGCAGGAGAAGAAGATTAACATTTAACAGGGATGAGAGGTGGGAGGGAAAGGGAGAGAGAAGGGAAATTGCATGGTAATGGAAGGAGACCCTCAGGGTTATACAGTGGAGGAGGTAGAGAGAGAGGAGGGGAGGGGAGGGGAGAGGTGGGGAGGGGGGAGGGTGGAGGATGGGAAAGGCAGTGGAGCACAACAGACACTAGTATGGCAATTTGTAAATCAATGGATGTGTAACTGATGTGATTCTGCAATCTGGGTATGGGGTAAAGGTGGGAGTTCATAACCCACTTGAATCAAAGTGTGGAATATGATATGTCAAGAAATTTGTAATGTTTTGAACAACCCACAATAAAAAATTAAAAAAAAAAAAAAAATGCTTGCCTGGCATATACAAGACTTTGGGTTAGATCCCTGGAAGAAAAAGACGGGGAGAAGAGTAATGTTTTTACACTTAATAATTTATGGATTTATTTACATTTAAGCCCCCATTTTCTATGTGGTTACTATTTTTTCTGTGTCATTTAATTTTTGTCATTTAAGAACCATGTAATTCCGAAACAAGACAAAGTTGACAGTGCTGCACTCATCATATACTGGTTTCCCCTAAAAAGGTATGCTAAACAATAAAAATTCAGTGAAACACAGGCGTTTAAATAGACCTTTTCACTACATTGATTCACCAACAGCATTGAAGGAAAGAGGTGAATGGTTGTGTGAAAACACTTCTCTTTCACTTTCTCTTCCTTTTCCCAGCCATTTATTTTTATTACTACATAAATTGTGCACATCAGGACTTATAAAGGACTGTAAGAAGAGCGTCAATCATAAGCTAACGGGAGCAGAGGTTTACAGGAAATATTTGAGAAGGGAAACCAAAAGGTGAAGTTGAGAATTACAGAAACCAGGCAACCTCATATGATATATTACCAGAGAGAGCCAAGCATAACAGAAAGAACAGGAGGAAGATGACAGGGAGGAGAGATTACATAAAATACTAATGTGCCCCAGGGCTCTGGAACTAAATGGTGAAGGGTACATTTAGATAAGCTCGAGAGAGATCATTTTAAATTTAGAGTTCAGAGTATAAGATGACATAAATATAGAGATAAGTAACTGGGTACCTAAATATATGACAAATGTATTCCCAGGCAATTCCACAGGGGCTAGGAGAAAATACTGATTACTTGTGGTTCTCTAAAGGCCTAAAAGACTTAATAGGCTGCACAGGGGGAAGTATGCTATGTATCAGTCACCTCTAGGATCAATGCATTAACATCAGCCCTGTTACCAATATTTCTGGGCTCTCTCTATTATCCATGCCATAGCTGTTTCCAGGTGCATAATTACCTTCATCTCCCTGTTCTCAAATTACCTCCTCTGATACTTAACTGCTTTAGGTCATTGGGGAAGTAATTATTAAATCCCTATCCTGAAATTGTTAAATGATCCCCCAGGATGCGAGAAAAGTTATTCCCCTCATGAGGAAAGCAATATATTTCCTACCACCCATAGAAATAGGCTCAGAAGAGACCTAATAGACATCTTGACAATTATCCATGGGGGCATTCATTCATTCATTGGAGAAAGATTTACTAAGCACCAACCTATGTCGGGATTTGTGACATTGGAAGCACTGAAGCAAGTCTTCTACTCGAGGAGAGACTCAGAGGTTAGAGGGGAGTTAGGCTCACCAACAATGACAACCTGATATGTAAGTCACTGCTAGGTAGAGACTAAGAACCAGTTGGGAGCACTGGTAAGACAACAAAGAGAATCTGAACAAGCAGAACAAGGAAAGCAGTGTGGATGATACTCCCTGTAGAAGATGGGGTCAAGTTTACCAAGGATATAAATAGAGGCAGGGCATTCTAGAAAGAGACCATACAATTTTAGTCATAGTGGAAAAGTAAATTGTCATTACCAAATACTATGTTAGCATTCCCTAGTTTCTTTGAGAGTGTTCACCGATTTTTGGTTTCATATGATTTTAACAAGTCTTCGTTGACATGACACCACAGAGCAAACACGACCCTCTCATGTACCCACGTGTCACTCCAACCAGGTTGCCTTGTCAGTGTCCCTGGCCACAGCACTTCCCTCAGCTGGTCACCTATCTTCGCTACCTCAGACCCTGCCCGCCTTACAAATACTGCCTCTGCTTTCCTCTAGTTCCTGGTCTTCGTCCAGTAAAACAGCTCTGGTTTTGATCCAATTCTCTATATTTCTCATGGGAAAAAAAGAAAGAAAACAAAATAGAAGATGGCTTCAACTTTGGACCCTTCCCAAATACTTTGCTTGTGTAATAGCAGATTTAAACTAATTAATACATTCTAATCTCCTTGGGTCAGCTACTCTGATCAAATTGGAAAGGACTTCCTGTTTCCTGTTTTAATCTTTTATCCCATCCTGCAAGTGACAGATAACATTCAGGTGTTGCAGGGGCTGGGATAGGGGCAGTAGGTTCTTATGAACCTGTTCCCCAAATTTGGTGGGGAAATTAAAGACTCAATAACTTTTCACAGTTGCCACCGTGAAGGGCACACGAGGAATAGCAGATAACTAAGGTGTAACATGACAATTCCAAAGTGCCCAATTGCTGGCAGGATCCCTGTAACTACTCTTTCTCTCCCACTCAAGAAAACATATTAAAAAGGAATGTAAATTAGGGTGCCTTTTATACAGATAATCTGGACTCTATCATAATTAATTTATAGTTCGTGTACCCAAACACAGCAGTGTCGAGTAATAAATATTATTTACTATTAGAGCTGTCTCTGTGGAGGTTATTCCACACCGTCTGCCTGACACCCTGGCCGGCTGAGAAGCTGAACCAGGAGACAGAGTGCCTGTTTGGCCTTGTCAGCGGCAGCCGGGTGTCTCCAATCAAGATGCTCAATCATTATATTGAACAGTGAGCAACGCTGCATGTCTTGGTCATGTTAAGAGAGAGAAAAGCACAGCAAGAGATGGCAACAGTGAGCCGAGTTGGAACTCTGAGCCATTTCCTTCTTTCATTTGCAGGAGGGAAGTGAGGAGGGGGTGGTTACAGAGGGGAAGGAAAGGGGTTTACAAATACTGAACACTCTAATCTTCAGAACCACTCTGCCAATGAGGTGCTGCTATTATCCTATTCTCCAGGCACATGTGAGGTTAACAGCATGCTGAAGGCAGAGTCAGTCTTGGGCCAGATTCATGCTCCAACCTCTCTAGCTCCAAATATCTTTCTCCAGTGAGCTGGGCTCTGGGAGAACATTTTTCCTCAGGCAGTCTCCCACTAAGCTCCAATCTAGCATGGTATTTTATTCCCAAATGTCTCCCTGGCAGCGACCCTAAGAGGGGAAGTCAGCTTATTTCCCATTGTTCATTCACTTTTTGACTGCCTTCGCAATTTCACCCGGCTTAGATCCTCCCACGACAGCTTCTAACTAACAAATCCCAGTGGGCTGGGCTCCCTTCAGGAACACCAACTAGCAAGACCTGCAGCTAGAAACCCAGAAGGGTTGGTGTTGGTATCAAACCTACAAGATTAATTTGTATTATAAAATAATCAGAATAATTTTGGTTGTGAATTTTTAAATGATTGTTTTTTATTCCAGTTGTTTATACTATAGTAAGGCAAGAATAAGCTCTAATGTGCATTCTAACTTATGAATTAGACTAATTCAGCTCCCAAAGATTTTATGAATTTCTGCATCAAATGGTTCTGGTAAATAAAATAAACAGCTAAAGCTTTAGTTTTCTTATATTGCTAAACAAATAAAGTTTCAATAAAATGAAGCCTTTTATAAATACATAATGTGCTTTTAAGACTAAAAAAAAAATGTCCATCTCTTCCTGGGTTGTGACAAATATATTTTTTAATCACAATTGTGTAGCAAAAGAAGTAAAAATGTGGATTCTAGACCTAGAATGTAAGAAGGTAAGATCTGGCTCTGCCCATTTTTTAGATGTATTCCCATAGGAGAGTTACTTGACTTCTCTGAACTTCAGTTAAATAAGGCGATATATGTAATAGTGTCTGGTAGATGCCCAATAAGACTGGCTGTTATTAATCTGGAGGGAGTAATTACTACAAGCAATCTCTCTAATTTAATTGGGAATTCTTATAAAGTAAAAATACCTAATCTACAAAGCTCTTCCAAATGTACTGAAATATTAATAGTACTAAATTTAACAATTAATGAAGATGATATAGTACATTTCAGAGACATTTAATTAAATATTTATTGTTTCAATCTTGCAGGTTTCTTTTAGTATTCTGAGCACTGCTTTTTTTTTTTTTTTTTTATTTCTTTCTGCTCTCAAGTCATTTTATTGGAAACTTCACAAGCCCTAAGCACTGTGTCTGTGGAGCCTGATGGATACAATGGTCTTGGCCCAGGTAAATGGAACAGCTCTGAAAGAGAACTTCTCTGGCCCCGAGTACCATTCCTGCAGAACATTTTTCCTCAGCAAGATTTTGGAAAGGTTTCTGAACATTTTGGAAAGGTTACTAAATAGCAATTCAAAGATAGGAGAGTAAAATAAAATCCCAGATAGTGTTGACGAGCCAAAATTCATAAATTACTTTTGGCCAAGTTCAGAGTTCATACCAAAACCTGGGCCAAAACTCACCGTGCAATTTGGCACAAATAAGAGAATTAATAGTCATTTAGTAGAAGATTGGAACTGGCACCAATCCAAAAAAAAAAAAAAAATTAAATCCTCTTGAATAGAAAAGTACTACTCCATGAGAGACATCCGGGTATCATGTCATTTTAATTCCAAAATGTTCAGTCTTAATGTTTAGAGAATAAAATTAAGCCTTTACTTCAATATATAAAATTAGGGAAATATTATTTAGTATTTCAACAGGTTTTGATTTTAAGAACTGCTATTTAGAAAAACCTATAAAAAGACACATGAGAAATGTATGATGTTATTTTAAATCTGTAAGGTAGTGGTTCTCAAAGTGTAACATATAGCAGACAAAACTATTTTTAACTAATACCAGGATATTATTTGTATTTTTAATTTGCATTTTGAAAAGTCCACTGCAAAAGCAACAATGGATAAAATTGACGATACCTTGGCAAAAACCAAGGTAGTGGCCAATAAAAATTGTATTCTCCACCACTCAAACAGAAAGAAAAAAAATACAAGAAAACATTTTTTACTCAAGATGCTCTTGATTAAGTAGTTAAAAAAAAAAAAAGATCTTAAATCTCAATTCTTTAATACATCTTTTTTATAGTACATATGATATAATGGGAATCATGAATAAAGTACTTTTGCTGCTTTCCCAAAGTATAATGGCTATCCAGAGAAAAAGTACTTATTTCAGTTACAAACTGAACTAGCCATTTTTTCATGAAGCACCATTTATGGTTGGAAAAAAAAATAGCTGGCAACGAACAATAGTAATCAGATTTCAGCATTTGGCAAGCATTTTGCACAAAAAAAATTGAAGTAGAGAACCTATCACTTCAAGGAAAACAACACACTTTATAAAATTGAAGCTTCTGAGCCAAAATTAGAATTTTGGAAAATCTATATCTGCTACCAAAGCTTGAACTCTTCCTAATACTCAAAGACTGCTTTTTGCTTATAATTTACTTTTAATTATAATTAAAATGTTAATCTATTTAAAATTTAACTTTATACTCTTTTCTATATTTTTACTGATACATGATAATTACATATAATAGTGGGGTTGGATGTTACATATTTGTATGTATACAGGATATGGCAATATGATTTGGTCAATATCATTCTTCAATATTTTTAGTTTCCCTCACTCAGACTTTTCTGGAGAGACTAACTAGTAACAAATTATTATTTGTCGAATTTTGGTGGAATAGCAAAGAATAATATCCTCGATTATCTGAAAAGACTGGTAAGATACTCTTTCCCCTTTCAATTTACATATCTCCAGAGGCCATTTTGTTTTCATACACTTAACCAAAACATATCACAAATGAAAAAACAGGTAGGAGACTGTAGATATCCTCTATAAATCCAGGCATTTTAAACATTTACAGATATGTAAAGCAATAAGTCACTTTTCTCATTTTTTCTGTAGAAAACTATTATTTTTCACAAAAAATATGTCATGTAGATTAGTATGCAATCTTTTTTTTTTATTTAATTAAGGCTTTCTTGGTTTTAATTTGTAATGTTTAATATCAATTGCTATGACTTACATTAAGAAAAACTCTATGGTCCTCAATAATTTTTACAAGTGAAAAAAAGTTTTCTGTGATAAAATCTTGAGAACCACTGTAATATGCTTAAATAAGTTCTAAGCCAGCAGACATTGTGACATCAGCATCAGGCCAATTATTACCCCTGGAAGGATTCCATGCAGCTGACCATTATTTCAAAGAATTCTCCAGTTGGGCCACCTACGAAGAAGCTAACAACTAAGAGTACCCATTGTTGCCTTGGCTGTTCTCAATAGAGCTTTCTATGCAGCTACCAGGAAAGAAATCCAGCAAATAGCAAAAGAAGGTCATTTCATTCTGACACTACATCTTCCTGCGATCACATTTCCCAATACCTTGCATCTTATTTCGCAATGAAAGATGTACAGATTTCATACCCAAAGGGCAAAAGCGGCTGCTGGACATATGTGGACTTCAAATCTCTGCAAGATCAGAAAATCTCTTAAAAATGTTTACCAAAAACGTAAGATCCAGCGCCCAGATTCAACTAGATATCCAACAATGACTTCCTGTGGTGGTGATCAACATGATGTCAGTTTGGATGAAGAAATGAACCTTACAGTAATGCTGCAAGAAATTAAAATTTCCCAAATTGAACTCCTCGGCCAAATGACTGATATTGTCAGTGCAGTATCAAAAATCCAGGAAAAGATTGACCATTATCAGAAGCAGATGGAGGTCCTAGAAACCAGGATGACTGTTAATGAAGACAAACAAGACACAGCCACCAAAGATATCCTCTCTATGAAAAAAGACATTGATGCTTTAAAGAAGAAGGTTTCTGAGCTGGAAAACCAGAGTTCTTGCCCCAGCATACATTGTTTAGAAGTCCTGAAGGGAGAAAGAGGTAAAGAAATCATAGAATTGCTTCATAATTACATACAATCAGAAACTTCAAAGAACATGTCAGCGTCCAAAGATTCTGAAATCTCTCCAGAACCAGAGAAAATGCCCAGTTATCCAGAGCCCACTGGTCATCTTGAGGAAAAACCAGTTTCTCCTCAAATTGAAACTCTGAAGGAAAGTAACATAAAAACGGCATCAAGAAGATTAAAAAAGGCAAGGTCAAATATTTATATTTACCCAGACTTTGGTACATGGATCAAGCTAACTTTTGTTCATGGAGGAAAGTGGAGGTTTTTCCTTAGTGCTACCAAGTTAGAAGAGTTCATCCAGTGGCTTCTTTCTAGGCCAGTCATCTTTCCTGAGGAACCACAGATCATTCCCAAGAGAGACTGTTCACTCACTGGACCAATTACAAGCTTGACCACACTCTGTCTCTCTGTTTTCAACTACATTTACTGCCTTTTTGGTTCCTCAAAAGAGGAAGTAACTCGACTATAGGGTTATTTTCCACCTTGCTTGGTACCAAATAAATGTAACCTGGTTGCTCCAAGCAAACCCATATTGTTGTGGTGGCTGTGAATTCCTTTGTAGTTTGCTCCCTGTGGTCCCACGATCTGCCAAGTTTGAGTAAGTGCAGGCGAGTCATCCCCTTGGACTGCTATGATCCACTTTCTATCAATGTCTTGCTTTCTCAAAGGCAATCCATAAGGACTTCTCTTGTGTCCATTTTTATAGATTACTGCAAGCAGAGAATAAAGGGAGGCAAAAGGAAATGGGAAACCGCTTGGGAGCCCCCAAGTCAGTTGTCTACACCCTTTATAGATAAAATTTGTGATACAAGAGACATACTCTAAGGACAAATCTTTCAAAGACATAAAGTAAAAAGGGACCTGTTGTCAAGGCTATTAGTTAGCACTGTAAAAATGAAGGAGATCAAAAGGCCAGGTTATTACAAGGAAAATATTAATTACAAAAAAAAAAAAATGGGCTTTCCTTTCAACCTCAGCGTCACCTCTACCAGATAATAGATAAGTAGAAGGCTTCCCTTGCTTCCAGGTAATTCTTATATTTTCACAAAAGAAGACAAATGCTGTCATGTCCTGTATGTTTGATACAAGAGAAAAAAGGAAGATCTAAGGAGGGATTTTTTTTTAACTAAATTAAATCTTGACAGTAAAAGACCATAACTCCTATACAACAAGGCATATTTTTGTATAAACCATATATTCAGAGTAGACTTCATTTTTAGACATAATAGAAGGTTGCCATGTACTGTAATTTCTCCAAATATCATACCAAAAAACTAAAATTTTCTTTCACAGCTTAAATCAGTGAATGAAATCTATCAATAGTCATTCCTTTGGGGGTCCTACATTTGTTAAACTACAAATGTTCTTTGTAAGTGTACTACTTTTAATTATTATTAGCTAACATTTTGAAAGGTGGGCTTTGGAAAGTAGCTAAGAGCCATCCAGTTCCAAAAAAAGAAAGAATCTCACCTGGGTACAGTAAAAACTAGGGCAGACATATGATAAGACACAACTTGGTCTGTTGCCTGAGTCACCGTAATTGTACACCACATTGTTTTCAATTATAAATACATTTTATTTGATCCCTCTTTACAAATATACAGATATGATGTGTACACAATTGCTTTTAAGATATGTCAATTTGCAATATACCTAATAAAAGCAAGGGTATATATTAGATGGGTTTGTTCTGAATGAGATAACTGTGCTTACAATGTAACCTATGATTATTCTGGTAATGGCATCAGTAATCTCTATGTATATGTTCATAGATGCCCTAAGGAACAGCTAGATCCCTACTTGAGCACAAGGGGAGAGTAACCAGGGAATGGAAGTCATGACAGGACAATGGCATCACAAATCCTTCTAGAAGAGAAAACAAAATGACTCAGCTGATGTTCCTGGGGTCATCTGAGCCTTTGTGTATTAGTACCTGTTTTTACCTTTCTCCTTTCACATGGCCCCTTCCTCTGCCACTAAGTTTCAAGAGGGACAAACAGTTTAGGAAGAGAACATAGGCTTGGGGATCACACGAGGTGCATTTTGAACTTCAATTCTAAATCCTACATTTGTAAATTCCATTATTTAATCTCAGCTAGGTGTATTCTCTCATCTGTAAAAAGGGAATGATGTTAATTTAGTAAAATTTTTTTTCAAGAGGTTGTGGAGGACAAGAGAACAGTAGAAGACATTCCCTGACTTAGATACACAGCATTGAATGGGATAGATAAAACATGTCCCCCAAAACCCTGATGCATGGCAGATGTGTTGGGCAGCTGAGAGCCAGGTAATAAGTACCCCCAGCGTCAGAGAAGAAAGGGGGTTGAGGCTTGCTGTAAGGAGGTAAGGTAAGGAGGAGATGGCGAGGGCAATGTGGCAGGAAGAAGGGACAACAAACAAGAGCACAGGAGTAAGAGCGGATGGGGAGCATGGGAAATAAAAGCCACCAAGCGTTCTAGACATGCATAGTACTGATCGGCTATTATTTCAAACCTTATGTGGATCTCATTTTTCTCTTCAGGAATTTCCACCACGTTCTTTTCTTTAAAATTTTTTTTAGTTGTAGATGGGCACAATGTCTTTATTTTATTTATTTACTTTTATGTGGTGCTGAGGATCGAACCCAGTGCCTCACACCCACTGAGCTACAACCGTAGCCCCCCACCATGTTCATTTTAACCTGTTTTTTACCCAGAGGGAAAGAAGGTGACTACATGATTTTCTCATGATCTCAAACTTTTTTTCTTTTTGTCGGATCTTTCCTTTAGCTCTTTCTTTTCTTTTTCTTTTTTTTTTAAATACATGACAGTAGAATGCATTACAATTCTTATTACACATATAGAGCACAATTTTTTCATATCTCTGGTTGCATACAAAGTACATTCACACCAATTCGTGTCTTCATACATATACTTTGGATAATAATGTCCATCATATTCCACCATCATTTCTAACCCCTCCCTTCCCCTCTCATCCCTCTGTCTTATCTAGAGTTCGTCTATTCCTCCCATGCTCCCCCTCCCTACCCCACTATGAATCAACCTCCTTACATCAGAGAAAATATTCGGCATTTTATTTTGGGGGGATTGGCTAACTTCACTTAGCATTATCTTCTCTAACTCCAACCATTTACCTGCAAATGCCATGATTTTATTCTCTTTTATTGCTGAGTAATATTCCTTTGTATATATATGCCACATTTCTTTTATCCATTAATCTATTGAAGGGCATCTAGGTTGATTCCACAGTTTAGCTATTATGAATTGTGCTTCTCTGTTTGTCCTGTTTATGCATTAAGTTCCCTGTGAGGAAAGGGAGGATTTTGCTTTTGAGCCATTTATTATCATTACCCTAACAAGATCTCACATAACTTGTTAAAATTATAACCGAGCTTATAAAATGAGCAAATCACTTTTCCCATGCCTTACTTTCCAATTCACCTACCTCTCACCTCCTGCCTCAGAGGAAGTGGTGTGTCTCTTGCCCAGTTGCTCTTCCAGTGGTTTACAGTATCTTCCTTAGGTATTCTTCTTTATTCCATCTTACCACTTTTCAAATAATTCTCTATTCAGCTTTCCAAAAACATCCACCTGATTGCCTAGTTCTTGTTTCCCCTCTTCACTTGCCAATTTCCTGCCGTCCTTTTTGAATAGGAGGCCCACAGTCCCTGTCCCTGTGCCCATCTTCTTCTCTCCCATTCTCCCCACAGTTGACAGGATCATGTCTTCATAACAATGCTGTCTTTGGTTCTCTCCCACTCTTGCAGATCCTCCTCAGTTTTCTTAGATGATTCCTCTGCCACTAATCTTCCCTTAAAATATTTGATACTTTGATTTAATGGCTCTCAACTCAAAGGACTTCTAATCCAGCCTCTCCTGGGACCCTCTGAGATTTTGATCTAATGATCACTCATCTTCTCCACTTGGATGTCTATGAAAAAAGTGTCTATAAATATAATTAGACGAATGTCTGTTATGTATAAGTCAAACATGAAAAACATTGTACATTCACCAAAACATCTCAAATCATTGTTGTTGCTTTAAAATAAAGCATATTGATTGGGGAGACAACACTAAGTAGTGTTCAGAATTAGGACTTTCATCTCAGAACAGACTGTAGCATATGTTCCCTTACTTGCTCAACATATATAATGTGGGCACTCTCCTAGTGGCTGAGTGTACAATGATGAAGCTCATAACTATGTGAATATGGCAAATTCCTTGAACCTAGTGTTCGTCCGTTTTCTCAACTCTTAAGAATAATTGATGTCCTAAGACTTCTGCATGATTAAATGGAACCATTTGTATAATCTGCCCAGAACAGTTCCTGATTTAGTAGACACTTAACAAACAGTGGTCATTTCCTTGCCTCTCTAACTAAATGAAAGGGTGTTAAGGAGTGTTAATAGGAGGCATAAAGATGAACAGAACAGAAGCCCTGCCTCAAAGAGCTCCCACTGGGACTGTGCCTCCTTTTATCAACCAGAAAGGATGCCGGACAAATAATGAACAAAGTGACAAACTAAATACAAAAGCTCCAAACCAACTCTTGACTCCCTTATCCAAAGATAGTGTGATATTCGAATAAGACAGGGTGTGAATCTTTCCTCTTGGTCTGGGCATTCAACCAATATTCCATCATCGCCAACATTTAATTGCACACTGTATAAATAAGCAACAAAGAAAAGGACTTAGAAGAAGAGAGGCTGAGTTTAAGATAAATAATTTAGTTCTGTTAGGAATACTTGCTTCAATAGACATAGTCACCAAGAGCATTCTGTTTATTTAAAAACAACATTCAACAACATTTATTGAAATCTGACCCTATGCCAGGAACTAGCTGAGCTAGGTGTGAACAAATAGAGATGAAAAGACACCAGTCCTATCCTGAAGGAACATTCTTTTAAATGATGTTCTTTCCAATTGCTGATGTTGGCCTGTTATTTAGATTTGGAACTTAAAAACCCACATACCTCATGTAAAACAGTATTTTCATAGGACATAATCAAGACCCATGTAGGGAAAAAACTTGCTATTCCTAAAAGCTAATGTTTGAAGTCACATATATTCAACTTTGTCCATATTTGTCCTATATTGTCCTATATACTCTTCCAAAATGCAAATTGTCCCCAGTGTATCAACAAATTATGCTCTGAAACTTCAAATGTTGATCCTTGGTTTAAAGTTCGTAATGCATATCACAAAGAAATAGCATTAGTGTTGGGTTCTTGCCAACCTGAAAAAGAAGACTGAACAATAGTGCACCTGAGGTAATGGTATTAAGGAAACTACAAAGCCAAATTTCTGTTCTTTCCCATGCCAAAGTCTGTCTGGGAACGTAACTGTAGAGCAGTAGTACTGACAGCTGGATCAGGTTTCCAGCTCTCCTTGCTCTGTCTTATATCTTATGGTGGAGTAAACACTTCACACATTGATGGTTCTAGTAGAAGATACTTTGGAGATCAAGAGACACAGAACAGGAACTAAGTTTGGGGCCAAGGTAGGAAATCTAGAAATGGGAAGCTAAAGTGGGGGGATTTGAGAGTGAGAAAGGAGACAAGGGTTTCAGTGGATGCTAAGAATATCCAGGGAATAAGGACTAAAGTAGGGTCCAAGTCTCTCACCATGATGAAGAATTGAAGGCTAGATACAAGAAAGAGAATTTGTGCAAATGTATGCATGCAATAAATAATGCAAGAAATAGAAGAAATAGGGTAGGAGCAAAAATTGCAGATTTTGCTCCATAGTTTATCTTTTGGAATACAATCTTGTGTTAGTCATATTTCTACTGCTGTGACAAATGACCTGAGATAATCAACCTAAAGGAGAAAAGGTTTATGTTGGCTTATGGTTTCAGACATTTCATAGTCACTTGGCCCTAGGACTTTTGGGCCTGTGGTGAGGCAGTACTTCATGGAGGGAAGCACATAGTGGAGCAAAGCTGCTCACCTCATGGCAGCCAGGAAACAAAAAGAGAGAGTAAGGGGCTGGGTCCCAACTTCCCCTTCAAGGAACACTCCAATGACCTGATTTCCTTTCACTGGCCCTGCATCCTAAAGTCTCCACCTCCTTCCGATAACACCATAGGCTGGAGAATGAGCCTTCAACACACGAGTCTTTGGGGGACACTTAAGATGCAAACCATAACAAATCTATTTAGAAAACAATTATGTGTGAGAAACATGAATCTCCAAGCCTTTTCGAGCTGTTAGATATGTGGCAGAAGGTGTTGGTGGAGCAGGGCAATGGTGGGACCCAAGGAAAATGTAGGCAGAGGAGTGTGGCTCTAGTGGGACTTCAAAGCTTCAGCAAGGATATGGAGCACGAGGAGATGTATCCCAGCAAGAGGCAGAGGTGGGGTAGAAAAAAGAAAAAGAGACAGTAAAAGAAAACCCCCAGAGGACTGAGAAGCAGCTGAGGTTCTATTGCAGCCTTCCTACAGTAAGGATACCCCTACCAGGAAGAGGTGCACACCACACCAGGTGCTCTGAAAACATAAAAACAGCAGTGCCTCCTCGGGCAGTTTAATCAAACGTGTGATCATCCTTTATCTACTCTCCACTTAAATTTAGCTCTGAGGAATCTGCCCAATCTTCTAGGAACAGCTCTCAACAGGAGTCTCCCAATTTTTTTTCCTTTAGTGAAGGATTCCACCTATTTTTAGATACTTCCCTGCTCCCCCACTCTCTTCTAGGATAGAGAAAGAAATGCATGAAAAATGTGACCAGGTGATAGTTTGATTCTAATGATATGTTCTTTCAATTAATAGTTTCGGAAGGGGTGTTCTCACAGTCCAATATCCTGATGGAAAGTGCGACACATCTTTCAGACATCAGAAACTCAAAATGTGCGTACCACTCTCACTGATAGTGACCCTCAGTCAACTTATATTTACCAAACATAAAGATAATAATTGCTTGGTTTTCAGGCTGTAATTGGATCACAGCCATCAGTGACATGGTTATTTGTTGTTAGAGCAATGTTAACGAAATCATGCCTATGGCAGCCCAATTAGAGGAGCACCATTGGTGACCCAGCTAGCATTTTCAATATGTTATTTCAGAGGTATGATCAGAAGACAAATCAGAGCTGACTTAATGAAGTTTCTGATCAGAGGCTGCTCTGAAGACAATGAGTTATTGAAGGAGACAAAGAGGAACTGATGACTGGTAAATTTATGCAGGCTATCAGAAAACAACAAAAAGCAATGGAATTTACTAGATTCAACCTATTACAAGTGGTAGCAATAGAAATTTTCTCCTTTCTCAGCAGCAGAATCTCAAATTCATGAAAGATTAGCTATGAAAAGAAGCTTAAAGATTACTTAGTTCAGTGATGTGCAAATAGGAGGAACTCCAACCCAGATTTTTTAATTCTTCTGGCAGACTCTTCAAATTAATCCCTCCCCAATATCATGATATGTCCATGGGTTGGGGGACATGACCTTGTCCCTCCCCATTACAGAATTGTGACAATGAGGAGCAGCATAATGTGGAGACTAAGAACAAGCACCTAAATATTGGATAGGCCTGAATTAATGGGTGTTGTGCTACCCATTGACCTTGCTGAATTTCTTAAATTCTCTGAACCAGTTTTCTTGTCTCCAAACTGTGGACTATAACAAACTATAATGCACAAATATGTGGTAGGGATAAAATTAGAAACATGCTTAGCTCAGCACCTAATGCATAGTAAGGACTCAGCTACTGTTATATATAATTCTACTACTACTACTACTACTACTACACTACTACTACTACTACTACTACTACTACTACTACTACTACTGAATAGACAAGGTTGAAGCTATATGTCCAGTATGTCGAGGAAGAAAAAATACTGAAGACCAGAAATCTGGTCCAGCTTGCTGAGAAGGAATCTAAGATCCAGAGGCAAAAGTGACTTGCCTAAAGTTACCCAGGTTATGACAGTCCAGACCAGATTCCAGTGTTCCAGATAATGGGTCTTGTGCTCTTTAGGTTATGCCAATCCTTTGATCCTGACAGTTAAAGGAATAGTTACATGTAAGGAAAAATGCACTGATCTAGCAGTCAAAGACATGTTTAACTATACCTCTCATCCTCTGAGTAGAATCCCTAATATTTTATAAAATAGCATAGTACATTGATCAAAATTAGGAATCTACCATTACTGCTGCCAAACAAGCCTCCTTCCCCAGATCAGACAGTTATTATTTCATTATCTTTGAAACTCTGGCCTTTCTCAGCCCCAGAATTTGCCACGTTGGTCTTTCATTATCTGAGCCTTTTATCAGGTGCTAATAATATATATATATATATATATATATATATAAATTAATAAATTAATATATATATATATATATATATATACACACACACACACACACACACTTATGTATGTGTGGGGGATATATGTGTGTATATATATATATATATATATATATATATATATATATATATAGTGTATATGTATGATATACAGATATACTAGAGATCTATAAAATTTTGATTAATTTACTTGTCTACTGCCAGTTATGATGTTCTGGTTATTGTAGCTATAGATTAAAAAATAGTTAATAGTAATAGCCATTCCACCCCCCCACGCACATACTTCTGGTAGAAGTCTCAGATGGTACACTTCTAAAAAGTTGAAGAGCAGTGAATAATGTTTAAGTAGCTTAGATGAGCTTTAAAGGACAATGATAATTTACTACAAAACCTGTCAATCAAGAGAACAACAGAGTTTAACAGGAAATGTATTAACACACTCAAAATGTAAGAACTTGTGAATCACTTTTAGCTTGTCATCCTTTGCACCTTCTTTAAAACATATCACTTTTCCTGGGTTTTGATGAGGTTACTATTTCTACTTGTGTGTTTCTGCCAACTTTTTGCCCTTTCCTTTTCCCATCTGTCACCGTGTTTCTCCCCACTGCCTCCTTCCATCTCAGTTTTTTTCAGCATGGTATGGCAGCCCATGTGGACTTGCTAGCCAAGGTCATGTGCTATTTTCTCCCCACCCCCATCCATTTCCCACCCCTGAACCTCTGTCTGACCTGCCCTCTTCTTCCTGACTGTGCTTCTGATCATCCCTGGCTTCCTGCTCCAACTTCCTCTTGTGATGTTTACTGCCTCCTCCATTCGCCAAGCTCTGTTCCCCAGGCCAGCAGCCAGGCTGCAACTCCACATCTCCACTCTGATTAACTTTTTAGGTTAGTCCTCCAATAAATTTCTCAAATACTTTGTGTTCATTCTCTCTCTCTCTCTCTCTCTCTCTCTCTCTCTCTCTCTCTCTTCCTTTTTTGGTTTTTAGGCATTTTCTCTATGATACTCTCCTCACATACTTCTCTCTCTCTCTCTTTAACTCCAATTCCTATTTTTTCCACACAACTAATCATATACAGAATAATATTTAATCATAGGTTTTATTTTGTTTAAATGACAACAACTGCATATTCCTTAATCTGAATTTCAAAAACAAGTGAATAGAACAAGACAAAATTCACTGAAGAAAATAACCTTAGCTATAGGTGTTTTCACTTACTTATTTTTTAATAATCTCTCAATTGAGAACAGAATGGTCTACCTTGAGAAAATATATGAAAAGGGTCTTAATCTAATTTCATTCTCTTTACTTGCTCTAATATTCTGGTCCCTCTGTGGTTCCAGACAAATTAATTTTTTTTTAATTTCTAAGGAAAGATAGGAGGTTATGGGTTGTTTTGTAATTTGCTGAAAATGCCTCTTAGAATACACTTGTCTTGCAGAAACACTGATTATAACTCTGTCATCTGCAATAATTAAATGTATGAGAGTCAAGAAAAACACTGACAAATAATTATACAAAAATTTCACATTTTTGGAAATTACTGAATCTGAGACAAGGTAGCTCACATAGCTCTCCTTCTCTCTGCTTAGAAAAAAAAATTCAGTTTTGAACTTCCACAATTGTGAAATTAATTTCAATGTATTTATAACTTTGAGAATACTATATGACTCAGCAGCCAAAGAAGACTGAAAAAAAATTATATTCAATTCTTTCTGACTCATCTGAATGAGGAAGAACTAGGTAGTCTCAGATTCATTTCTCTTTCACTTTACTAAAACAGCTCAGAGACAAATGGAATTTTTAATCAGGAGTGAAATTTCCCCTGCCAAGTATTCTGGTTCCTCATTAACTCAAAGTGCAGAATATCCTTTAAGGACAAGAAAGACATGTGTGGACATGATGAGGCTCGGCTACTCCTGATCCTCTCCCCGGTGTGCTCTTTTTCAGTCCCTAAGCAGAGAAAGATCCCAGTTTGGCAAATCTCTGAAATTCATCTCCATCCCAAACTCCTCTGTTCTGTGTGTGTCTTTAAAATAGGACCCTTTCCTGGACATACAACTGAAAGGACATGAAGACGTCTGTGAAAATTAACCATTATAATGTGCCAAATCAGCCCCACCTCCAATGAGATAAATCCCCAATTGAGCAAGGAATCACCAGGTTTCTACTTTTATCATCTTGGATTTTTCTAACCATGTTCTTTTAAAAAAAATTATTTGTAAATGAGAAATCATAATTGTGTACATTTGTGGGGTATAATGTGATTTTTAATGATAATACAATGTGGAACGATTAAATCAAGCTGCTTAACATTTTCATACCTCACTGGCCCACACTGTCTCACCTCACTTCTTTGTGGTGAGACATTTGAAATTTACTAAGTAAGTTTGAATCACAGTGTTCTAATGGGTGGTTTTATTTTTAATTTTTTGAAGAACCTCCATACTATTTTCTATAATGACTTTACTAATTTCCATTCCCACCAATAGCCTACAAGGCTTCCCTTGTCACCACACCCTTGCCCACACTTATCTTTTGTTTCTTTGACAATAGCCATTCTAATAGGTGTGAGGTGATATCTTACTGTAATGAAGTGATCTCTCACTTAATTTGCATTTTGCTGAGGACTATTGAATATTTTTTCATATACCTTTTGTACATCTGTTAAGAAATGTCTATTTTTTTAATTGGGTTGTTTGTTTCTTGTTATTGAGTTCCTCATATATTTTTCATATTGACCCTTTATTAGATGTATGGTTTGCAATATGGGGTGGGAGACATTTCAACTCTGTCCATCACTTCCTTCCTCACCATGTTCTTAGCTGATTCATTTACTCATTCACTGAAAATCATTGAGAGTCTACCACACAACAGGAAACATGTTAAGTTCTTGGTAATAAATATGTTGGTGAGTAAAGCAGACAGAATACTAATCTGATGTTTCTTTGTGAATGCCTTCCAGTTGTTTCCAATCTCTTTAGTACATTTCCTATAGAATGACTCTTGCTTCATCTTCCTAGGTCCTGGCCACAGCTTTCCATTTCTTGTTTTTTAAAAAAAGATTTTTAGTTGTTGATAAACCTTTATTTTATTTATATGCAGTGCTTAGAACCGAACCCAGTGCCTCACACATGCCAGGCAAGTGGGCTACCACTGAGCCACAACCCCAATCACAGCTTTCCATTTCTATTACTCTCTGGTTCAGTGATTTCACTCTCCTTGAGAACTACTATCTCTTTGGCCTATTTAGAGTCCCTCCTTAGCTCCCTATTATTAAGTGACAGTCTTGATTTTAATATCCAAAAGCTATTTCCCATATACTGTTCCACCATGTTTCTAATTACACCAGCTTCATATTCAAATATATACCTTCTCAGTCTCCTTCTTTCTTTCTTTCTTTATTTATTTATTTTTAGTTATAGTTGGACACAATACCTTTGTTTTATTTATTTATTTTTATGTGGTACTGAGGATCAAACCCAGGGCCTTGCTTCCACTAGGCAAACACTCTACTGCTGAAACAAAACCCCAGCCCCTCAGCCTCCTTTTATCCTTTCATATTATGTAAGCAAAAATCTGCTAGAGGGGGTTCTGGGAAATCTTGCTTTTTTGATAAAAAGAGACATGTGAACTGTTAAGTCCTTTTGAATTACTTCTTGTTTTCCTCAAGAGCAGAAGTAACATCTTGGACTTGAGTACCTCCATCATAAATATAAGGAAAGACCAAGCAAATCACAAAGATGCCCACCTGGTACCAGTGAGCCACTGGGACACCAGCAACCTGTACCTCAGTACTTATTATTATGTAAGAAATAAATCCCACTGGTTAAACCAGTATAATTGAATTCTTTGTTTCTTGGAGCCAGATGCAATTCTTACTGACATATTGCCATTGCCACTATCACAGTGAATTGTTCTACTCCTGTGCTGTCCAGAACACATGTGAGAAATTGACCCTAATGTGTTCTTCAGTCCTAAAGTCTCCCAGCACATCAGGATTCTCATGGTTGTCTGCTCAACAACTTTTATTTTGGTTGTTTTCCTGGGGATCCTTAGCCAAATCACATTGTTGGACTGGGTGTGTACATAATATACATGGAGAAGCATGACCGTCTATTTCTCTCAAACCCCATGACAGTGGAGTGACAGTACATCAACCCTCTTTGAATAAAATTATGATATTTTACCTATCAAACATTCAACTAGTAGGAAGACATCCACAATGCTTTCTTACATTTTAATGTCCCAATAATATGGACACTAGATTCAAGCTCTGGGGATGTATATCTGGAAATATATATGCAGATGATCCCAAATCACTAAAATCATTCATTCTAGAGAAGAGTCATAGTTAAATAAATATTATAATTTATACTCATTATTTCCCTCTCTCCTCCTATTACTAAATATAAATATTTTCTATCCCAGGAAATTTTTTGACATGTGCTCTATATACCATCTCATCTCTCATTCTCTGAATTTCCCACTCTGAATAATATACATTGTCTCCTATATAATTTCAAGTTTTCTGCTTTATTGGACTTCCTTTTTCATTATCATCTAAACTTATTATTGTATCTCTTATCTTAATACAAGAAAATATTAAATTTACTAAATTACAAATCTCCAACAAAAATCTTACCTATTAGATAAGTGACAACATACATAGCCTATAGCTCCTATTTCTACTTCCTCCTCTTATTGAAATCTCTACCCATTTCAAGCTAGTTTCTGTTTTTACCACCTAAATTCTCTCATTAAATCATCAATTATCTGCATGTTTCCAAGTCACTGAAAATCTTCATTTCTCTCTTATTTGACCTCTAGCATCTCTTGTACACAGGATGTCACTCTTTCCTTTGAGTAATACTCTCTTGTTTTCCATCTTTCCATGTTTCTGTGCTTCTCTTGTTTTTTCCTGTACCTTATTATTGGTACCCCTTGTGGATTTCTCTTTTACCCACCCTTTTCATGTGACTTTCCTCAGGACTCACCCTTGGGCCCTTTTCTATCTTTCTTCATATTCACTCTCAAAGTGATCTCATCTACTCTCATATCCTCAAACACCATCTATAGTCATATTGACAAATACCATCTACAGTCAAAGGTTTTCAAAATCCTATCTCCAGTCCAGATGATTCTTCTGAGTTACAGATACATAGGTCCAATTTTTTAAAATATCTCCACATATTATAGAATCTGAAATACAGGCTGGGGGCCATGGTGTATGCTTGTAATCCTAGGGACTCAGGAAGCTGACACAGGAGGATCACAAGTTCAAGGTCAACTTCAGCAACTTAGGAAGACCCTGTCTCAAATTAAAGAATAAAAATGAGTGGTGATGTAGCTCAGTGGTAAAGTGTCCCTGAGCTAAATCCCCAGCACCAAAAACTAAACAATTAAAATAGGATGTCCCAAAATAAACTAATTATCTATAACCACTTTGATCAAAAATTGCTTCTCCTCTGGAGTTCCTACAATGGTAAATAGTACCTACATCTTCTCAGATGCTCCAACCAGAGCCATTCTGAACACTTTTCTCTCTTTTAATGTTTCCCTTTGGTTAAAAAAAAAAAAAAAAATCACCAGATCTACTTGACCCTGCTTCCGCTTCCTAAATCCATCTTCTTTACAATTTAAGTCATCATCATCTCTCACCTGGACTACTCAATTTACTTTCTAACTAGTTTTCTCTAACTTACTTTCCCTTTCCTCAATTCCATTTTTCACATGGCAATGTTATTAGTAATTTAAAATGTAAATCTGATCCAATAATTCCTCTGCTTAAATCATGCACTGGTTCCTCAATACTAATTATCAATCCAAAAGCCGTCTTTGCATTTCCTGAGCAAAACAAGTCTTTCTTGCCTCAGGATATTATATATGCCTCTGCCAGGAATGCTGTTTCCTCCACACTGTGCAGAGCTAACTCTTACTCATCTTTCAGGTATGAGCTTAATTACTATTTTCTTAAGGAAATCTCTCCTGATTAGTTCAGAAATAGTATTAGGTTCCTTATTTACTTTCATACCACCCTTCCATTTTCAATTATAGGTCTTGTCATCATAGTAATTAAATTCTACTTGTGTGACTATCTACTAAGGGAAGCCCTAACTAAATAATGTAAGCACTCTGAGCATAGAAACTGGGTGTAACTTGCTCACGAGTGGATTCTCAGTGGCCAGCAGAGGGGAATAGTAGATGCTTAGTAAGATTTGTTAGAAACATAAACTGAGTTTTATGTTATTTTAGCAATAAGACCTATATTGACTTACTGTTCTATTCACTAAAATATTTGATTTTATGACTAAATATTTTAATTTTTATAAGTATTTAATTATTATAATTATTTAATGACAGTTGTACTTCCTGGGGTATTTAATTCTGAAATGAAATAAATTTTTAAAAACTAAAATAAGTTCTGGATTCTTCTAAGAAGTTAATTTTACTATCCATTCAGTTGACATATATTTTAAAAAGGAAAAATAAGTAAAAAAAATCACCTACTTCAGCAAAATGGGTGTATTGCCCAAGAAGGTTCAAAATATATTAGAATAACTTCTCTCCTTTATTTGAGGCATTATCTAAATGGAATGAAATTTTAATTCCAAATCTAGAGCTATGAGATTAAATAAAAAATAAAAGTTGAAGAGTGACACTCCAAAAATTTCCTGTAATAATGTTCTCATACAAGGCTGTACACCAGTCTCTGTCCCCAAGGTCCATTATTAATAACATGTGGGAACAAAATGATTAACATGTAATGAGAGACTACAAGGAGGTGTAACTACCAAAGAGGAACAAGACTGATGAGGACTTACATTCTGATCCCAGATTCTCCAGACTCTGATTTACTGACAAAAGAACATCATGACAGACACAAGTGGGCAGAAGAAGTAATTAAGAGCAGATTTCCCAACATCAGCTGTCTTGACATCTTGCACTGGATAATTCTTTTTTTGCAGAGAACTATCCTGCATATTGTAGGAAGATGCTCCAAGGTGTACCAAATGGACATCCACAGTAAACTCACCCATCCTCAAAACAGTGACACTCAAAAATTTCTCCAGGCGTTGCGAAATGTCCCCTGGGAAAGGGCAAAATTGTCCTTATTAAAAAACACTGAATTAGAGAAAGTCAAAGAGATTTGTCAATTCAAAAAGAAACAGAAAAAAACCACATTCTATCATTCACTTATTTATTGATTTGTATATTCATTTATTCATTTGGCCAGACACGGCATTGAGTACCACATTCCCAAGAGGAGTACAGCACAATTTCTATTATGAAGAAAAGCCTACTAAAAGACAAAAAGGCCATTGTCTTAAAATATGTCATGGATTTGTAGTAATGTGTGTGGGCTTTAATGGATAATCAGATACAACCACGGAAGGTTCAAACCTTACTTACAATTCACAGTTTGCCTGGTTCTGGTGAGTGCAGTGATGTAGCATCAGTATTCTCTTCAGCCTCCTAGAGTGCCTTCCTGACCTGCATCCACTGAAGAGCTACAACTGCTTTACCAAGAAGCCTTTACTGCCAGGTTTCTAGGGCACAGGTTGCTTCAATCATTTAGTTGTATTTGCATGCGACTGAATTCACAGGTGAGGAAGAGCCCATTTCCTTGCTGTTTCTTGCTCCTGGATACTGGGTTTTCCCACAGTGTCCAGTACCTGAAATCAGTCTGTATGGGAGTCTACAAGTAGGTGCAGTAGAGGTAATGGCTTTCAGATTCCTGGGTGGCAGCTATGGCATTGTACTCTTGAATTCAACAGGTCAGTAGTGGACTCCTAATTCTATCTTCCTGCTCTGAGGAGGTGGGGGGGGGGGATGGGGGTAGTGTCCTTTCCTCTGAAACTTCTGAAAGATTCAGTCTTAGACCTCTAACATTCCAATGAATGTGCATGAGCCTGAGTCTTTGTATTATAGTTCATCCTGCTTCGAATGGTTAGAATGAGTCCTGCTTTTGCAAACTGAGCCCTGCAATTCTATACAACAAACTGTAATAGCTCCCATAATCTCTCACATGCAGTGTGATCACACACCCGCAGCATGGAAACAGATCATAGCTTCCACAGCTAAAGCACCAGATGAAGAATTTGGCTTCCAAGTAGGGGCCATGCTGCCTGAAAAATATGTTTGCTTTTGTTTGTGTGTTCTTGAATCTATGCAAGTAAAAATATAAGATTGTGCTGGAAGTACAGTGCCAGAGATAAGCACGAGGTACAATATGGAGTTGGTACATAGGGAAGATTTTCTAGAAAAGTGATGTCAACTGAGTCTTGATGTAGGAGTAGGACTGAGCCAGGAAAATTGCATTTGGGGGTAGGAAAAAAGAAAGAGCAGGCCAAGCAGAGGATGTGCATTAGGTACATCCTCAAAAGTTGAGAAAGCATGGTATATCTCCAGAGGTAGAATCTGCTCAGTGGAGCTGCACTGTATACTAAGAGGAAGGGAATGTGTGGGAATATTTGCAAAGCAGAGACAAGATCATGAAGGAGAGGAAGAAATGCAATGTCCACATTTTCTTGAGTCTAAGATTCCATTGATGATAAGATACATCATTTATATTTATAAGAGTTGTCAAGGAGAAAATAGAAACTATACTAAATATACACACTGCTTTTAAAATTAACTAAAGATATCATTTGTCTATTAACCTGAATGCTTTTTTAATATTTATATCAGAATTTGCATTTAAACCCTCTTGACAAATACAGGATACATAGAGATTCTTTTAAATCACTGTAGGTCATTTGGCAGTTATATTTAGCTTTGTACCAGTGCCTGTGGTCTTGACTTTTTTAAGATTGACAGTAAATTTCAAGCCATATCAAATTATATTAGGATTTTTTCCTCTGCATTTCCTATTTGGTTAAACTCATAGTTTTGTTTCTTCTAAGATTGAATTACATATTACTGCAGGTCAAATAGCTTCTCTAAAAGTTAGCTGGAAACGTTTGACACATCAATATTCAATAGCTGAATAATTATACAATGAGAATGCAAAATAATGTTAGTAACAGTTCCCTGCTTTGAAAAGTCTAGGGGTGTAGCGTAGTGGAAGAGTGCTTACTTACCCTGGGTTCAATCCTCAATACTACCATAAAAAGAAGGAAGGAAAGAAAGGTTAAGGGCTGAAAGTCTATGATTTATTGCAATTTATAACAGGAGATTTGGTAAGTTCAAAACTTTAATGCCATTTTCTGGTATACAACATGTCACACTCTTATACAGAATTTATTTTTGTTTCAGTGATGCCATATAAAGATACCTTTGTGCAGAGATTCTAAGCAAAAAAATTAGAGATCCAAATTTAAATTTTATTTCAACCACTTATTATCAATGCAAAAAAAAATCTGCTAGAATTCACAAACAAATGAAGAGATACCTCAATGCACAGCTTAGTTCTCAAATATTGAAGAAATGACAACTGTCACAACTTCAAAACTCCCTTGCCTGGAGACTGTAAGATTATTTTGACTGGAAGAGTTTTCCTGTCTTTAGAAATGGTAAAATGTAAGGGAAAAAATTCAGGGGGATTGAAGTCTGGAACAAAGTCCAGTGTGGGTTCTCTGCATATAATAAAAACACCTTTCTGCTGTTCTCTTCCATGCCAGAAAATACAGGATGTGAACACACCTGAGCAGAAAGATGGTTTTGGATGAGAGGCAAGACTGGAAAAAGAGGAAAAGAAAGTATAAGGAAGTCTTTCTTTTAGAAAGGGTGATTTTATTTAAGAAAAAAGAAGAAGAAGAAGAAGAAGAAGAAGAAGAAGAAGAAGAAGAAGAAGAAGAAGAAGAAGACGACGACAGACAAATCACCAAGGGACACTCAAATATGCAAATAATATGTGGTGCCTTTAATCTCTAAAATAGGCCTGACCTTCCTTTTGAACTATCATCCTTACTAAATTAACTTGTTATTTTTATGATTTTTTACTCCTCTGATTTAAGCTATCTCTGCTCATTTTAAACAGTCTACCAGAATTATGTTTCCCTATCTAACTAGTTTTAAAATCTCCTTTGAGTGAATCAGTTTAATATCTTTCAGATTTCGGTTCCTCCCCCTTCTAGTTCCTAAAATGACATCTAGAATATGTAACATAGGGAGGTACATGGCTGGTATAATCTCCAGACAGCAGAGGCAGAAAAGTCCTCTGATCCTTACTGTACCGTCTGCCTCTGTCTCCACAGCAAAATATCTTATTCACCATTGCCTACATACTCTTTTGGGTCCAATGTTGAGGACCTTGGTGATACTCAAGAGTTGGTTGGTCTTAGTGGCAATGGATCAGTATCCCTGGAATGATTCAGTCTCATCATCTTAAACCTCTCCAATGTAACAGTATACACACACACACACATCTAGCTGGCCCCTGTGGGGCCCAGCTCAGGCTATCTACCCTGAAGCCCTCATTTCAAGCCAATTCACCCCCTCCTCCTCAATAACACCCTGCACAAGTTCTCAAGCCTTTCTATGGGAAATTCAGGGTTCCACTTCAAGGACATGAGAAAATATCTAGATCCTAGACACAACTGAGGAATTGAGAGTGGCTGGGGGAAATTGGAAATCTGGAATTGCTTTAACTTACCTAAACTTGCTGAGCCTTTGAGTTACATTGATGTAGTCACTCCCAGCTTGATGCGGGGCAGCCTGTGAGGCATCTCTGTGCAGGGTTCCATATTTGAATAAACAAAAAATGATAGGTAGTTGGTGTTTCCTCAGCTTCTCTAACACAGACCTCAGACCTCTATCATCCAAACCAAAGCCTGGAGGGGGATTTATCAGGAGCTGGTCCCTGCCAGTCTCACTCTCTGCTTCTACATTCTCCTTCTCTTCCTCTTTTTCACAATCCCATGGACCTAGTAGGAAGGTTTCAATTGCTCTGAATCATATCTTTATAACAGTTAAGAGAACATTAGCTGCTGTAACAAATATACCCTGTTATATTTATGACTTTACACAAAAAAGTTTATGTCTAGTTCACATTATCATCAATACAAATGTCCCTGGTTAGATGTCCTTCTGTTTGGTCATACACAGATAGGATTTCTTCCACTGTGTAGTTCTGATCTTCTCTTGGTCCTTACAGAATGCTGTGTAAAAAGTTTCTATGAACTTCCAGTGACACAAATCACTCTCCACTCAAATTCCACTGGTCAGAACTCAGTAACAAGTTTATATACCTAAATGTCAGGAAGGCAGAGAACTATGATCTAGATATGTGTCTCAGAGAAAAGTAAACTGTGGGAAGAAACTTCATGTTATGGATCACAAATTAAGGGAAATCTCTTTTGTACTATACAGTAAACACTAAATTCTCAATTCTGTAAACTCCATTTTTTTGATATTCTAAGGAATTTTTATAATCTTTTTCTATAAGCCTTGATATGATATTCTAAACTATTTTCTTGCTTAAAGTATTATTTTGAATTTTGTAAGCTAATACTAATGCTTTGTCTTTACACTTTTGAGGTAATACATATAATGCTATACAATAAGCTTCCCTTGAAGCAAACAGATATTTCCAAATATACCAATTTTTTTTAAAAAATTAAGCCTATTAGTACTTTCAAAATATTCTCCTTACACAAAGTTATTGTAGCACAAAATTCCACTTCTGACACTTCCATTGATGCCCAAAGAAGCTGCAAAATTGAGTGTAGACCTGAAGGAGGCCTGCATGTTCTCCCATATTCCACATAATAAATTGGGAATCAAAAAAAAGGGAAAAAAAAGCTGAAACCCTTAGTTCCCAGGCCAGCTCAGTTCTAATCAAATCAATCCTCGTTGTCTACCAGAGTTAGGCCTTAGCAATACTACCTGATCCTCTGACCTCAGAGTCATTCCTCAAGAACTTGCTAACATTCCAGATTTTGTCCCACAATCTACATAGAGAGGAACATAAATAGCTACATTTTGAGAACCCTGGATAATGAAGACAGACATTCTAGTACAGAGTTTGTGGCAGTGATCAATTCAAGAAAAAATGAGGATTAGAATCCTATCAATAAAGATGAATATTAATTAGAAGGTCAATTGGATATGAGAAATCACACCTGCAAGGGTGATTGCTAAATGTGCAAGCTGAAAGACTGGAAGTATGGTGTGACATTCTTCAAGATGCAGAAGTAAATTGGAAATGAAGAAATATGGTGAGTCCAATTGTAGTGAAATGTCTGTGATCCATCAAAGAAGACTTTTATAGGACACTCTAATATATAGATCTGGAGCTTAGAACTGGTCTAGGCTAATAGAATAAATAAAAGAATTTTTGAAATATTAATGGTACTATTATGAGAGTGAAAGGGCTCACCACACCACCATCTCCCACCACCACCATCTCCCCCAACTAAAATGTGCAAAATGGAAAGAGGTATAGAAAAGAGACTAAGGAACATTTAAAGAATGTACAGAGAAAAAGGAGCAAAAACTAAAAAGAAGTATCCAGAGTAAGAAGAGGATAGAGGGAAAAACAAGCAACAAATGCCATGGAGTATTGAGTAATGTATCTACTTTGATTAAAATGAAGAAGTAAACAAGGGTATCAATTTTATATCATCCCTACTTGTGGAGTCTTGGGGACCTTGAGCTTCTTTCGTTCAACTTCCCATTCCCCTAATCTGATGGAAGTTTCCAAGGACTCCCTCTTCTTCTATAGAAGCTGAAAACTTGGAGGAAAAGGGGTCATTTGCCCAATGAAGTTGGACCAGATTAGGTTTCAGCAAAAGTATGAATACGTTCATCAGTCAGCAAATTAAGTCCTAGCTTGAACCAAGGGAAATCCTCACTAGGTTCCAAAGTGAATGTTACTAGCAAAGTACCAAAATACTCTCTAGAAGCCCTGGACACTCACAATGCCTCATACAGGGCTCCTTCTCCCAGATAATCCTCATTCTTAGTTGGATTGACCCTTTATGACCCATCCATCTCTTCTCATCCATGACCTCTCTGTCCATTTCCTCAGTCTCTGTCCATTGTCAGTACAGGTTTAGAGAGACGGGTTTTCCTTTGGGGAGTCATGGGAAGAAGCCACAGGGATTTTTAGACCAAAAGGAGCAAGTCAATTTGGGTTTTTCTTTCCAACTTTGTCATGTTCTTCCCGTAAGGAAGCAAACTCAAAGAAATTAGCTGCCTGAATTAAAAGTGAGAGAGGATATCAACAGAGAAGAAATGGAATAAAAATCTTCTTATCAGTGGGGAAAAAAATAATTTACTATACAAAATATTAGACTGACACCAAAAAATCCTTGATAGTGATGAAAAGATGACTTTTGGATGTAGTGCTCTAAGAATACTATTTGTTAAAAGATAAAACACCAATGGCCAATAGACAAAGATGTAAAATTGGCCCCTTTTTTTCCTTCTGAAGGAGCAGTCAAGAGAAATAGGTATGAATAATGCATATTAAATTCTTATTGAAGTCAATTTTTCCAGGGCCTAAATCCCTTGTATACCTCAAAACTAAATTCACTATTTGGTTTGGACACTCACTCTTTCTGAGATTCATGGTGCCATTTCTAATGCAAGAGTCAGGTCATAGATGTAAATACTTCATCCATCAGTACTGACTAGTCTCATATTATTATTTCAAACAAATGTAACTGGTGATTGGTCCTTTGTTCCTTTTCCCCACCCTTTGGTTCAGATAGAAGGGACAAGGCCCCTGTCTTGGCAGTGAAAGTGGCACCTGTCAACAATTCCTCCAGCTCTGACCTCATCCCTCTCTTTACCTCAAAAATTGCTGGACTCTTGTAAGGAGAGACTGAGAGATGATCCAAGCCTCCTTACAGGTCACTGTATTTAAAGTCTGGCCTTCCTACTTTTATCATAGTGTTTTGGCCAATGTTATTTTTTCCATAGCATTTCTTCATATTTCAAAAAAATTAGAAATAAGAATCCATATCAAGAGAAAATATTCTAACATACAAAAATGGGAGGCAAATATAAACTTTCTAACATAATACTAATTAGAAACAACTGTGGTGTAATGGTCAAGAATATTAACCATGGAGCCACAATCTGTGATTGCTGAAATCACAAACACACTAGCTATATAACTTCAGCAATTCCTCTCTGGGCCTCAATTTTCTCATTCGAAAGTCTATAAATAATCCTTGCCTCACACTACTGTTAAAACTCTAAATCCTAAAAAAAAAAAAAACTCTAAAGCTTTTAAGACACTCTCTATCAGTAAATGTTATCTATTGACTATTGTTTCACATTCTTCAAAAAACTTTCCACATGTTACCTTATCTTTAATGCCCCTCTTTGATGCCAAAGATACTAATTAGTTATTGATACTGATGCTAAGGCAAATGATGAGAATGAAATTACAATGGGTCTAAAGGAAGCAATTAGGATTTGGGTTCAGACACCTTTAAGTTATTGTGGGGAAATCTGACCCCGACCCTGACAAACTAGCAGAGAAAAAAAAAATTCAATGTTTTGGGGGAAAAAAAATCCGCTCTCAATAAACAACTGGAATCACATTTTAATTAGTTCAAACAATTTTTATTATATATTATAGTTTGCATCCAAAATGTTAATTTTAGTGGCTACAAGAAGATAAAATTTATCATAAAACCTACAATTTTGTATTTTCATAAGAAGAATTATCCAACGAATTAATATCCAACTAATTAATCCAACTAATTCAGTAAAAAGTTCCTTTCAATAAAATGTAGAAATTAGTATCAATCTGGCATCATCAAAAATCTATTTTTAATAATTTTTTTTTACAATGTCAACTGGGAATAAAAAAGGACTAGACAATTGAGTCCAAGGTTAGAGATTATGGTCAGGGTGCTACTTTAATGGGATTTGTTATTATAAGTAAGGAAGAATATAGAATTTTTAACACAGAGGAAAAGCCACTCTGACACTTAGGCCCAAAAGGCTAAAGAGAAATGTCTTATAGTAACCTAACACAGTGACCTCATTATGCCTTTAGCCAGTGTAATCCTCAGCCATTAGATGAGATATAGATTTTTATACATGAGGGTATTGTTCTCCCTGTGAAAGAAATGCCTTTAGAAACATTTCAGATAATTTATTATAAAAGCTTTTTGATGTAGCTGTGAGGTGGTAGTAAGAATGTGGAGGTAGGGAGAATGCTATTTTTAAGACTCTAAAATGACTTTTTGAGGCTGAGTATAAAATAGTCTGATTTGAACTTGATATTTCCAAAAGGATTTCTTCTTGAAATAGGACAAACTTCATTTTTGAGGAATTTCGTCTTTAAATTAAAAGATCAAGTTGTTGGGTGAGGTCAAGTTACCATGATGAACAGCAATATAACTGTGTGTAGTATGCATGTATATGCAGATTTGCACATCTAGATGTGTATGTTACACGTGTCCATGTATTATGGCAGGCTGTGCATGCTGTGGAGAGCCATCCAGACCCACCCTTCATGGCCTAGGTACACGTTTTGCTAACTTCAGTGGAAACTAATTGCAGACTTTTCACAGCTCAGGTGTCTCTAGCAGTTGTCCCCAGGGCAAGGCAGATGATTCAGCCCACGTGCAATGACTAATCAAGGCGTGGGTAGAAAGGCTGGACTTCTTTGCCTCAATCCAGACAACTCGGAAGGACCGTCCCAGCTCTAGGACTCCCAGCGATCTGAGCTGTCTTTCTGGCATTTACATTGCTTTTCTCACTCTCTCCTAGGGCTTGTTCTAGAGAGAATGTCTCAATAAATTTCCTGAGCACAAATCTCCATCCGAGTCTGCTTCCCAAGGAACCCATACTAAGACATTAAACATTTATTATTTAGTATCACTTTTAGCAAAAGGTTAATTTACTGATTTATAAATGTCAATATAAGATAAAGGTTAGATGGATTCCTGAATTTAGTCAAACTACCCCATCTGTCAGTCTATCTAGATACCAGTAAAGAATTAAGATGATAAGATTGTGGATTATTATTCTGCTATCATGGTATCCTGAATGTCTTTTCTCAGTACAGATTCCCAAGAAATTATCTAAATCATTTTTTAAAAGACTCTCAATCCACTTATGCCCATCGCACCTCCAACGACCTGCACTACTACCTACCACCATTGCCTTGATGATGACAAAACTGTATTGTTCCAACATAGTGATAGACAATATGTGGTGCTTTAGAGACAAAGAAATCCAGCAAGATGTCATAGAGCATGTCAACCATTGGATAAAGTTGAGAACATATCTAACTTAAATATAAAAGCTGATAGGCAGTTAATATTAAGGATATCTGGTAGCAATGCAGTCATGGAACTGAGGTTCTGAGCTCATTTCCAACATGGCACATATAAGAAGGGCTTAGGATCAAGTTTGGTGGAAGAGTAAATATCTAAAAGGGAGCCACTACCCAATTCTCTCCCAAGTTCCTCAGTATTTCGGTTTTCAACTACTTCTTCAATGTGTTTTCATCATGTAATAATCATCCTTTAAAAAAAATGTTGACATTAATTTTCAGAGAATATTCTTATGGGGAGAAACCTGCTTCCACAAGATCCAGCTTCTCAGAGACTAGACCTGGAGTAGAAGCTAGCAGAGCCTGAATGCCAAAACTCAAGCACAGATATAATAAATTACTAGAGTGAATAATTAAGTTCTTTTATGTTAGAACAGGATTGATTAATTGATTCAGCCTCAGGCAAAGCTGAATCTACAGGTAGGGATCAGGAAATCCCAGCTACGGAAAAAGGAAACATATGAGAATGAGCCAGGAAAAGTACCACCCTAGGTCAGGGGCAAGACCTGGGATAGTAAGCAATTATCAAGGACTAAGAAGTGCTATGTCTTGAATATATTCCCAGCAGACTCATATGTTGAAGCTTATATGATTTCCTTAGGAGGTGGAGCATTTGGCAGTGAATGGGGTTAGTGCCCTAATGATAGAGACCCAAAGAGCTGCCTTTCCCCCTTTCACCACTAGAGGACACAGTGAAAAAACATCTGTGAGCCAGAGAAGAGGCCTCACCACACACCATATCTACAGGCTTGATCTTGGGCTTCCCAGAATCCAGAACAGTGGAAATAAATTTTTTGGTTTATAATCCCCCAGACTATAGTATTTTGTCAAAGCAGCCTCAATGGACTAAAGGGAGAGTGGCTACTTCAAGAGAGAGAGAGAGAAAATCATTATTGCAAAAGAGCTTTGCAAACCTTTATTGAAAGAAATAAACTGTGTATGTACAGGAGGAAATCAGGATGTATACATTTCAATTATTGCTTGTGAAAAATAACTTGCTTACAAGCATATAGGTGGGCATATTCTTTTACAAGTCAATCTTGGAAGGCTTTTACCTAAAGATTTAGAGTATGTTCTCTTCCCTTATTCACTAGGCTAAAAAGATTTAAACTCATTAGATTTTTCCCCTGTGATCCTGATAAAAACCAAAAAATTCTAACACACTTAACCTACATAAGCTAAGAAGATTAACTCAGAAGGTAATGATGATGGTATCTTATATGTGTTATACTTGATAAAATTTAATCACTTATCACTTGAAGAGTGCTATATTATGATTATCCTTATTTTATAAATGTGATATGTGAAACTGTAAGTGATATTGTAAGTAGACATCTTGCCACAAGGTATGGAAGCCAGGACAGAAATAGAAGCCTCTGGACTCCTAGAGTAATTTTCATCATATAATTCCATAAAACCTCTCTAAATCTATAATGATCAGAGTCAGATATCCCACGAACACACATTAATGTTAATTAAAGGAACAGTCTGGCTGGGTGTGGTGGCTCATGCCTATAATTCCTTTTTTTAATTTTTTTTAAGAGGGCTGAGGAATAGCTCAATGATAGAGGGCTCCTAAAGTCAATCTCCAGTACTACAAACAAACAAAAACATTCAGTGGTTAGCCTTGTTTACCTGTGATATGACATTTTCTGCTACCTAGAGGTTTGCTGGACTTAAGCGTGTGAAGTTACCTTTTGGGGCTCAGGTTCCAAACTATAAAACAAAGAGCTCAGAATGTTCTTAGATTCTTCCCAGGTATAAAACTAGCAGTTTTCATCTTTAGTAAATAAAACACAAGCCTTCACTATATTTTAGCTTGTAGAGGTGAAGGGTGTGTGTGTTTGTGTGTGTGTGTATGTGTGTGTGTGTGTGTGTGTGATGAAAGATTTTCTCTATTGATTATATCCAAAAAGTTACTCTTTAGATGCACTTTTCATATTTTGAGGGAGGTATGAGCTATGAGCTTTGGGAGATTAACTATGCTTATATTGAATTAATTCAACAGGAATTCTCTGCTGTTTGTATTCGATGGTTCAAAATTTGCCTACATTTCTTGTCCAGTATAGAGGTGAATGCCAGTAATCCCAGCAACGCCAGAGGCTGAGGCAGGAGGATCACACATCCAAGGCTAGCCTCAGCAACTTACAGAGACTCCATCTCAAAATAAAGAAATAAAAAGGGCTGAGGAGGTATCTCAGTGGTAGAGCACCCCTGAATTCAATGCCTAGCACCCAGTACCAAAAAATAAATTTAAAAACAATTTAATATTTTTACTTGTAGATGGACCCAATACCTTTATTTTTTGATTTGTTTATTTTTCTGTAGTTCTGAGGATCGAACCCAGTGCTTCACACGTGCTAGGCAAGCGCTCTATCACTGAGCTACAACCCCAGCTCCCCAAAATAAAAAAATTTTTAAATTATTTATTTGCATTTCTTGTACTTGCAGGTATTTTCCCTCCTACAAATTTTCCCGTGTATGTTTAGAGGAACGTCTAGTTAATATGATTTCTAGTCCTAGTTAATGAAGGCTTATCTTATATGACTGTTAATAATCAGTTACCCACTGATATAAATGTAAAATACGATATAGTTTAAGGAAATTTATTAAAGTGTATCTCTGTACTCATAAGTCCAATTGTGTCATAAATGTAATTACTCTTAATTATAATGGTACAAGTATAAACAAAATATATGGAATATAAAACACATGTATCATGTGACTTTATAGTTTACAGCATTCACATACACCCACAGAGCATTTGTGTATTTATGTGACCTCTGAGTCATCTCCACTTATTACTTTGCCCAGGCTGTTGAGTAGCTCTGATTGTCATAAATTCTTTGCTCTGGAATGTTACAAATACAACTCACAAATTTTAGAAATATGCCTACACCCAAAAGAACCAGTTGGATGTTTTGCAAAATCTAAAATTAGAGACTAATAAGTGACCTCAGTTATGTGAAGTATCTAAAATTCCAAAGCCATTAAGTTCTATTTGAAGACCATTTGCCTTCATAAAAAGTCAGATTAAATTATTTGATCAAATCATTTAATTATATCTTCTTACCTGTGGAAAATCCTGTTTGGCAATCCCAAAATCTTAGCTTTGGAAGAGATTTCAGAAAATTGCTGAAAACAAATATTAGGACAGACTAGGTTATTTCTGTTCAATTGTTCATGTTTGTTTCTTTTCATGAAAGTTTGCTCATCCCAAAAAATAACTTAATACAGTGAAGGATAAAAATGCTTAAAATAAGAGTATAGTTCTAATTATATGTTGGCCGATTTCCTGCTCACTTACAAATTCAGATTGACTTTTAGTCTTCTACTTCATAAGTGAGATTCAGTTTACTAGTTACTGTTCAAACTAACTTTTTGATGCCATTTTATTTTCATACACTTTTGATTTTTTCCTAATCATCACCTACTATTATTTTATCTTATTTTCAGATTCTTTAATCTAATATTTTTCCTTCTGAGTCTTGAATTTTTTAATTTTTTTTTTTTTGTAGTTGTAGATGAACAGCATGCCTTTATTTTATTTATTTATTTTTTATGTGGTGCTGAGATCAAACCCAGATCCTCATACATGCTAGGCAAGTGCCCTGGCATTGAGCTACAACCCTAGCCCCTGAATTTTGAATATTTATAAAGAAAGCTTTTACCAAAAAATAATACATTACTCCATGTTTGAACTTTGGAATCTAGTGTATGTTTCTGTAATTATTTACTTTTTTTGAGTTTTATCATGAATAACTGGGGTCCTACTTCAATTTATGTTAATTGAGGCTGGGGTTGTGACTCAGTGGTAGAACGCTTGCCTGGCTCGTGTGAGGCCCTGGGTTCGATTCTCAGCACCACATAAAACTAAATAAATAAATACAAGTATTGTGTCCCACTACAACTAAAAACTAAATATTTTTTTAAATTATGTTAATTGTTTTGTGATCTGATTTTTATGTGTTTCTACTTCACTTTCTTTATTTTTGCCATTGACTGTTCTCTATGGTTTACCTAATGGATATAAAGGATATAAAATCTTTGTTTAACTAGTTGATATATAAGGCTAAAGATTGTTCCTTTATAAGTTCAAATGGTAACTTTCTTAGGGTTCATTTTATAAGGTCTTTCTTAAAATATTAAAAAAAATCTTTTAATATCTTTCTGAAAAATAGGTATATAATTTAACCACTCATATAGTCATTTGAACAAATCTAAAAGTTCAAGAAACAATCAGAATATAATAGGTGGCTTTTGTACTGTCTGTGACAAGATAGAATTATTTTACTGTTTTACATAGTTATCACTGAGATGAATTTCTCTATTATATCATAAACTGGGACAAGACACCATTATAGAATATGTATGAATGAGCTGCCATCTTAAATTAATTTTACAAAGACTGTCTCAGAAAATTGTGGGAAACCCTTGAAAAATCAAAACATTTCAAAAATTAAAAAAAACAAAACAATTGAGTAGAGATTAATACCTCAAGCAATATAGGAATTATAGAAATTACCTACATGGTTTTTGTTTTGTTCTGTTTCATTTTGTTTCTGATTAAACTATTTCAAGAGACTTTTTGATTTGAAAAATTATGGTATTAGAACTCATTGCATTTAATTAAAAATAGATAGTAGATATAATTGAGATTGTTTAGAAGAAAATAATCTGTTCATATCTTTCTGGAAAATGAACTGACAAATGCTGCTGGGAAAATGAACTTCCTAAGAGTTTACATGAATTTAAAGACAGATATTACCAACTATTTTGGAATTACACTCTGGAAAATCTTTCACCGTAAGCTTTATTTCCTGTATATTTCAAAGTCCAGCAAACAGAACAAGGAATGCTTTAAACCAATTTAAACTATTTGTTAAGATCCCATGGAGTGGGGGCTGAGGACTAGCTCAGTGATACAGCATTTGCCTAGCCCAATCCTCAGAACTAGGCTGGGTGGGGAGAAGACCAGCTGTCCATTCAAATACTTTTGGTCTGGTGTGGTGGCACATGCCTGTAATCCCAGCAGGATCTTGGTGGCATAAGGCAGAAGGATTGCAAGCTCAAGGCCAGCCTCAGCAATTTAGCGATATCCTGTCTCAAATTTAAAAAAAAAAAAAAGACTAGGGATGTAACTCAGGAGTAAAGTGCCCCTGAGTTCAGTCCCTGGTACCCAAAATAAAAAGACCCCATGGATTTGAACACTGCAAGCTGCTGAAGTAAAGGATTCAGTGTAACATTCCATCTTCCTACTTGCTCCCTCTCTACCTTCACCCCATTTAATCTGGTAAACTGGTAATTCCCTATGTGGATGTTTACATGATCCAGTTTCAGACCTGGGGATACACCCTGGTAATCAGAATAGAGGAACCTAAATTTTTTTTCCTAAAGTGACTCTTAACAGAACCATGGATTTGTAAGATCCTCTGGTTTATGGATAGAGAATAAACATATAATTTACCCTCAAACCAGGCTGCTTTTGACAGTATACAGGACTCAGCATAAATAATTAGTGTATTAGTTACCTATTGTAAACTTATTACTACAAATTTAGAGACTTAATACAACACAAATTAATTATCTTATAATTACAAAGGTCAGAAGTTCAAAATCTGTCTTACTGGACTAAAGCCAAGATGTCTGCAGGGCTGACTCTAGAGGCTCCTCAGTAAGAATCTGTTTCCCAGTCTTTGGCAGTTTCTAGAAGCCACCTGAATATCTTGGCTTGCAGCTTTATCTCATATCACTCCAATCTCGTGCTTCCATTATCACATTTCCTGCTACCAACTCTGAGCCTCCTGCCTTTTTTCATAAATATTTTTGTGATGACATTGAACCTATTCAGATAGTCCCAGATAATCTCCCTAGCTCAACATCCTTGATCCAAACACATCTGTTTAGCCCCTTTTACCATGTAAGGTAACAAATTCATAGGTTTCAGGATTAAGACATGGACTTTTTTTTTTTTTTAGTTGTAGATGGACACAATACCTTTATTTTATTTTATTTTATTTTATTTTATTTATTTATTTATATGTGGTGCTGAGGATCAAACCCAGTGCCTCATGCATATGAGGCAAGTGTTCTGCCACTGAGCCACAACCCCAGCCCAAGACATAGTTATCTTTGAAGAACATTCTTCAGCCTGTCATGGTTATCTTAGGTCAGAAGGTATAAACTGAGACAGTCCCAACAATATGGAAGCCACCCTTTCTAATGAGAGGTAGGACATGACATTGGCAAGATGAAGTAGGATATCTCAGCCTTTGTTCTTTCCCATACAAAACTGTGAGACATCTCAAGAAGAAAAATGTCTCTGGAAGTTCTCAATAGTCCAGTTAAGAAGCTGCAGCCAGAGTGGAGCAAAAATCGCAAGAAATATGGCACAAAATGAGTAGGGAAAATAGTTTCATTTATCCCGTATCACACCATTCCCTTGCCCAACACTGCCTAGTATTAAGAGAGAATTCCCCAGCCCATGAGTTCTCCTCACAGGGAAAATGAAAGCCTGGTTGATGACTAGCTTCCCCACACTTTCAAGGTACTTCCTGAAGGACCCACCTTGGTTTCACCTAGACCCCTTAGGTGGGGAGACTGTCATAACTAAGACATTGGAAGTTAGGCACAAAGAAGAAGGTCAGGGGCTATGAGTATCAGCCATGAAGTGGGTGACCCATTATCCTTAATGGTCTGCTCTACAGAGGACCCCACCAACCTTCACTGCTGAGGACCTTAACAACTCTACAAGCTGCTACAGACTCCTTGCAGATTTTACCACTGAGAACACACAGTATTTGTTGTCAAGAACTTCAGCAGTCTGCTCCACTGGGGACCCCAGCAGCCTTTGTGGACAAGGGCCATGCAGTTATTTGCCTTCAGAGACTCCAGTTGCATGAGCCACTACTCTGCTCATCTTACTTCAGCTTCCCTGCTGTTGCACAAATGCCCACAGCTTACCCAGGCAATCACACATGTGCATGATGCCACCCCAGCCCAGGAGCTTTGTGTGCACATGCAACTGGCCCCTGTTACCATACATGTTCCTGCATTTGTCCCTACCCCCCTGTAGCTAACTGCATGCATATTGCTGTCCCAAGTCTCCACTACTGTCTGTCCTGGTCCCTTGCTGTTGGACTTGGAAGTACTGCTGAGAGTCCCAAAAGTTCTCACAACCACATGAACACCCCACATCCCTCACTGCCCAAACTGACAAGACACCTGCTGAACCCAGGACTACAACATGCTTCCACAGATGGCTATGTGCCCTACTAGACCTTGTGCCAAATCATGCTTCCTTGTACCCCTACTCCACAAGTGAAGGTCTTCCCTTACCAAAGAGTTTATAAAGTCTGGAAGAAGTGACTGCTTCTTCAAATGTATAGACAAATACAAAATGCCACAAGATTCAGGAAAACATGACACTACAAAGGAACAATAAACTTACAGTAATCTCAAAAAAATGGAGATCCAAGAATTTCCTGACAAAGAATTCAAATAATTATTTGAAAGAGACTCAAGAGGACACAGATGAGTAACATAACAAGATTAGGAAAAACTACAAGAACAAAATTAAAAGTTTTACAAAGAGATGGAAAACAATAAAGAACCAACCATAAATTGGGGAGCTGAAGAATATAAGGACTGAATTAAAAATGCAATATAGAACTTCAACAGCAGACTTGATATAGTAAAGGAAAGGATCAGCAAACTCAAAAATGAGTCATTTGAGATTACTCAGAGGAGATAAGAGAAAGGGGAGTGAAAAGAAATGATGTACCATGAAATTTATTTGACACACCAAGAGAGCTAACATGAATTATGAGAGTTCTAGAAGGAGAAAAGAGAGAAGAGACAGAAGGCTTGTTTAAGAAAATAATGGCTGAAGACATCCCAAATTTGAGGAGAGACATGGACATCTAGGCATAGGAAACTCAAAAGTGCCCAAACAGTTTCAACCCAAAGAAAGCCTCACTAAGATACATTCAAATCAAAGTGCCAACAATTAAAAATAAAGAGAATTTTGAAAGGAGCAAGAGAAAAGAGATTTGTCCCATACAATGGAATCCTCTTGAGGTGACAGGCAGATTTCTCAGCAGAATACAGGAGAGTGAGCTAATATGTTCAAAGTGCAGAAAGAAAACATTTGCCAGCGAAGAACACTTTACTCAAAAAGCTATCCTTTGGAAATGAGGAAAAGATAAAGACTTTTCCAGACAAACAAAAATGATGGAGTTCATTGTTACTAGATCTTCCTTACAAGTAATGATAAAGGGATTTCTTCAAGGTAACTGAAAAAAACTCTAATTAGTCACATATGAAAGTACAAAACTTGCTGGTAAGGGTAATTATTCAGTAAAATTTGAAGCACTTTAATATTATAATGTATATAAATCACTTATAACTCTTGTATGAAAGTTAAAAACAAAAATATTAAAAATAACTGAAGGGGTTGGGGTTATGGCTCAGTCAGTGGTAAAGGAATTTCCTAGCACATGAGAGGCACTGGGTTTGATCCTCAGCACTGCATAAAAACAAATAAATAGAGGTATTACATCCATCTACAACTAAAAATAATTTTTAAAAAATAACTACAGTTACAATAACTTGTAAATGAATATACAACATAAAATTATATCAACTATATCATCAAAAATATTAAGTGTATGAGGGGAATAAAAGTGTAGAACTTCTGTAGGAATTGAAGTTGTGTGCTTAAAATAGATTGTTATAATTTTACTTTATTTTATGTAAGTCTCATAATAACCGCAAAGCAAAAAAAAAAAAAAAAACTATAGTAGATACACAAAAAGAAAAAGAGAATTAAAGCATACCATCACAGAAATACCATCAGATTACAAAGGAAGACATCAAGAGATAAAGGAAGGAACAAAGATCTACAAAATAGCCAGAAAAAAAAATTAATGAAGTAACAATAGTAAATACTTTATAGCTAAAGATCACTTTATAGCTAAAGATAAGTCAGACAGACTTGATGGACTGAGCACCGATTTCCAGTTTCCCCATATTCTTGCTCAATGCCATTGACAAGTCCTTGAATGTTCTCCCTCTTCCCACCCCATCTCTGCTATTTCAACTATTTATTTCCTACTGTTCAAGGCCCTTTCCAAAAGCCACCTGAATGAAAACTATCCAGCTCAAAGTAATCTCTCCATTCTCTGCTTCTTTTTTTATCAAGAATTTATGTCGTCTTCTGTGCTTGCTACATATGCTCAGTTTAATGTAAGCATATTTATGAATTTGTCTTTTCCCCCCCACCACAAGTAAGTTTTTGATGATAAGGACCACATGTTAAACCAAATGATAGTGGCAAGCATTTAAGACTGGAAACAGAAAATTGTCCTTGACCATTTCCAGGCCTAGAACTACTATTGCAAGCTTTGCAAGCGACATTTCCATGGGCTTGCCTTGCCAGACAGTCGAACACAGGAGTCACTTGACAACCAAAAACAGATTTCTCCAGAGTAGGAAGAATATTTCACCAGAAACTTTCTTCATTCTGGATTAAAGCCAAGATTTTGATAAAATTATGTCTATTGGCCTAAGGGATTTTAATTAATAGAATACTGTCACCTTATCCTGGTAATTTATTGCAAAAACAATAAGAATTTTAAAAATTCGACATTTTATTTACAAACTAAATACATTCAGATATTCAACAATAATTAAAACTCAGCAGCATTGTTTTCTCTATTTTATTATAATCACAGAAAATTATAACATTGAAGTCTTTTATTAAGGGAAAAAAGATATAAGCTTTTAGAATCCCATTAGTCAGCTATTTATCTGGAAATTATGTGTAGTATTAGGGATAATAGTGGAATCTATAAAAGTTATGTTTATTTGTTTATGTGGATGCCAACCAAGAAAATTTATATACTGAAATAACCAAAATTACCCATTGGATATTTGCTTCACAAGATACCCCCATAGCACAGACTCCCAGTACTTTTTTAGCTAGTTATTAGTGTATCCAATACTAGGAAAGTAACAGACATTGCAGAATGACTTGTTAGGAAAAGACCTTGGAAGTAATTCAGACAACATTTTTCTTTCCTTTAATAGTCATTCCTGAGTTCATTCACAACTCAGGGAGGGAAAGGCCAAAAATAGTCACCAAATCAACCCTAATATGAAGCAGCTGTCCTTGGTGCATGAAGGCAAGCAGACAGTTGGAACTCCAAATGCAGATAGTAAACAGAGGCTACAATGAAATAGCAATCATGTTAATCAGCATTTTGTTAGCAAATGTGCTGCACTTTGTATGTTCAAAGCATTGTATCATCATTAATCAATTAACGAGCAGTAATCACAATTGCAGTGGCACACAAAATTGTGTACAACATGGAAAAGAAATTGTTTCATATGGAGCATATTTAAAAAGTGAGTAGTTTTTTTTTTATGTTACTGTTGTCTTTTAATTCACTTGCTTCTTTTTCCAATGAACAGGCTGTGCCATGTTCTCTCTTGCTCTTCTGTCTGGGTTTTTCTATCTAGAGCACATCCCCAGATAACTCCTATTTATCTGTTAGATGCCATCACAAACATCGCTGTCTCCTGGGGACGGTTCCCCTTTCATAGAACTTTTCACCTTGTGTTAAATCTCTTATTTCACTGTCTAACACCCATGCAATACCGCAGGTTCTGCCAGGGCAGATGCCACCTGTGACTTGCTGATCACTGCATCCTCATCACAGTCCCCGGCAACAAGTGTTACCCAGTCAGTGTTTCCTATGAATAAAAAAGGCCCTCGCTAACTCTCTATGCAACAGAACTAATGAGATTCAATTATTGCTAACATGAGTTCTCATTCTAGAAGAATTAATCTGCTCAGCACTCTAGATATTTTATCTCATTTAATGCCCACCATGTTCCTTTGAGGTAGGAACATGTTCCCCTGTTGTATATAAACAATCTCACAGGTCATCAACATCAAAGGACATTCTGAGACCATTATAAAGGGAGACAGAACAAATCTACTCCATTATTTTATGATAGTGAAGTCTAAAAATAGCACAAAAGAAGATGCCAAACATCCCCCTCCCCTGGCTAAGACGAATGTCTCCTGCTTCTTTTCCAACAAGTTTCATGCTTGTTCTTGTCTGACCTCTCTACAGATAAAATTTATGGAGATACTCAGCCTTAAAACTGCCCTCACTTCCTGAGAGCAATCATGTAAAGCAAATTCTGCTTCCTTAGCTCTTTCTCAAAATCACACAATCCAAAACCCAAATCTTCTAGTAAGTCTTTTTTGAACACCCTCCTGCTGAAACACATGCCAGTTCCCATGATATGTGCTTTCCCTTCTGCAATGAGAAACAGCTTGTTCAACCACAGGTATATTCCTGGTGATTCCTTGCTCCAGGGCACTGACAATTAATTACATAAGATAAACTATTGGGCTGGAGAAAGAAAATGTGAGGATTTTTATTTATAAAGTTTTGTTTAAAAGACTAAGAAAAGTAAATTTCCACCAATACTTAAAATAGTACATAAACACAGCTCATCCCCTGACCCCTCCCTCTGTGAGGTAGATGGCTACATGACAAATGAGGTTCATAACATAATTGGAGGGTCACAAAAAGACCCATACTGTATGATTCTCTTTATATGAAATATCTAGAGTAGTCAAAATCATGTAAACAAAAAATTGAATGATGGTCTCCCAGGGCTGAAGGAAAGGGGAAAACAGGAACTTGTTAGATTGGTATAGAGTTTCAGTTTCATGAAAAAGTTCTAGAGAATTTTTATAAAAGAAATAGAAGTCTAGTAAATATCACTGAACTGTATACTTTAAATATAGCTAAGAGAGTATATTTTATAGTAATTATTTATGTTTAACACAGTTAAAAAAAAAAAAAAAAAAAACCTAGAAGGAAAAGCAGAAGTTCTTCCAAAGACAGGATCTGGCAGAGCAGCCCCAGTCTTCAGTCACTCCTGGATACTGTGACATACAGTAGTTCACTTGTGCCCAGCAACAAGTTTGTACTTTATGCAATTAGTTGCTGGTAACATATCATAGTAACTGAAATTCAAACCATATGTCGGGGATACTCGTGTTATTTAGTTAAACCATAGTAAATGAAATTCATTTGAGGGACTTTGTCTTACTCATCTGTGTTTCTCTTGAAGAATCTAATAGTGCATAGTATGTTAAAAAAATACACACATAAATAGATGAGAAAGACAAAGTTCTCACTTCAACCAGTTTACAGTTTAATGAGATTCAATAAGATGAATAAAGTCTATAATCTGATTAATATAATGTTTCACAAATGATGTAAAAGCCAGTCATGTTGGCGCAAGCCTGTAATCCTGGGTACTCCGGAGGCTGAGGCAAGAGGATTACAAGTTTAAGGCCAGCCTCAGCAGCTTAGCAAGATTCTGTCTCCAAATAAAAATAAAAAGGGCTGGATGTAACTCAGTAGTAGAGTGTCCCTGAGTTCAAACCCCAGTACCATAAAATAAAAAATAAAAAATGGGGCTGGGGTTGTGGCTCAGCGGTAGAGCTCTTGTCTAGCATGTGCGAGGTCCTGGGTTCCATCCTCAGCACCACATAAAAATAAGTAAATAAAACAAAGGTATTGTGTCCAACTACAACTAAAAAATAAATATTAAAAAAAATTCAGGCGTTCATAGGTGAGTCAAACTACTCTTAATCAAGGATCAAAAAAGAGAAGACAAACATTTTCAAAGTTATTCCAATGTCTGTAGAGCTTTGTACTAAAAAGATTTAAAAAATTGTATTTTCCAAATGTCATTTGTTTTGCTGTTTAAAAAAACGCTAAAACTGGGGCTGGGGCTATAGCTCATTGGCATAGAACTTGCCTAGCATGTGTGAGGCACTGGGTTTGATCCTTTGTACCACATAAAAATAAACAAATAAGGAAATTCTGTCCCTCCACAACTACTAAAAAAAATAAAAATAAAAAACAAACAAAAACGCCACTAAAGCTGGACACAGTGGCACATGCTTGTAATCCCCGTGGTTCGGGAGGCTGAGGCAGGAGGATCACAAGTTCAAAACCAGCCTGAGCAATTTAGCAAGCCCTAAGCAACTTAGTAAGACCCTGTCTCAAAATTAAAAAAAAAAAAAGAATTGTTTTAAATAACTGGGGATGTGGCTCAGTGTTAAGTGCCCAATGTTAAGTGATTAGTGTTAAGTACCAATTCCCCAGTATCAAAAAAAAAAAAAAAACTTTAAGATGGGTAACTTTGCAATTGGAATTAGTTTGAAGTAGAATAACTAGATAAAATGGCATGAGATTTTTAAAGCTGTTGACCTTAAGATGCTCATCTTCAATGACATTGGTTTCATGATGTCTATTTTCAATCATCTGCAGACGTTCATAGTATCCTTGAACATTATGTTTTATGAATTATTCTATTCATAAAAGTGTGGAAGCAATACCTACAAGGTATTATGGATCTATTTTTCTGGGAAGCCAAGGGGAAAATATCATGTATTGCTTACTGAATGTAAAAAATAAAAGTTGTCACAAATAAGAATCTCAAAAAGAAAAAAATGTTTTCTAGACTTTCTGCAATGATAATCCCTGTAGAAAAATCAACTACACTGGTGAAATATTTAATAGCTCAGGAACATTTTGTTATTTCAACAGCTGAAAAGAAAATTTTCATGGCACTTCAAAGAAAAAAAGGAAGAAATGTAGTCAACTTGTGCTTATAATCTTTCTTCTATCACCAAACTGAATTTCACATTGCTAACAGTAAGGGTGCTAGAGAAGAGTCAGGGTACAAATAGGATAATGGTGTATTTTGTTTGAGGTAATGTCTACATTTATATCTCAATATCTCCAAAACTGCTATGTAGTCTAAATGTGAACTCCAAAATAAGTGTGTTGGAAATTCAATCTTCAATGCACCTGTGTTGGAAGGTGGGACCTTTGGAGGTAATCAGGTAATGCAATTAATAATTGCATAATAAAAGACTTGGTGGGGGGAGTCTCTTCCCTTTTTGCTCTTCCATCTTCTGCTATGTACCTTACCTTCCCTCCAAAGAATATACCTTCCAAGTTCCCTCTTCAAAGCAGTGAGCAGACAACCAAACCTGCTGGCCCTTAGAGCTTCCCAGCTTCTGGAACTGCAAAAAATAAATTTCTGTTCTTTATAAACTACCCAGTATATGGTATTCTGTTTTAGCAGCTCACATAGACTAAGACAAAAACCATAGCTAAATGATGAAAGATTTTAAAAAGTTATAATTTTGCATACATTGAGACTGATCTACCAAGATGTATATAGAATTATACTGTATTTCTTTTATTATTATTCTCCTATTTAAAAAAATACTTTGTTCTAGTTGTAGTTGGACACAATACCTTTATTTTATTTTTATGTGGTGCTGAGGATCCAACCCAGCGCCCCGCTCGGGCTAGGCAAGCGCTCTACCGCTGAGCCACAACCCCAGCCCCTTATTCTCCTGTATTTCAAGAGAATGTAAAATTAGTTAATACATTTCTCCAGAAGTCTTCCAAAGCATTAGGTACAAAAAATTAGGTGAATATATAGATACTGCTTTAATTTCTCTGCATAATTTCTCTTCATATCTATGGTTTAAAAGTAAACAACTGGAGACTTTCAGTTTTTGATTTGGCATGTAAAGAACTTCCTAACAACACTCTTCCTAATAGCAAGTGAAAAGCTCAAAGAACTGAAAAAACAAACAAACAAACCTGAAAAACCAACAATTATTTTTAGACCTTTAAGAGAAATGAGGTCACAAGGAAACCACTTACCCCAAAATTAGAGGCGCAAACAGGCAAATACAGAGAATTAAAATTTACCAGAACAAAAACCCCCACAGCAAGGTAGGAAAACCTCAACCTAATCCAGTAGCACAGTAGGAGAACCTGAACTATTGGAGACACAGTAAGGACAAGTCTGAGAGTTAAAAACTCAGAGGGACCCAGTCTCAGAGGAGCCCACGTACTTTTGTAAGTTTTATCTCCAAGAACTCTACCAGGTAAATATTGGAGAAAAGTTACCTCCTGCTTCCAGCAAGGAGATGTCAAAAGGAACCAGCTATTCTTCTAAACAAGTTCTTCCCTCAGGAGAAACTATTTTTACAGAGCCTAACCTGCTAGGGTTTTATAAAGCCTATCATACATGGAGAAAGGGAAATATGCAACACCAGCCTCCTCTGGCCATCTTATCCAACCAGAGGGGAGAAATAAAACTGAGAATCACTGGTGAAGGTCACAGTCCAAAGGCTTAGGTTCACCAAAAGACTGAGATCTAATCATGGAATACTATCCCTTCCCCACAATTTACCACTATACTGCTAAAGGAATACTTACTAGAGTCTCTTTCCTTAGCATGCCAGTACAGACTTCAAGGGGAAAAAAAAAAAAAGTTATGAAGCATGCTAAAAGGCAAAAATAAAGTTTGAAGAGACAGAGCACATGTAAGAAAGATAAGCAAATATGGCAGATATCACAACAGGAATTTAAAACAACTATAATTAATATGCTAAGGGCTCTCACAGAGAAAGCAGAAAGCATGCAAGAATGGATGAGCAATGTCAGCAGACAAACAGAAATTCTAAGAAAGAGTCAAAAAGAAATTCTGGATATCAAAAATACTGTAACAGATTGGTTCATTAACACACTAAACACCGCTGAGGAAAGACTCTCTGAGACTGAGGATATGACAATAGAATTAATCTTATAAACTGAAAAGCAGAGAAAAAAAAAAAGAATGGGAAAAAAAACAACAACAACAGAACAGAATGTCCAAGAACTAAGGAACAACTACAAAAGATGTAATACATGCATAATTAGAATACCAGGAGGAAAAGAGAGAAAGGGGTAGAAGCAATATTTAAGTCAATAATGATTAAAGTTCTCCCTAAATTAATAGCAGACACCATACCACAGATCCAGAAAATTCAGAAAGCACCAAACATGCTAAATGCCAAAAGTAAAAATTAAACTATACCCAAGCATTTTGTGTTCCAACTTCAGATAATCCAAGAGAAAGGAATAATCTTGGGAAAAAAAAGTCAAAAGAGAAAGAAAAATTACCTACTGAGAATAAAAGAATTTATCTGACCTTTCCTTGGAAACCATGCAAGCAAAAAAAAAAAAAAAAAAAAAGAATAGGGTAAAATATTTAAAGTGTTGAGAGAAAAAAAAAACAAACCTAGAATTCCATGCTCTGCAGAATGATCCTTTAACAATGAATGAATGTGACACTCTACTGTGGGATGTTGACAGGGAGGTCGTGTGTATGTTTGGGGATAGAAAATTTATGAGATCTCACTGTGATTTTTGCTTAATCATACTGTGAACCTAAAACTTCTCTTAAAAGTATTGAACTGAAAAAGAAGTTTCTACTGAGAAAAAGTGGCTATGAATCTAATAAACATCGATGGAATACACTAAAAAATAAGAGGAAAAGGTCTAGTCCAGGAAATACCTACATTGTAAGAAAAAGGGTATTAATTCATTAGAACATGGGACGTATGAGAAAATATCCATAAGGTGTTTATGAATGTAGAGATTATGGTCTTTAAAAACTAGGAAATAAAAACTCTGAGGGCTGTACTCATAAACAGAATGCCAACATAATTTGGCATAATTTATATAGTTGAACTGAAAGGAGAGAAAAAAAAAGAATGGGAAAAAAAAAAAAAAAAAACAGAACAGAATGTCCAAGAACTAAGGAACAACTACAAAAGATGTAATACATGCGTAATTAAAATACCAGGAGGAAAAGAGAGAAAGGCGTAGATATAATTATATATAAAAAGTGTTTGCAATTCAACTGAGGTGTATTTTGACACTTCACTGATACAAAAATCTGAAGGGGAAATATCTTTAAAAGGATTTTTCAGATTATAATCTGGATAAAATATCACACTACTGCTACTCAATTGAGAGGACTCAGTCCCTCTCAATTGTTGTTGATGAACTTTCAGAGGACTACAACTCCCAGCATCCCTTGGGGCTTTGTAGTTTCTAATTGCTTTGAAAGAATTATAATCCAGTTATTTTCAGCAGACAGTACTACAAATCAGCCAAGCTATTTTCAGATTTACTTACTATCTGTACTTGGGGCTGAACTCAGGGGCGCTGAGCTACATCTCCAACATTTTTATTTATTTTATTTTTTTTTTATTTTGAGCCAAGTTCTCCCTAAATTGCCTAGGCTGGCCTCAAGTTTGTGGTCCTCCTGCTTCAGCCTCTAGATTAACTGGGATTACAGGTAAATGCTAGTGTACCTATCTTATTTTGAGTTCAATGTGGCCTTAACCAATCCAAATAAAAGAGGAATTACCCTTGAACATCTACACAGTTAATGGTTATTGGATATTTAAAATATCACAATAAGACTAAATTATGTTGACAATTCGACTAGATAAAAGTTTTGCTCATCTGTGTTACTTTTTTTGCTTATATGTATTTATTTTCCAATATGTTGATTCATTAATACATATACACATAGATATATATACTTTCTCCTTTTAAAAGCATAAAACTCATTTATTTTCATCATTAATATACTCATTCCACAATCTGTAAATGCTCTTACTTCTTTTGGTAACATGTTAATAATTATCGACAAAAATAATTTTGCTCATGTAGTCATTATATTTACAAAAGACTTGGGAAGTTCCATTTGTCTCTTACCAGTAACCATATGGATTAACAGCCATTGTCCACTGAAGATGGTAGCCGACAATCATGAGACATATCATTCTGCTTCCTGTCTCTTTGCTACTTAAATTCTAAATTTAATAATAATTTTTTTTCTCTCTCTCCAGTGCTGCCAAATTTTTCCAATACTCAAGGAAAGAAAATGCTTTACTCTGTTGAGTCCTTACCCTAAGCAATCATTGTTAGCAGGAAGGTGGCTTAAATCTCTCCAGTATATGATTCAAACCAAGAAACAGAAGGCTTGCTCAAGGAACTTTCTCATTTAAAAAAAAAAAAAAAGACACTTTCATAGAACTCTAGAACTCTGCTATGGTTGTTCAGTTTGTTGTCATTGTTTTAGTCACTGAAATACTGCCACCTTCAGGGAGAAATGTTGGAATCTGTGATTGCCTTTCTCACTGGGGAACCTGATATCCAAACTTCACATTTCCTGCCCTTTCATAACGTGTGGTGATGAAGGAACATAAGCTATTTTTCTTGTATATCTAAATATTAGTAATATCTAAAAATTAGTAATATTTCTACCTTAATAGTTTTCCCTTTCCAAGAAACTAAACATTATAGCAAAAAGCTAAAAACTTTTTCAGTAAGACAAGGTATTAAATTATAAAGCTTGAAAAACAAACTCTAAAATATTTTCCATGTTGAAATAATGAATAATATATATACTCTCTGTATGTGGATTTTAAATTTTTTCTAAAACCAATTTGTACATTTAAGATACAAATTAAAAGTGGCCCAATGCTAGTTTTCTGGTGTTTAAATTGAGTATTTCAGTTTACATAAAAAATGTTTCTTTCTCTTCCTCTCTTTCTCTCATTTATTATACATGTATTTCACAATCTGATTTTTATCTAATTTTATTACTTTTGCTTTTACTTTCCTTATCTTCTTTTTCCCCCATCTTCCTCGTCCCTTTATTTATTTATTTTTCTTCATTTAGGGCTGGGGTTGTGGCTCACCTAGCATGTGCGAGGCCCTGAGTTTGATCCTCAGCACTACATAAAAAAATAAATGAATAACATAAAAGGTATTGTGTCCAATTACAACTAAAAAATAAATATTAAAAAAAATAGCCCCTTTCTAGGGGCTGGGGTTGGGGCTCAGCAACTGCTCACTTGCCTGGCATGAGTGAAGCCCTGGGTTTGATTCTCAGCACCGCATGTAAATAAATGAAATAAAGGTCTATTTACAATTTAAAAAGAAAAAATAGGGGTTGGGGATGTGGCTCAAGCGGTAGCGTGCTTGTCTGGCATGCGTGCGGCCCGGGTTCGATCCTCAGCACCACATACCAACAAAGATGTTGTGTCTGCCGATAACTAAAAAAAAAATAAATAAATATTTAAAAGAAAAAATAATAATTTTTTTTTAAAAAACAGCCCATTTCTAAATTACCAATCTGCCCATTTCTTTGATGTCCTATCAGCAATATATAGAGTATCCTCTTTCTTTGTATTCAAAATCCATTCCCTACTATCAGACAATGTCAACACATACTTTCCCCAAAACAAATTTTTTTTAAGTAGAATTATTATAAAATGTCACCAGTATTTTACAAAATGCTAATTATATAGTATCACTGGAAAGGACACATGCATAAAGTCTTCTCTTATGTTAATACCCAAAAGCACTTTAACAATTTCAAAGATGTCAGATCTCTACAGATTAATTTTTAAATTGTACAAATTAAAATCTCAATGTGATAATTTTGGGAGAAAGGGAAAACTTTTAAAAATAACTTTGACATTCACCTAAAGGAATCTACCAAAAATAATGACCACTACAAATCAAGATTGTTTTTTAAATTTAGGACAATTGTTCTTATTTAAAGCATTTGGATTTTTTCTGCTTATAAACTAATTCATGATCATAGTTATGCAATCTGTCTATGGATATATTATATAGAATAGTTTTACATTAAATGTACTCACATCTGTACTTTTCCTATTGGTTACATATTTTGTCATTATTTTTTAAATAAATTTATTTATTTTAATTAGGTATAAATGACAGCAGAATGCATTTTGATTCATTGTTCACAACTGCAGCACAACTTTTCTCTGATTGTCCACAATGTAGCGTCGCACTACATGTACAGTCATACATGTACCTAGTGTAATAATGTCCATTGCATTCCACCATCTTTCCTGTCCCCATACCTTCTTCCCTCCTCCCCTTTGCCCATTCAAAGTGCCTTCATAACGCCCCCTGCATTATGGATCAGCATCCATTTATCAGAGAGAACATCTGGCCTTTGGTTTTTGAGGATTAGCTTACTTCACTTAGCATGATATTCTCCAGCTCCATCCATTTACCTGCAAATACCATAATTTTATTCTCTTTTAATGCTGAATAATATTCCATCATGTATATATACCACAGTTTCTTTATCCATTCATCTACTGAAAGGCATCTTGGTTGCTTCCACAGTTTAGCTATTATGATTTGAGCTGCTATGGCTGCTATATGGCTGCATTACTATAGTATGCTGATTTTAAGTGATTTGGGTATAGACCAAGGAGTGGGATAGCCAGGTCAAATGGTGGTACCATTTCAAGTTTTCTAAGGAATCTCCATAGTGCTTTCCAGAGTGGTTGCACCAATTTGCAGTCCCACCAGCAATGTATGAGTGTGCCTTTTCCCCCACATCCTTGCCAACGCTTATTGTTGTTTGTATTCTTGATAACTGCCATTCTGGCTAGTGTGAGATGAAATCTTAGAGTAGTTTTGATTTGCATTTCTCTAATTACTAGAGATGTTGAACATTTTTTCATATATTTGTTGATCAATTGTATTTCTTCTGTGAAGCACCTATTCAGATCTTTAGCCCATTTATTGAATGGGTTATTGGGGTTTTTTTTCTTTTAGTTTTAAGTTTTTTTAGTTCTTTATATATCCTGGAAATTAGTGCTCTATCTGATGTGCATGTGGCAAAAATTTGCTCCAAAATGTAGTCTGTCTCTTCACTCATTCATTGTTTCTTTTGCTGAGAAGCTTTTCAGTTTGAATACATCCCATTTATTGATTCTTGATTTTATTTCTTGTGTTTTAGGAGTCTTGTTAAGGAAGTTGGGGCCTAATCCGACGTGATGAAGATTCGGGCCTACTTTTTCCTCTATTAGGCGCAGGATATATGGTCTAGATTCTAGGTCTTTGATCCACTTTGAGTTGAGTTTTGTGCATGACAAGAGATAAGGGTTTATTTTCATTTTGCTTCATGATTGCTTTTTCTATTTTTATAAGGAATGTCAATGGGATTTTAATTGGAATTGCATTGAATCTATACAGTGCTTTGGGTTGTATGGTCATTTGACCATATTAATTTTGCCTTTCCTAGAGCATGGGAGATCTTTCCATTTTCTAAGGTCTTCTTTAATTTCTTTCTTTAGTGTCCTGTATTTTTTCCCCAAAGTTTGTATTTTTTTAATCTTTATTTTATTTTTATGTAGTGCTGAGGATCGAACCCAGTGCCTCACACATGCTAGGCGAGCACTCTACTTCTGAGCCACAACCCCAGCCCTGTACTTTTTTTAAAAAAGAATATTATTAAAGAATAATGTATACTGGTAGATATTAAAACATACAATGAATAATAACTAAAACTACATGGAAATGATGTCTAAAAAGATGAATGGTGCAGAAAGGGCTACTAGGATAGATAAGAATTTAGTATTGGTTAAAGCTATCGTATTTTAAAAATGGATAACTATTTGAAAAAAATAAAATTGAACTTTTCTTTCATAAATACACCAAAATTAATTCCAGGAAAAAAACTGAGTGAATTATTTTTAAAATAAAGCTTATTTAGAAATACAAGGGACTGCCAGAGGGGTGGAGCACACCTGTGATCCCAGTGGCTCAGGAGGCTGTGGCAAGAAGACGGCAAGTTCAAAGCCAGTCTCAGCAATTTAGTGAGGCCCTAAGCAATTTAGCAAGACCCTGTCTTAAAATAAAAACTAAAATAAGGCCTGAGGATGTGGCTCAGAGGTTAAGTGCCCCTGGATTCAATCTCTGGTTCCCAAAATTTTTTAAATTAGAAGTGATTATTTACTGTATTACAATGTAGATGATGAAATAATAAATTAAAAGAATGATATGGGAGTTAACAAAAAAAAATAAAAGAATTTGTTGAAAATATCATAGACATAATTAAGAGGCATATCATAAACTTGGAGAAAATATTTTCAGTATTAATGGCAGGTAAAGGTTAATATTCTTACACCTAAAAATATCTTAGTAATAAGATAAATAACTATACAGCAGAAAATGAGCAAAGGTCATGAACAGACAACTCAAAAAAAAAAAAAAAAAAGAATTCTTATCTATTAACATGTTTTTTAATGTTGAAACTCATTATAATAAAAAACACAAATCAAAACAGCAAATTTTGTCTCTAAAATTCATAAATTTTTTTGAAAGTGTAATATCAGGTTGGGCAAACCTGTTGCAAAAAAAATGGCACTTGCATACAAACTTTTGGGGTGATGATTTGGTAGGGTATACCTGATTCTTAATGGTCTTACCACTGACTCAGTGACCTCCTAGGACACAGTTCTCTATGTCCAAGGGAAATAATCAAGATGTAAAAGAAATTTAAGTACAAGAATTATCAGACAGAACATTGGTAAAATAATCAATATAATGGAATACTATTCAGTTCACTATTCAGTTTAAAAAGTAATTACATTGGAAAATGTTCAGGTTTTATCAAGTGATTAAACAGCACCTAAATGATATTACATATGATTGTGTCATAATATACTAAAAGCAAAATTTTAGTTGAGGGATTTTTTTTGTCTCTTTTTTCCTTAGTAAGAAGGCAATGGTTAATTTCTTCACTTTTTAACAAACACTTTCTGTTTTTCAAGTTTTCTATGACCATATGAGATTTTAAACACAGAATACCTGTTTTTTAAAACATCCTAATTCCATTTTAAATGGAAAAGCAGCAATATCATAAGTAACAAGCATTTTTAAAAATTCACTCCTTTAAAAAATTATTCTTGTCTAAATCTTGGGATTTACAAAACCAAGAAGGAACCTAATATAACCAATGGATTTGAATGGTACAATATGTCAATGTACGTTCCTCAGTTGTAGCAAATGTACCACGCTGCTGTGGAGGCTGATAGTGAGGGAGTCTGGGTGCAGGATACAAGGGATAGATAGGAACACTCTGTACTTTCTGTTCAATTTTGCTAGAAATCTAAAATGGCTATAAAAAATAGAAAGCAAGGTGGATGCATTTAGCAATGCAAAATACAGAAATATAAAAACAATACTGATTCAGCAAGTAAGCTTTTGAAGTGTGCTGAACAGGTGCCTAATAAAGTTTTGGAGATCAATCAGTTGCTTTGAGCAAATCTGTATCTCATAATGAGTATGAAATTAAGATATAATATTTTTTCATTTGGCTTTTACCCTTTAGATAGAAGAAAGGTAACTATAACAGCTCTATTCAATATAAGTATAAATGGCACATATATAATTTTAAATTATCTAGTAGACACAGTTTTTAAAAAAGTAAAGGAAGCCGATAGAATCAACTTTAATAATATATTTTATTTAGCTTAATATATCCAAGAATTATCACTTGAACATATAATCAGCATAAAAATGTATTGAGATATTTTATCCTTTATATCATAATGAACCATTTAAATCTTTTTTCTTTATTTTAATATTTATTTTTTAGTTTTCGGCGGACACAACATCTTTGTTTGTATGTGGTGCTGAGGATCGAACCCGGGCCGCACACATGCCAGGCAAGCACGCTATCGCTTGAGCCACATCCCCAGCCCTGAACCATTTAAATCTAATGGGAATTTTAGATGTGCAGCACAGGTCAATTTGGTTCCTAATTTTTCTCTGGAAATACTTGATCAATATTTTAAGTTAATAAAATTTACTGTTGCAAAAGTGAGTTATCATCACCCAAGTTTTCCCCAAAATAAGTTTTCTAATAACTGACTTGAGAATTTGTTTCTAAATTTAAATTTGAATAAATTAAGTTTAGATTCTTGAGCCGAGAGTATAGTTCAATAGCAAGTAAAACAATTGCCTAGCACAAGTGAAGCCCTGGGTTTAACCCCAGCATTGCAAAATAATCAAAATTCTCAGTTGAACTATTTCATGCATGAATAGAGGCTAACTTATGGGTCATATATCTTCTTGGGAAGGATTAATAGTGAAATCCTGACATTTCACGTGTTGCTCCAAAGGGAATAGGGTTGAATACACCCACTACTCAGCAAGCTCAACTTTAAATTTTAATCATGTTAAAAGAATATAAGTTGTGCATCCCTAATTACTTTCTTGGCTTCTATTTACTATTACCAAATCACATGTATATTAAGTTATTCTCAGCAAATCTGTCTATAAAAACAGAAGTGATATCTCCCACCAAAAGTGAGGTACTGCTCCAAGCAATCACCAATGGTACAATTTCACTTTCCTTTTCTGGATTAAGAGATGATTCTGCCACTATACAATTTCTAATCATAAAGACTGAGAATGTGAAAGGTGAAAAATACAGGCATATTGCTATTTATGGTAGATGAATCTGTGACCTTACAGGCAACAGGACTTTCTCACATATTTAAGAAGTCTTGCATAACCCAAAGGACTGGAACTAATGAACTGCCCAAAGCTCAGCTGTGCTTCTCAGCTTGTCCATACAAATTGGACAAGCCCTTTACTGTTAGAAGACATTCCTCTAGTGGCTCTAATGATTACAATGTTTTAAATTCATTACAGACCAAACTCAAATTCTTACAGACATATGTGAAGTTGTGTTCTGAGTGTTAGCAATGGAATAAATAAGAGAGAACACATATGAAAATGTCTGTCAAGGATGCTAGCTGTTTGGAAAAATGATAACATATGATGACAAATGTTCCTTTCCTTCCTCTGAATAAATGTATTTCCCCAAAGACCATTGTCCTCACTTAGTAACATAGTAAAAAGTACATCCTCTGAGGATGTGATATGTGATAACATAAGGTTATGCATGACCCCACTGATTTCAATGTGTCGGTCAATCAATCATCAACAAACTTTAATTTTGCCTAGTACCAGGCACTTCAGCAATTGTCTGGAAACAACTATATGAATGATAGTGGTTACTAATAAGGGACATTAGGTTTGAAGACAGAAAAAGATAACTAACAAAGTAAGGCAATGTGCTGTTGTCAGAGCACAGGAGAAGGATCCAAATAAAAAATAACCACTGTTCTATGGCAAGTTAGGATTGAATGACAAGTTAGGATTATTCAACCTTGAATATTTGGCAGATATTTTCTCAGAAACTTGAGCAGTGGTTCTCAAAGCGTCGTCCCCAGACCCCTGATACCTCTCAAGACTCAGGGATTCTATGAGATTAAAATTATTTTCATGAAAAGCCTAAGGTGCCATTGGCCTTCTTCTCATTGTGTTAATGTTTTCATGGGTAGTGTGTAAAACTGGTTTTTCATTTGAAGCAAAGCAGTGGCATCAAACTGTATAGTGCAGTAGTCTCCCCTTTATCCAGGAAACACATTTGAAGACCCCCATGGATGTCTAAAACTGTGGATAGCACCAAACCCTATATAAACTATTTTTTGATACATATGAAAAAGTTTAATTTTAAACTAGGCATAGTAAAAGATGAATAGTAACTGATGATAATACCGAATGATTATAACAAATGCTGTAATAAAAGTTATGTGAATGAGTCTCTCCCTTAAAATACTCCATTGTACAATGGATCAAGCCTTTGTGTATGTAGTAGCGTCACAAGAAAGGCTACTTGATCACAAGCACTGCCACACTGCAGTGGTTGATTTGACAACCAAAATGGCTACAAAGTGACAAATGGGTGAGTAACTTATACAATGTAGACCCACTGGGGAAAAAAAAAAAAAGATGATTTATGACCTGGGTAGGACAGAACAGGATGGCACAAACTTTCATCATGCTACTTAGACTGGCATGCATTTTAAAACTCATAAAGTGTTTATTTCTGGAGTTAATTTTTAGATCACAGTTGATTTCAGGTAACTCAAACCATGAGGTAAGCAAATCTTGAGAAAATGAAACCACCAAAAGAGAAGGGGCCACTGCATAGTCACTATAATTTTCATCACCACACATTTGCAGTAACAAAAAAAAAAAAAAAAAAGCCAGTTTCACTCAAGAATGTGATTGATAAAGCAGTAAAAATCATTAACCTTGTTAAATCTTTACTCCTAAGGTATCTTTTTAATATTCTATGGGATGACATGGGAAGTATACATAAAGTGCTTCTGCCACCACACAATTACAACAGTTGTCTAAGAAAAGCACTGGTACGATTGAGTTTCAAACTGAACTAGTCATTTTTTTTAAGAAAAATAGCATTTTTATTTAAAAAAATTGAATGACAAGTTAGGATTATTCAGCCTTGAATATTTCACAGATATTATCTCAGAAATAAACAAAGTGAACCAGTCACTTCAAGGAAATCAACTGACAATGTATTTTACCAGTAATAAAATTTTAACTTACATGCAAAAATTAGAATATTGAAAAATTAGTATCCTAATTTTAAAATTTTTTCCTGATGAAATAAATTAATGAAAATAGTATTTTTGATAACATGATGTACAGACAACATTTGGAGGAGCTGCATAATTCTAAACCAATAACTTCCAAATGACCAGTGAATGCTGTAACAAATTATGCACGGGTAAAACATCCATTCAATAGAACATTTTGTCTTAATACAACAAAGTAAACTTTATTGATAATGGATTTAAATTGTACATTGCAGAAAACTTTTTTAAAAAATTACCACTTGAAGAATTGAGGAATAATAAAAGAATATCCATAATTATCTGAAAGAGCTATTTAAATACTCCTCCCCTTTTAATAATATATAATATATATATATATATATATATATATATATATATATATATATATATATATATATATATCTTTGAGGCCTAATTTTCTTCTTATGCATCAACCTATATAGTATATCACAATACATGAAATGCAGAAGCAAATAGGAGAATCCAGATGCCTCCCTTATGCCAGATACTAAAGACTTGCAAAATGTAAAATGCAATTTTTCTTAAATGAGGAGAGATAGGGTTATTTTCATTAAAAATATGTCACTTGTGTTAATATATAATGGACTTACCATCATATAAATTAAGTACCAAATATGTTTAACATTTTTACAATTTTGATTTCTAATATAGTATTGAATAGATACAACCCACATAAAACCAAATAAACAAAATCTTTGCAAGGTCCTAAGGTGAAAGTATTTGAGAATCATTGGACTAGAGAAAGGGGAATACTAAGGAAGAACTGGAGAAACTGTTCTCTGGGAGCTGCCATTTGAATAATATCCAACATACCCCTCCTTCTCCATTCCTTTATGACTACATATGTATAGTGTTGTAATTTAAGTATGACCAATTTACACTAGTGTTCCTCACATAACAATGTCTTGTACTTGTGGCAATACAACATAAAATCCCCAAACTGCAGCAAAACTCCTTAATAATTAGAAACCTGTTAAGTGACATTACCTAACCAGTGATTCCTTTTCATATCCAAACTCTCCCTTCATGTTTGCTATTATTATTATTATAACCTTTCCATTTATTTTATGTAATTAAAGATATTGTCTAGCAAATAAACTAAGCATTAAGCAACAGTCAATTCATTTTCCTATTTCATACTGACCATATAACTCTTCACCTATATAATCCCAGGCAAAACAAAAACAATGGAATTTTAATTAATCTATCTGCAATAGTCATTCTATTTGTTTAGATTTTTTAAACTTCCAAACAAATGTACACTCCTGCCTACCCCATTATTGCCACCATAAATCATCTGGGATACAGAAATTCAAGATTGAGATCCTCTGTGGCATGTAGGGTTTTGTTTTTTTTAATTTAGTTTCTGGCCACTAGAGTCATGATATAAATAAGTTTGCTAATTTTTGCCCAGTCATCAGACCTCTGAAAGTCCCTTTATTGTGACCCAGGATAGGGATACACTCCAGTTTTAGGACAGTATAAAAAGTCTGGGTCTAGAATCAGAAAGTGGCTTTCCACTTAATAACTGTGTAAATTGGGGAAAGTAATTTAAGCTCTGAACTTCAGTTTCCTTATATATAAAATGAAGCTAATGATATCTGCCTTGAGTAGCTGATACAAGGAATGATAGTCACATTTTTTAGCAAAAAGCCAATGGTATTATAAAGTAATACATTGTTTTAAATGTTGACATTATTGATATTTCTTATTATTGCCAACTTGTAGCAAATTTTTTTTAAAATAAACTTCCTCTATAGGTCTTTCACCCCATTAACATGGAACAAAACATGACATGCAATTGCTTATACATGTAGTTCTGGTCCTTGGCAAACTTAATAGCTGGTCTGTTTTATCTTTAGGTAAAAAGAACAATCTGTGTTCTCATGTCCCTCAGAGAGCCTGTTCCATGTTCAACAGCTGTAGGTCTATCTTAGAAGCAGCTGGGCTTCTAGTTAGGATTTTCAAACCAATATTGAAATCTTCTCACCTGGATTTATTCCCCTTTCCTTCCTCACTTGGACCACAGTTTCATAGTACCTTAATTAGTACTCATCATTATTTGGGGCAGAGTCTATATTGTGCCTATGTTCTGGAATATATTATGATGTTGGGAAAAATTGAATATCATCAATATGCTCTGTTCCTCGTTGTAATAAAGAACATCTTGGTGTCATGTTGCGACAATTCTGTAATTAGACTAATCTTTGCCTTCCAAAGGTATTTCATGGATTAATCAGAGTTTTTAATTGTGCATGAGATTTATGGGGGAAGAGCATAATCTTGCTACTATTACATACCTTTTTTTCACTATATAATTTAACAGAAATTACTTTTTAAAGCTATTTAGAGATAATTGTAATAGCCAGTCTCTAATATTTTACATTTGGTTTTACTTTCCTTAAAAAAAAAAAAAAGTGCTCCACAACTGTATTTTTAATTTAGCGAAAAAGACGCTCGTTTCTGAGGAAATGTGAAGTTTAAGAAGATATATGAAGTCTGTTCAAAAATTCCGAAAACTCAGCTCTCTGGCTTAGCAAGAGACGTAGGTTTTCAGGAAAACGCAACTCCTTAAGAATCTCTTCGTTTGGACCAATCCGAGCTGCCCCAGCTCCGCGCTCTCAGAATGGGACTGCGCTGCGGACACTCTATACTAGCAGACACACACCCTGGCAGAACTGGCTTGAGTCCTCCCAGTTTCCACACGAAGATGCCTCGGAATCTTTACCACAGTAATCAGAAGATTCTATGGATCAGTAATTCCCAATTTCTAATGAGAGAAGCCTTTTTAAAATTCAATAATATTTAATCAATCTTCACCACCACCACCATTCAGAGCCTGGTAGATGGATAATATATGTATGTTTTTGGAGGGGGACTCCAAAAGATTCTATGATACTTTCAAAATAATGATAGTATTTGCATATACCTGAATTTATTAATGCTGTAAGCTAAGTTTACAGGCATTGCTTGGTGCACGGATGGCTTGACCCGCAATGAGGACACCCCCCCCCCCCCGCCCCCAGGTGCCCAGGGTCCCAAGCCCAAGGCTGCTTAGCTGTTGCCGGCAGTAGATCCCGACTTCCACCCCAAACGTTCTATTTAGGATTCCCAGGGCCAGCAGGGCGCTCTTCCAGCACGTCGCCGGGGCATCACAGTGCATATTCTGCCCCCTATCGGTTGTGAAAACAATAATCCAAACCCGGGTTAAAATCGACTGGAAAGAGGCCTCTTGAGTAAGAGAATATTCCAGGACTGCGCAGTCCCATGAAGACTCTCAGAGCGCTTTTTTTTTTTTTTTCCAGTCAGTCAGCTCTGACTGGCTTATTGTAATGCTGTTGTTCGTAACTGAAGCGAATGTTGGATCGGGAAGAATCTGATACTGCTTCGGTGGGGGGGAGGGACGTGATTCACCCAAGGGTTCAATTTATGTTTTCCACCCTCCGATTCAGCAACCCGCCTCGTCCTTTATGAATAACACTTGCCTTCAGCAGAGATGGGAACATTCATTAGCTCATAGATGATGTTTTCCTGAGCCCATAAAGCAGCTACTCCGCCCCCCCCCCCCTTACACCTTGAGCAGAGTCCAGCAGTAACCTTTGCTGATGAGGTGACAAAGGCCACCCTCCCAGAGAATCTGGTCTCAGCTCTTTCCAGAAATGGCCTTCCCAGTGTTACTTCTTCGGTTCCTTTAGCAGGAGAATGAATATGCTCAAGAAAAGTAAATACTGAGAAGGAAGCTCCTAGCTACTCTACTACCACTCATGTCTGAACATATAAATTTTCTCCAAAACTGAAAATTTAAGATTTGTCTCCAATTGTATATAGTTAAGATCGCTAGCAGGCTGGGGAGAAAGGGGGAGGGGTGCTTACAATCGAATAGTTCTAATTTTTATTTTCATTATCTTCACCCACCTCTTCACCACCCTCTCAATACACACTCTCTGCTGTATCCTAACTTGTTCACTCATGTCCATCTTGGCTTTGGAGCTTTGGGGAAAAAAAAGGTAAGAGAAACAGAGGTGAGTGGAAGAAGGGAGGGTGGAGAAGTGGCAGAATGGGCTTCAGACCACACGGCTTGCTCAAGCAGGCGTAGTGGCGGAAGGGTCTTCGGGAAGACGGCGGAAACGTCCCCGTACACTCTCAGTTTAAGTGTAGGCTCGCCCAGGGTACCGGTGGCAATAGGAGATCCGGGTTTCTCTAGGTCCCCGCGGAGGCTCCCGCCCTTTCCTTACTTGGGGTCGGCGCCTCCGCTATAGCTGCGAGCCTGGGAGTGGGAAGAAGCGCCGCTGCTCTCCTCTCCCTCCCAGCCCGCTAAGGTTGCAATCGCTGGAAAAGTCCCTGTTACAAGGCGGCCGCAGGTGTCCAAGTAGCCCATTCCCAGCGGGAGCGGAGCGCTGGGCTAGCCGACCCCTCCCAGCATCTAGCTCTGGGAGTCCGGATCGTATGGCGGAGGCTCCAGCGCACGGGTGCCCCGGGGTCCCGCGGCCTGTGGGTGCGGTGCGCAAGGGCGCGATCAAGAGGAGGCAGCTCCTGGGCGGAAGGCGCGGCGTAGCCACGGCCACGGCGGCCGCCGGGTCTCGGGCGGAAGCGCGGGCTCTGGGAGGAGGGGCTGCCGCGCCCCGCGGAGGCCCAGGGCTGCCCGCCCAGAAGTGGAGCCCGCCCGCCGGTGGGCAATCGCCCGCCAGCTGGGATGAACCATGGCTGGGTTCGGCTCCCACCCCTCCCGCGGAAGGGCGAGGCCGGGGCCCAGGCACATCCGACTGGCTGTGTGTGTCTTTGACTTGCACACTGAGCCCCCTCCCAGGCGCGCAGGCCCCAGCTAGGAGGCCCGCTGCCCCGGCGTCTGCCACCCCCAGGACTCGGAGCTGCCAGACCCAGCCTCCTGGCAAGCAGTGACTTCCCGGATGGGGCCATGCTTTTCTTCCAGGACAATCAGGGCTCCTCCCCTCGCAGCGATCTTTCTAGGAGGCCACCTCCAGAGATTCCGAGGCGATTTCCTCCCTGCCGGTGCTAAACTGGTAACTCCTCTCGCTAAAAGCACCCGGGAGAACCACAAGCTGAGTATTTGGCGAGGGTCCACCACCACCGAAAGACACACACGCTGCAATGTGCGTGGATTGTTTTTGATCAGCCAGTTAATGGTAACTAGAAGTTCGCTATTTTCGATAGCCTTGATTTTCAGGCTCTTTAAAAGTTACGTTGTCCTATTTTCTGGTTGATGGACAACACGGAAAATGGAATAATGCTTTGTGTGTGTGTGTGTGTGTGTGTGTGTGTGTGTGTCTGTGTGTACGCGCACACGCTTGCTTCAAAATCAATTGTAATGATAGTGACCGAGAATTTCAAAGCATCTTGTGAGATAAAATGGAGATGCGCACCTAGGTGAGAGTTATCCTATTACACAGTAGCCGGCTGGATCCGGCTAACAGAGACTCATTCCCTTCCTCCTTCAGCTTACCCACTCTAAAGGGAGTTTTATCATTTAATTATTTTTTAATTATCATGAGGCTCACAGTCTAAGAGTAAGCATAGGGCAAAGATGGAGCACGAAATTTAGACAGTTCTCTCAAACTAGCTTTACCTTTCTTGGGGAAATAATTACTGGGCTAATAAAGAATTTAAGATCTGAGAAAAAAAGAAAAAGTTACTTTTAAAAAAAAGCAGATTTCAGTCCCACACCTGAAATCCCAGGGACTGAAGAGGCTCATGCAGAAGGATCACAAGTTCAAGGCTAGCTTCAGCTACTTACGGAGACCCTGTCTCAACACGAAATGAGCATGCCCCCGTACCAAAAAAAAAAAAAAAAAAAAAAAATCCCTAGTACCACACACACACACACACACACAAACATACTCATGGGCTATGCAAATAATAAATAACATCTGTTGAATGCTTGAGATGCCACAAGGAACATAGTTTATATTTTAAAAGCATTATATCATTTTACCCTCCAGATTCAGTGTGAAGTGGACATTGTTAGCCCTGCTTTATACACTGAAAAAAATGAAATATTGGAGACCAGAAATAACTTACCCTAAAGTCACCCAGTAAAGAAGAAGGACTAGGATTTAACACCCAGCAGTCTAATGCAGAGTCCTTATGCTTTTCACTGCATTGTATCTTCAGATCACCTCAAGTGAATGTACTCAAAGTAAGACTTGAGAAGCAGTGATAGAATCACACTCCCTCATTTTTCTAATTATAAAACAACACCAAAATATATATCCAAAGGAAATGAAATTGTATATCAAAGAAATATCTGTACTTCTATGTTTACTGAAGCAATATTCATCATAGTCAAGATATGAAATCAATCCAGATGCCCTTAGGTGAACAATCAGATAATGAAAATGTGGAATATTATTCACTCACAGGAAAAGAATGAAATCCTATCATTTCAGCAACATGGATGATAATGGAGATCGTTTTGCTAAGTGAAATAAGCCCCACACAGAAAGACAAATAACACATATTCTCACTTATTTGTAGTAACTAAAGTTACTACAAATCTCATAGATTGGAATGGAAAATGGGTGGGGGATGGAAAGAAGTTAAATAAGGGGCAGCAAAACACAATTAGGGGACTGGGATTGGGGCTCAGTGACACAGCGCTTGCCTAGCATGAGTGGAGGCCCTAGGTTCGATTTTTAGCACCGCGTATCAATAAATAAAATAAAGGTCCATTGACAACTAAAAAATATTTTTAAAAAACCACACAATTAGGAGAAATTAGTTCTAGTTTCCTATATAGCATAGTAGGGTAACTTGGTTATAACAATCTATGATATATTTTGAAATAACCAAGAGAGTACGAAAGTTCCCAGCCCAATACGTAGAAATGTTAATGTTTGAGGAGATGGAAGTGTTCAATACTCCGATTTGATCACTGTACACTGTGTACATGGATTGAATTGTTGTATACCCCCCAAAGATGTACATAGTATGTCTCAATAAGAATTATAATAATAAAAAGGGAAAAAAGGGCCTTTTCTCAACAACTTCCACCAAATTATTTCCTTTATGTAAAATCATTTGCTGATTCCCCATGAACTCTACAAGATAAAATTTGATTCATCAACAGGACAAACAAAATATTCATGATAGTACCCCTGACTTCTTATCATTCACAACTCTGTCATTAAAACTTCAAGCAATACTAAAAAGCTGCAGACCTCAGATCACACAGTGTTCTTACTCTATGCCCATCCTCTACTTAGAATCCTACCTGTCCTGTTGGTAAATGTCCATTCATTACCCTCAAGCCCTGTTTGGACAGCATGGCACCTGTGAATTCTTTCCTTGAGCCTCTGCTACATCCCTCAGAGTGTCTCTCTCCTGTGCAGAAGACTACTTCTATTACTTATATGGTCTCTGTTATGGCTTAGTCTGTGTAATTTTTTTCCCCCATATCCTCTTCCATTTAAGACTATAGTTCTTTGGGAAACTGAATACAAAAACTTTGTTTAGTGTTATCAAAAAGTTAGGAAATGTACAATCCTTTATTTTTAAATAGATCATTAGCTACATTTTGAAGTAATATCTTATTATATTTAAAGCAATGGGTGCATTTGATGTACACAGCAGAATGTTAAAAAACAAAAACAAAAAAACTGAAGCTGGGCATGGTGGCACATGCCTATACTCCCAGTGACTCAGGAGGCTGAGGCAGAAGGATGGCAACTTAGTGAGACCCAGTCTCAAAATAAAAAATAAAAAGGACTGGGGATGTAGCTTAGTGGTAAAGCACTCTTGGGTTCAATTCCCAGTACAAAAAAAAAAAATCTGAAAGAATAAAATGTAATCATTATACTTTTCACATTATCCCATTACTTTAAAATTTAGAAGCATTTAAAAGTTCGCTGAATGTTGGAGAAAAACATACTGAGCATATTATTTAAAAACACAAATTAAATACTATTTAAATATAAGTATGTTCTATGTCCTAGTTTGCAGAAGGACACCCTAACACTCTGCCCCAGTGCCTGACACCATGAGTCTGTTGAGTTATTCTAAAATTGAACTAAGCAACCAACCTATATATCCACAGGTCCAAGGACTTCCGGTTCTAGCTCATCACTGTTGCAGCTTCTTCTGTTTGTTTTTGATGAGTTCTTACCAGATTCAGTCACTTTGTTAATCGCTTCCCAACCTTTGCTTTCTGTTTTCATTAATGCTTTTAACTAAATCATAATTACTAACGTGCTTCTGACATTTATTATGGAAGGGAATCTCCAAACTTTTCTAGTTGATGACATAAGTTATTGAGAAGTAGAGATAATTAACGGAGCAACACAGCAATAAGGCTTCCAAATCAGCTAGTGGAATATTCATTCATTCAACAGTTTTCCAACATTCATTACCTGTCAGGCTCTGCGCCAGGCAATAGCCTCCCAGATGTGGAGAGCAGCTCTGTTTTATTGAACATTTCCAGTCATCCTTGTTGCAGAATTTCCTATTGCCAGAAGCTTATGAATGGGCAAATATGCTTTCTGTACCATCTGGGACCAGGAGGGCCTGTTGCAACCAGCCTATTAAAGTAAGAGTTTTTCATGGATAAAATTTCTATGTCATATTAACTCTTTGGTGAAAAGGGGACTAACTTGGTGAATGTTTATGCAAAATTCAAAAAGTAATTGAAAAATATCTGACAGCACCTCCAGAGCACAAATACATATATATACACTCATATGCCCCTGCCCTGAAAAATGATCTCCCTTTAACAAACTGATTTCCTCTGATAAGAGATCTACATCCCTGGAAGGGTTCACTCAGCATTTAATATGACAACACTGTGACTATTTTATATGTTTGCTTATTTAGATATTAGTAATGTGAATATACTCAAGGCAGGTAATTAATTACAAAGGAAGCCTGGGAGATATTAGGTACAGTATCATTTGTTAGCATTAAAGTATACCATAGTACATCATTATGGAGTAGAATCTAGAACTTTAGATTCTTTAGTTCTGAGGAAAGTAAGGTGAAGTATATAGCAAGCTATGAAAGATTAATGAAGTCTGTATTTCAGTGGAGAGATTCTCTTCTCGAATAAAAACATTTCAGGAGTTTTTGGCTCAAGAAACATTGCTTTGAGTACAGATTTAAGAAATAAAATTATTTTTTTCTCCCCTGCCCCAGAAGTGGGGATTAAACCCGGGGCATACTAGGCAAGCATCCTACCACTGAGCTACATGCCCAATCCTTTTTATTATATTTTGAGACAGGGTCTCATCAAGTTGCCCAGGCTGGCCTCCGATTTGAGATCCTCCTGCCTTGGACTACCGTGTAGCTGGGAGTACAGGTGTGTGTGCACCACCATGTTGGGCCCTAAAATTCTCATTTTTAAGAAATGTTATAGTTTTGGACTCTTTCTCCTCAGTGATACTCTGGTTGTGTCTCAGTTTGCAAAGCGATCAACCATATGCAGTCAATTATCTGAGCAATTTGGGCCCTCCAATAAACTGTTTTTGCTTGAATTACCTCAGTAGTTACTTCCATTATAATTAGCTAAAAGTAGGAGTGATAACAAAACATAAGCAATATTTGGAGCCAGATGTTTTGGATTCAAATTCTAACTCCCTCATTTATCATCTCCATGGCCCACCATAGCTTCCTTTTTCTTTGGGTGACTCCTTTTTGAGACAGGTATATTTCTATCGCCCTGCTGACAGATGAGGTACTCAATGTGAAATTGCATCATGAACTGCACTGCATTTCAGATATATGTTTATGACGTAGGTCATAAAACTTTCAATTAAGAGAAATATTCCTTGAAATGTAATAAAAGAAATATCCAAATTGATTCTTGGAATCACTCACAGAATAAAATTTTCTGAATTAGATACCAAGAAACCATTTTCTCAAATATTGTCTATTTTGTTTTGCTTTGCTTGGTCAGTAAAATTTTAGTTCTGATGCTGCTACAGCTACCAAACCATGTTTACTCTAATCCTATATTAGTAAAGAAAGTACCAATGCAGTGACAAAAAGTATCACTGACTTCTCTTACCATTTTACATAATTTATTTTACTATCAGTTTACACAATTTTTTTTACTAATTTATTTTACTGGATTTATTAGCATCTATGATATAGCCATCCATAAGTATTTATGGGGGAAAAATGTAGAGATGCAGATCTCAATGGGTACAGATTATGTTATGTAGGATAGATAAGTCTAGAGATCTAATGTAAACCATAAGGTAAATAATTGTAGTTAATAATACTGAATTATTTACTGGAAATTTGCAAAGCAAATGGATTTCACATACTTTTATCACATACAAAAATGTGATAAAAGTACCACATTCATTATATGACATGATAAATATGTTACTTTGCTTGACTGAAATAATAATTTCCTATGTATATGTACATTAAAACATCATGTTGCATACTTTAAATCTATACAATAAAAAAATTATAAATTCTGTTACCATCTATCCAAACATCTGTGAGTTTATATGCAACACAGGTAAGAAACCTGAGGAATAAAAAAGTTCTTTTCCTGTATCTTCGTATTTGGTTATGAAATCATTTTTTCCTAAACAAAAATATGCTGTAAACTGGGCATGGTAGTGCATACCCACAATCCCATCTACTGGGGAGGCCAATGCAGGAGGATGGTAAGTTGGATGAGACCCTGTCTCAAAATATAATAAAAAGGAAAAAAAAACACAATAAAAAGATCTGGGCATGCTCAGTGGTAGCACACTTGCCTAGCATTTGTAAGGCTGTAGGTTTATTCCTTGGAACCCCCTGCCCCCTAAAAAAGATGCTGTACATTCATTATTCTAAACTAGTACTATTCAATCTGAAAATGAGAATATGTTAATTGTGTGTATATATAGATATTATTAATGTATTTTATGTATTAATATATATTATATATGTGTGTGAATTAAATAATAAGAGTCATCATAACTCAAAACAATTCCTGTTTTCCAGTTGTGTTTTTTTTTAAATAAGACATGTCTGTTTCATTTCCCACTTCAACCTGCCCCTATAAATTTGTTGATTAATAACTAAAAAGTATATCCTTTTATAATAACTTCATAAACATGCCCCTTTTTCATCCCACCTTTCTACTGCAATAGAGGAAAAATTATTACAAAATTAAGATATTTACATTTTTTTAAACTAAAATTTGTTATTTATATTTTGAGAAGGAAAGGAAAAACTTAAGTATTATAGCCCTAAGTAAATTACATAACGATTGTATATAAAATTGAGTTCCTTCTTTTTAAATCCTATGATTCATAATTATCCTGAGGGAGTTACTGAATTGAACTCCTTTCTAGCGGGTAAAGAAACCAGACTTAAGATGATTCTGTATTTCTCTGCAGTGGGGAGGACTGTAACTGGCAACTCCCAGCCTTTTGCAAATAAGAGATGATATTTTTGGAAGTTTCCCTGGAAAGTCTAAGTGAGTAATGGTCAATTCCAGGGCTGCAAAGGTGTACAGGGGTTTATAATATGAGTACCTGTCTGTGTGGGCATGTTAGAGAGATTCCTCAGAGGCTAATGTTCAAGAACACCGGAGAAAACCCACTGGAATTATTAATGCCTCTTCAGTTTTATGATTGTATTTTCTTGATTAACTTGGCAAATTAAACTGTTCTTAAGTGGACAGAATAAAATATAGGTACATGTCAATGCAAGAGTATTATAGATGACCCAAAAAAGGGTTTCATGATACATTAGGCCGAATAGTGAATTTCAAGAGAAGCATCAAAGCATCATAGGGAAAGAAGGATGAAGAGAGGCAAAGCCGGCAGCATTGCCACGGCTCTGGTTCATTTATAACTTTCCTCTCTTTCCAATCTTCCTTGAAGAATAGAGGGCCTGGTTTCTTGCTTTTCCTGGTGCAATCCTCAGTGCGATTTGGGAGAGATGGGTCTGGGAGCCAGAGCTTTATAGCTGCCGTGTCATGTGGAATTCAGCAGTGTGACCAGAGCCTGGAAGAGTTGGGCTCTGTTATGGGACTGGCTTGGAACATAGTGTCCTGGCCTTGATGCTGTAGCTTCAGACTTTGCCCCTGACTGTGGGTATGTAAATCTGCATAGTATATCTTTTAGTACATAAGCTTCCCCAAATACACAAAATTTACATTTTATTAACTCTCCACAAAAGTTCTAGACTGGGCTGTGAATAATCAGCTACTTTGTTTTTGGAGACTTTACATTTAGCATATGAATTCATAAATAGTAAAATTTAATAATAGTAAAACTTTTCTTAGCGATTAAAGATTAGTAAATAATATTTGACTTTTCAAAATTATAAATCCATTTACCTGCTAATTTCCTGAGCATCCACTACACACTAGACACTGTTCTAAGTCCTGCAGTTACAGCAACAAAGCTAGCAAATGCCACAGAAGTAAAATCTATGGTCAGGTAGTTATAAGTACTGTGGACAAAAACATGCAATGCAGCAGGGCTTATCAGTTTGTTGAAAAAGGCTTTTCTGAGAGGGTAACCTTTAATCGATGACCTGAAGGAGGTGAAGAGCCAGCTGTTGTGTAGCAGGGAGCAAAAAATGGGGCAGGCAGGAAGAGAGAGCACTTGCTCAGGTTGTGAAGCAAAACTGTACCCGTCCCAAAACAGAAAAGCAGGGAGACCTCCATGGCTGTAGTGAGGGTGGGGCAGGGGGGAGCAGTAGGAGCTGGGTCAGAGGGAATGGGTGGATGGTGGATGGCTTGGACCAGTTGCATTGTGCCTTGAGGTCTCTGCAATGGCTTGGCCTTCATACTCAGTGAGACAGGAGACCTCTCAGCAGAGCTGTGGCATGAACTGTCTTAGGTTTTACCAGGATCTTTCTGCTGTGTTAGAAAATAAGAACGGAACCGAGAAAGGGTGAATGTAGAAAGACAGGAGCTACTAGGAAGACAAAATGTTTCAGGTGAGAAGTGACCATAGTTAGAAGTAGCAATGGAGGAAGTAGAAGGTGGCCTATGTATCTTGAAGGTTGATCTCACTATGAAAGAATGAGAGAATTTAAACAAACAAAAAAATCCCTAAGACTCAGAACCTGAGCAACTGAAAGGATAGAGTTACTGCTACCTGAGTTGGGAAACACTGTGAAAAGATGGTTTGGAAGAGAAAATCAGAGCATTTTATTTATTTTAAATTTAAAAAACTGATTATTTATAAATGGGGAAAATTGAACAGACAAGTCATCAACGAAGATATGTGGAAGGAAAAAATAGTACAGAAAAGATGCTCAAGAAAATCAGAGCATTTTAAATTTGATATACCCAGACACATTCAAGTAGAGATACTGGACAGGTAACTGGATATAGAGATACATTTTGGAGTTCATTTAAAGCCTTGTGAATGAGTGCAGATTTGCTATTTAAAATGTTTGCCAGTCAGTTTATTAGAGGTACTAGAGCACAGTTCTAAAGGGTCAGGTGTTAACCTTTTAGAAACAAGATTGTGGGTAGGTTTGAGGGTCCCAGGATGAGGTGTGGAGATCAGCCATTCACAACCTGAATGGAAGCATTTCAACATTTCATCAAGCAGTATAGCATGCCAGGGTGCAGCAGTTGGAAATCAGTTCCTAAGGAACATAGAGAAGGAGACAGAGAAGAATGAGGTACAATATTTCAAAATAAGTTAGAAGAGTCTGAAGGTTCCCAACAAGGAGAAATGACAAATTTTTGAGGAAATGGAAAAGCCAACTACTCTGATTTCATCTTTATGTGTTTCAGGTATACTATTATCAAGCTGTACCCCATTGTTATGGTTTAGATATGAGGTATCCCCCAAAAGCTTATGTGTGAAACAATCCAAGAATGCTCAGATGAGAAATGATTAGATAATGAGAGTTGTGGCCTGGTCAGTGGACTAATCCATAGATGTGGATTAACTGAGCAGTAGCTGCAGGCAGGTAGAGTGTGACTGGGGGAAATAGGTCCCTGGAGGCATGCCTTTGAGTCTTATATTTCGTCAATGGTGAACAGAGCTCTCTCTGCTCCCTGGTTGCCATGTCCTGAGCTGCTTTCCTTTGCAACACTCTTCTGCAATGACTTTCTGCCTCATCTTGGGCCCAGCACTATGGAGTTGGCTGACCAGGGACTGAACCTCTGAAACTGTGAGCCAAAATAAACTTTTCCTCCTCTACACTGTTCTTGTCAGGTCTTTTGGTCATCACAACAAAAAAGCTGACTAAAACACCCATAAATACATACAAATGTTATGTGAATTAAAAACATTTTTAATAATGCCAGAGAAAATTTAGCCAAAGGTAGAAAAAAAGAGGACCAAGAAGAGGTCCAAGGACTGAGCCCTGGGCGGGCCAGTATTCAGAGGATGTGGAGAAAGGAGGGCCCAGCAAAGGAGACTGAGAAAGAAAAGGCAGTGAGATGGGGAAACACCAGGTCAGTGTAACATCTTAGAAGAAAAGGGAGTCTGGGCCAGCTTGCCTGAGACAGCCCCAGCTGATGCCTCACTGATGTCTGAGTGTAATTAGTAGTAGCGCCCATCTTTCACTCTCAAATATGTCTTTCTTCCAGTGATAAATTATGTGGTCTTCCTTACATAGGAGCCAAGTGAAAAGTGGTTTCAGTCAAGAAATGATGGAGTATTTACAATGCTGCTGCGAAGTGAAGTAAGAGGAGAATGGAGAACTGGTCCCTGGAGTTAGTGTTGTGGGGGTTACTGGGAATTTACCATAGCAGTTTCAGTGCCATGGCAGACAGGACAACCTGAGGTCAAAGACATGGGAAAGAGAGGAATTGATGACAAAAAGTATAGACAAATCTCTTAAAGGCGTTTGATTGTTGAATTAAAAAAGGCAGAAAAGGGATTGGGAGTAGGTAGTTGGAAGGAAAGTCAAGTCAAGACAGAATTTAGGTTGGATGGAGAAAACCGCAGTAAGCCTGTTGATTGGGAGTGACCTAAAAGACAAGGAGAAAGTGATAAGAGAAGGCAGTAGTAATATCAGGGCTGCATTATGCCTTGCATGAGCCCTAGGCACTTTGCCATTATAGGCCCCTTCCTCCATTAAAAAAAAAAAAATCATCAAATGAATACTAAAACATTTTCCATGATCATATTCACATTTGATAGCTTTCTATTTGTTTAGTTTCCATATTTTTTATTGATGGTTTCTGACTTTAAAGGGTCCTCTAAGCATACAGTGGTCCCTACACCTGGGGCTCCATCACCTTGATTGTTGCTAGGCACTGTGAGAAGAGGATAGGATTAGTATACAAATAGAGGGCTGGCCGGAATGGAGGCCATGGCTGTTTATCGCAGAGAACAAGAAGGAACTGAGCACAGGCAAACGGGGTAGGTGGGTACAAGGAGAGAAGGTGGAGCAAGGTTTTCAGGAGTTTTGGTTTTTTCCCTCTGATTGTTTCTACTTTCTTAATGAAAGTAAGTAAGCTTAGTAAGAAGCTGAGAACAAGGACAAAAGAGGAGTTATTTGGAGGTTTGATCAGAGAGGATAAGTTGAAACAGTCCCCTAGGAGTGTAGGAGAGTGAATGGACTTGGAAAAAAAGTGTAGGATCCCAGGATGGCACTGAAGTCCTCCTGAGGTTAGGTGAAATTTAAAATGAGAGCAGTCAGCATGAGTTGTATGAGTTTTCTCCTGTCACATTCAGCTATGTAGCTGCAGGAACAGAGTAAGAGGAGGGATGGAGTTCTCCAAGCATGACCAAATAAGAGGTAGCAGGGCAATAAAGGTGTATGTAAAATGATTATCAAAATGGACCACACAATTGAAGCTGGATAAGGATAGAAGTAAGGGACACTGAAATGGTGGGAGTTTGATGATAGCTCCTAGTGGGTCAAAATAGCTGGAGTTAAGCTATCAAGAAATTAAATCGGAAAGATGGCCAATAAAGGTGTGAGAATGAGATGCTTGAAACTGAGATTGTGGACGGATGTACAGTTATTATTAATGAGGGAGTCTACACGAAACACATGAATATGTTATTTGCTGGTGTAAAATTCAAATAAGGGGCTAGGGTTGTGGCTCACTTGCCTTGCGTGTGTGAGGCACTGGGTTTGGTTCTCAGCACCACGTACAAATAAATGAATAAAATAAAGATTCATCAACAACTAAACAAATATTTTTTAAAAATTCTAATAATAGGGGCTGAGATTGTGGCTCCGTGGTAGAGCGCTTGCCTAGGGCGACGGTACCTGGGTTCGGTCCTCAGCACCACATAAATGTAAAATAAAGATATTGTGTCCACCTAAAACTTAAGAATAAATATTTTTAAAAATTCGAATAATATTCCACTTCTTCATACACTAACGGTACCACTGTTGAGAATTTTATATCTATTAAATGCTGTGTATATGTATGTACACACACACACATATACACTGCTTGTTGGCTTATTTGGTTTTTACATAAATGAGCTCATACTACCTATATGATCCTGTGTCTTGTTTTTCATTGAACAATATATTTTGGAATTTTCATGATTCTTTATATAGATTTACCTAATTTTTTAAAAATATCTTTACTTTTCTTTAAAATGTAAATGAACTTCCAATTTAACTATCTATAGAATATTCTAGATATGTTTACAATGGGGTATGTAAGGTGAAACTAATAAAGCTCACACTCTGGGTCTCTCACTTTCATAGGCCTCTTCCAATGACGCTGGGAGGGCTAGCAACATGTTCACATGGCCATAGGTTTTTGTAAAATTTGCAAAAGTAAGATATTTCAAACATTATTGATTAAGATTGTGGTCTCTCCAAATCTCCTCCATGGCACTTTCCCTGTGTTGAATGGTGTTTGAGAAGCTGTGAGCATTCAAAAATAAATATTCACTTCAAACTGAAGTCACTTCTGAATATATATGCATCTACATACCTAATTTTGTATTCTTTTTTTAAAAATTATTTTTAGTTGTAGATGAACACAATAGCTTTATTTTATTTATTTATTTTTCCAACCCAGTGCCTCAAATAAGCAAGAGGAGCTCTCTATCACTGAGCCCCAGCCCCATCCTTAATTTTGCATTCTTTCTCTTAAAGCAGGCCTTTACATTTGAATAAGCTTTAAGCCCAGAAAAACTTGGATCTGCCCTGGCAGGTTTAACCATTGTCATTTAATAGCCTATTTCCTGAAGGATGTCTAGAATGCAGGCTACTTCTTGCTACTATGAACATCTGTTGCTGAACCATAAAGTAAAAGTCTCCTCCCTCTTCCCCTTCCCCTCCCTACTCCACTGTCCCTCTCCAAAAGCAAATACTGAAGTAGCCAGGGGAGTTTTCTGGAAGTCTTGTTTTGTATTCCTAAACCTTTTTTTTTTTTTTTTTTGCAACAGTTCTGTATACTGATAATATGAAGTTATTGATCCTCAAACTGATTATATGTAGTTACAAAATCATGTAAGTAACTGATTGTCTCTAGTGGATGAATTTGATATATTTATTTCTAACATTGTCTTAGTCTCTGTATCAAAGCAGTTAATCATTAAGTCAGAATTTTAGATGCACATGATAATTTAGAAATCACTTAAACCTGTGCTCTCATTTTATAACTTTGAGAGCTGAGGCACAAAATAGAAGGACCTATGACTGTTTGTAATTCTAAGGGGAAAGATAATCATTTTTTAAGGAAGGACCAACCAGTCCTATGCTAAGCACAAAGTGAGCAGATCAAGTAATGCAGGTCCCAGCTGAGAGACAGAAAGCTGCTAACAACATGCTCTTGTAAAATTCAGACACATTCTTTCTTGCTAATAGACACTAATGACTCTAATAAATTAGGGAGTGTTTAGTTAGGCAATAAACGATTACAGTTGACACAGGGTGTAAACTTGATGCCCTAATTAATGTATTGACCAATAGATCTTCCTAGTAAGAACCCTGGTCCTATTTCAGCCATACTATGTTTTGTTTTGTTTTAATATAAGTACTAGGACTGAACCATACTCAATATTCAAATAATAGTTGCACAGAGTAAGGTATTAGAAAAACACAGGGAGAGTCAGAATAACCCCAAATTTTGTCACACTTCCCTCTAGGAATGATGATACTTTGACTCACCTCACTGTGTTAAAAAGATTAACAAGATTATGCCTATAAGTATTCTAAGCTCTCTGGATTTAAAAACTGCAGTTGGCTGGCAGTAACATTTTCTTTATGTCAGGTCTATGTGGTTCATTTTGTAATGAGATACGATTATAAAGTAAGGAGACTAATCTTGCACAAGCATATCCCATCAAGACTCATGTAGCCAAAGCTGCTTGGTCCTGCCATGTGGTCACCATAGGAAATTGTATTTATTCTGCTAAGGCTGCCATTGCTTCAAACATTGTCTGAACCAGACAGTTTGTGATCCAGCTTATGAGACACAGGAGAAAAACAGCCTTCATATCGTTTAGCAAAATTATGGAACTTCATAAAGATCTTTAAAAACAACAACTATTCGTGGACAAGGTAACTCAGTACCCTGCAGAGACAAAGTTCTATGTATCTAACAAGGAAGCAATTGAATAAGAGGACAAATGTCAGGTTAAAATTCCTAGAGAGTTATTATAAGATTCATCAAAAGCATTTTTAAGCAGCACGTCTATGCATCTGACAGCCTCCTGCAATATAGGAAGAGGAAGTTTTTAATATGAAGTCAGACATCTAGTGCTCAATTATTTGTCTGGTCATATATTGGCCAATGATTTTATTTGTTTATTTATTTATTTATTTTTGGTACCAGAGATTGAACCCAGGGGCACTTAACCCCTAAGCCACATCCCCAGCCCTTTTATGTTTTATTTAGAGATAGAGTCTCGCTAAGTTGTTTACGGCTTCATTAAGTTGCTGACTTTGAACTTGAATCCTCCTGCCTCAGCCTCCTGAGTCTCTGGGATTACAGGTGTGTGCTGCCTTGGCACTGATGTGATTTTATAAGTGTTAGTATCTGTGTGTTCCATTATATTCGTTAACACATATTTATGTACATTGGTTCATTTTACCTTCACAACCAAAATATACCCCAAGAAGTATCTATTATCATCTTCATTTTACTTGTGTTTAAATTCAAGCTCAAAAAGTTAAGAGACAAGCCCAAGTTGATGAAAGTAATTAGTTTGATCTCAAACCCACCCTTTCTAATTTCTTACCCTGAGTTCCTTCAACATTAAAAATAATGTTTCCTGAGTGTCATGAGCCAGATGCAATGGTTCACACCAGTAATCCCAGTGATTCAGGAGGCTGAGGCAGGAGAATTGCAAGATCAAAGCCAACCTCAGCAACTTAATGAGGCCCTAAGCAATTTAGTGAGAGCCTGTCTCAAAATTAAAAAATAAAATAGGGCTGGGGATGTGACTCAGTGGTTAAGTGTCCTGGTTCAATCCCTGGTACCAAAAATAAATAAAATAAAAATTTTAAAATTAAGTGTGTTGTGAAGAATTCTGAGTCCTAACATGGTCCTTTATAGTATTTTTAAAAACTATGTTCATATAATTCTACTTTCTTCAAAAGTTAGAGCCTAAATCCAGGTGCAGTGGCAGGCACATGCCTAAGATCCCAGCTACCTGAGAGGCTAATGCAAGAGAAGGGGAGTTTGAGGCTAGCCTAGGCCATATAGCAAGACCCTATCTCAAAAAATAAAAAGGGTTAGGGATGTTGCTCAGTGGTAAAGTGCCCTTGGGTTCTTTAGTATTGCCTCCACCCCTTCACATCACCCATTCCCACCCCTGTAAGTTTGAACCTAAAAAACTGTGTGGGAGGTATGTAATTTAATCCTCCTCCTTTGGAGCACTGAGCAGATTTAGTGACTCATTGGTAGAGGATATGGAGTGTGACTTCTGAGGCTAGGTCACAAGGCCTTGCAGTTTTCACCTGCCCTCTCTTAAATAGTTCATTCTGGGGTAAAGCAGCTGCCATATCATGAGAACATTCAAGCAGCCATATGGAGAGGTCTATGAGGTAAGGAACTGAGGCCTCCTGCCTACAGCCATGTGAATACGCCATCTCAAAAACAGATCTTTCACCCTGAGTCAAACCTTCACGTGACTGCAGCCCCAGCCAACGTCTTGGCTACAATCTGAGGAGAGATTATGATCCAGAACCACATAGCTAAACCACTTCCAGATTCCTGGTACTCAGAAACTATATAAGAGAATAAACGTTACTTTTAAACCCATAAATTTTGAGTAATTTATTATCAATGGATAACTAACATGGTCCTCAAACAAAGTATTCTGTGATCAACCAAGTTTGGGAAAATGTATACAGTCAGCCCTCTGTATTCCTCTGAAAATATGTGGATTCTGATATCTGTAAGGGTCTGGAACTAATCCCCTGTGGATACCAAAGGATGACTGTACTCTATAATGCTTTTAAAAATTCATAATGTCTGTTAGTATATAAAGGCTCTTGAAAGTCCTGCAGCAAAGAAACTTATTTCTACTTTTTAAAAATGTATTTCCAAGTCCCATTTAATGAAAGGCTGTTCACACCCCCAAGGGATTGGCTTAGGATATTTTGAACTGCAACAGTACAGGATGCTAGCAATTTCAGTTAGTTGCAAATTTCCAAATGAACATTCAAACAAAATATCAAAAACTACACTACAAATCCAGTAAGTACATGAATGGATCTGTGTTGGACATTCTACAAAGCAATGACTTGGAGTCTCTAAAAATGACAATATCACAAAAGAAAAAAGTTTGGAGAACTGTTATAGGTAAAAGGAGACTAAAAAGGCTAGTCAACTAAACAATTCTTGTTTCTTAATTGGATTCTGGATCAGATAGAAAGAAAATATCTAAAAGGGATAGTATTGAGACAATTTAGCAAATTTAAATTATGAACTGTACTTAGATAATAGTACTGTATTAATTTCAATTTACCTGAGTATGATAGTTGTACCTGGTTGTGCAAACAAACAAACAAAAAAACCCATTCTTTTTATTTGGTGATATATGATTATATGATGAGATTTGTAGGACTGAAGTGTCAAAATACATGCAACTTTCAATTCAGAACAAATGGTGTATGTGTGGGTGTGGGTGTGTGTGTGGGTGTATAGGGAAATGAGGAGGAAAAATGCCTGGGCTTCTATCTACAAGTACAACACAACAGCTAAGGTGGATATAGGATATGAAGACCTGCATCCTAATTGCTGAATTTTGGAGTCTCTGCTTAGTAGCAGAGCTGACAAACTAATCCTCCTTCAAGTTATAGCATAAATGTTTCTTCCTGACCACTCTGAGTAGGTTTTCAGTTATTCTGATGCACAAGCTGTCTTATAAATCTCATTACACTTTCTCAGTTTTTACACTTCAGGTATATTTATTCTATACTTCTTTATTGCTTATCTTCATCTCCTAAACTGTATGTTGCCTAAACATGAATAATACTTCTTTCATTTACCACTCTTTTTCCAGTCCTCTACCCAAAGCTTAGCCCATAATATTCACTCAGAAAAATTTTAAGAGTAAATTAACATCCTTGTCACTTTTTCTTTCCTATTGTGTAGTGTCCCAGGCTACCTCTCATATTCAATAGGTGCAAAGTGGCTTTATGCTACCTGGTAGAGAGAAACACACACACACACACACACACACACACACAATACACACATACGTGTTAATGCTCCAAATTATATAAGAATTACTTGTCTCCTCCACCAGCTTTTCCCCAGTCGTTAGCTAAGTGTCTAGCCATAATTTAACTATAGTAGATGATGAGCTGGGGTGAACAGAGTCCCCAGAAATTCGTGTCCACCCAGAATCTCAGAATGCAATGTTACTTGGAGATAGAGTATTTGCAGATTTTATTAGTTAAGTTAAAATGGAGTCACACTGTGTTACGAACAGACACAGAGGAAAGAACACCATGTGAGGATGAAGGCAGAGACTGGAGTGCTGCATCTGCAAGACCAGGAGCACCATTGATTCCCAGCAACCACCAGAAGCTAGGAAATGGCAAGGAATGTCCCTCCCAAGAGACTTCAGTGAGAGCATGACCTGCTGACATTTAGACTGCATCCTCCACAATTATAAGACAATAACTTTCTGTTATTCTAAGCCACAGTTTGTGGTAACTTGTTATTGAAGCTTAGCAGACAAATACAGATGGTTTGTATAGATATTTATAAATCTACTAATGTGCTAGATATATCCTTCTCAGGTAGCCTCCATTATAGGCCTATAAAACTACCACAATAACTGGCCCTGTGAGTCAATGGGCACAGCATCAATGGAAAGAGTTTTGATAACAAATCCCCAGCCTACTCAGTTGTTAAATAGGGGTCAACGATTTATTTGTCATCCTTTCAGAATATTTGCATTTTAATAAGATACTTAGTCATTCAATATTCATGGATCCATTTACTCACAAGGGTTTACTGAGTGCCCACTATGCCAGGCATTGCTACAGGTCAGCCAGAGAACTATTTAGGACACAGAAGCAGTTCTCCCTGCATGTTTCCAATCACGCCCTAGAGATCTCCACCTACTCATTCAATGAGTTCAAAGAGCTTATTGGATATTCCTCCTGGGGAATGTAATAACATGTATGTCTTTTATTGAAGAAGAGGATGCTCTGTATGGAAAAGTTATGCTCTGGGTGAGCACAGTTTGGGGAGATATAAATAAGAAGTAAAGAGGAAGAAAAGTAACCAGTGTTATAAGCCTGGTAAGCAGACTTAAGCTAATCAAGGCTGGAGAATCTCTTTCCTGGCTTTGCTCCTAGCTCCCTGGACTTGCTCTTTACCTTTCAAAGTCCATTTTCCTCTGTCTATCCTGCAAATGTTTCTGTTCTTTACCATTTTGTCCATTTGTTTTCTCTTCTCATTCTATGAACTCTTCCTGGACTTTTGCTTCTGGTTTCATTGGTCTCAATTATCATCTGGTGTATGCTGATGTCTCCCAATATTTTTCTCTAGACCAGAACTTCCTCCTGAGCCACAACTATGAAATCAAACTTATTACTCTATAGCTCCCCTTGGATGTTCTACAGATACCTCAAATCCAACATCTCAAAAACCCAACCTGTTGGCTTTACCACCAAAACTACTTTTCTAACACTTTTTACCATGTTATGTGAGAAACTACAGTGTAATGAGCTTCGTAATGTTTACCATGTTGCATTTCTTTTATTTAATCATAATTTAGTTCTTTTGAGCCTCAAGGACAACACAAATTCTAGGTATCTCTGACTTTGTGAATACCTTTTAACTTACCTTTTCCATCCATGAAAGATTATACCATACTCTTAATTTCAAAAGCTCACATTCCTTTCTTCTAAGGGCTGTAATAATGACCTTGGTCTTCTCCAACTCTTTTGTAAGAGACAAAGAGAAATCTAAATTTCTAACAATAGAGTTCTGGTTACCTAAATTATATTACACCTCAATATGATGAAGTATTAAAAAATCATGTTCCATATGAATATTTAATAACCTAAGAAATGTTTATGACTTAACATTATAAAAGGTTTTAAAACTATATAGAACATGGTGACGATTTTCGTTCCAACAACAAAAAGTATGGTTACAATGACCAGATAAATATTGCAGACTAACAACAATTAATCTTACTCCTTCTTAAAACCCCACCAAAAGGACAATTCCATGAAGGAAATAAAGCAAATGATAAAACAGCAGGTGGCAACTTAGAAATGAAGTCAGGGAAGACTTCTCTCACACAATATGAGATCTGTCTTCTAAAAGGTTGAGAATGATACTGTATGAAGAACTACAGAAAACCAGAGTTGGGAAAGGGCTTTTAGTTTTTGAGAAATGAAAATCAGGAAAAGCCCTCGTGGGGTTCAGTTGGAGTGTGTGTGACATGATCTAACTTACATTTTTATCTCTCCCTATGGCAAGGAAATCTTGGCAAGAATAGCAGCAGGGAACTGGTAGAGAAGCCACTCCTGTTGTCCAGGTGAGAGATAATGAGGTAGGAACTAGGGGTGGCTAATGAGATGAAAAAAAATTGAGATGTATTTGGTAGGTATATATGAAAGTACCAAGATATACTGAAGTATACATTAAGATACCAATGATATGTTGAGATAATTGAGGACATATTAGATATTAGATACATTTTGGAGTCTATCCTAATTGGTGAATAGAACTTGCAAGTGAAGAGAAATCAGACATCTTTAGCTTTAGGTAAAGGCTATGGCATTTATTGGTATGATATATTGGTATGATATTTGTATAGTCAGGGTATCTATTATGATTGATTGAGCAGCAATGATATGCACTTGGTGGGGGCAGGGAAGCTCTTAGAAATTACACCATTCAATCTTATGTCTAATTGCATACTCCAAATTACTTGCAAAAAATTTTCCAGTTTAGAGAATTATTTGAAAGGAAATTCCTACATAGATAAGTTCTAAGAAACTAAGTTTTTGAGTTTCTTTTGTTATTTGATTGTGTGTGTGTGTGTGTGTGTGTGTGTGTGTGTTGCTAGGAATTGAACACAAGGCCTCATGTGTACGAGACAAGTGCTCAACCACTGAGCTATACCTCTAGCTATATAAATGGTTTTAAAAGAAGGGTGTAAAAATAACTTTTAAAAAGTGTTTTAACACAATCTGCCTCATTATTTCATAAAAAGAACTTAGAAGGAGCTGGATTGATTTGCTGAGCATGGTGGAACATGCTTGTAGTCCCAAAGAGTGAGGTAGGAAGATCACAGGTTCATGGTCAGCCTTAGCAACTTAATGAGACCCTATCTCAAAATTTAAAATAATAATAATAAAAAGAATTAACGATGTAGTTCAGTTGTAAAGTGCCTCCGGGTTCAATACCCAGAACCAAAATGGAAAAAAGAAAAAGGTGAATTGATTTACAAAAGGAGTCCAGGCTTCTGTGGCAAAGGGATCCATTCACTGACCTTACTCCTTGAGACTCAAAGTTAGGTAGTCACAGAAGGATGGGCAGGGTGGTCCTGCCCAAGACTCAAGAGTTGAAACTATAGCTGAGGAGGCCCCTGAAATGACCTTGAAGAAAAGGATGGTCTTGGGTGGTAGGTATCCAAGGCTACACTTGTGGAATGGTCTCAACAGTGTGACTAAGGCTAGCCATGGTAACACAGTGATGCACGCAAGGTTTTGCTGTGGCGAACAATAACAAAATACCTGGGTGCAAATTAAGAGTTATAATTTCAAAGCCCAAGTTCAGAGCCCCAGTGATGGGTTGACAGGCATCCAAACCATCAAGGGCAATGGACAAAGTAAACAAGTATCTGTTGGACTTTGGGCACAGTATTTAACTCTAACACTAAGAACCAGCCAAAGACAGTAGCAATTCTGAGTTGATTAGTCATTCTAGATCTCTTAGTACCTAGCACTGGGTTTGGGAATGGCCCTACCCATCACTTCATCCTCTGTACTGAGTAAGTATATGCCAGTATTTTTGGGAAATTGGCCAAAAGAGAGGAGAAAACTAGCTAGTGGATACAAAAAAACTTCCTAATAATAGGGCACTTCTTATCTTATTCACAAATAAATAAGAATATGTGCAAGCCACACATGGTGACACATGCCTGTAATTCTAGCCATTTGTGAGGCTGAGACAGGAGGATCATAAATTTGAGATCAGCCTCAACAACTTGGCAAGACCCTCAGCAACTTAGTGAGACCCTGTCTCAAAATAAAGAGTAAAAAGGACTGGATATGTAGCTCAGTGGTAAAGCACCCCTGGGTTCAATCCCCAGTACCCCCCCAAAAAAGAGCGATGTACTCACTTTCATATCTAAATTTGTAAGACAAACCTTTCTAGTTATATACATATAAATGATATAAATCATATTTTTAACTTCCCAAAATATTAAAAATTATTAGGTCATGAGGGCTTCTCCAACCTAAATGGGATTAAGGCCCTTATAAAAGAGGTTTCATAAAACATTTGGTGCACTTGCCCTTCTGCTTTCTGCCCTGTGAGAGCATAGTTGTTCTCCCCACTAGAGGATGCAGCAGTAAGACACCATCTAGGAAGCACAGAGCAGCCCTCACCAACTTTTAAACCTGATGATGCCTTGATCTTTATCTTGTCTTCCCAACTTCCAGAACAGTCTGTGTTATTTTTTTGTCGGGGGAGAGGTACTGGGGATTGAACTCAGGGACACTGGACTACTGAGCCACATCCCAGCTCTATTTTATATTTTATTTAGAGACAGGGTCTTACTGGAGTGCTTAATGCCTCACTTTTGCTGAGGCTGGCTTTGAACTTGCAATCCTTGTGCCTCAGCCTCCAGGGCCACTAGGATGTGGTATTTTGTTATAGCGAAGAAACACACTAACACAGCTCCTTAAATATATTCATGTCAAAGAAATTCCAAACCTATGCAGACCAGCCTCCCTTTACCTGCTACATGTACCTCCACGCCAGCATTCCTAGAGAATTTATAGTAAAATTCCTACTCTACTGGTGCTCACGTTGCACCAAATGGAAGTCTTCTGGATCTTAGTTCTCTCTTAGTGACAAGCTTTTAATTCACTTTAAAAATGTTAACAATCATTTATATTATTAGCAAAATCTTTTTCTTAAAAGTTTCCAAATGTCTATCCTTTTTCATAAGAAAAATCGGCCTTTTTTCTCCCAGGAGAGGGAAAAATTTACTTTGCAATAATACATGACATGAGTCATGGAAAGGGCTTGAATAATTTGTAGACACGTTGCTATTGAGTCATCAAGAATGATACAAGACCGATGGAATACTGATGAAGTTAAATCCTTTATAATCATAAGAAATAAAAATACTACTCCTTTTGATTTTACAAAGCTCAATTTCAATTTTACCCTAGAAGAGACACTGGGACTAGATAGCAACAGTTCTGATTCATAAAGTTGGAGACTTGTTCCCTAAGAAGCCAAGCAAGATCTTCAGCAGAGGAAGAAATGGAGGTATAACATGGAGTTTAATATAGTACTGCAATGCCGGGCATAGCAGCGCATACCTGTAATCCCAGCAGTTCAGGAGGCTGAGGCAGGAAAATGACTAGTTTAAAGCCAGCCTCAGCAACTTAGTGAGGCCCTAAGCAACTTAGTGAGACCCTGTGTCAAAATAAAAATATAAAAAAAGGGCTGGGATGTGGCTCAGTGGTTAAGTGCCCCTGGGTTCAACAGCCAGTACCAAAAGAGAAAAAATAAATAAATAAATAAATATACACACACACACACACACACACATACACAATCTCTCCCTGTGAAAAGATTTGTTTTTTTTTTACAATAATAGGCAAAATATCATATTAAAAAACAAACTGGACCAGTTGTGGTTTACACTTTCAAGGATCGTGGAATTCTAAAGGTTTTAAGCAACATGACTGACAGGGCTTGATGGGTACATTGGAATGCCTGTGATTTATTATATAATTTAAGTGCCCATCTGTACAGCTGGGCAGAGACATAGCTGATGAAAGTCTCAGCTGTCCAGCTGTTTTCTCTGCTCCACAGAGGTCATAAGGATTGCTTCTCTGGCTGCCATCACCACTCTAACAACCCCACCTTCTGTCACCAGGACCCTTCATTTCCATACTCTCCTGAAAACACAAGGGCAGCAACATTGGTCCTTAATCTTGAAGGAGATCCCAGCTATTTTTTAGGCTAGTTGCAATTTAGTGAGTCTTGACACTGATTTACAAAGTTATCCTCTCAATTTTTTTTTTTTTTTTTTTTTTTTTTGGTCACTGTGCTTCATCTCCCAGCTAGCTAGTCTGGGACATGGAGGAGCTGTGGTCTGGCCTAGTCTCCTAGGTTGGATTGTTGGCTCCTTACATTTCCCTTTCAGCCCTTAAAAGAAGAAATGAATTATGTAACAACAAAAACAGACAATACAACATTGCGTTCTGTATTAGGGTTCTCCAGCGAGATATAACCAAAAAGGTATGGATATATGAGAGGAGATTTATTAAGGGAACTGGCTCACACAAATTTTGGAGGTTGAGAAGTCCCATTCCAGGGATCCTGGAATATTGGTATCTAAAGACAGGAAAGGAAGGGTGTATCTCAGCTTCCAGAAATTAATATATTTGTCTTTTCTCTGTTTTTGTGCTTTCTGGGTCCTGACTGATGGATAGTTCTCATCCACATTAAGGTTTGATCTTCTCCTAGTCCACTCAGAAATTCTCTCAAAGACACACCCAAAAAGAATGTGTTACCAGGTTTCTAGATATTCCTTAATCCATTCAAGCTGAGAACTAAGCTGCTCAGCCTCCTTGTGTATTCTCCATGTCTGTGAAGTTATTGACAAGCATGGTAACTGCAAGAACTGGAGTGGCAAAGAGTGATAATTTCCAGTGGGCCTTACTTTAAGATGAGTCATATGGGCCTTAACAACCCTCTTTTCTGCTAAGATAACTACTTACCAAGTACCAGATGTTATATTACATACACAGAATATAGATATGAATAAGAGAGAAAAGTGAACAGGATAGTGGTTAAGCAGGAACAGAAGAAAGTAGTGCAAATCTATTAGGTGTTTCTTTAACACACCATAGACCCAGTGGTATTCAAACCTCTTTCTGTATTTATTACCTACAACAGTAACTTGGACAATTGAGGAGCTATAAACAGGTTGACATTGACATTTCATAGCTATTGACCCTTTCATATGTCCTTCAGAGCCATAAGTAGCAATTTGACCCAAGTGCCAATAGCACAATAGTATCCTCACATCAGTAGTATGGGAAAGAAAAGAGATGGGAGAGGAGGCATCCTGAAGTCACTAATGTGCTTCCTGAACACCAATCCAATATTTAATACTAACAATGAATGTCACTTGAACTTGCACACAAAGAATTGTGATTGTTAATGAGTGAGGCCTCTGTTCAAAACACAGTAAACAAGCTGGGCATGGTGTCATGTGCCTGTAATACCAGTCGCTGGGGAAGCTGATGGTGGAAGATTGCAAGTTTGAGGCCAGCCTGAGTAACTCATGAGAACTTGTCTCAAAATAATTTTTTAAGAGAACTGGAGAATGTGTGTATAATATGCCAAAATATGTTCTACTGTCATGTATATCTAAGAATAACAAAATAAATGTTAAAAAAATATATTTTCTAGTTATTATGGTATATGATGACTTACTATTTTTCTGATGCCTATTCTAATACAATTACTTTTCTTGTCAAATCTCTACTGTGCCCAAATGTATTTGATTTAAATTATTACTATAAAATGAATAAAAAGACTGGAGATGTAGCTCAGTTGTAGAGTGCTTGCCCAACATGTTTGATGCACTGGGTTTGATTCTCAGTGCCACATAAAAATAAATAAGTAAAAATAATGGTTCATCCAAAACCAAATATATATATATATATATATATATATATATATATATATATATATATATATATATATATATACACACACACACACACACACATATACACACATACATACACACACTCACACATTTTAATTTTAGAATGAGTATATATCTTAATTTTAAGAGTCTATTGATTATGGGGCTTTGTATTGTTGTAGTTTGTCGTACTGGAGATTGAACCATGATCTTTGAGATAGGGTCTCATTAAGATGTTCAGGTTGGGCTCAAACTTAAGATCCTCCTGCCTCAGTCTCCTGAGTAGCAAGGATTATAGGTGTACCCCATGGTGATTGGTCCAAGTGATTCTTTGTAGTCAACCCATGAAGAGTATCTGATTCTCAGCACTGAGGTATCTTTTATTCCTTGGTTATCTTTCTCCAATTTCCAAGAAAAAGCAAACATGTTCCATCTTGTTTTTCCTCTTTTTCTTACCAAGAATATCATCCTCGTTTAGTTAAACTTACTTCCTAATCTGGCAAAATAAAAAGAGAGTTTTATACACAGAAAACCCAGTGTTAGGGGTAGGGTACTAACTGGATATAACGTGAAAGCCCATTATTAACTATACTATAAAACAATGAATTTTGGGAGTAGAGTGTTCAAAAACAAGATAGATATGGACCAGATTATAAAGGGACCAGTTTTTTGGCTACAGAGCCTGTGGCCTTGAAAAGAAATAATTCAGCAGAAGTGTAGCAAAATCAATACAGATTTTAAGGAAATTATAAAGAAAAAAATGAAAAAGAAAAATGTAGAAGACAGTGTCAAGGAAGAACAATTGAACTTGACTGATAGATTAGGTATGTGAGAACGTTGGGAAGTGAGATGTGATTCTGACATTGTAAGCCTGAGTAACAGAAAGAAATTGGGGAAATGAAAGGACTGAATTTTCTAGGGGGAAAGTGGAGAAGGCGAAAAGACTGAAATGTACTTTAGACTTGTCTGAGAAAAATGTGGCAGTTAGAAAGTAAGTCCCATCTAGAGACAGAGATTTGTAATCTTCTGTCAAGACATCTCAGTTGTAGACAAATGAGAATATTGGGGAAAATGAGTAGAGAACCAAAGACAGAAATCTGGAAATACCAGGACGAAAGTGGAGCCCAGGACAAAAGTGGAGCCCATAAAGCCAAAAAGGGAGCATCTTCTACACAGGCAGAAGGAGAACCTGGATAGAGTTACAGAAGAAGAGCACAGGAAAGAGGAAGTATCAGAGGTGTTAAATGGCCAAGGGGCCTGAGAAAGCAGATATGCTAATGACTCATTTCATGGATGGTTCTCTATGGCCTGAAGGTTAATATTAGCCTGATTCCCCTCCCCCCCAAAAATATGCCTTTTTATATTGTTCTAATACACCTTAGTGATGAATCACCTCCCAACACATCCAGCTACATAATTCTCCATGATAATGTGTTCTTTCAGGTTTCTTCATATATGCTGGTTTCTTGGCCTAATAAAATTTTGCTCATTCTTCAAGATCCAGCTCATAATACCAGTAAGTCTAAATCCAGGCAAATTCCTCATCCCTAACAAAAAAAACTACATATTTAACACTTCCTCAGTTCTACCATTTCAGTTTGTAAATAGTTCAAGGACCGCAGTCCTAATATGGCACTGGAATCTTTTTTTTTTAAACCCATCTGTTTCAGTTATCTATTTCTATGAAACAAACCACACCAAACCATAATACCTTAAATAATAATTTATTTATTATCTTTAAATTCTGTGGTTTGATCATGATTGACTGTGTGGTTCTTTTGCTCCATTTGATGTCAGCTGGGGCCACAGTCAGGACTCAGAATTTCCAAGTCAGTTCAGTCAGATGTCTGGGTCTATGGCTAAGATAGTGGGAAGTAAGATAGTAGGAGGGCTGGGTTCAAGCTGGGATTCTGGGAAAGCTGAGCTTCTTTCTTTCCCCATAATCTCTCCCCATAATCTCTCCATATGGCCTAACATTTTTGTTTTGTTTTGTTTTGTTTAACAGTGTTGGTGATTGAACCCAGGGCCTCATATATGCTAGGCAAGCGCTCTACCACTCAGTCACATCTCCAGTCCCCAACTTCTTATACAGCAGTTTACAGCCTACATTCCATGAGGAAGGAATAAGAATTTCACAGTCCTTCTAAAGGGGGTGGGGAAGGCTTTAAAACTGAAATTGCATCGCTTCCCTGCTGTTGACACAGAGACTACTCAAATGCAAGAATACCAGAAGGCAGGATTCATAGGGCCCACCTTTGGAACTGTCTCCTTTATTAATCTGCTACTCACTTGAAGGGTGAAGATTATAGCTTCATCTTGTGTCCCCAAGTACCTAGAATGAAATTTAACACCTACTGGACAATTATTAAATAATGGAGTGAAAGAGTTGGGTTGGAACTGAAAGAGTGCAGTACTGGCCAAGTTAAGAACAATCAGGGTCAATGGAAAGCTGAATAAGGAGGTGGAAGGGCCTCCTTGTTAAACTTCGCATGTGATGTCAAAATGAGGCCATATGTGCTGTTATCAATTTTGTATCTGAATTTAAAATATTAGGTGTAAATATTTAAAGTATATTATATTTGTGGAATCCTGTTTAGCATTTCTATATTTTTTAATAGGAAAGTGTCCTGCTCCTCTCCTGACAGTTGAGTGTTCCCAAGAATAACCATTGTTAAGTACAAGTGTTAGGTAGTAACTTTTAAATCATGTTGCTAAGAGATGCCCTGAAGGTTCAGTGGAACTCCCTAAGGGACCATTTTAGAGGGGATGGGAGACAAGGATCGGAGCTGAGCCCAGTGGGCAATCCCACCCCCATCTAACCAGGGAAGATATTATGGGTTTAGTTTTTTGACACAAATAAGATTTTGTTTGCAAAACAAAACAAAACAAAAAGACAGCAGTTTCCATCACCACTACTCCCTACTAAATAAATAGTTACATGCTAGGGGGAAAAAGGAGATGAATTAACAAGATTAACCATGAAGACTTAGCTGAAGCTGGGCAGTCTAAATTGGCAGCAGACCAGATGATCAGTCTCATTGGCAAGTATAAGAGGAGATTAAAGTGACCAGGGAGGCTGGGAGAGACTGTGGAGGGGGTAAAGTGGCATACTTTGAGTGTGGAGCCCAGGTTTTAGTCTAGGTGAAAATCTTCACTATCCAAAAAAATTCACTAACTGGCTTTCTAGCGTTGAGTAGGACACTTAAATTCTGTGGACTTCAGAAGTTTCTTTATTTGCAAAATAAATTCACTGGGGCTGGGGTTATAGCTCAGAGCATTTGCCCAGCACTTGTGAGGCACTGGGTTTGCTCCTCAGCATCACATAAAAATAAAATAAATAAAACAAAAGTATTAAAAAAAATGAATTGCTTGAAGACTTTGCAACTGCCAGAAGTTAATGGAGCTGAGTAGGTGACTGACAACGACTTCCAGGCGATTCAGATTATTCAGTAGGATCAAAGGAAGCTCATTTATTTGCAGAGTCTGAGGACAAGAGAGAGATGAAAGATTTAAGAGTATAGAGTACTTAGCTCAGATAATACCTAATATTGACTGCCCATTATACCAAACACTCTACCCATAACACAGCATTGAATTCTCATGGCCTCTCTATCAGGTAGGTACAATTATCTCTATTTTAAAGATAAGGAAATTGAATTAAGAGATAAAGCAAGGATTCAAAGGTAGACATTCAAGGGCATGTCTCTATTCCTTCTCTATTCACAGGAAGTCAGCCTATATTACATTATAAAGCCCACCCAAGATATATTATAAAGCCTTATAGAAGGAGACTTGTTATCAGTTTAACTCACTTTGTATAAACCAAAGCATGGACCTTCAGGCATAAAGGTACCTAGTGTGGGTCTTTTTACAATGGTGACACTAGTAGTATTGACAAAGTTAGTGATGGTTAAAGAGAATTTATGCTTGAAATGCAAATTAACAAGCCATCTAGAATTTCAACATTGGTTCTATCACGCTGTAACTAAGTAATTCTACAGAAAATGCTACTGCTAAAAAGAGACTGTGAAATAATGGCTTTATAGGCTCCAATTTTGTCCTGGGCTCCACTTTTATCCTGGTATTTCCCAGATTTCTGTCTTTGGTTCTCTACTCATTTTTCCCAATATTCTCATTTGTCTACAACTGAGATGTCTTGACAGAAGATTCCAAATCTCTGTCTCTAGATGGGACTTACTTTCTAACTGTCACATTTTTCTCAGACAAATCTGAGGAGCTAAGAAATTTTGAATTTCGGAGGAGCTAAGAAATTTTGAATTCTGCTCTATGAATTAGGTAGATGTATTAGGTGGCAGAAGTATTCACATTTTGGCAGCTTATAAAACAGATAACTATAAAAAATATAACAACACTTTACATTTGTAAAATATGGAAGAGACCACCGAGCACCTTCAGAGATATTCTCTCAGTTCTCATAACTCCGTGAATATCATTATCCCCATTTTAGGGATCTAAAAACCAAGGTTTACACACATCCTTTTTTTTTTTTTTTTTTTTTTTTTTTTTGCCCAGGGTGATACAGCTAGTAAGTAGAACCAAGTTTAAACCTTAATACTCCAAGTCCAGGGTATTTCCATTATACTACAAGATACCTTATAAAAATGCACATTTAATATTACAGTAAAATACAGTAAATATTACCCAAGAGAATAGAATTGGCTAGTTTCGCCCCCTAGAGGAGGAAATTATAACCTTTTCAAAGATTTGCTTGCTAGAGGTTAAAAATTTGTAGTAAAATTATTATGACATTGATTAAAATATGTGGCTGGAATTTTAAAAGAGGCAAATAAAAATAAAACCAAATGTAAGTTTTTAAAAAAATTAGGACTGTTACCACAGAGGCCCTGCTTATGTGAATTGGGTCATCTAATGCTATTTTAGTGTTTTTAGGATTGTAAACTTACCCATTATAAATTAGCCCAAGAGCATTAATAGTTTATGGTTGGATTTGAAGCCACTGGTGGTTTTGATATTTAAAGAGATTAATTTTCTTGATCTCAGGGAGAAAGCCTATATACAGTGAGTTCTTTAAACCCATGCAAATCTGGGATTTCCTCTGGCTCTACTGTTAACTATCCGTGTGACCTTGAGGAAAGGCATTAACCTCTCATTCTAAGTTTCCTCAACTTTAAGTGGGTAATTATTCCTGTATCTTTGAATTGGTTTAAAAATTAAATATGAAAGCGTAAACAAAGCATAGAGCAAAGGACCCGGCACTCAAAAAATATATTAGTCCTTTTCATTAGGAGACTTGGCAAGCATCTGAACATTGGACTTCATGAGTTTGCTAAAAACAAAACACCCACATACACACAGAGTAACAAAAACAAAACCCCCTTCATGTCTACTTAGATCTACATCTCAAAGTGGGCTACTTAGCACCTCTCCTACACCTTGTTCACAACCAGGAACTTGGTACCCACTCAAAAGGGGTTAGTTGAATTAAACCAAAATCAAATTACTCCACTCCCTGGGGTCTTGCATGTTTATAGGAGCCTGCCGTCGTCAACATCTGATTGGCCAGTATTTTGCTCATGTATAAAGGACGTTGTCCTTGCAGCATTCCTTCGTGGTCTCTAGGCCCTGCCTTTTTGTCATGGTTCATTCCAGCTGAACTAAAATTTCCCCAAACATGACTGAAGCGATGGGCCGAATCTAACAAGATTAAGTTTAATAGGGATAAATGTAAAGACTTATACTTCAGTCCAAAAAGAATCCTGTACAAGTGCTAGATGGGGAATATGGGGATTAGCAGCAACATGTGTGAAAAAGACTTAGGGGTTTTAGTTGATATTAAGCTCAATTAGTCAACAATGTGCTTTCCCTAACAAGAAAGTCTATGTGAACTGAGCCTGCGTTAACTCCCGCCCCTGCCTGGTGATTACCCTACTACACTAGTTCTTAAACTTTAGCTTTACCAGGGTCTCCTGCAAGGATCCTTAGGGTGAGACCACAAACCACAGGACCTTCCCCCAAAGTCTCTCAATCAGTAGGTGTGGGGCGGGGCCTGAGCCTCTGCTTTCCTAACAAGCGCCCAAGTCAGGGCTAATATTGCTGGCCCTGCTAGGATCATGCTCTGGGAACTGCTTTCCTCCACTCTACCTGGTGAAGTAACACAGGAATCCTTGTCACAGTGACAAGGATAGTGAAGAGACTGAAATCATAAGAAAGACAAGGAAAGGAAAGATGTGAAGATTTGTGACCGGCTATAGTATTATTAGTAAAATTAATAATAACTAATATTTGTTGAGGTTTATTCTGGACTAGAAGTTGTACTAAACATGTCATGTGGAATTCATAATAGTAATTAATAATAACAAACAACAACCACATAGCATTTGCTGTGTGTCAAGTTTTGTTCTATGAATTTCGTGTATTTAATTTTCACAGCGTCCTAAGGGGTACATACTGCTATACTCAGACAAGGAAGCTGTATCCCTGAGAACAAACTAGAGAGCTGCATTCGCATGGTCATGAGAGATATGGCTGGGATTTGGATCCAGATGTGCTGACAGTAGGACTCCTGTGACATCAGGAGACCATCTTGGAGGCTCTGGTGAAGTAAAGATGCCATTTGGCTCAAAGAAGAGAAGAATAAAGAAATATAAATTACTTGATGGTGAATGGAAAGTGGGGGGGTTGGTTTATCTATACAATGGAATATTATCTAACATTAACAATGAAATAGCTCATGAAAAGATGGGACAACAGGAAGGAATCTCAAAGTAATTATGGTGAGTGAAATGAACCAAAAATAAGAAAGAAGAAGGAAAGAAAGAAGATTAGATAATATTAACTAATCAATAAGTGACTGAAAGCAGATCAGTGGTTGCCTAGGAATGATGGGAAGGGGTTGGGGGAAGGGATTACAAATAGGCACAAAGAAACTTTTGAAAGTAATGGATATGTTCAGTACTTTGATGATGGCAATGCTTTCAACTGTGTTTAAATATGTCAAAATGTACCAAAATGTACATTTTAAATATGCCCAGCTAATTGTAAGTTAATTATCATTCATCGAAGCTAAAAAACATACATAGGTTTAACTACATTAAGTAAAATCCACAAAGTCTCTGAAGCAGACCAGTATTTTTATTCTATTAATGACTGATTGAAAATTGTGTTTGGTATAGAGATACAACTATAAAATGGGTAATTTTGATAAATGTCCCCTTCATCATATATAATATATACTCATATGTCTTACCAATTTCCAAGTAGAAATAGCAGTTAAATAATAACTTAGATTCTATGAAAACACAACTTGATGGAAAAATCTATTACTAAATTCTGGCTTATTGAAAAAAAAATGACCTTAAGAGGTCATGGATTCTAAAAACTAAAATAATACTTTAATATATTTATAACAGTAGTTGAATACCCACTTCTTATTAAATCCACATTAAAAAATATTCTCCAAAAACTGGTATTTTCCTTCTGAAATATAGGACAGATAGAATTACTCCCATTTAATAGACATTAAAATTTAATTTGTCTGAAGAATGCCATTTTCATAACTTATGATAACAAGAGTCACAATATGTTTGGAAGTTTGCTTTGCTTGGAGTTTAAAATTCAGTTGAAGGCCTGAGTTTATCATAGGTGCTTACTAATAACCATATAGCTAATACTTTCTAAACATATTAATTTTAAAATTTACAAAAAATTCTAATTCACATAACATGTGTTTTCAGGGCTTATAAGAAATATGATGTCAGTGTGCAAAGAATTCTAATGAAATCTGGAGATGCTCTTCTAGAACTCCTCTTGGAACTTTTCAGGATTACTAATATACTAATACAATGCTGTTCTCAAATTACTTGTGCTTTAGTACTGAATCTCTTTGCAGAGGTGGGTCACATACCCTCAACATCTTTATTCTCACTTCAAGAGGAAACCTAAGTTGCTCTATCTCCTCACTCTATTCCCAGAGAGAATACTATACAAGTCAAGGACAAACTCAAGGATACAGCTGGGCCTCCAAGATAAGGAACGGAGGAGATTTGGGGCAGAACGAATGAAGACCAAGTAACTCCTGCAGATCTAGTCTCTTTCCTCCATGGATAGAGGGGCCCTGGGGAGGAGGACAGAGGCCTCCTGGAGACTGCTGAGACCTATGAAGAGGCAGGCCTTGAAATAAAAAGAGCTATAGATTCAGTTTCAGCCAGGAAGAGAGATCAGGGACTGAGGTGATTCAAAGGCCACAGAGAAATAAGAAGATGGGAGCACTGTCTTTTCTCCCCCCATTCCCAGCTACTGTGCAGGTAGATGAAACCTCAAAATTCTGACTGGGGCCTTGGCTTTCAAGGCCTGACACTCAAGTGGGAAGGAATCCAAGAATGTCCTTCCGGGATTAATTATTTAAGTTTTATTCACAGTTAGCCCTTCACCCAACAATCTCTGGTGTTTCCCACTGTGGTGTGGGTAGGTATTCTAGTATCTAAAGAAACCACAAAATCATGTTTAGATAAAACCTTTATAGACTTGTCTTAATCGGTTTTCTGTTGCTATAACATAATACCTGAGACTGGATATTATTTTGCTTCACAGTTCTGGAGGTGGGGAAGCCAAAAGGGCAAGCTGGAACATATGCAAGAAGCAACACATGAAAGTCAGCCTCCTCTTAACAACAGTATGCACTAGCCAGGTCTGGAGGCACATACCTATAGTCTCATGGAGTTAATAACTAATCCAATTCCATGAGAACAAGAACTCACAAGAGAAAGGCATTTCTCTATTCAAGAAGCCTTCATCTCCATGATCCAAATACCTCCTACTAGGCACCATCTGCCAACACTACCACATTGAGAAATGGAGGCTTCAGCATGTGAATTTAGAGGACACAACCAAACCATAGCAAGGCTCAATCTAGATTTCCCTTCCTCCTTCCCCTCCCCTTCCCTCCCCTCCCCCTCCCTCCCTCCCTCCCTCCCTCCCTTCCTTCCTTCCTCCCAGAATTAAACCCAAGGATGCCAAGGGCACTTTACCACTGAGCTACATCTTCCAATCCTTTTTATTTTTTCATTTGAGAAAATGTCTTGCTAAGTTGCTGAGGCTGGCCTTGAATTTGTGATCCTCCTACCTCAGCCTCTGGAGTCACTGGGATTTCAGGTATCTGCCACTGTGCCTGACAGAAATTTAGATATCTAATTTGTATCCAAGGATACTTAATTTAGTCAAGAGCCACCGGGAATGAGGCCTTGTAGAGGAGAATATCACTAAATGGAGGTCACCAGGCCTGGCTTTAGGTGTGAAGGACCTATACAGGTATACTGCCCTCTCCCTACCTCCATTGGGGTTAATCCTCTACTCTGTTAAAAAAAAAAAATTCTTAACTAAGTTTTGAACAAGGAATTCTGCATTTTCATGTTGCATCAGGCAGCAAGTTATGCTGTAGATCCTGAAGGTAACAATGTCAGACCTGGATTACAGATCTCTCCCTGGTGGCAAATCTCTTCTGCCTGAACACCCTATTCCTATTTGCCATATTTGTCAGCTATTTTTCAAAAAAAAACAATGTATTTCAAATGTATTACACCTCCCTTACCAACAATGTGTTCTCTTGTTCTTTAATAATAATCTGAAAAATCTTGTAGGATTCAAATGTATTTAATCCAGAATTTATTTTACATTAAAAATGAATGCCAGAACTATAATCCTATGAGTATAGTTTTATGCAGAATTTTTTTTAATATACATCTGCACTTCTTTTAGCGGAGTAAATGCATCTGAACCACAGCTATAATCCACAAGTCTTCTAGCCATAGCCATATGCACAAGCTATTCCAAAGCATTCAACTGACTTTTATCTCCTCACATAAAATCATGCAGACATTTGGATCATCTGGGAAGTAAAGGTCCCTACTTATGTGTACAGACTGACCCTTAATTTGTCCCTTCTTGGCTGCCCAGGCCACTGGCAGAGGAAACAAAAGCTATTTCCTAAGGGAGAAGGCCCAAGTGAAATTCTGACCTAGCCAGACTTGTTGATGATTCAAATAAAACTGAAATACAAAGCACAGAAAGAGTTGCTTTATAAAACTGATATGAGTGGGTCCAGGCCAATACAATCCTGATTTTTTTTCCCTCCTATTGTTTTGTGTTATTTTGTTTCCTTTAACTAAGCTAACTTTTAAAGGGTTATGTCTACAGCAGCCTAGGGAGCACACACAGCTGTGTCTGATACAGTGAATTAGATTTTTTGGCTGCAGGAAAAGTTACAAGATCTGTAGATTGCCTCTTTGCGGGGAAGAGTGGGAGCTCAATGTGAATAAATGCTGCAGGAGAGGCGGTGGCGGAAAAGGAAGCTGAAGGATGAAGACTACACAATTAGGATATTTAGAGGCTGTTAATTTGCATCACACACTCTCCACAGACCCTAATTGATCCTAATTTCAATAATTGTTCAAGTAATTTCATAAGTACAGTTGAACTCCATTAATTTGGGTGCTCTCAACCTAAAATTTGTATAAGCGATATGATTGAACTCTGCTGGTTTATCTTTTTATAGTGGGCATAAAAATGACTAGTAATACAGATGATTATTGAAAAATAAACTATGTTTAAAAAACATTTTAAAGCACTCTCAGGTGCTTTATAACTCTTGGCTTTATTGAAAAATATTTTTGTAGTTTAGCACATACTGTGAGCAAGAACCAGGCAAGGGGTTTTTATTATAAAGAAGCATAAATAAAAGGCCTGTCTTCAGTGAGCTTAGAGGCCAGGGTGTGAAAGAAGACAGGTACATAGAAATACGACTCTCAATACTAGGTAACTTGAAAAGTAGGGAATGAAAGCTATAGATAATGCATTCTGTGAATTAGGGCAGAGCTCATAATGCATATGTGGTCATTGCTCTGCTACAGAGTTACTGTGAAAACTTGAAAATTTTAACTCTTTCTTTTAGATACCCTGATGCAGATTTTCCTCTTCATTGAAACATTTTCATTCGGTCTTTAAATATGGAGCATCTACTTCAAGTAAGAGATTGTGCTAGATTTTAAAGGGAACATATCAAGGAAGATGCTGTTCTTAACCTGAAGGAATTTTTCCAGTGAATATTTCTCAAGCTAAGTGAATTTCTAATCATTAAAAAGGCGCAGACTCGGTGTATTAGATTGGATTCCCCCAGAAGCTGAATCTGAAACAAGAATATGATTTTAAGTGGTTTATTTGGGGCTGATCACAGATTTTGTTAGGAGGGAAGTTAGACAAGGAAACAGAGTAGCTGATAATAAAAGAGCATCAAGAAGCAGATTCCTGTTGTGAGCAACTGGGCCTCAGTCCCTGGGGAACTCCAGGGACCCTACAAAAGATGCCTTGGTTAAGCAGCAGGGGAACAAGGACACTGGGGTTTTTAATCCTCCAGTTTGCTTCCTTCATTGGTTGAGGGCTAGTCCTGCTGGATGAATACTCCCAACATTTGTGGTCTGCCCTGGTTCCAGGTTCAAGAGGAAAGTCCTCAGGTGATTGCTCACAGCTGAAGTCCAAATGTGTGCATGGGAAGATATGCCTAGGGGAAAGGCAGGGCGCTAAAAGTATCAATTGCACAAGGGTGAAATAGGATTCCACATTTTACAAAAGAAGACTGCTGCAAGAGGTGGTACTTCAGGAAGGCCACACAAAGGTGGTGGAGCTCTTGGGGGAATGACAACCTTCGTGGGAATAACTACAAGCCCAAATGCATGGAGATGGAGAAGGCACATAGTAGTCACTAGCAGCAAACATCCCTGGAGAAACAGTGTAGGGTTACAAGGAATATGTCTGAAAAGATAAACAGTAACCAGAGTAAAGCGTTTTTAAATCAGGTATGGCAGTAATCCCAGCAACTGGGGAAGGCTGAGGCAGGAGGATCACAAGTTCAAACACAGTCGCAGCAACTTAGCAAGGCCCTAAGCAACTCAGTGAGACCCTGTCTATAATAATAATAATAATAATTATTATTATTATTATTATTTTATTGTTTATTATTATTATTATTATTATTATTATTATTATTATTATTATTATTGGGCTGGGGATATGGCTTGGTGGTTAAGCTCCCTGGGTTCAATCCCTGGTACAAAAAAAAAAAAAGCCTCTCTAAATGTCCTATCCAGCAACTTTAAACTGTATCCTGGAGACTAGGTATCAAGGAGACTAAATATGTTTGATTACTAGAGTGACGTGACTAAATTTCTATTTTAGCAAGTTAGCTCTGGAAAGCTCCTCACAATGTTCAGGATAGCCTGGAGGAGGTGGACAGGAGGCTCTCCTTTGAGCCAAGGTGAGATATAATCAGAGCTAGTACAAGGGCACCGACAGAACAAAGAAATGATACAGTTCTGGGACACGCTGAGAGGGGCTCTCAGGGCTGCATACCAGAGAAAGATGGAGGAGTAGGGGTGGCAACAATGAAACCTGATGACTCACTGGACTGATGTTGTTTTTAACTGAGGTATTAAATTGTAACAGAAAGAGATTTTGTGTTTGGAATTTGGATCTGTTGAATTCCATGTGGGCTGTTAACCTGGAGGATTCCAGCAGGCAGTTTTCGAATGTGGGGTCCATAGCTGGGCACGCTGACGCTTGCCTGAAATCCTATCTACTTGGGAGGCCGAGTCAGGAGAATCACAAGTTCAGGACAAGCCTGGGCAACCAAGAGACACTCTCTTTCAAAATAACAAAAATAAACTGAAGATGTAGTTCAGTGGCAGAGCACCTGCCTAGCATGCATGAGGCCTATTCTTAGTACTGGGGGCAGGGAAATAAGGACGATGTGTCCAGAGCCTCAAGAGAGCTGGAGCCAGAGGTTCACATTTGGGATTCCTCACCAAGGAAGATGGCAAAATGAGACAACTATAGGTTGGCTACCATATGTTCATAATCAATAATGTTTTCCTGTAAGCATAATTTGAAACAGATATTTCCAGATACTTACTAAATTAGGATATAGAATTTCCCTTTCCAATTTTTGTTTTAAATATGGAAGTAAATGACTGACTTATGGAGCTATAAAATACAAAGTTTCCTCCTCTTATTGAAGTCTATGAATCAGAATATAGTAATTACAAGTATCAATTGAGGATAAACTACAAAACATTGTTCAGATCTTAGGGTAGTGGCCGAAAATACCTGATCACAAAATCCTGAATGTTGTGAATGATTCTAAAAATACTTCAATTGTGTTGCAGGTGAGCTACTTTTTTTTTTTTTTTTTTTTTTGTATTAGGGATTGAATCCAGGACTTTTAACCACTGAGCCACATCCCCAATCCTTTTTGTTTTTAATTTTGAGACTGGGTCTCAAGTTGCTTAAAGGCCTAGCTAAGCTGCTAAGGCTGGCTCTAAACTTGCAATAATTCTGCCTCAGCCTCCCTAGTCTCTGGAATTGCATGCCTGGTAGGAGCTACTAATTTTAAAGTACCAAATGAAGCAGTTATCCAGTTCATATTTGCCAGGCTCCTCTAACTTGACTTCCTTTTCCAAGGTTGTGTGCCTGGTGATCTATTTCTGCAGAGGCTCTGCAGAATATTTCTCAACCAACTTTAGGCCCCTTCTGCTATTTTCCTTACTAGCAGAAAAGAAGTGAAGGTATGTGTTGAAATTTGTGGAAGCCCCACAAATAACACTATTTTCCTCACTTGAGTTTTAAATCAAAGGACATTAGGCAAATGGAAAATAGCATAGCACCTTTATTATCAACATCATCACCTTCACCATCATCATCATTGATAAAGACCAGGTTACAGGATGTGGTTTAGATGAGGAGAGAAAATGGGCATCCAGATGCTGAATTCCTGAATTAGATAGATTTATCCAACATGCCATCTGCAAATTGTACAACCACAGATTTCCCCATGTGGGAACCTACCTTGTAAAACAAACTAGAGGCATGGAAATGCCAACCAGAATTCAATTAATTCTCAAGACTGAAAGTGAAGGAAAAGGATAGGGTCATGCAAGTCTATTTCCTTATCTCATATTCACTCACAAATTATTTCTTAAGTCACTTATAACTTAAATGTCCCATGTACTGAAAATTGAATCCATCTAAAGACACTTCCTCCTTCTTTGTCACCTCCCTGCCTTCTTAATCACCCACAAACTCATAGGCTAAAGACTTAAGAAGGGCTGGAAAACCGAATCTGTAGTTAGAAAAGTCCTCAGAGATTTATAGCCTGACAGCTTGACCCATCAGTGCAGGGAGGTGAGGTGACTTGCCCATGGTCACACAGTTTAATTAGGGGAAGACCTTAGGCTAATACTTAAGTTCAAAGTTCAAAACAGAGGTCTGGTAAAACATGCCATGACTTGATTTTATACTTTTGTACACCACTCAAAGGTGCTTTTGAACAGAAACATTAGCCAGATGGTGTTAACTTTTTCAAAGAATCTCTAACCCAAAGAGAACTTAATGAGGCAGCAGACTTTCACATAGACTTTATTTATCCTGATATGAGCAATGTCTTCTGAGACCACTGGGTGTGTTCCTTCTACTCTGGAAAGCACAGGTCTTTGTATTCAGAAAATACTTATTCTGTTTCTTTGCTTGTGCAGAGTCAACTCCTAACTAGCTTAGGACCTGGGACATAGTAGGCTCTCAAGAAATGGTGCATAATGAATGAATACAGGAAGGAACAAATACACAAGATTTCCTTCTCATTCCGAAAGGGGCATGAAGGAAAAAAAAAATCAATGCTGTTCCAGTTATGATAATTTAAAAAGCACAATAGAAAATGCATCAATTTACTAAATTCTGTCAAAAATGTTTTCTAAACAATTTGGCATGAAATGAATTCAATTATTAATAATTTGCATTCAAACTGACTTAAGCAGAGAGAATGGAAAGGAAAGAAGTAGCAGGAAAGAGCCAAATTTTTAAAAAGTAATAATAAGTAGTTAGGAGAACCTTACTAGTTATGAGAGACAGTCCTCACAATCCCACAAAGCCCAGATTGACAAGAGAACAGGGAGCGCTAAACCGAGTTCACTCCTGAGCAAAATGCCTCCCTTCTGAATAGCGGCCCTACAGCATGTAAGGTTTATATTTATACTAGGAACTTTACACATCCTATTCTATTTTAACCTTACAATCACTCTATGAGGTAGGCATTATAAATTCCATCCCAAGAGAACATTATGTTAAGTGAAATAAACCAGACACAGAAAGAAAAATATTGTATGATCCCACTAATATATGTGCTATGTTTTGAATTTGTCTCATTCCAAACTTGTGTTGAAGCTGGGCATGGTGAGACATGCCTGTAATCTCAGAGATGGGGGCAGGGGGACCAAGAGAGTGAGGCAGCAGGTTCACAAGTTTGAGGCCAGCCTTGTAACTTAGGGAGACTCTGTTTCAAAATAGATTTAAAAAGGGCTGGGTATGTAGTGCAGTGGTAAAGTGTTTAATCCTCTGTACAAAATACAAATAAAACAAAACAAAAATATGCATGATGAAATTTAATTGCCATTGTGACCATATTAAGAGGTGGGACCTTTAAAAGGTGATTAAATACTGTTGCAATGGAACTGGGCTAGTTAACTTGAAAGTGTGTCTTTTAAGAGTTGAGCCTCCATGGGGCTGGGGTTGTGGCTCAGTGCATTAGGTTCAATCCCTGGCATTTACATAAAAAATAAAAATAAAAAATAAAATAAAAGTATGTTTCCATCTACAACTAAAAAAATATTAAAAAATAAAAAAGAGTTGAGCTTCCTCTTGCCCTCTCTTTCTCACACATGCTTTCTCACTTCTGTTGTGTTATAAGGATGCAAGAAGACCTCACCAAATACTGAACAATAATGCCATCATATATTGAACTTTCCAGCCTCCTGGCCTGTAAACTATTATCATTTATAAATTACCCATACTAATGCATTCTATTAGAGCAACAAAAAAGAGACTAAGAAAATATAATTTTTTTTTTTGTACTGGGGATTGAACCCAGAGGCGCTCAACCACTGGGCCACAACCCAAGCCCCCCCACCCTTTTTTATATTTTATGTAGACAGGGTCTCGCTGAGTTAGTAAGTGCCGAAGCTGCTGAGGCTGGCTTTGAACTCACAATCCTCCTGCCTCAGCCTCCTGAGTCACTGGGATTACAGGCATGCACCACCACACCCAGCTTAGAATTTTTTAAAAGTCCAATGTACACAGAGAAAAAATAGAAGTGATCAGGGGCAATAGGTGGGCCAGGAAATAGGAAGAGGTAAGTCAGAAGATACAAAGTAGAGATCTAAGGACCAATAAGTCTAGAGATCTAAAGTATAGCATGAGGACTATAGACAATAAAATTGAACTGTATTTGGTATTTCTGTTAGATGAGTAGATTTTAGTTGCTCCTGCCACAAAAGAAAGAGGTAACTATGTGAGATGCTGGATATGTTAATTTGTATCAGTACAGTAATCCTTTTATTGTCTATATGATTTTGATAAAATCATTTTGTACACCTTAAATATGCACAATAAAATTTATTCTGAAAAATTAACCCCATCATAAACTACACATCACGTAGCTCCACAAATGTTGAAGTTAAATAACAAACTAATGTCATATAAATTTACCTTTAAGCTTACCTTCATCTCTCTCCTTTGTTAAAGACTTTTCCTCTTGCTCAAACATCAATCCATTAATTGTAAATGTATTTATTTGTTAAACAATAAGTGGGATAATAAACTGGACTATATAAGTAATGAACAACTAATTGATGAAATTAAGAATACAATGCTATTGTACACCAAAATTTATAAAATTTTGAGGAAACTGTAGAAGATCTTAATAAATAGACATTTCATGTTCATAGACTAAAAGACTCAATATTTGTTAATATGACCATTATCTATAAATTGAACTATGGATTAAATTAATTATACTTTTTGAAGAAATTGACAAGAAGATACAAACATTTATATGGAAATAAAAAGCACCCAAGACAGCCAAAACAATTTTTTTAAAAACAACAATTTTAGAAGACTTTCACTCCCTGATTTAAAATCCTACCATAAAGCTACGGTTATCAATATAGTGTGAGTCTGGCACAAAAACAGACATAGATCAATGGAACAGAATTGAGAGTCCTGAAATAAATCCTTATACTTTTATTCAACCTAGTTTTGGCAAATATGCCAATGTCATTTATTCAGGTAGGATTCTGTTCAACAAATGGTATTGGGAAAACCAGAAAACCATATATAAAAAAGATAAACTTAGACCATCACCTCAAGCCACATATAAAAATTAACTCCATATGAAATATAGATTTAAATGTAAGAGCTAAAAATATAAAAATTTTAGAAGAAAACATAGGATAAAATCTTCAAGACCTTGGGTTAGACAAAGATTTCTTGGATATGACACAAACAGTATAGCCCATGAAAGAAAGCAAATGATGATAAATTAGACTTTATCAAAAGTTAAAACTTTTACAATTCAAAATACATCATTAAGAAAATAAAAATATAGCTGGGTATGGTAACAAAGTTCAAAGCTAGACTGATCAATTTAGTAAGATCCTGTCTTAAAAGAAAGAGGACTAGGTAAGTAGCTCAATGTAGAGCACTTGCCTGCATGCACTAGGCCCTGGGTTCTATCCCTACTGCAGGAAAGGAAAGACAAAAAAAGGAAAGAAGAAAGGAAGAAAATGAAAACAGACTGGGGGAAAATGTTTGCAAGCCTCATATCAAAGTAAAGGATCTGTGTCCAGAATATAAAGAAAACTCATATGACTCAATGAAAATAACAAAAGTAAAGAAAAAGAAAACAATAATCAAGGGGCTGGGGCTATAGCTCAGTGGTAGAGTGCTTGCCTCGCACATGTGAGGCACTATGTTTGATCCTCAGCACCACATAAAAATAAATAAAACAAATAAATATATTGTGTCCATCTTAAATTTTAAAAATTTAAAAAATAAAACAACAATCAAAACATGTGCAAATGACATAAACAGTCATTTCACCAAAGAAGATATATAAATAGCTGCTCTGCTGGTGATAATTGTGTTAGATACTTGAAAAGAGGCTCAACTTCATTGTTCATTAGGCTAATGGAAGTAAAAAACCACAATGAAATATTATTTCATATCCACTAGAATAGAATGGCCAGAAGACATAGAATAACAAATGCTGATGAGGATATGGAGAAATAAGAGCTACCATCCATTGCTGATAGAATGTAAATTGGCAACTTTGAGAAAAAAAATTGTCAGTTTCTCAAAAAGTGGACACCAAAGTTACCACACAACCCAGTAATTCTACCCCTAGTTATTCAACCAAGATAAATGAAAACTAGAAGAAAACATAAAGAAGACATGAAGACTTGCATCAGAAGGTTGATATCAGCAAACACTGAAAACAACTCAAATGCCCATCTATTTGTGAAAGTATAGGCGAGATGTGTCTATTAATACAATGGAATACCACGTAAAAATAAAAAGGATCAGATCACTGACACATGCCACATGGTGGGTGAACCTAAAAAAAAACATGTGAAGTACAATAAACAAGATTCAAAAGACCCATGTTGAATGATTCATATGTGTGTGTACAAATATATAAATATACATATATAAACTTGTATATTTATATGACAAATTTATGGAGAAAGAAAGTAAATCAGTGGTTGCCTGGGGTTGAAGGTATAAAATGGGACTAACTGTGAGCATGAAGAATCTTATTTGGGGTGCAAAAGTATTCTACAACTGACTTACAGGGATGGATGGGTATGACACTAACGGTACAGTCCATGAAAGAAAGCAAATGTTGCATCACTCTGTAAAGTTCTTAAAAATCATTGAATTGCATGCTCGAAATGCGTAAATGGTATATAAAAATATTTTAATTTTTTTCCAAAATAAATTAAATTTTAAAATAAATTAGTAAAAGCTATGGCAAAATTTGATTGTAGACGCAGCACAAAATCATTTGCTCAAGCTCAAATCTTGATATCATTATGGACATATTCTCCTTCTAACTTGGCCCTGCAGATCAGGTACCAAGGCCTTCCTTGTTCTTCTTTTGAACGTTATTGCATGAACCCATTTTTAAATTTTCCTGTCTAAAACCATCTAATACAGATTTTCTTTACTTCCCTTAGTTAATCGTATTGTACTTGCAGATGGCTTCCCTAACTCTAATTACTTCCTGTAGGTTATACAGCATTAGTTACTAGATTAATCTTCCAGTTGCATTGATTTTACCAGGTTACACTTTCTATTCCCCAGACCTCTAGCTGTTCTAACAGGGGTAGTATACAGTGTGTGATGGATAATTTTAGGTATCCACTTGACGAGGTTAAAGTCTACTTAGATAGCGGGTAAAAACAGAATGTCTGTGAGGGTGTCTGGAATAGATTAGCACTTGAATCTGTAGACTAAGTAAAGAAGACTCATCCTTACCAAGCCATCATCCAATCCATTGATACAAAAAGGCAGAAAAAAAGGATAAAATTGCTCTCTTGTGTGGTATGGAGCTAGGACATTCCTCTTCTGCCCTCGGATATTGGAGCGCTCCAGATTCTCAGGCCTTTGGCCTTGGACTAAGAGATACACCATTGGCTCCCAGGGGTCTCCAGCTTGCAGACAGCAGATGGTGGGAAAATTTAGCCTACATAATCAAATGAATAATTTCCATAATAAATCCCTTCTTATAGATCTCTCTGTATATCTCACTGGTCTTGTCTGTCTGGGAACCTGAGTAATACACTGTGCTACAATGGCTTTCTTGGACTTACCCTATACTTCCAATTTTATTTTTCACATTGAATCCCATATTAGTTTCTTTCTTTCTTTTTTCTTTTTTTCAGTGCTGGGATTGAACTTAGAACCTCACACATACTAGGAAAGTACTCCACCATTGAGCTACATCCCCAGCTTTATTTTTCTTTTTCTTTTTCTTTTTTTTTTTTGGTATTAGGGATTGAACTCAGGGACACTCTGCCACTGAGTTACATCCCCAGCTCTTTTTATTTTCTATTTTGAGACAGAGTCTCGCTAAGTTACTTGGAGCCTCACCATGTTGCTGAGACTGGCCTTGAACTTTTGAGCTCCCTGCCTCAGCTTCTGGAGTCTCTGGGATTATAGGCATGTGTCATGGTGCACCTGCTCCCATATATATTGGCTTAAAACAATATATATTTGTTATCTTACAGTTCTGAATGCAGCATGTCTGGAATAGCGGTATCAGCAGGGCTGTGTTCTCTCTGAAGGTCAAGGAGAATCAATTTTCTACTACTGCCAGCTTCTGGTAATAGCTGGCTGTCCTTATAGACACATCCCCCAACTCTCTGCCTCTGTCTTAACATGGTTTTCTTTGCTTTTCTAAGGATGTTTGACCTTGGATTTAGGCCCACCCTAATCCATGATACTCCTCTCAAGATCTATAGCTGAATTGTACCCACAATGATCCTTTTTTCCAAATAAGGTCACCTGAAACCTCTGAAGTTTTCAGGACATTGTTTTTTGAGGACGCCACCATTCAATCCATTACACTCCCCTATATTCCTTTCATATCTTTAGACATGTTATTTCCACATTTGAAATTTTTCTTCCATTCTCTTTCCCAAATCCTGTTCGGTTTCTGTACCCTGTTCATAAAGCCTTCTCCTAATCAGAACACCCTGTATTAGTTTCTTCTTTTCCTGAACTCCTATAGCACTTGCTGTTCTACTCATTTGTGCATTGTTTATGTTCATGTTTGTAGGTCCTGCTTGCCAACCAGATTTTAATCTCCTGTAAGAGGATCTCAAACTTCAAAGAAGAAGTGTTTCTCAACTTTGGCGGCATATCAGAATCATCTAAAGATCTTTAAAAAGACCACCCCTAGGGCGGAATGTTGCTCAGAGGTAGTGTTTGCCTAACATGCATGACACCCTGGCTTCAATTCCCAGTACTGCCAAATAAGTAACCCCCCTTCCCACACACACACAAACATCCCTAAAGGTTGTTTTGTTCTGTTTTGGTTTGGTACTGGGGATTGAACTCAGGGACACTTACTGATTAGCCACATCCCTATTTTGAGACAGGGTCTTGCTAAATTGCTGAGGTTCTCTAAGTTTCCAAGGCTGCTCTCAAATTTGCAATTCAGCTTCCTCAATCACTGAGATTACAGGTGTGCACCACTGTGCCTGGCTTGAGGTTCTGATTTAACTAGGCTAGGAATATACGCCAGACATGAGCACTCTTTAAAGTCTTATTTCATTCTTTTTTTTTTTTTTTTTTTGTCCTGAGGATTGAACCCAGGGGCACTTTACCACTGAGCCATTATCTCCAGCCCTTTTTATTTTTATTTTAAGGCAGAGTCTCACTAAATTGGTTAGGGCCTCACTAAATTGTTGAGGCTAGTCTGGAACTTGTGATCCTTTTGCCTCAGCCTCCCAAGACTCTGGGATCACAGACATGTACCACTATGCCCAACATTCCCTTATTTCATTCTAACTTGCTGCCAAGATTGAGAACCACTGTTTTAAAGCATACTTTTTCAACCAGGTAGGATCAAATTGGTTCTTGGTGGAGAAGGAAGTGTAATTGTCATTCTCCAAATGGCTATGCACATAAATACATACATACATACATATATACATACATGTATGTATCATTATTTAATATATACACATTATTTAATATATATTACTGATATATATATGTATGTATCATTATTTAATATATATACATTATTTAATATATTTATATATTACTAAAATATATTTGTGGTACTAAAATTTCATGGAGGGCAATTAGGGAAAAAAAATGTCTAAAATGGGGGCAATAGTGAAAAATAGGCTGAGAAAATACTGCTCTTATGCATATAAAAATCACCTGTGGATTGGAAATTAGTACAACCACTATGGAAATCAGTAAAGAGGTTCCTCAAAAGACTAGGAATGGAACCACCACATGACCCCCCTATACTACTCCTCAGTATTTAGCCTGAAGAATTAAATAATGATATATGCATACCCATGTTTACGTTTATAGCCACACAGTTCACAATAGCCAAACTATGGAACCAGACTAGGTGTCCACCAATAAATTAATGGTAAAGGAAAATGTGGTATATATATACAATAGGGTTTTATTCAGTCACAAAGAAAACTGAAATTATGTCATTTCAGGAAAATGAATTGGAACTTGAGAACATTATGTTAAAGTCAAGGGTCATATGTTTTCTTTCATATGTGGAAGTTAGAGAATAAAAAGGAAAAGAAAGATGGCAAGGTTTTGGGGGTAGTAGGATCTCATGAAAATGCAAGGGAGATCAGTAGAATAGAGAAAAGGGACCAGGAGGATGGAGGAGGGGGTGGGAAAATACTGGAGAAAGATACTGGCCAAATTATTTGTTATATTTTGTGCATTTATGAACATGTAACAACAAACTCCACTCTTAGGTACAGCTATAATATACCAATTCAAAATGTTGAAAAACAAAGAAACAAAAACTCCCCATTTATGGCATAGAGAACTCTGACAGCTTAAGACCACTGAGCCCTGAGGGTGCTGGGAATCAAACCCAGGGCTTTTCATAATAGATAAGTGGCAAGTGCTCTACCACTAAGCTACATTCCTACCCCTACATTTGCTTAATCCTACCCAACTTAGCCCATCTTGACTTAAGGAGACTCTTTAGATCAACTCCTTCACTATTAACATCTTTTGGCTGAGAAAATTTGTCCAGTTCAGGGCAGTTTCTTGATGCAGCAACACTTTGGACTCAGTGACCCTTAATGATGATAAGAATTAAGCACCATTTGTGGGCAACAGTTAGTGAGAAAAGTGGTTCTGGAAAGGAATGCAGTTTGTACCTCATCTTTGCTTGACAATTAACTGGGGAGTCTATAAAAAATGCAGGTTCTTAGACTCTGTCCCTCCCCACCAGCTTCTCATTTAGTATGTTTGTGGTGAGGCCCAGGAATCTTCATTTTTATATGTTCAGGTCAAACAAACTGCTGCTGATTATGTACAGTGGGCTGCAGTGTAGTTCGTCAGAGACCTCCTTTGAGAGCAATTTGTGTTTCCAGATATAAGACAGAGAAGCAAGCAGCAAAGCCTTGCAGAGCATTTCTGAACGGTTAACAGGTTCATGCATCAGGTGGGTGATGTAGGACTGTTGCAGTATACCTCTGACTCACCACACAGTGCAACTGTCCACAGCTCCCATTCTAAATAAAATCTTTCAAATAAATTTTCCTCTTTGAGAGTGAAATATTCTTCCTCCTTTTACAGCTCCCCCACACCTCTTCTCCATTCCATTTCTAACCCCATAATGCAAAGATGAAAAAGAATACCATCATTCACAGAGGGGCTTAAACTCCTAACCAAGGTGCCGCCATACAAATATTCTGATGTTTCAAGGACTCCATGATTTGGGAACACATAGAATAAGGATTTCGGACTTGAGAGGTTTTTTACCACAGTGTATGGGATAACTCCTTTATAATCTACTTATCTTCAATCTGGAAGATAACTTCAGACTGTTAAGAGAACAATGATCTAAGCCTCTCTCTCTGTCATTCGACCCTTGACCTGTTTCTGGAAGAACTAAAAAAAAAAAAAAAAGGAGGGTGGCAAATGGCTTTCTGGTTCTTTTATATCTTTAGTCTCTCCAATCAAGACTTTATTAGATGCTTGACTAAAGCCAACTAGACTCTGTCAGACAATTCTTCATTCAGGACTGGATACATTTAAACTGACAGGTTGGAACTATAGTTTTTTTATGTTTATGAAGAAGCAAACAACATATTTTCCTAACATATTAAACACATCTTTTATCTATAACAGTATGTTAAATTACATTTCTGAGCAATTACAGTATGATTTATTTTTTTCCTCTTGTAACAGGGCTATTTATAGCTCCTGGCGGTTAATTTAATTTATCAGTGTTTTAAATTTTTAAAAGCTTCCTATTTAATAGGTAATTGGTCAGAGAAATGTATAGAGTATATATGGTATTCCATCTACTTCTGACAAATAACCATATCATTTATGACTAGTTTTCTGGGTTATTTTCTTTCCTCGATCTCTCTCCAGTACCTATAACAAAGTCAGATACAAATAATATTTGTTGTGCCAGGTATTGTACTTAGTACTTGAATATAGTTCATTTCATTTTAGCTAATTAATTAAATATTCCTCATCAAATTCTACAAGCCAATTAGAGTTATAATCACACTCTCCTCTTATAGATTAGGAAACATGAGTCTAAAAAATACTAAATATATTTCCAATGTCTCTGGGAATTACTGGAAGAACTAATACTGACACTTGAAGTTGGTTAGACCCAAAGGTTTATACTGTTCAGTCCAAATTTGGCCCACAGCTTGTTTTATGGGACCTCAACTTGCTCACTGACGTATTGTCTATGGATGCCTTTCACAGTGCTTTCACACCCAAGGACAGAGTTGAGAAGTTGAAGAGACCAATGGACCACAGAGCCTAAAATAGTCACACCTGGCCCTTCACAGAAAATGTCAACTCCTTGAAAAGGCCACTCTGAATGATGATCTGAAGTAACGAATATTGTAAACTCCAAATCCTTATTTCTTAACCTCAATAAACATACTGAAGATATTTGGCTACTTTGGTAAGTTGACAGTTTTTTTAAATAGATAAACTGTATTTTTATTTCCCAGATTAATCAGATCTTTGTAAATTAAAATATATGCATTTACTATTTTATTTTTTAAATCTCTGTCCTGATGTTCAAGAACCATTTGATTGTTTAAAAAAAAAAAAACACATAAACACACACATACACATATAATCGGGAGAAAACTTAAGCAAAAACCAAGTCTAAGGAATTTCAGGGTGCAAGGGCAGGAAGAATTGCTGAGCCTCATACCTGAAATGGACTGAGAACTGGAAGGCTATCAGTGGCCACTGCCAATTATTTCTTTATCTTTCCCTCGTCCCAAAACCAAATGACCTCTCATCTCAGTGCTCCTTACTTTATTATCAAACACACAGCACCTATAATTAATGCCCTTCTGGGTGAGTCCAGGTGCTGTATGAGTTTATACACCTAGTTTTTGTGGCCATTAACCCAGTCAGTGGGATGAATTCCTGATTCAAGCATCTAATGCACTATTGCTGCTAATGGAATATGTGACTAAAGGTCTATCCCTCTTAATGTTGAGGAAGGTAAAAGTCTTCAAGAAAGCCACGTAAGGGAACATAAATGATTGGCATCACAAACATGTTCTATTACAATGATTCTCAACATGACAGGAGTGAGTGTCCGTCGTATACGATAACTTCTGTAATGAACCAGTATTACTTGTGGGAAGAACATATTGTCCTTCAGTTTTCTTTGTGTGAATAAAAGATGGAAAACTACACTCTTGTTAGATTTATAATAATTTATCATGATAAGAAGAAAAAATCCTTGTTATCTGCAGGTATATTTGGAACTTATGCAAACATGGTAAGTGTGTTTCCTTAAAATATTTAATTTAGTTTATATTTTCAAACATCAACTGATAGTTAAATGGAATAATTGAGATGATTATTTACATTGCTTCCATGTGCTGTAAATTTAACTTTTCTTTTGGCTCCTTAATCTGACCTACATATTTGCTTGCCTTCTGTTTATTTCTTGAAATATTTATGTTTTAAGAAAAAGGAATATTAATAAGTATATGACTTTTTTAAGCCTATCATGCAGCAGAATGTCTAGTCTGTTGGTAGACTTTAATGCTGTTATAATGTCTCCATCTTAGTATATCCAATTAATTATCTATTTGCAAACTGACACCTAATGTCATGTATTTGACCTGCAAAATTAACAGTAAACTTGTGCTATTTACTCAGCACCTCCCGAGCTTTGTCCCCAACCCTTTTCATATTTTATTTCATTATTTTATGAGACAGGGTATTGCTAAACTTGCAACCCTCATGCTTCAGCCTCCCATGCTGCTGGTATTACAGTCGTGCACCAACATGCCCTGTTTGTGGTTTCTTTCATGAAAATGACAATCTTTTCCAAGGTAAACTTATACTTGGATTGCTGTCTCTCTGAAAAAAAGACTCATACTTGTATATTAGGTGATCCAGATTGGTCATGTTTTCCCAGACTATAGAACAGAATCTTCCTTGATAAAATTATTCAGTAAATGAGACTGTAATTTTAGACTGTGATTTATCCTGTAACATTTTCTGACTATTGACAATATTCAAAACATTATGCTAGAAGTTTAGGGTACAAAATGAATAGGATAGTTGCTGTCCTCAAAGAGCTTCTATTTGTTAGGGAGCAAGCCACTCAATATCTAAACCTGATTAATTGGGACACATGTTACAAGAGATTAGAGGGATGAATCAATGCTATGAGAGAACAGAAGAGGCTATTAATTATCCTGGGAGTGAGACAAGAAAAACTGCATATGACATCATCTTTGAACAGGGCCTTAAAAAAAAGCAAGAAGAATTTGGACAAAAGAGGGCAATATGAGAAAATATGGCAAGATGAAGCAAAATAATTAAATTAGTAAAAGGATTATGTCTAGGATAGCTGCAATATATTGAAGAATGATGTGAAAAATAAGGCTGGACAAATCAGACTGAATCACAGTATAAAAAAACTTATAAGCCACTAGAGAACATTCAAATGTATAAGAAAAATAACAGAAGACCACTGAAAGTTTAATTTGAGGAATAACAAAAGCATATTTTTATTTTATAAAAATAATGCATTTCTCAGTATGGAGAACTGAACAAAGAGCAGTGATTTTTGTGAATGTTCATCTAATATCAATCTAGTTTCCTTCATTCAGCAACTACCATATTTATCCATTTAACAACTATCATATGCCACCAGTCCTGTTTTGAGTTATCATGACCAAGTCTCTATTAGTTCTCTACCATTAACTCTCCTCCCTCCCCATTTTTTATTGGTGCAATATATATATATATATATATATATATATATATATATATATATATATATATATATATACACACACACACACACACACACACACACACATATATATATGGGATTTGTTGTTACATATTCGTATGTGCACACAATTTAACAATATAGTTTGGCCACATCACTCCTCAATACTTCCTCCTTCCTCCCTCTCTGTCTCCCTTGGTTGATTTTCTCCACTGATATCCCTTTGAGTTTTAGAAGATCCACCCACCTTTCTTTTTTCTCCCTAGCATCTGAATATGACCCTTGACTTTCTAAGTTTGACTTATTTCTCTTAACATGATAGTCTCTAGTTCCATCATTTTCCTGCAAATTATATAATACTATTTTTCTCTGTGGCCAAATAAAACTACATTGTGTATATATACCACATTTTCTTTATTCATTCATCCATTGATTGACACCTAGGCTGGTTCCATAGTTTGGCTATTGTGAATTGTGTAGTTATAAACAACTACTATTAACTCTTTATCTATTGTCCTTGTCCTGTTCTACTGCTCACTTTTTACTGGGATTTCAAATTAATATACGTGAAATCTTTTCTTTCAATGTCTCTTTATATTTTTTGCTTTTTAATCTCTCTGTACTAATTTCTCTATCATTTTCAGTTCTATTTTCCAGTTTACTTCTTTTTTGTGTGTGGAGGGAGATACAAGAGATTAAACCCATGGGTGCTCTACCAATGAGCTACATTCCCAGCCCTTTTCATTTTTAATTTTAAGACAGATTCTCATTAAATTGCTGAGACTGTGCTCCAACTCATGATCCTATTGCTTCAGCCTCTTGAGACACAGGAATTACATGTGTGTGCCACCATGCCCAGCCCAGGTCATTCCTTCTGACTTCTGAAGTATCTAGTCTGTTTTAAAATCAACTGATTGAATTATCAAGTATTTTCAAGTATTAGAGTTTTCAAGTATTAGAATTTCCAATTCTAAAGATTCTGTATGATTCATTTTCAAACCACTTAGGCCATTTATTAGTCTTTCATTTCTTTAAACCTATATCAAATATACCAAATTATTTGAATTGATAACTCAAATATCTAAAGCCTTTGTTTGTTTATTGTTTCTGCTGATTCTTGCTCATTGTGGACAGTTTCCTTGTGTATTTTGTGATTTTTTTGATGGTGATGGTGGCTTAGTAATTCTTGGCCATTATCTGTAGGATTTTTTTGGAACCTGGATTGAAGGCATCTTTTTTTTTTTTTTTTTCCTGAGAGGGTTTATGTTAACTTTCTGCAAACCTTACAAGCACACAGCCAACATGACATCACATTAAACTTAATTTCACCTTTAAGTTTTTCAGACCATGTTGGTGATGCAAATTCAGGTAATCCCCTATGGGTTGGCTTGTGGTTTGTGAATTCTGAGTGGAGGATTTTCCTACCTTTGATGAGCACTAAAGGATAAACCCTGCAATTATCCTTGGTATTCCCTTAGGAAATGAGGAGTAGATGGATTAATTTCACTGTAACCCTGAATAAGTGTATGGATTTGCCCCCAGTGTCTAGTTTACTTTCATACTGAGTATGCTATATCATAATAAAATGTAATAAGGTTTCAAAATGAGATTTCCCAATTCCAATTCCCTCTGAAATTAATCTTTGGTCCCCTATATGCCACAAGATCCTGAAATAAAAGTTCAAATTAAATATTCAAAATATTTGGCAAATGCCACCCAAATGAAACACTCTTCAGTATTCAAATTCACGCTTTCACTTAGTTCTGGCATCTAAGTGTTCCTTACTTTCATGTCATCTCATTGATCCATTTAATCACAAAGTTAAATGTGTGTTTTTTAGTCTTACAGTGGAACTGTCAGTCTGGGTATCTAATCCACTCATGGAAATTCTTTTTACATGTCTTCTCTCATATTATTCCACTGGCTGGAACACTCTTTCCATGCTGTACCACTTATCAACTCAAGTTATTGCCTCAGGGTGAACTCTGAATTCACCCTTCATTGCCAGCTGTATAACAATGCAGCTGGCCTTTTAAATAGACTATTTACCAGTTAACACAATGCTAAATTCTGTCAACAAGGGTAGTGGAAAGATACTGCAGGAGGAAGAGATTTTCATTCTTGTTCCTGGTATGCTAGTGCAGCTAGCTTCTTCAGCATGTGCAGCTTCTTACCAGTCCACACGACTTCTTGGGCGCTCACCTCCTGACCTGTTGGTAGATCCTTCAGCACCTGGCTCCTGTGGTTCAGGTTGCTTGTCCAATGCTGGGGAGTCAGCAGCATGGAGCAGTCAGCAGATTTCCCTAGCAGTGGCCTAGGTTGTTTCGTAACAGAGTGGCTTCAGTGTGACACTTGTTTGTGAACAACTTTTCCCTGCACCCCAGGGCATATTTTCAGGACTTCCACCACAGTAACCTCTCTGTTTAGTGAGTCATGCATATAACCTTTTCAACAGTCTCAGACTGGGGGCAGATAGGATAAGAGCTCTTCCTGGGTTGTTTTAACGAAATGCTAGGGTTGGGTAGTTGTTGACTCATATCTACTCATATCTGCTATTGCTATATTCCTTTTTTCTTTTTTTTTTTCTGTGCTGGAGATCAAACCCAGGGCCTCGTGCATTCTAGGCAAGCACTCCAACACTAAGCTACACCCCCAGCTCTGCTATTTCTATATTCTTTAGAGTACTTAGTACTTCTTACTAGCAAATCCCTCATTAGTCAGATCCCCTGTTGTAGTTAATAATTCTTTTTTTTTTTTTTTTTTTGAGTACTGGGGATTGAACTCAGGGGCACTCAACTACTGAGCCGTATCCCCTGCCCTAGTTTGTATTTTACTTAGAGACAGGGTGTCACTGATTGCTTAGTATCTCACCATTGCTGAGGCTGGCTTTGAACTTGTGATCCTCCTGTCTCAGCCTCTTGAGCCACTGGGAAATAATTTTTTATATTAAAATTTTTTGTTCAATTTATTATTTATTTTTTGTATCTCAATTTAGATGAATATATCTTCTCCTGGTAATCTCCTTCTTCATTAATATTCACCTCACCACCATAACTGTTTTGATTAAGATATATTTGAATGAATCATATGAAAATACCATTTTTTGTAGGTAAAAAATAGTTGCATGCTGTCATTGTGAAGTAATTCAAACTAATATTTTCTGGGTAATTCCTACTTTATACTTCTACCAGCATTTATCCAACTAATTGAAAATATCAAATTTTTAAATACTGTCATCTACCATAAGATTGCAAACACTTGGGAACAATTTTTAATCTTTTATACCTAATGCCTAAATGCCTAATCCAATTCATATTTAATTACTGTATGCTCAAAAAAATAAAACATGCTTGTTGAACTAGCCAAACACAGGCAAGTCATTCAGTCTTTAATCTCCAATTTCTTCCTCTTCTAACTGGGATAATTAACACCCGTTCTATCTAATTCTAAAGTTCTTAAGATGAACTAAATGAATATTTGTTCCTACTTCCTTAGTATAGTTGAAAGCAGATCATGCTATTAAATGTGTTATTTCATGTGGGAAAAATAATTGAAGAATAGCTTTTTTAATAACAAGATTTGGTTTTTCAAATAGTATAATTAATTGTAGAATTATTTGAAGAACATACAAAAGTATTAAAAATAAAAATTATTCAAAATCCTACTAAGATAAAACTATTAATATTTTTATGTAATTATTTCTAACACAATGTTCACTTACTGTGAACATTGTAAAAACTAAGATAAAAAAAACTATGTCCATTTTTCATCCTGTTTTTTCAATTTAATGAAATGATGTGAGCATTCTCATTAAATATTCTTTGAATAATATGTTTTTATTCATTGTATAATACTCCATTATGTTGAGAACCATCAATAGTTTATCAAACTATTTAGACATTTATGATGTTTTAAAATTTTTGCAACCAAAGTAGTATTAAGATAAACATTCTTACAAATATTTATGAACATCTCTCATTGTTTCTTTAAAAGAAAATTGTGGGAGGATACACTAGATCAAAGTACACAAATATTTCTATAGTTTCTTAGGAACTATTGCCAAATTTCCTTCCAAAAACTATGCACTGATTTGTATTCCAACATGGGAGTAACATTTCAGTGCATATTCAATAGCAAAATGGTTTGGGGGAAAAATGGCAATTTAGTTATTGAAAATACTATTTACTTACATTTGTATTTCTTTTATTTTTAGTAACTGTTTTGTATGTTTCATATTTATTGGTCTCTGTATTTTTGATATTGAATATCTACTTCTATGCACCTGCTTTTTTAATTTTCCCAATGTTTTGTTAGTATGTTATAATTACACATAAGAGTGGAATTTGTTGCTACATATTTGTAGATGTACACAATATAGAAATATAATTTGCTTGATTTCATAACCTAGTACCTTCCCTTTAACTCTCCCTGGTCCCCTTCCTCTATTCTACTGGTCTCCCTCCTGATTTTGAAAACTTGAGATCAATACATATTCAATTCAATTTTTAAAATGTCTTTTGTATTATGGCTATTAACCAACTTTTCATATATTTTGAAAATGGTCTTATTTTCATTTGAGTTGTATGATAGGTTTGTGGTATAGTCTGATACCATCAAATGTATTATTTATTATGTATTCATATGTAATCAATTTTTAAAAATTTTTTAGTTGTAGATGGATATAGACATAATAACTTTATTTTTTATTTATTTTTATATGATGCTGAGGATCAAACCCAGTGCCTCACAGGTACTAGGCAAGTGCTCTACCACTGAGCTGCAACCCCAGCCCTGTAATCAATTTTTTTTCTAGTATTTCTAGAATTGTTTTTATGTTAATAGGGGTTTTCCCCATCCTGACATCAGAGTCACGTCTATTCTATCTTTTTTTCTATCTAATCATATCTATTTTTTTTATTTCAGCTTTGGTGTATCACATGAGATAGGGTATGGCTTATTTTTCTAAGTAATAATATATCAGATTATTATATAAAATCTTTGAAAATACCATCATTTTTTGGAGGTATGGGGATTTGGAGGTACTGAGTCTTCTACTTAAAAATTAATAATAAATATGGCTTTGCCTTATTTGTTTTATTATAACCTGATAAAGCATATGATATCTATAATGGCCTAGACTTTAGAGGTCTTTTATTATTTATGATTTTTATTAAAGAGATCATTCTTCTCAATATGAGTGAATCTTTCTTCCAAAATAAATTTTCCTAGCTTATAAATGGAAGGCATGTTAATAGTCTTGAATTTGAGATACTGTCATTGCTGAAGGTGTAAGGGATGTGTGTGTGTGTGTGTGTGTGTGTGTGTGTGATGTTTGTAAAATACATGATAACAATTTCAGTGGACTATGCAAATGGTAACCTTTCCACATGTCCCTTCCTATCCATTCTCTGTTTTCCAATACATTTTCATATGCTTGTTTATCATAAAATATGGCCCTCTTACATTTTGACCTCTCAACTAGCATTCACTATCCAGAGTCCTTAGATTGAGTTGCATGAGGATTAAGAAGGTTTTGGAATACTCTACTCAGGTGTAAAACACACCTTCATGGTATGTATTAGTATTACCCAGGAGACTTTTGGATCTTTCCCAACTTCCTGGGAGTTTGCTGTACATTTCCTATTCAGACACAAAATAATTACCCTCAAGACTTTGAAAATACAGAATGGATCAAAATTCTTGTTGAAAACAACATACTGCCACTTTGGCTAAACTACTCAGAAAAGGAGCTTAATTTTTAATTTTAAAAATTGACCTCATTACCTGGATACTACTATATCAGCAATCACCCCACTTGAATGGATTCTGAGTGGTCTTTGTTTCTTCTCATGCTGACTTTGACTCAATCCAGAGTGAGTGATTCTGATTGGTTGAATTTATGTTATAAATTCTTAGCTGCAAGAGAGGCTTGCTAAGTGAGTTGCTGGTATTTTCAGCGTCTAATGCCAAGGTTACTCACGTTACGAGCAAGAGATTTGGATGCTGAGTTGACATAATGTTGAAGGTCCATTTGCTAGACTGATGCTGATGAAAGTATTTATAATCTTAATGTAATATGCAGGTTATATTGTTTTCATTCACCTCATGTTATTTATTGCTATAAATATAATCTACTCATTATATAAAACAAACTCCATTTCTCTTAAAAATTATATGACATAGACTTTACTCAAAAGCAAGGTGTTTGTTTGAAGATTTACAAATTGTTGATTTATGAATGTTCCTGGCATAAGGCTATTCTAGTCTCATTCCTTCTCTCACACTCATTCACTCACTCTTAAATGGGATTCCTTGCTTCTCTGTCCTCTTCATTCTCTTTTGAATAATATTTTTATGGACAACTGCCCACCTGGCCTAAGTTGATGACACTATACAAAGGCATTAAAATATCATGCAGGAAATGCTATGCCTGGAAGCTCTTCTCCTTTCTGCTTTCCTTCTCAGGTGATAGCCTCATGGAATTGCTCTGTGCTCTTCTCAGACCCACCTGCCTGACTCTGACATCATCTCAGGTGACAGTTCTTTCCACCAGAGAGAACTGCTTACATGCAGAGGTCATTTTGGATACCCTTCTGCTTTCATTGGCTCCCCAACTTTCAATAATCTCCTCAGTAAAATCTCCATCTCTGCTATATGAAATGAAACAATATTCTTAGATGTAACCTGTAAACTATACAGCAATGTACAAATGCAGTTTATCATCATTTATGATCTCCCTTAATGACCTATGTCAGGCCTGATGAGGAGGGCTCATGTGTCTCTAGAAAAAGAGAAGAGTTCACAGTTTCATAAATAAAGTTCCCTTTCTCATTCCAAAACTGCACACACTAATTGAGGAATGAAGAAGGCTATAAAAATGGAAAATGGAATAGTTACCTTAAATTGGACCATTAATACTTAGCCATTTATTCTTCCCATTTCAAAATATTTTATATGTATGTGTATTTGAATATTTAATTTATTTTTAAAATTTTTTCAATTTGTTATTTTTAGTTACACATGATAGTAGAGTTGTCCCATATTTTTAGCTCTTTATATTTTCTTACAGGTGTTGTCATACTCTATCTACAAATTTGCAGATGCATTTTTCAATTAACATTACTGTATAAAATCATGTTATTATATGCCCCATAACATCTTTAAAAATACAATATTTTATTAAAATTTTATATTTAAAAAAATGTCAGCTTCATTAACCTCTCAAGCTTTTGAAGGTATTTAGAAGTTCTCTTTAAAACACCCATAAATTTCTCTAGCTATCCCCTCTAATTAAATTTGCCTTTATTCAAACTCACTATTAAAATAAAAACATGCACATTAAATAGGTTAATTGTACAGTATAGAAATTATATCTCAATAAAGCCTTTATTTAATAATATAATAAAATAAATACAAATGCTTTCCCCTCTAAACATGATTATATTTTCAATGACTTGATATTGTGACAGAATGACTTATGCAAATATTGATTTGTGTTTTGCCCTGCACATTTTTCCTTGTCCTCAGTCTCAGACGTTAGCCTCAAGATTTTACAGTTCCTTTCTTCAAAGAAATTTGCATGGTCAAGTAGAAGTTACAAGAAGCAAATTCTTTTCCTACTTTGAATAAAAATATAAACTCACTAAAGAGTTTATACATGGTATCCCAGAGAAGGAGAGGAGAAAATAAAGATCTAATGGTTGCAAAGGGGGAAAAAGGAGGGCTGTGCTCTAGGCTGGGTAGAATTTAGGAGTAGAAGGGGAAAAGAACTTTGGTGTCAGCGGTCCTGAATTGGGGTGTGGGGCCTGGTTGGGTCCCAGGCACAGACATAACTATCCTTGCCTTGTAAGTGCCACCGAATCACAGAACTCCTGAGACAAAAGGTCTTTGTGAGCCAGCAGAGGTTCCAATGGAAAGTAGGGTTGGCTTTGGGGTAACCAGAATGGGTTCATCGGAGCTTTGCAATTTCTGGCACTTTTGCATAAAAAGTTCAGAGACAGGAGTTTGAATAATGCTGAATCTGTTGCCAGCCTGATGGAACATGGATGCAGACTCAGGTTCAAACTAGTTCACAGGTTCTGAAAGAAATGCAAATGCTTTTATTACCAATGTTCATTATTACTATATGAGTACTGCAAACATATACACTGCAAATATTTTCTAACTGTCACTTCATATATGATGCTTCTAACTCATTTTTAAAAGGACGCCTCCTCTCGCCCCCCACTGCAACACACACACACACACACACACACACACACACACAATGGAGCAGTACTGGTATTATTTTAAATCTGGAAGGATCTTGTTCATCTAGTCTAACTCCTTCATTTTATGGATTACAGATTTGAACCTTTAGAAGTTGAGGTGAATTCCAAGAGTCACAGAGCTGAGCCATGGTAGAGTCAGGTTTCTTCACTCCTAGGCAATTTTCCTCCACTGCCTTGGAGTAGAATTTGTAGTTGCCACATTAAAGCACCCATAGATGGATGAGTTATCTAGCCTTGCTGGGCAGCCCTGGTTGCTGTTCACTCCATGGATACAGGTGTTGAGCTGGATAATTATCATATGTGTACTTTTTTGCAGGGTGGTGGTGGTGGTACTGGGGATTAAACTCAGGGCACTCAACCACTGAGCCACATCCCCAGTCCTATTTTGTATTTTATTTAGAGACAGAGTCTCACTGAGTTGCTTAGCGTCTCGTTTTTGCTGAGGCTGGCTTTGAACTCATGGTCCTCCTGCCTCAGCCTCCCAAGCATATGTGTATTTTTGATAAAACTTGGTTTTATTGAAACTTACTTGAGAAGGGTAGACTTTCAAGTTGATATAATCCACCAGAAGAACATTACTGCCACCCAAATATCTACTATGACACTTCTCCTCAAAGCAGAAATGAGCAACTGCCACCATTATTCTATTATATACTGTTTAAGAAATGCACATTATTCTTTTATGTGTCTTCTAGTGTTTCTACAATGACATCGTAAAGACATATTTTGACCTACATTTTTACTATATCTATGATTTAGAAGTTAAGAACCAACAGGAATGATCAATAACATGCAAAGAGAAATATTATAAAATCAAAAGAATGATCCATTGGACAAGGGTTAGTTTTACATAAGGATATGAACTAAAATGAATGATTAAAATGAAGTAGGTGCTTACCCTGTTGTACTCTGGTTGAAAAAAATCAGTATGGAGTGATGTGTTTTGGGGAACATATGCAGAACTCTTCTTCTTGTCCTCATCATCCTCTGCATTCTTTGCATGCTGGTTAAACATTTGTTGTGAGTGTTATCACCAGTCAAGTACTTTTTCTACTTACTGACTTAGAAGCAATTGAAGCAATTTTAGATTCCCACTCAGGGAAAATAAAACTGTCATTAGAAGAAAATACATTTACTTCGGTTTATTCCTATCAATACCTTTTAATTTAAAAATATATTTTTTGATTATGCTTTGCTCAATAATTGTGACTTTGCAGTATGGTTCTTATTGAAGGAATCAAATACAGTTTTTCTCTGGTAACCTCACTAAATTTTACAACTAAATTTTTCTGTTTTATTGATGAGAGTGGTTTTTCTCATTATAAAATACAAATATATTATGAGTTCTCTCTAGAAAACATATTATTTTGTAAAACCACCAGGTTATCAATGCTGAAGTTATATTCAGAAATAGGTATGTCAGAGGCAGGTAGTCAACCAGCTGACCTGACCAAGACCTCTAGTGTCTGATGACCTTTGAGGAATTTCCCTGACTCAGAGTATTGTATGACTAGAAACTTGATTTTGTCAAGGTATTCAGATTCGGTCAATTCAAGGAAGCAAATTTATGCTTTTTAAGTTCTTCAGGTATTGATCTATAAATCAGATGCAGATTTAGTCCTTTATAATGGTAGGCAGAACTTACACTATGAAGTAAGGAGAATTGGGTTCTGAACCAGGCTCATCTTTCCTGTGACAGTAAATTACCGAATTTCTCTAAGATTCAGTATTTGCATCTGTAAAATGAAAAAAACTGTCATGTTGGTTAAAAGAAACATAAAATACTTAACACAAATTTTAGTACCTAGTGAATGGTGCTCTAATGATGAGCACAACAATGGTAATGACAACAAAGGAGGAAGAAGAGAATAAGGAGGATGATATTCAAGTCACAGGGATGAGGACACTTGTGCTGAGGTCTATGTAGTTACTCCCTACAATCAAAGCCAGTTGAGAGAGAATTAGAAGGTACTTGGTTAGTACAGAATCAGAGCAAACTGTAGTGGAATATTATAAAAGCTAAAGCCTTCAAGCTATGAGGACCTGGTAGATCCATCTCTACTCTAGGGATATATCTGCCAGGTAGAGAGGATAAATTGGTTCTATTCCAGCAGATGGGTGGACTTTCAAGTGCCTGGAAAGCAGCAGAACCTTGGTAAACTGTAAATGAATGAATGGGCAGAGAATCCCAAACCTATGGACAGTATTGGAGTTAGTTATAATCCCTTTACCTTCAATTCATACATTTCAGCAGATAACACATAGACTCAACAAATGTATTATTGCTCCTTTCTATCTCTGCCCAATGCCCATACTATACGAACACAAAATTTCTTCAGTAATGTGATCAAATGGTGCGCATTTCATTGTTGCAACAATCAAATCTGAACACTGTCTAATTAAACTCAATGCAATCCTATTTCCAAATTCTATGAGTTCTATCTTCTGATCTACCACGTGCTTATGGCAGAGATGGGGTAGATGATCCTGAAACTCATGTCTTCTTTTTCCTAGGCATACAACTAGATTATCTTTTTCATGACAAACCCAATGATGTATGCCACATACATCATTTTTTTTTTTTTGTACAGTGAATTGAACCAAGGGCCATTTTACCACTGAGCTAGGCTCCCAGTCCTTTTTCATTTTTGAGATAGGGTTTCACTAAGTTGTTGACACTGGATTTGAACTTGTGATCTTCCTGCCTCATCCTCCTTAGTTAGAAAAACAGGCATGTGCCACCACGCCCAGTCACAACACTGAATTCTGATCAATGAAATGTGTGTTGTGTGTACAAATAGTGTATACTTCTTCTAAGCCTGGACCATAAGATCCTCCTATTTTCAATTCAGTTCTTTAATTTCATCTTAGATTAATGTAGAGAATCCAGTGGTCTCAGGAGATGGTGGAGCCAATGACAGGAAACAACTTGGATATTTGAGTAACCCAATGGAATAGAGAGTGCCTCCCTCCTCATCATCACAGGAACACATATAGACCCCACCCCTACTCTGCACTGGACTGTGATATGAAGAAGAAACACCTTTATTATATTAAGCCACTGGAGATTTAGTGTCATTAGCCTATCCTGACAAGTTCATTTCACTCTACTAATATAAACTATATCTGTATCTATCTGTACATATACACATATATTTTACTTAAGAACTTGAAATAATTATTCCATGTTTACATGATTACCAAGCACAGCTTTTTTCCTCTTAAGTCACTCATGTTACAACAAATAATCGATTGTACATCTAATTATCCGTTTCTTTCCACCCACAAAACCTATGTCTTATTAGATCCCATATTTTCCCATTGAGACTACTGAAATAGCCTCCTACATTTTCTTCTTGCCCTTAATTCCATTCCTCCAATTTATTAGCCAGCTTTCTCCAGAATGGTATTTCTAAAATAGAAGTCTGTTTTTGTCCTTCTTTTGCACAAAATTCATTGACTCCCCATTATATCATAGTTAATATCAAAAGAAATTAGCCTTCTTTTAGAGTCTGTCTTCCTTTACAGGCTCTTTTAAGAGCCTCTTAGCTCATACCCTGAGCTCTTACAGATCAGTAGTTCCCTAAGTGTGAATCTAAAACACTTGGGTTCCCAAGCTTTCAGAAAAGTTCTGGAATCCATAAGTGGTCCAAATACTATTTATTGACTGAACGAATGATAGAGATTGATTATATATGCGTTATCAAATGAGTTAATATATGTAATGCGCACAGTACACGTGAGCCATTGTTATAACCACTGTTTTACAAATGTATGTATTTGCTATTGTGATTAATAAAATAAAATTTTACTCACGTGTAACTATTTGTAATATATTTCCCAATTACAGGGTGGTAAAATATAACTACTGTCACACGCCTCAGGGATTCAACATTTTGAGGTTAAAAAAGGATCCACACCTGAATATTTATGGGCTACTGCTCTAGGCATTCCATACTACCTGCAATTGTTTGAACGGACCATGACATGGATTCCGAACCCGTGGCAGATTCTGAGGCTTAGCTTGCTCAACCTCCACTATACCTTACTTCTAGGGTGCCTTCCTGTGCTGCAGAGACTGGGAAACTAAAGGCTTATCTTTCCTATTTTCTTTTACAGAAAAGGAGCAACAGTTCTGGATGCACAAAATAGATGTACTCTGCTAAGGTTTAGAAATTGAAAATAGGGCTGAGGCCATCTCCTTGCTTTCCTGGCTGTTTTTCTACTGACAGGCAATTTTGTACAGACCCTTTTCTATAGCAGACTTCCTGTGTCCATTTTCTGGCTTCCTGAATGTTCAGAGGCAGTGGCAGTGGCAGCTGCCTTAGGGAATGCCCCCCTGATTCCTCATTGGTGGATGGCAAGATGTTCTTGGAATGAGGAATTCTAGTGGTGACCTCAATGGGATAAGAATATAGTCTTCTGGGAATCATTCTTTTTCTTTCTTGTATGGGAGATTGAACCCAGAGGTGCTCTATCACTGAGCTGCATTCCCAGGCTTTTCAGACAGGGTCTCCCTAAATTGCTGAGGCTGGCCTTGAACTTCTGATCCTTCTTCCTCTGCCTGCTGAGTTTCTGTGTGACATTGTGCCCGACCTGGGAATCATTCTTGGTAGCCATCTATAGCTCATTCTGTCCTTTCCATGATCTTTTCCTATTTACCTATAACTTCCTTAAAGGCTTTTCATCTTCTTCTACTTCTTTTTTTCCTCATCAAGTACTGAGGATTAAACCCAGGGGCCTTCTTCCATTGAGTTATCTCTCCAATCATTTTCATTCTTTATTTTGAAACAGGATCTCACTAAGTTGGGGAGGATCTTGCTAAGCTGGCCTCAAACTTGTGATCCTCCTGTCTCAGCCTCCAAAATAGCTGGGATTACAGGCATGAGCTACCTGGTCTGGCTAAATCTTTTCCTTCTTAAAATGACTACATTGGTTTCTGTTTTCTTTTTTTTAAAGAGAGAGTGGGAGAGAGAGAGAGAGAGAGAGAGAGAGAGAGAGAGAGAGAATTTTTTTAATATTTATTTTTTAGTTCTCGGCGGACACAACATCTTTGTTTGTATGTGGTGCTGAGGATGGAACCCGGGCAGCACACATGCCAGGTGAGCGCACTACCGCTTGAGCCACATCCCCAGCCCTGGTTTCTGTTTTCTTAACTGAACCTGACTGATACAGGCCTTGGAACACATTGGTCTAACATGGAACACAGGTCCCCTCTCCCTGCAATCTGAACCCTCCTCTTCTTTTATTTATTCATTTAAATATTTTATTTTGAAATAACTGTAGATTCACACGCAGTTAAGAAATAATACAGAGAGATCCCATGTACTATTTACATGATTTCCCCAACAATAATAAAGTACAGTATCACAACCAGGATATTGATATTGCTACAATTTTCCAGTCTTATTTGAATTTCTTGTTTTGTACTGTGTGTGTGTGTGTTTAGGTCTATAAATTTTTCTCATATGTGCATGAATTCCACAGTCAGGATTAGGGCAGTTCCAACACTGGATTACCTTATCATACCTACTTCCTGCTCATCTCCCATCCCCCACCATCTATCCTGAACCCCTGGCAATCACTAATCAGTTCTCAATGTCTATATTTTGTCATTTCAAAAATGTTGTACAAGTAGAAAAATACAGTATGAAGCCTTTAGAATTTCACCTTTTTTCACTCAGTAAACTTCTCCAGAAATTTATTCAAGCTGTTGCATACAGCAATAGCTATACTGTTTTATTGCTGAGTAGCATTCTGTGGGATGGATATATGATAGTTTCTTTATTCATTTATCCATTGAAGGACATCTGGGTTGTTTTCACCTTTTAACTATTGACAATAAAGCATCTGGGGCTGTGATTGTGGCTCAGCAGTAGAGCGCTCACCTAGCACGTGCGAGGTGCTGGGTTTGATCCTCAGCACCACGTAAAATAAATAAATAAAATAAACGTTAACTTATTAAAAAAAAGAAAATAAGCTTCTATCAACATTCATGTCCAAGTTTTAATGGGAGCATAAATTTCCATATCTCTGGAATACATGCCCAGAAATACAATTGCTTGATCATGTGGTGATCACATATTTAATTCTATAAGAAACTGCCACGCTATGTATACCATTTTACATGTAAAAGAAAGATGGAAAAAGAAACTAGTTTCTCATTTCCTCACCAGTATTTGGTGTTGTCACTATTTTTTTTTATTTTAGCCATTCTGATAGGTGTGCAGTAATATCTCATTGTAATTTATTTGTTTATGTTTTGTTTTTGTGTACTGGGGGTTGAATCCAGGGGCATTCTGTCACTGAGCTACATCCCATCCCTTTTTAATTTTTTAATTTTGAGACAAGATCTCACTAAGTTTCCCAGTTTGGCTTCAAACTTATATCTTCCTACCTCAACCTCCCATGTAACTGGGCATCACTGTGCCCTGGTTCACTGTAGTCTTTTTTAAAATTAATTAATTTATTAATTTTACAGTAGAATGCATTTTGACATATAGTACACAAATGAAGCACATTCCTCTGGTTGTACATGTTGAACCTTCCTCTTCTTGTCCTTGGCTCAAGTGTCTTCCTTGTGAGAAAGCCTTCGCCAGCGCCTCAGCCAAGTCGAGGACCTTTCCTTTATGTTCCCTTTCTAGTGATAACCCTGTGATGGCACTTCCAACAACTATGCAGTACTGGTCAATTATTTGTCTGTAAAAAGTAACTTATAAGGTTGAATTCTATTAGTCACTTGTTCCCAGGTAGGTGGATCATAAGGGCTTGTGGAGTGAATGGATGAATAAAAAAGTGGAAATGTCAGTTAAAAATGAGTAACCACTCCATAAAGAGGGAAATGTAGAGAAGACATGTAATTTTCTTACAAAATGGTACCATGTACAAACATATGTAACATAAGGTAGGCAAGGAGTCTAGGTGTGTTCCTCCTAGATTCTTAAAAGAGATCCATATAGTTGAGAACAGATATCAGCAACTTTTTTTTTTTTCCCTGCAGAGGGACAAATAGTAAATATTTTGGAGTTACACAATGTGTCACAACTACTCAATTTAGTCATTTTTTAAGAAAGTAGTCAAATGTAGATGAGCAGATAATATATAAACAATGAATGTGTCCATGTTCCAGTAAGTCTGTACCTACGAACACTGAAATATGAATTTTTAAAATTAATTAATTTTTGCAGTTCTCAGGTTGAATCTAGGGGCACTCTACCACTAAGCTACATCCTAGATCCTTTCCATTTTTTATTTTGAGACAGGGTCTCACTAAGTGGCTCAGGCTGCCCTCAAACTTGTGATTCTTTTGCCTCCTGAGTAGCTGGGATTACAAGGTATGTGCCATCATGCCTAGCTAATATAATTTTCATATACCACAAAATAGTATTATTCTTTTGATTTTCTTCAATTATTAAAAAATGCTAAAACTATATGAAAACATGAGAAGGAAAAGAAAGGGGGAAGGTAATGCAGATTTAGTGTGGAGGCAGTAGTTTGCAACCCTGGTTTAACATCTTTTTTCCCTCCAGTACTGGAGATTGAATCCAGGGCCTCACACATGATAGGTAAATGCTTTACCACTGAGCTACATCCCGGCAGCCCTGGTTTAGAAGATTAAAGGTTTAGGTTTACAGTGTGGAGTGGCATTGATTTATTAAGTGAATCTTGTTAACATTTCAATTTTTTTCTCAAATAAAATGAAGATTATAATATGTTAGTTATAACACATTACTGATAGAATTAACTGATATAAAAATAAGAATGGCTAAAAAGGCTTTGAAACTCTAAGGCAGATCAGGATTACCTGTAAGACTCTAAATTCATAAATACTGGAATATTTTAAGTATTTGATAGCTAATACATTATGGTAAGGCCTTGGAGTTCTACGTATGGCAAAATTGCTGGTGAGCAATATGTGGCAAGAATATATTCTCTCCTTCATTTACAGCATGAAAAGATAAAGTACAAATAATTTGTGGAAGATTACCACTACTCTATTTTTGTTCCCATCCAAAAATGGACAAATCATCTTAATTACAGTTTTCCACAAAACAGATGTCAAGAGATTATAGTCCTACACGTTATACCTGCTCTAATTTCAAGAAAAATTTTCTTGGAGGTTTTAAAAAACTCATGGAAATAGAGGTGGAAGAGACATCTCTTACCTTTCTGATTCAGAAATGGGAAAGTGGTTGGTACAGGAATGTCAAATGACAGTTAGTGACAGGGTTGGGGCAGACTCTTATTCTGAATCCCATTGTAGTGCCCTTCCTACTTTGTCAAGCTTGACAATTTTGTGTACCTTTTTTTTGGTGGGGTTGGGACTGAACCCAGGGTCTTGTGCATGCTAGACAAGCACTCTACCATGAGCTACATCCCCAGTCCCTTTTTTTCTACTGTTTCAATAAAAATTGCCTAAGATTAAATCTTATTATAGATTTATAATTAAATTGTAGGTGTCTCCTTGCAAAGCATTTTAACTTTATGGTATATAAGACATACAATTTTGTTATATAAACTCTGCAATGAAATACATAGAGATATAGCATAAGTATGGTCAAGTTCTCATCTTTTACTGATAACATTATCCATCATCTAAGGTTCTGAGATGTGATACTAAGGGGGTGAGAGATGACGATTCTGTGACCTTTAAACAATAGAGGACAGTGAAGTCAGAAAGAGAAAAACAGAAAATGGTTATTGCCACTTCATGGGCAAGCACTACCAATCTTCCTTCTGCTGCTTTTTTGTTTCATTTGGGAAATTAAGCAATAACTTATCTCTTATTTTAGGCATTCCAGCCTCTCACTTTTACCTAAAATTGCCCAAGTCTACTGAGCTCTGTAAAATTTCACCAAAAAGGCATTTCCCATCTCCTCTCTGTTTAAACATCTCAGGGAGGCCTATCCTGATCATCTCTTTAAAATAACACTTCCAGTCCTACACCCTATCTCTATAATCCTGCTTTATTTTTTTCCCCATAATACTAATCACACCTAGCATACTATGGAATTAACTTATTTACCCTGTTTATTGCCTATTGTGTTTCTCCTCTCAACTAAAATGTATGGTCCATGATGGTGAGGATTTTTTGGTTGTTGTTGCTTTAAGAATGAGGAACAGTGCCCACACCTAGTAGGTACTTAGGAAAGACTCATTGAATTAATAAACAAATTTGATAAAATGAGGAATAGGGTATTAGGGACATCTTGAGATGTTATATGATTACATATGAAAAAGACCTAGACAAGATACACAAAAATATTGTGACAACAGAAGCATAAGATGGCAAAAGAGAAGAACACATTGGGTGATACTACATACTAGGGACAACATTACCATCATGTTTACTTCAGTTGATGAATTTGAGGCTAGGTAGTTTGTCCAGGTACATGCAATTGGTGAGGGGTGGAGACAGAATTCAAAAACCCTATCAGTCTGACGACAAAGCCCACAAGTATAACCAGTGTTCTGACAGTTTATTTGGAGCCACCTCTGTGATGCAGAGAGTAGTGGTGGAAGCCACCTTAGCATATGGGTCCCATGTTATTAAAGTTGCTTACTGGACAGGTATGTTTTGTGAGACACTTGTTCATTGATGCTAAAGAGACTCTTTGCTTTCCCAAATCGTGACCTCCACATTTACCACATAAAGACTGTTAACTTCTGTAGCTCAGTGGCAGAGCACTTGCCCACATATGTGATGCACTGGGTTTGATCCTTAGCACCATATACAAATAAAATAAAGGCACTCAAAAACAAATAAACAAAAATACTTTTAAAAAGGAGTATTAATTCTATTCAGAAGGGTCTCTTAAAACATAAGTGTGTGTGTGTATACTTTTTTTTTTTTTTTTGGGTACTGGGGATTGAAACCAGGGCTACTTAATCACAACCCCAGCCCCCTTTTATTTTTTATTTTGAGACAGGGTCTCACTGAGTTGCCTAGGGCCTCACTAAGTTGCTGAGGCTGGCTTTGAACTTGCAATCCTCCTGCCTTGGCCTCCCAAGTGGCTGAGATTAGAGGTGTGTGCCACCATGCCCAGCCAATTTTTTTTTTTTGGTTCTGAGGATTGAACCCAGGGCCTTGTGCATGTGAGTCAAGCACTCTACCAACTGAGCTATATCCACAGCCCCAAAATATTTTTAATCAAAAGGAAATCAGCATTGTTTTTTATACACCAATCAATCCTCAAGCATAGAACTTCAAATATCAAATTTTGTCATCTTGCTTGGGCTATAGAAATGGCATAACAAGCTAAACACTTATAGATTCAACATACTGGGGCAGCAAGCATCAGTTCTGCCTCTGTGATTCACCTGTCTCTTGTGCTGTAACTACCAATGGGTCAAGCAATATAAAGGTAGAGATTTCTTCCCTGAATTTATTGGCACCTTTCTCTTTCTCTCCCTTACCCTCCAACTCACGTTGACACTTCTCCACATATATTCTTCTCTATTTACAAACTAGAACGTGGAAATATAAGTTTTACCACCTTCACTGGTAATAAAATTCTACAAGCAGAACCAGATAGCAATTGCAGATCAAAATGGGTATGGAAGAGTCTGTCAGGATGAAAAGGGCCAGGGATATATAGGTTGGGATGCCATGGGGATATATGTTAGGGATGTATGAGACTTTAGGGACAAAGGGACTAGGGACAGAAAAGCCAGCTTTAACAAGTTCAAACACAGAGAAATTTGCTTTAACCAGAGGGGTTTCTGTGAATCCCAATCATACAGCCATTCATTTTAGCTTTCCCTCCAGTCCTTTGTACTCCTTGATAACAAAGACAAGTTAACAGTTTAGTTGTTACCACAATGAGTAGGAAAGAGAATTGTATCTGAAGACTTTAAAGAAAAAGTAAATCATTATTAATCAAGTGATTTGGAAATTGTGGATAAGGCATGGGAAGTTTTATGCCCTGTGAAGGTATGTTACATAAATATTTCACACAAGCTACTATTTAAATTATAAGCACAACCTGTCAGAGATCTTAGGGAGTATAGCTTATTTGTGGAACACCATTATTAATGTGGCCTACTCATGCATAAGATTAGGTGTTGATAAAAATCAGTCTGGTTGTGGAGCTGGGGATGTAGCTCTGGGGTACACTATGTACTTAACATCTACGAGGTCCTGGGTTCAATCCCCAGCATCACATAAAATAAAAATTAGTCAGGTTGAGTATTTACTTAAAATTTAGAGACTTCTTCATGTATTAATGCCAGGAATCTGAATTTTTAATAGGTACCTGGGTGATTCTGATGAACCACGCTTTGAAAAATGCTATCATAATACTGTGGAGCCCGAAGGATGCAAAGGGGAGTTGGATCTAAAATTGAGTTCTTGATCTACTGCAGACACATATTAAGAAAGTTAAATGAGTCAAGTCAGAAGTACATAAATACGCTGGAATTCTCCAATGTTACCCAAATACTCGAGAACACCACAGTCTCTTGTAAAGAAAAGAGAAGGAAATATTTTATTTGCCCCAATCGCTGAAATTATTGTGCCACCGAATTAAATTTTAGCAATCTTTAAAGAATGGCCTTCCCAAACCTCTTCAGAATTTTAATTACCTTACTCAGACAATAACATTTTTATTTATAACATTTTTATTTATTGTTCAAAGCTCCATATCAGTGGACACTAAACATCACTCTGTATAACAATCCACATATAAGAGCTAACATTTATTGTCAAGAACTATTTGCATAAGCATGATCTTGTCTAATTCTCACAATAACCCTTAGAAATAGGAATGATGATCATCCCCATTTTACAGTTAGGAAACTGAAGCTAAGGCTTGACAGGGTTAAGAAGCTTGTTCAAGGTCATTTAACTACTTACTAAATAGCAGAGCCAGTGTCTGAATTCAGAACTTTCTGACTCCAGAAGCATCAGCTCTTAAATTCTATGCAATTCCACCTCCATTGGGAGACTTAGTTCATACATACCCCATGAACATGCACAGAGAAAGCAAACAGCAATACAAATTGCAAAGCTTACTGAGGATATGTGATCCCTGTGGAATAACAAGTCTATTCTGTAAGAAATGACACAAAATCAAAATGTAATTATCTCTCCAAAATATAAATAAAAACTAAAATCTACATCAATATACAGTGTCTGTCATTCTTGCCAGACATGCTTTAACTATGAAAATAGTCATTCTTATTGCAGCATATAAACTTTTTTTTGTTCCATGTAGCTGCCACCTGAAACCTCCAGTGTGTAGTATTTCCTAACATATCTTCTTATAACCACTAATACTTATGCTTCTTTTTCTTTCTTTTTTTTTTTTTTTGCTGAAACCTCTAATACATTTAACCTCCTGCCGAAATTTTTGAGGCAAGTAACATAATCTCTCCCAATCACTCACTCTACGCAGAGTTGAAAAAAGAATAATAGTGACCACACAAATCATGAAAAAGACATGTCCCAGAGTGGCATTTTCTTTTACTTAGAATATAAAACCAACCTAAGGATCTAAAGATCCCATAATCCAGCATTTTTCCTTAGCCAACTAAGAAAATGCTCTCTTCCCCCCTTAAAACTAAACCTTTAACACCCTCAGACCCTGAAGTTTGCTTTTCTGCTTTTATATTCCTCCAGCATTGCGAGTTGGCTTGCTTTGCCTCCATCCCTGATTCTGAGGAACATTTTGTGTTCTGTTGTATATTACAGCTGTCTGTGCTGCTAGACCACAAGGTCCATTAGCACAGGGACCACATCTGTTTGGTGTCTCTTGCAATAACCATAGTAGCTGGCACAGAGACGGCACTTAATAAACGTTGAACAAAGTAATGAATGAGTGACCCATGAAACTTAGAGGCTCCCAGAGCTCAGTTATTTCTTCCATCCTCACCAGGGAAATAGTTTTGAGTTTTACTGGGTGCCAGAAAGAAGAAAGAGTCCTTTACTTCACTCAGGATTGAAAAGCCACTGGTTTCTCAGATGAGCATCAAGGCTTTAGACCAGCTCTTCTACAAGCATCACTTGGAGATGTGTTCTGAGCGGGTAGCTTTCTTCCTTTGTACTGCTTGAGGCAATTTCAATCCAAGAGGGCTCTAAAAACAGTCAGCCTCCCATTTAAGAAGGGATGCCTATAGAGGGTAGGGGACAAAAAGTAAGGGTTTTTCTGCAGCCTGCTATTTCCTCTAAACAGAAAAAGTATGAGTGGAGGGGAGGAAGAATGGGAGCCTACCCACAAATTACGAGGGAAAAACACATGTTGTCTAATGTATGTTAGAGAATAGCCAGAGGAGGCCTTGACCATGAACTTGGTTATGTCTAGAATACATGGGGTCTTAGAGGGTAGAAGGACCTTCAGCCCTCTGTCTGCTGAAAAGGCTTCAAGAGGCGCAGAGTTATCTTTTTTTTTTTTTTTTTTAAACTGGGGATTGAACCCAAGGACGCTTTACCACTGTGACCAAGTCTGGTCACATCCCTCTGTCTTTCCTTTCTTCCTTTCCTATATATATTGTGACAGGCCAAATCACTCATTTTATTTATCCTTCTCTCTAATAACACCTTACCAAAGCCACAACAATCAATCTGATATTTAGAGGGGAAAACTGTAGCAAAAGATTAGGAAGTTTTGTTTTTAAAGGAAGAAGACTGCACTGTGAGAAAAAGTGTGGAGTAACAGAAAATATCTCTTTCAAAATAGCTAGGTACTTTTAAGAACTGAAGTTCTAAAAGAAAAAAAAAAAAAGAACTGAAGTTCTTCTATTGTAATGAAACTTCAGCCTCATTTCAGAAATAGTATTTAATGCCTCCTTTGAGCACTGTCCTGTTCTTTTTAAAGCTGTCCTTTCTGGTAGTCAGGATTCAATATATTTGCTTTTTATTATTAACTCATACACGGTAGGGGAGGGGTCTAGGAGTAAATATATACAAAATCACATTTAACAACACTCTTCCCCTTTAGTTTCAGCTCCTTTATCTCAAAACATCATTGTCTTTAACTTCTCAATTGTGTGTCTCTTGCCTATCCCATCCTACTGCAGGAAAAAGCTGCCTCTCTAGCCAGCTGTACTTCCTGTATTGTAACTGCACTGTGGAAAAATGTTCCTGGCCCTCGCCTATCTTCCAGCCCTGATAATCTTACTTCATTTGGGGGGGAGTCCAGTTATAGCTTTCTGTTGGTTGTCCCTTGCTGTAACCTTACCTGTGTAGTGATTCTAATAAATCTTCCTTTTTCTTCAGCTTGTTTGAGAGTTTGCTGCGGAACGTAACAAGAAATAAAAAAATAAGTCTAAAAAATTATTTTTTTGAGACCACCAAGACACTATAAATGAGTTCAGATTTCCTAGGCCCGTTGAGTAATACCTGTGAGTCTTGAGAAAACATGCAGTTATGATTGAATTGCTGAACATCAACGGAAATCCTTTCTGGAACCAGTAAAGGAATACAAGGAATAAACATAAAAGGAAATGGCTTATTTCTGAATAGTTGCAGGTATAAGGTTCAGGCCGTAAACTTTCAGTTGTTTATTCTACCAAAATTTCTTGGGGCTGGGGGGGAAAAGATAGATCCTGCAAAATTTATGGTAGCATATGAGACATAGAGCCTAGATAAGATTCTAGAAAGTGCTATGGAGAATAATATTTATTTTATCCTTCCATTCCCATGCTCACTTTTCAGCAAGGTTTCTGCCTCCAAACACCAGAAAGGCACCTTCCATAAGAGGTGAATCCTTGCCCTTCACCTGGTGACACTGAGGGGATGTGCTTTTGTTTCTATGCTTAGTTATTTTTAATGCCCTTGAGTTCTATGAGAGACTCCAGCTATGGTACAATTAATTCCCCACCCCCTACCCCCTTTTTTTTCTTAAGCTTATCTGAGTGGCTTTACGGCCCTTGAAACTCAATTAAATCAAATTAAATAGGCAAGTAAAGGAAAGACCTGCCCATACTTTAAAAAAGCATAAGTAATCTGCAGTATGGGGTAACTAAGAATACCCCAAACCGCTTTTTCTTTTATTACAGGGTTGATAAACTGATACCTCAGCTGCACTGTGGCTGCCCAAAATGTTACAGATTCCCCATTTTCACTTGGCCAATATCTATTTACCTTCTTCTCTCAGTATTCTACTTTTACAATTAGGAATCGAAAAGCCTTCTTTTGCATGCAACCTTTTTTTCTGTTGTTTTCTTGAAGTTCACTTTTGTTTTCAAATATGTTTGATACATGCAAAATAATAATGTAACATTTTTGAGAGTTATGAAATGCACACCTGTGAATTCACCAAGAGTCAAAATGTTACCAATACATTGCATCCATCTAAATAGTTATGTGCTAACTCAATCCCCTGTCTCTTCCACCTCTGTCTCTCCTCCCCATCTAACTTCAGTCTTGGTGGACATGTCAAGCAAAATGTTCTCATCTACCCTGGTAGAAAGGTAAGAACAAAACATTGGTGAAGCCAGTTGGACTCATATTAGTGGTATGAAGAAGGATGGGAAAGATTTGAAACAAATTCATCACAATGAAGAACTCTTAACCTAAAATTATCTAAATTTCTGTTTTAGTTTTTTTTTTTTTTTTACCCACTATAACCGAAAGACCTGATAAGAAAAATTTTGGAGGAGGAAAAGTTTATTTGGTTTTTGGATTGGCTAGCCTCACTTAGCATAATCTGCTCTAATGCCATCCATTTCCCTGCAAATGCCATGATTTTGTCATTTTTTAGTGCCGAGTAATACTCCATTGTGTATAAATGCCACATTTTTTTAATCCATTCCAAATGCCAAATGTCTTCTTTGATATAAGGAGAGCAACTAAGAACAGAGCAGGGAGGAAGAGCATGAGAAAAAGATTAACACTAAACAGGGACGAGAGGTGGGAGGGAAAGGGAGAGAGAAGGGAAATTGCATGGAAATGGAAGGAGACCCTCATTGTTATACAAAATTACATTTAAGAGGATGTGAGGGGAAAGGGAAAAAAAATAAGGGAGAGAAATGAATTACAGTAGATGGGGTAGAGAGAGAAGAAGGGAGGGGAGGGGAGGGGGGACAGTAGAGGATAGGAAAGGTAGCAGAATACAACAGTCACTAGTATGGCAATATGTAAAAACGTGGATGTGTAACTGATGTGATTCTGCAGTCTGTATATGGGGTAAAAATGGGAGTTCATAACCCACTTGAATCAAATGTATGAAATATGTCAAGAGCTTTGTAATGTTTTGAACAACCAATAATAATAATAATAATAATAATAAAAGTTTATTTGGCTCTCTCAAGATTTCAGATGTCTCAGTCCCTAGATGGCTGACTCCATTGCTCTGTGCTACAGTGAGGCAGAACATCTTGGTGGAAGGGTGTGGCAGAGGAAGGAAACCCAGTACAAGGTCACTAGGAAGCAGAGAGACTGCTCCCAGCTCCTCCCCTCAGCAGGGACAAAATTTGTACCTGACGGCATACCCTCCAGTGACTCAATTCCTCCAGTCACACCCTGTTTACCTACCCTCACACCCAATTAATCCATTCATATGGATTATAGCCCTGCTTAGGTGAAGGCTCTCATAACACAATCAGTTCACCTCTGAGATTTCTTGCATGGTCTCATACATGAGTTTTTGGTGGACATCTCATATCAAAACGGTAACAATACCTGAAGGTGACAGTGACCTTGGATTTTCTGAGACTGAGTTCTCTAGCTTTTTCTAAGAGATCCCACATCCTGCCATAATTTTATGTATTAATTTTAATTAGCCAGAGTTGTTATGTCCCCATTACCCAAGAACTCCACTCTGATAGTGATATTAAATGCAAATTTCAAATTTCATAAAGTCCTTTGATAAAGCCATTTCAGGCATTTTTTAAAAAGTAGGCTACAAAAAAATATGGATAGGATGAGAATGAAATATGAAACAATGATCACTTCTAGGGAGAACTGGAGGAGGATTGGAACAGGAAGGGATTCCAACTGAATCTGCCATGTTTTCTTTCTTATAAAAGAATCTGAGGCAATAAAAAGCTCTTAGGCGATAACGACATTACATTATATGTTTAAAATTTATTTAGGTTTAATTAACAGAAGTTTAGGCAAAAGTAGGTGGCTCTATAACAGGTTCAACAATTGTGGCTGGGGGAGTGCTGATTAATGTATCAATGTTAACCTATCCAGAGGCCTGTGCTTTGGGCTCTACCTTGGACAATACTTTCACAAATTTTACTTAGAGAAATGTAAAGAAGGCATGAAATTTGTGAATGAATCAGACGGTGAGTTCAATAGAAAGTGTGTTGATTTAACTAATCAGTATACAAAATGATACTGGCAAAATGGAATTGAGGACTAAAAGAAAACGAACATTTATTGAGTCCTTATATCATGACAAACACCATTTTTAAGTGTAGTACGTATATTATTTAATCCTTACAAAAACCATGAGGTACATTATTATCTCTTTATAAACAAGAATTTAAAGCAAAGAGAGATTATAAAATTTGTAGAAGTTAACAAAGTTAGTATGTGTTAGTATAACTACAAGGCCTAAGTTCTTAATCACTGTACAACATTAGGGTTATAAAAACTTAAGTCTGAATTTTTCCCAAATAAATTATATGATACAGAATGGAATAGAATGGAGGGGAGACAGGGCTGGGGATATAGCTCGGTTGGTAGAGTGCTTGCCTCACATGCACAAGGACCTGGGTTCAATCCCTAGCAGCACAAACAACAACAAGAACAAAGAATGGAGGAGAGACATGGCTTAAAGGACCATACTGGGAAGGAAAAAAAAAGATAGAAAAGTATCTGGGAGCAGAGTGATTTTTGGCAGAATGACAGAAAAAGAAAGAAAGAAAAAATTTCTGTTAAGCTGTATTAACAGAAATATTGTATCAAGGAGTCATGGTCAGGCTGTACCACATACTGCCTCAGCCCCCACCTGCTCTGCATATCACACTAGAAGAAGTACATTAGCAAAGACATGGGACAATAATCAGGTCTTGTGAGAGGAGACCAAGAAATTAAGGATGGTGCCCTAGGGATGGTCTTGATAGCCTGTCTGCACAGGTCTCAAGTACCACAGGGGAGAGATTAGATTGTTCCATGTGGTCCCAAGGGAGCAGAAAAAATAAAAACAAAAACCTTTAGGTGAAACTTAAAACTTAAAAGGAAAAAGATTATGTCAAGTATTGGGAAGAACTTGAGGATCAAAATTGTCAGCCAGGTGTGGTGACAAGTTCAAAGCCAGCCTCAGCAACTTAGTGAGGTCCAAGCAACTAGGTGAGACCCCTCTCAAAATAAATAAATAAAATAAAAATAAAAGAGTGGGGATGTGGCTCAGCGGTTAAGTGTGTCCCCGAATTCAATCTCTGGCATCAAAAGAAAAAAAACAAAAAACCTGTCAGACAATGAAATGAACTGTCTAAGAAAGAAGAGAGTTCCCAGGAGATGGTATTTCATAACTGAAGTTCCTTGTTGGGGATGTTGTTGAAGCTTCTAATGGGATAGTAACTAAAAGAACCTCCCTGCTCACATTAAAGCTGATGATCAAATCCACTAGAATAAAATCACCCCACTTAGAGACCTACTTTTATGGCATGACCCTTAAGTGAGTCCCTGGTACTCTCCTCTTCCTTCCGCCAAGGAGTGGGGGAGGGAAAGCAGGAAGTTTGTAGAACTTTCTAGAAACTTTGTATTAACCTAGCTATGCAACTAGCTGAAAGATACTGAGGGAATCATTTAACCTTTTCCTGCTTCAATTTTTTCATCTTTAAAAAGAAGTTCCCACTATCTGTCTTACCTACCTTAAGTGGATTTTAGTGACTATTCTAGGCTACTTTAAATGTAAAAATGCTTTAGAAAATTTAAACAATATGCAAACACAACCTATGTTGACTGTAATGTAAATTCCTGTTAAGCATTTATCTGGGACCCCCAACCTTTTCTAACATTTCTCTCTGAGCTTTCTTAAAATTTATGGTCTTTTTGTTAGTTTGTTTTTGCTTGTTTTGTTCATTTTACAAATCTTTGTCTAGTTACTGTTACTGTTATTTGGCAAGGTATTGTTCTAGCTACAGTTGGAAAACAAAATGTTGAATCATTTTCTTCCAGGTGTTTGCCATCACTTAAGGATTTCTGTTAACATATCAAAAATGTGAAACAAGGCAAGGTATTTGAATACTTTAAGAGCACAATAGATAAAATCCTGCAGAAGATCTCAGAAGAGTAGGAATTCCAAAAACACTGTGATGAACATCCCCCTAGGAAATCAGGGCATTTTCCTTTTTTTTTTTTTTCCCTTACCAACTCTGCTGGGACTTAGTAGAAGCTGGTTCTCTTCAAGATTATGAATCTCTGCACTGGTGTTGAGTCTAAAAAACTGTCTAAATTCCAATTTTTAGTCCCTTTGTAGGAGAGAAGTAGATTTTTTCCCCATTTTTTTTCTTATATATAGAGAAAAAAGTGAAGCATGGAAAGGTTGAGTACAAGTCATAAACTGTTTTGTAAGTCACTATAATCCTCTACAGTTGCAAGGCATAAAATCAGGCTTGTTTCGAAAAATGAATTATTTAAAGTTTGATTTTGGGGGGGGGTGTTTAATAATGCCTACCAAATAAGCTGTTTGTTTTATCCTGGGATGAGGCTGATATTACTATTATATGCAGAGATGTTAGAGTTGATAGAGTGTAGACTAAAAGGCAATTTCAAATTCTGGGCAAGTAAATTGCAACAGGTTCCATAAACTCCATCCATATGATAGTTAAGTCTTGCAAAACTTTCTGCAAGGGCTGTCATCGACTAGTATGGGTGAAAGATAAATAAAAACAACACTGACCAAATATTTAGTATGTTTAGGCTTCATTCAACATTATATATATATAATTTAATTTATTATTATTATCATCCCATTTTACAAACAAGGAAAATGAGTCTTAGACTCAGAAATTTTCATAAGGCTAGGAAGTGGCAAAGCCTGAATTTGAACTAGAATTGTATAAAGAAGTAATATAGAAACAAGGAAATATTGTTTTAGACATATGTTTAAATGATATACACACTCGTATCTACACACATACACACATATTTAAAATCACTTCCCCCAAATTATTTTGTGTGGCTTACAAGAAAGCACTTACATAAAATAAGATTAAGTAAATGGACAATTAAGGTCACAAGAAAGAGGAATATGCTAATGATGTGAGGTCAATCTATGATTGATTACCAAATGTGAACACAAGAAAGAAAAAATGTCAATCCTTTTTTACGTCATTTTACCCAGATAACCTGTAGTTGTTTCTATTTTCATAACCCTACTTTATAAACATTTAGCAAATTTTGTGAAAGCAATGATGTTTTCCTGGTCATATTTTAAATTTTTGAGCACCATTGGAATTTATAATTCTTGATATTTATTTTCAAAAATTTTAAAGTATTTACAGAATGGTAAAACAGTACATTAAAGTCAGCTGTAGCCTCTTTTCCTTAGTCTTGAGGCCCTATCTATGTGCTTTTGGCATTCACCAGTGACACAGAACCCACTTAATATATGTTATGCTAAAGAATATTGAATAAGCCTATAATGCAACATGATACTCAATACAAATGTACCACTAATGTGCAATATGTATATATATGTTTTAAGTTTAATTTTCCCAGTTCTAAAGTCTCTGGACTCACCAGTTTTCTAGAAGCAGATTAATGACTTGGAAGGGGTTATGGAAGGAGTTAACCTCAGTGTACTTTCTTATGCTCTTAGGCATCAGTCCTGGTCAGCAAGCACCTTGTACTATCAGAGGTCTCCAAGGTAGAATGCAAAACCATGGGGCATGTGCTAAGACTATAACATGGGAGTCTATACTCAGACTATGGAAGGCATTAAAACTCTAATTTTATTTTCTTCTATTGCATGCTTTCTAATTTTGTTTTTGTGTATATGCTTTATAACAATAAGTAATATATCCATGCATTGGAACAATTTTTAACGTATACATAAATATATAGAAGCTCTATACTCATTTTACTGATAGAAATGCATGATCTGAAAGTTTGAAGACTATAGCTCTAAATAATTCCGCTAAGCTAAGTGTAATTCAACAAAAATATCTTTGCAACCAAAAAAATATAAAGTACGTTTTCTTCCGATGGAAGTTGGGGGTGAGCATGGGGAGTGGGCTGGTCTTTATTTTTCATAAAATAAATAAATAAACAAACAGACATGCAAATCATTCACACTTTATCCAGCAATTAAATAAAGCAATTCCTGTTGGATTCCTCTTCAGAAAGCCACGGTGAATTCCTAAGAAAGTTTTCCTCCATCTGTCTGTTGTCCATGAAAGGGCTGTAAAGTTATTCAAAACCTGTGCTGGGTATTAAAAGTCCTAGGTTAAAGTTCCTTTTTCATTGGCATTCTGTGTAATATCAAGCAGTCTATCTAATTTGTCCCTGCATCATTTCTCTTTAGGGTAAAATAGAGATAACAATACTTAGCACTGAACTCAGAACACATGGTTCCTTTGTCAACTAAATGCAGAGGATCATTAATAGGACTTTTAATTAATCACTGTAAAATACTGTGACTTTATATACTTTTCCCTTTAAAAATGACTTTCCTTTAAAAAAATAAGAGATCCCATTTGTAAATACCCCTTAGCTTTCTAAACTTCATAGACTCAAGTTTTTTTCTGTTTCTCTTTCCCACTCTTATACAAATACACATACACATACTGATTTGATAACTTTATGAATGAGAGAAAACACTTAAGATGGCATCAAGGAATAAAGAGGGACTTGAAATAACTTCTTATTCAGGTTTCTTATAAGTTTTAAAGCTATGCATGTAGGCTATACAATCATATTGCTTATTTAATCCTTAAAATGTTTGTCTAAGAATAACACACAGATTCTCAAATTAGAGGAACCTTAGGAAAACATCTATGGCCTAGGACAATGCCTGGCATATAGTAGATGCTGAATAAACATTTAATGAAAGGAACCTGGGAAGAGCTTCTTACTTTAATCTTAAAAACAGATCATTTCAGACTAAATAACTTCCTTAAGATCACTCAACTAGTTTAAGAGTTAAGTCTAGGATTTATTCCTCTTAATTTCCAGCTCTTGCTTTTTCCCAGAACCTGTTGACTTGTTTCAGACTTAAATACAATCTGCCAAAGGTGCATCACAGTGGAATAAAAAAAAAAAAAAAAAAAAAAATCAAGACCAGCTCTCAGGTTCACCATCTCCAAGTCACTGAACACATAATATTCCATAATATTCACATACGATGGGAAATACATGAAACAAAAATCATATATTTACATATATGTACACTATAAAAACATAAGTCTTGAATACTTTGAATCTAAAGGTCTATTTTTAAGGCAAAGGGGTCAATGGCCAATCTTCCATTACTTATTCTACATTATAGCACAGTTTGGATGTCCACACAGGTGTTTGCTGTCCTCTGACTAGCTAAAAGTAGATTGGCTATTTTAGCAAAATGTTTATCTTTGTTTCTGTGTGCTGTTGTATTGATTTTTATGAAATTACCTACAAATGAGGCATTAACAACCTCAGTGCATTATAGTCCTAATAAACTTATCTTGCACTATTTTGGCCTGTGATAGCTAGCCCATTATAAGAGAAATCCAAGCTGATAAAGCCCTTCTTGGCCACTTGTTAGCCAGGTCAGGAGGCAAATCATAACACAATGCACGCCACTTTCATGGGGCACCACACGGCAGCGATCAAATAAACCCCTCACTTCCATATCCAGTGGAGTTGTAGTTTATTACCATAACCCTCCCAAGTCAAAAGGACAGCAGTTTCAAGCCTGGCAACTTGGTGCAGACAGGGTTTCTTCCATTTACCTCACTCTACTGGGCCTCTCTACCTGTCCTCTCCTACTGTCTACAGGTCCCGAACATTAGAAAATAGAAAATGTGATGATCTTTGTGTGTCTCTGTAAAATGTGTGTATGTGTGCGTGTGTTTGGGTGTAACGGGCCTTCTGTTTGGCTGCGTGGTCTGTCCGTCATGGAGTGGGCCAATGGCAGGCTGCCTTATATAAAATGAGTGTTTTCAGTCTCTCTGGGTTGCATGTACTGTATGTGGAGCAGTGTACAGTGAAGCGGAGGCAGAGCGGCTCCGCGAGCTCTTCTCCACTTTCCCATAGAGAAACCCTGACTGGCCGCTGAGGGCGAGCCACACACACGCCCTCACGCCCGGCGAGCCCGCGAGGTAGGCGCCCCCCATCCCCAGCCCTTCCCGGGCGCTCTCCCCGCACTTTCTGTTTTCCTACTCACTTGCGAGCAGCCGGGCTGCAGCCCCAAGGACTCCGCGGCAGGAGCAGCGGCGGCGGCGGCGGCGGCAGCAGCCGGTAGGGTGGACTTGAGGAAGACGGAGGGAGCCCCGCGCGTCCTGAGCCGCCGCCGGCCGGCCCGTTCCCAGGGCACTTTCCCCCTCCGCCAAAACTTTGGGTCGCGAGAGGTCGGGGGCGAGGGTCGCAGCGGCCGCGCCGGCGGGCCCGGGGGCGGGGGGCGCGGAGGCAGTGCCCTGCGAGCGGGAGGCTGGGGGCCGGGCTGGGGAGTAGTAGGCCAGCCGGTGCCAGGCTGCGTTTGCAACCAGCACCTCTCGGCACACAGGCAGCGTCGCCCGAGGGGGGCACGGGAGCCGGGGCGCGGGCTGAGCAGCCGGAGGAAAACAACAACAGAGCCCTCACGCCGGCGGGCGGCTCGTGGCCGCCCGGGGAGCCCAAACTTCATCTCGGCGAAAGTACGTGGAGCCCAGCCTGGGCTCGGCTGCCGGGGAGGTGGGGCCTGGGGAGCAGGGGCAGGGGAGAAGGTACGGGGAGCCAGCTCTCAGTGGATTTATGGAACGTTTCGTGTGCGTTGGTGACCGGGAACAGCAGCCCAGTTGCTCGTTCATCTGGAGAGTTGGGATTTGGGTGTTCCGGCCCCGCGGATCGGTGCCCTCTCACCCCCCACCCCTAACCAAATGCGCGGCGAGTAGAGAAAGTGCTGTTTTAGTGCCAGAGTAGCCTGGAGGAAGAACAGGGGAGAGGGGGAAGAGGGCGAGGGAGAAGGGGAGAGAAAAGAGGGAGGGAAGGGGGGGAGGGAGGGGAAGAGAGAGAGAGAGGGAGAGAGGACGGGAGGGAAGAGAGGAGGGGGAAGAGGAGGAGGGAGGCTGTGTCAGGATTTTGCTTGAATGTGGGATTATGTTGTGTCAATAAGTTTAAGGTGGAGAGAGCGAGGCTGGGGGTGGTGGTGGAGGGGAGGAGGAAGGCCTTGGCTGTTTAAAGTCTCGTTTCTGAAGGTAAGTTATGGCATTGCACGGTCGCGATGACAGAAAACTTACAGGTCCTTTATCCGGGGATGGGGTCGATGCCTCTAGAAAGAGCTCCCCAGCTCTCTTGAGCCACACTCGTGTTACACTGTTATTTGCTGAGATCCGGGTCGCTAGTAAATTACAGAAATCAGACTCGAGGTTTCTTTTCCTCCTCCACCTCGTCTCGCTCACTCACCCTCAGAAATGTATTATTTTTTATTTATTTTTTGGTATTGTATGAAACTTAACGTAACTGAGACCGAACCCGAGTCCGGTAATTTACGAGGATCCTGAATCCAAGAATCTGGAACACGTTTATGTGCTTTATATCCGCGATCATTTCTGCTAAATGAGGAAGGTAAAACGAAACGATGCAAAAAGCTAAGACACAACATGTACGACAGAGGGGGGGGGGGAGAGGGAGAGACAGAAGCTATTTTTTGCTTTCTTTTCTGTAGAAAGGAAAATAAAGCGTGCATTCCCTTTCCTTTCTAGTGCAAAGGGTCTAGTCAATATTTTAACTGTCTGAGGTCAAATTAGTCCAGGTGGATCTTGTTGAAAAGTTTCGCGAGGTGGGGTGGAGGTGGGGGGGGGCCGAAGGGGGAGGTGGGTGGAGGTTGTGGGGGATGGGGACGGAGCGAGCTCTGCCTCGGCTAATGGTCATTGGCCTGGGGCTTTGAAACCATTGCCTGTCCTGCTAATGACACGTCCAGTTCTCGTCTCCCAGCCGTGGACGCCGGGCTGCCATTCCCGGGGCTTGGTGACTGGGACTGGGTACTTTCCCCGCGCGGGGAGGGGCGCTCTTCTCCATCCCTTGGGGTTCCCACTCGCGGCGTGGGGGCCCCACGCGCGCCCCCTCTCCTGCGCGCCGCCGCCACCTCCGCTCGCGCGACTTTTGTAGCCAGCAGGCGGCCAGGGGGCGCGTGGGGTCCCCGGCGCGGACGTCCCCGCGCGGCTACTCGGCGCCCGGCCCCACGCGCGCCGCACGGTCCAAGCCCGGAATGGCAGCGTCGGGCCGGGCGGCGGCGGTGCCTCCCTGGGGGGCAGCGGAGGCTGAGGCTGTGGCGGCGGGATCTTCGCCGGGGCCCGCGGGAGGAGAAGGAGGAGGAGGAGGAGGAGGAGGAGGAGGAGGAACGGGAGGAGGAGGAGGGGAAGGAGGAGGAAGAGGAGGAGAGGGAGGCGTTTTTCTGCTCAGACCGCCGCCAGTTCGAGCGGGCACGGGCACGGGGACACCCCACTCGTTGCTCCTACGTTGTGGAAAGGTGTTTAGCAGACTTTTACGCCTGGAGTGTGGGATTTGCACTTCATTTTTTTCCTCCCCCCTCTTCCCCAAAGCAAGATGGACTCTATTGCCTTTCTCTTTCTCCCTCTGCCTCTGTCTTGTCAGCCTTTAAGATCGACATTTTGTACTAAGATGCAAACTTGATGTTGACCAGCAACAAAGCCAGGGTGGGATCTCTTGCTCCCTTCCTCCCTCCGCGTTTCCTAGCTTCCCCACCCCGACCTCGCAGACCTGGTGGCCCTGCGCTTGGAGCTCTGGGCTCTGGCGAATGTGTTTTCTCCGGTTGGTTCCGATCTCTATAATCTCAGGATTTTGACCCGGGCCGGGCTTTTGGGAGATGGCTGTGGCCGCCCAGGTCTGCAGGGCTGGGGGCTGCGCTATACCTGGACTCATTGCCGCCGCGGTGGCACCTCCAGCTGGCTTCTGGGCACAGCAAGGCTTGGGCTGCCCATCGATCGCTATGATTTGGTTACTGGTGTATTTGTCCTGGGGGCGGTGATCACTTGTGCAAGTTGATGAATGATCGCAGTGTGGATTTTGCATTTACAGAATGGATCAACTTTCCGCTTTGTACAGACGGGGAGTAGGAAGCAAGGGTGCTGAAGACACCCTGGAATGCCAGCCGGGCTACCCCCCTACCCTCTGCCCTTTTAATACAGGGAGTTGCTTTCCCTTCCTTACCTTTACAGCTTATGGTGGGGGAGGGAGGAGAAAGGGGAGGAGTTGGTGGGAGCTGGACTCCAGGGGTTTTGGTGTTCTTCCTTCATAGATATTACAGGACTTGGGACTCTACTATTGTAAAGCTTTACCATACTGACCATGTACCTTTATTCAATACGTTATAGGTCACTATCATATGACAAAGGCTTTACTGCAGTTCATCTTCCTCCCTGTGTACTTTCCATTTACCTTCCTGGGTAAGTATGCAAACTCTTTATACAGGAGAGCTGGGTGGCTATTAGTAACCACAAGGATTCTTATTGTTAACATAGGAAGATGCTTTATTGGAGCTTTAACACCCCAAAAAGCTTATCTTCCTGAGTTTCTCCCTGAAGAAGCCAATTCATGATTCTTCATCACTAGAGTTCAGCTGCAGGTTATTATTATTATTCCAAGATTGTTTAAATGTTCATTACTTGTTAATCTCCAATAAGTGTCATTTGAAAACTTATTCAATAGGCATTTTAATAGATAATGAAATTTTACAGAGTTGAAGGCCTAGTAAATTTGTTAGTACTTTAGAAAGCTTACAATGGATTACTGTAATTATTAAAAACCCAAGGAAGAATCATTTAGGCCTCTTTTTAATTATAGTAACTGACATTGGCTTGCTGTTTTCCAGGTTCTTTTCTTGAGTAACCTGTGGTGTTTGTAACAGTTACTTTTGGGTTGAGGAGTGTAGTAAATCTAGTACTTTAGTGTATAGATTTGACTCAAAATTGATAATAATTTTCTTAAAAATTTATGTTTTTTGAGTAATTAGAAACATTTCAGTGGCCTGTATATAAAATAAACAGTGACTTTGAGATCTCTTGTTAAGTGCCTTTTTCAGATGTATGCTTCCCAAACAGAAACATCTACAAAATATGTGTGGGACAGTAAATGTCGAAAAGTTTGTCAGTGATAACTTTATAGGTGAAAACAGGGTTTGTAAAGTGTTTGAAAGCAGCATAGTGAATTGCAACTGCAACTTGAAAGTTTATCTATGTATTGTAAAGAAACACCCCAGGTACTCTTGAATTGCTAATATTTTAAGAAAATTAGTTGTACTAAATTCTATAGATCAGCTGTGGTGCTTTATGATATTATCATAGTGAATTTTGAGATTATATTTTGTGAATGAAAATGGACTTGAATTCAGTTTTCCATGACAGGGAAAATTCAGGGACCTTGTCTATATTTTGTTTCCTGGCTTGCTGGGAGATTTAGTACATTAATAAAATGTTGTCTTAGTATTAAGAGGAATTGAGTTTGAAGACCAGACCTTTGTGGTAGTCTCCATTTAGTAACAAAATATACTGTGAGGTTACTGAGGACTTTAGGTAATCTATATAAGTTCTGTATCCAGTATTTTTTTGTGGAATGTGAATATTACATTACTGCTCATAATTAGGTAATTCATTCAGTAGTTCATTGGAGATATTATAATATGTCACATATATAACAGGAGTTGGAGTGGTTGGAATGAGAATTTAGTTATACATCAGAGTATGGATTTCAGTGTCTGATTTTTTTCAAACTTGTTTTGAAGAGAAGTTTTTCATTTTTGAACCTGGGGCAATAGTATTCAAAAGGCACTCCTGATTACTAAAGAACACCACTTTATACATGTGAGGCACATTATTTTGTTCATTGCAGCAAACTTTTAATGTTTCTTCATTCTCTATGGAAGTATATTTGACCAATTAAAAAACTAACATGGGAATCAGTTCCACAATAAAAGCAATCTGATGAACTCTTGAATTTCTTTGAGACATCAAATGACTGCTTCATTAAAACAGTATTTTCAAGAATAATCTTGGTCTTTGAAATCAGTGAAGTAGCTTGAGATAATATAAAACTTGGAAATAGTGATCTTCAAAAGTCACCCTGCCAAATCAGTTATTTGCATCTAAAAAAAAAATTAGTTGTGAGGCTTACTTATCAAAATAAGAATTTAAAGAAGTTTTTTGCTTTTCTTTTGGCAAGAATTTCCAAACTTTCATTTTATTATTCTGTATATCTCTATTGAGTTTTGAAACTGAAGCCTTAGTTGGCATTTCACATTTAATGCCAGCTATTGAAAAGGTGGCCTGTCTTTGATATTTCCTAGTATTATAACTTTGGAGGTACTGGGGTGGTTTTTGGAAGAATCTTCTATTAGAGATTAAGATATTTTAAAATATTTGTAATCTTGAGACATAAAAAAAATCATCTTGATCTTTGCATCTAAATTTTTAAAAAGTGTCATATAAAAGTTTGTGAGATAGCTTTGCTTTTTATGAATGAACAACAGGTTTGAAAATGATATGTAGCTCAGTATCTAAAATAACAAAGCTATATTTTTCAATAAAATTACAATTTCTAATCAGTTGCTATTAACCTAGCATACTAACATTGTATGTTTTCATGTATTTTATAAGAACATGGATAAAAAAAACAGCCATGTTTCTAAGTGGATCATTCCATGAATATCAGTAATTTTTACAGTAGAAATCTTTAATAGAAGTAATAAAGGTTTCACAGCTCAACCCTGTTTAAAAAACTTTTTGAAAGTAGTCCTATTACAGATTGCCAATTTTTGCTGCACTAAAGGAAATCCCTGAGATGATTATTAGTGTTTCACAAAAGTGCAGAGAATGTTTAGTTGTGATATTCAAATTAATTAAAGCAATTAATTTTGACATATTGTATCACCACCAATGTGGAATACCTATAATTTAAGATTTAAACTTAAGTAGGTGCTTTATCTTAAACAAAAGACACTTGAACTTGTGCTTTGAAGTCCACCTCATTTTTTAACATTTCACCATCTAGGATACCTTTGAAAATATGTCTGAGTGGTATCTCCCCTAAATTTTTAAGTCAGATTCTTTGCTCTCATCATTAAATGAAAACAAACCTAACTTCAGCAAGAACATTATAATTTCACTGCTTCACTTTTATCACATGCCCTGGAGTAAATCAGATGTAGGCAGTCCTTAGGCTACACTTTGAGAAACACTACTCAGAAGGCAGTAAGACCAAGGCTAAGACTGACTGGAAGTTCTTCCAGCATGAAGAGTCTGTGACCAAATTCAATCAGTAAGTTTGTACTACCTCAAGGGCAGTCATCACATACTGTGTCAAATTGTGATATTTCAAGTTATATCTGAGGAAAGTTTTGAGTGTAACTTCACTCAGCATTCACAGGTGATCATATTATCCTTCAGAAGCCAATTACAGTTTCTTGAAATGCCAGTGTACTGTACAATTTTTTTTTTTTTAAACTGATGATCGAGTTTAGATGCTTCACTACTGAGCTACATCCCCGGCCCTTTTTATTTTTAAATTTGAGACTGAATCTTGCTATTGCTGAGGCTGGCCCTGAACTTTTAATCAATCTTCTTACCTCAGCCTCCTGAGTTGCTAAGATTACAGGCATGTGCCACCATGCCCAGCCTTACTATATGTCATTTAAAAACTGCTACAAAAAAAAAAAGAGAGATACACATGGAAAAGGATATACATGGAAAATCCTTATTTGTTTTTGTTTTGATTTTTTTTCTTTCAAAAAAAAAGGGTATGGTAAAAATTGAATTAAGTGTCAACCAAGAATTCTATCTAAAAGTATATATATATAGGAGAAAATGAGGGAGTGAAGGACTTAAAGGATTAAATACCATGAAGCATTGACACATCTACTAGAATATAAAGTTAAGTTATGTGAGTCTGATTGAGAATCCAAGTAGTGAAATAACTTTACACAGTGAGGAGATAGTGTACAAAATATCAAAAATTTAATGAGTGAGTTGGATCTTATGAAACCTTAGAAAAATTTAAAATATTATAAAATGTTGGTTAAATAATTAAACCACTTGTTTTAAGCATGGTCCTCAGGTAAAAAGTTCAGGCAATACAACAGAAGCTTTTGAAATAGAATAACTGTGATCCTAAAAAGGACATATAAGTTGTATTTTTTTGTAAAAGGATTAAAGACCAATAACAATTAAAAGGAGAAATGAGGATAAAGATTGTTTAAAACACTGTATTTCTCAAATGTTTATACTGAAATGATTGGTGTAGGAAATATCTTTTATATCCCAACCCACAAAAGTTTCCTGAAACAGTACAAAGTGCAGTGGCCTCTGGATATTTCTTATTCCTATCTAATCTTTATAAATTGAGTCCATTCCAAAATCTTTTATTAAATAAAAAATATTGAATGTATCCATTAAATTGGTTTTATAACTTACAGTTTGAAAAACGCCAACCTAGAGTGCTTGCTAAAAATGAAAGGCCCCATCCCTAGGTGATCTGATTCAGTGATTCTGGGGTGGGGTCCAGGAATTTAAATGATAGTGCAGCAGGTGATTCTGAAGTCGGTGGGAGGTCCTTTGCCATACCTTTGAGAGGCTCCCCTGTAAGGGATGGATAGCTAAAGATTGAGTTGTATATGCTCTGGTGTTGGTTGACTGCTGAAGTCTTCGTTCAGCTTCACCTTTCTGTATTTCAGTCAGCCTGGTTGTTAACACTGAGCCCCTCATACTTCTCTGTAGATGTTCCCATAGGTGTAGTGCAGGGAGCAGAGGGTTTGCAGGCAAAGAGCCCTAGGTGCTGTTGTTGCTTACTAGCTGAGGGACTTAGAGAATGTCATTTCATGACTCTTGAACTCCCATTATTTATTGTATAGGTAAAATGGAATTTTGGTTTTTAGTTGTAGATGGAAAAATACCTTTATTTTGTTTATTTAGTTTTATGTGGTATTGGGGATTTAACCCAGGATCTCACACATGCTAGGCAAGTGCTCTACTGAGCTAGCTCTAAAATGGGTATATTAATATTTACCATGCAATAGTATGAGAACTATACAAGACAGTAATGCGTGTAATGACCCTTATGCATATTCAGCACTCTATAGTATCTGTTTCTATAGTTATATTTTACCTCACTCCACCCCCCACTGTTTGAAATTTTTTGAAGCTGTACCTTTTAGTTTTTCTTTACTCTCCAGTCATTCTCAACTTTGTATCATGAGACACTGGTGCATTTTAACTTGATATGAGTTACTGGAGAGGTAATTAGGAAAGGAAATAATAAGACAAACCAAGAGAAAAGAAGAGAAAAGCTGAAGCATGGTGAATTCAGTGATCCTTCAGGTTTGAGGAATGACTTCCATCTCTGTAAAAAGGCTTAGAGTAGGACAGGAAAAATCTCTTCATATTTCAAGGTCATTAGTTGACAACACTGAGCATTTCTCAGGCGACTTTGACACATATTTAGGATGTTTTAGAGCATCAGTTTTCAACAAGACATATGTGACGAATGCGTATACATGGGGCATTATGATTTCCCTGGTTATAGATATAGATAAATTATGCTGTAGGTTTTATAGGTAGTTCATAGTGTGATTAAACCATTCCTTTTCCTATCAAGAAAGGAAATCAGAATACAAGCCAGGATGATAAAATAAATAAAAATTTTGAATATTCTCATATATACCTATAAAATTCTTTATAAACTGTAACTTTAACTGTCCTAATTACTTGGAAGCATTCTTCATAACCAGTAGAACTTACCTTGTGTTAAGGTGTGAAGATTGAGAAACGTTACATGTGTAATGCTTAATAAATGACATTGCACAACATAGGCACTTAAATAAAAAAGAGGGGCAGGCTGAGGAGAAAATGAATGGGAAATGCATTAACCCTGAAATCTCAAACAATGTGAAAAAGGAAAGCTAGAGAAAATGAAATGTGATCAAATGCAAAGAAGACACAGAAGACTACAGGTATAGTATGGTTTTATCAAATACACATTTTTATCAAATACACATTTCTACACATTCATGTAGAAATTTTAATTTATATGAATAAATCAAAATTAAGTAACTTTTGTATTTCCCCACCTTTAAGATTACAGTTGCCAAGAACATGTTTCTTCTTCGCTGAATTTTAATTTGCCATACTTTCATGATCTCTAGTAAGTTAATAGACCGTGTTTTGAAAACGTTTTTGTACTTTGATGTATAGTGGTATTGAAAACAGATTTACAACCCTTTTTCTAACACTTACAAAAAACTTTTTTTCAAGTTTCTTTTTCTTTCAAAAGTTTGGCATTAAAATTTATTTGATAGTAAAACCTAACCCAAACTGTCATAGGAGTTTTTAAAATCATTTTCAAATCCATTTAGGATGTTCACGTTTTACTGTGTAAGTTGTAATACTGACTGATTCATTATGAGGTATTATGCCTCATAATGATCTAGTTAGAAATGTTACGTGATATGTACTATTTGCACCACTTAAACATTAAAAATTTAACAAAAATCTGAATCTTGAAACATATCTGGACTTGAGGGTTTTAGGTAAGGGATTATGATCCTAATACATTAATTTACTTAGTTCACAAAGTGAAATTATCTGATATTCCTACCCATTTAACTTAATGAAATTCCTTCTGCTAATTTTGATCATTGATCATCTGAACATTTTGAGTTCATTGCAAGCTGGCAAATCATGGAAACATTTTTAACATTATATATAATTCCATCGACTGTGTCTGTGTCTCCAAATATAAGAGTGTAAGGCATAAGACGGTAGAAAGTCAGGTAAGCAAAATATAGTAGTTAGTGTTATTTGTACTTTCCTGGACAAGGAAAGCTTAAACATACACAGGCTGCTTAATTTATATTTAAGTTAGCCTTTTACATTCTATTTTGACATTGTGATTCTTGTGTTGATGTAATTTTTGTTTTATTAAATAAACACATAAATCCATATAATATTTGAAACTTCTATGTTAATATTTCTTCAGTGTTCAGTGCTGAACAAATTTTAGTTATTTATTTACTATTCAAGTTTCATGAAAGGGCTCTATTTCCTTTATTGTGTTTCCACTTTTATGAGTTTCTTTCAATTTATCAGAAAAAAAATAGAAAATGGTTTGGTCTATTCTCAGATAAAAATGTTCTCAGGTTTTATTGTTTTATAGAGATTTTAGATTCCTTTGTTTTCAGTAGTAAATTAGAAAATGTTACGAATTTGCCTTTTACTTTTAATTCCTATAAAACCAGTATAGGAAAATAAAAAGCATGTCATATAAGGAAGACTCTAAATGCCTCTCTAGGAATAAAATAATAGGTGTATCTGGTTTATCCTTATAGTAAAACTTAAATCAGTCTTCATTTGATGGAGAGTGGAACTGTTAATGCTAAAGAATTGTTTATTGATATGATTTATTGTTTCTTGACATACATAATTACATTCCTTGGTGTAGGAAAGTCACAGATGGAATAATTCAGAGGGAGTCTTTTAATATTATTGATTCCTTTTTTGTTTTTTGGGTACTGGGAATTGAACCCAGTGGCACTTCACTACTGAGCCACATCCCTATCCCTTTTTATTTTTTATTTTGAGACCGGGTCCCATTAAGTTGTTGAAGGCCTCACTAAGTTGCTGAAGCTGACTTTGAACTTACAATCCTGCCTCAGCCTCACGAGCTCCTGGGATTACCTGGTATGTGCAGTGGCACCTGGATGTTGATTCTTTTAATATTAAAAAATGCTGGGTTGTTTTTCAACTTTTGGTGTACTTCTCAAAACTTATCCAAGTGTAACATTCTCATTGACTGCAAAGGGAATATAGTGGGGCATAGAACAAAGTGAGAAAATAAATCTCTATATACAGCTGTCAAACTTTTGTTATTTTTTTGAGTTGCTGAAATTTTCATTTCCTCCTCCTTTCCTTCTATACTCCCCTCCCTTCTTTCTCTACCTTTTCATCTCTTCTTTTACTCCCAGCCCTCAGCTTGTTGTATTCAGTAATGTACATTTGCGATATTACCTGTAAATACTGTAAGTTGAGAATATAGGGTTGAACTTCATTTTTTATAACTTTGATTTTAAAGATTTGTAGTTTTTGTGTTGTTTTTAATTATTTAACACTAGTCGTGTATAATAAAATTATTGATACGTGATTTTGAGACTTATAAACTTCCCTACATATAAGTGTCAATTAGGAAGAGATTATGAGGAACCTTTAACAGGTCTATGTGAAATAAAAACATCTGTTGTTTTTGTAAAATAAAGTGAACTAAATGCCTTATTCAATCATTTTTATTTCTTAGGGTGATAGAATGACTCTAGATTTTGATTTATACTTAGGAGAAAGTTGAATGTGATTTTTAGAACAGTTTCCCAAGTAATATTTTACATTATCGGGAAGGGAGAAAGATAATTTGGTCCAACGGCCTCCTTTGCTGTACAAATTTTATTTTTTGCAATTTTTAGATGAGAAGTAACCTATTTTGATGATAAGAAAACTAAGTCTCAGATTAAATAACTTGTCTGAAGTTGCACAGCTAGTTAGTGATTTTACCAGGCTTAGATGGCCTGTCTGCAGTGCTATAATCTCCTAGGGCTTTTTCTATGTTTACTTGCCATTAGGACCTCATTCCAAGAAGTTAGAAATGAAATGTTTGGGACAACTTTTAGCCAAGAATTACCCCCACTTTTTCTCCCTCTCTAAAGAAAAATCTTCATTTTGAGGTGATAATGTTGGAACTCTGTAAACATTTATCACTTTTGAGGGAATTGGTTGAAAACATCTCTGACCCAGGGCCTGTTGTAATTTTTCATCTGCGAGGTCAACCCTTAGTTTACAAATTGACATGTAGTCAACTTATATTTTTGGTTGTTTTATCTAGTATAGAAATGTTGATAGCAAATATTATTTTTAACATTTATTAATTCCCCTAGTGCATCAATAGAAATCATTTGTTCTGTCCTGAGAAATTGAGTTTTCAAAGCTAAACAGCTTATGTCTGTGCTCTGGTAGTTTTTAATACTTAATCAGTGAAATATTTTATAAGAGGAGTTAACAATATAGTATAAATAGTGTTATAAAATAGTTTTCTGGCATTTGCTTGGAAAGGAAGTTCAATATTAGTGGAAAAATAAATAAGTAGATTCACTTCACAGCCTTTATTTGCTGTATCTGATGAACAAACATGAATTAGATATAAGGTTGGTCAAAAGTTCTACCTCATCTGTTTTGGAAGTGTGTTTAAGGGTATGTACTTTTGATTTATTTACCTAAGAAGGTTGTTTTTATTGTGATAAGTAGAATGAATTTTATAAATTATACATTTGTATGGAGGTAGCACATCAATTAGAAAATACAAAGTAACATTGCCTTATGGTACTGTGGGCCCTATTCATCTGAAATTATTTTATCTTTGCAAATTCAGCAAAGTCATAGTCTAATTCAGATATAGAAGATTAAAAGTTTGTCAGTCTTTTTTTTTTTAACCTTTAATTGGGTTTTCTTTTTCCCTGATCTATGAAATATGTAAATAGTATTTATTTTAGCAAAGTGGCATTTTCCAGTGATGATCTTATTATCATACTCTGCTTTTTTTGTATTATTTTAGCCAAATAATACTTTTCCAAAGGTTTTAGGTTTCCAATTGTTGCCTTACCTCCTCCTCTCCCCATAGTAAACAATTTTGCCGTGTTTTCATTCAGATAAGTTGGTAACTTGAATTAGTTTAACTTTTATGGCATTTTACACATTTTTTTCTCCTTGTTTTCTTAAGACATGTTCGAACATTTTCCAAATTAAATAATTTGATTAAGTGCTGGTGAGAGTCAGATAGCAAAAACCAGTATCAATTCAATTGAGCGTTCATAGATCACATACCTACACCTGTTGATGCTTGACCTAGACTTGAGGATCTAGAGATAATACGAAACAACCCTTGTCCTCAAAGCAAACATGTTTTACTGGCTGGGAAAGCCAGTTGATGTAAATATCTATCATATAAGTTAATCTGTGCTAATTTGTAGAAAACATGGTGCAGAGTAGTACTGAGTAAATACCAGTGGAAAACTGGCCAATTCCAGTGTAAGAGCTGGACCTTGAAACATGGGGGGAGTTTATTGCTGTGGTGCTCTTTACTATTATTCTCATTAAGATTGTAAAACTAATTTGGCTAGAGCACTCGAATGGATTTTTAAAAACCACTTTTATTTAAATATTAGTGCATCTTTTTGGCTTCTTATATATTTATAAGGCCACCGGCTTTTTAAAATTTTTTATATTTCAGTTGTAGTTGAACCCAATATCTTTATTCCATTCATTCATTTTTATGTGGTGCTGAGGATCGAACCCGGGGCCGGGCATGTGCTAGGCGAGTGCTCTATGGCTGAGCCACAACCCCAGCTCAAGGCCACTTACTTTTTAAATAAAGCTTTAAATTTATATAAACTTGAATTCTAGTCAGATATTATAGACTTCCTTTTTATTTTTACTAATGTCACAATCTGTAATGACAACATGATTGAACTGAAGGGGGAAAAAGTTTTCGACTGTATAACATCTCAGAGGATTCCACATATACTAAATAATGGTAAAAGCATACTTAATAGAATGGTAATTTGAACTAAATATAAAGGGACCTGAAAACATGCCAGTACAAATATATACTACTGTAGTTAATACTTATATAAATTATATTAATCAGGAATATATTAATAAGACCTGTAGTGTAAGTATTAGCATTGATTTCTAAAGAGGTGAAAATGTGTTAAAAAATGCTTTTTATCCATGAGAAATTTTAGATAAATTATGCTCAGTGCTTCCATTGGGCAGTTTTTAGGTTTTCCAGGATGGTTTCAGCCTGAAACTCCTTTCAGTTGAGGTTGACTCCTTGGGACTTTTGTGTTTATTCTACCTCAGAATTTTCACCATTTTATTTGTGGCCTTCTTTTGATTGGTCACTTCTGGATATCAACCCAGTTTAAATTAAAAATTTGCTTACAAATTTTTTGTGCTTGGCATTTCACTTGCTACCCCTGGGTACTTTATTAACAAACAAATGCATTCATAAGTTAAATCATAAAGAAGCAGGTCTTGGAAAATATTTCTTCATAAACTCACAGCATGGATAATGACCCTAATTATTTACATTTTTGGGGGATTGAACTCAGGAGCACTCAACCACTAAGCCGCATCCCCAGCCCTATTTTGTGTTTTATTTAGAGACAGGGTATCACAGAGTTGCTTAGAGCCTTGTGGTTCCAGAGGGCTGGTGCCTGGCCCTAATGTTTACGTTAAAGCAGTGAATAATTTGTCTTGGGGATGTTTGGCATCATGGAATTCCGCTCATTTGGCTATCATTATTTACCAGTCCTCATGGTAATAGTGAACTTCTCTACAGGTTTCATATGTGGACGTGCATTCTCATCTCATTTGGTGCTATGCAAGGTTAGACCCAAAGGACATGTTCAGATATGTTATAAGACCGGGATTGTGTTTTATGTTGATAATTTTTTACATGCAATCTCTATAAATAATGTAACTCTATATAAATTTTTTGAAGCTTGAAAGTTTTTGAGGAATGGAACCACACAGAAGCACAGAGTGTATATACCTCACACACACAGGGACTTTATTGCATGAAGAACAATGATAATGAATTGGTTGTTAGTGTTTTTCTTTTTTGCAGTGGGGAGGGGAGCAGTAACTGGGGATTGAACTCAGGGGAACTTTACCACTGAGTCACAACAGGCCTTTTTGTTTTTTTATTTTGAGATAGGGTCTCACTAAGTTGTTGAGGGCCTTGTTAATTTGCTGAGGCTGGCCTCAGACTTGCAGTTCTCCTGCCACAGCCTCCCAAGTTGTTGGGATTACAATTGTTGGGATTGTTGCATAACTTGGCCCAGCACGTTTTTTTTTTTTTTTCCCTTTAATTTCCTTACATGTGATCTTATGCCATTACTTATATATATTTCAAACATAGCCAGATGTCTTGTAAGTCTAACGTATAGATTTTAAGAATTAGATGATCTGTGTATGTTTTTATTAAGTAGATATTTTCCTAAAAAGTTTTTATTTAGTTTTTCAAAATGGAACAATGCATTTTTTATTGACATTATAATTTCAGAATGCTTCATATTTATTTCTAACTGTTCTTTAGTTAACAATGGGTATTGGTGTTACAGATTGAAGTTTTACTATTCCCAGTTCTCTTTAAGTAATCAGTTGTCTGTCATATCTTCTTGGTAATTCTGGGTCCCATATATTAAATTGTCTGTATTTTATGCAACATGTATTTACTGCATTTGGATAATCTGTTAAGAGTTGGTTAAGAGTTCTGGGGCTTGTAGAATAAAAAGACAATGGCTCTGGTCTTAGGATGTTTCTAGAATATTAAAGACACACCTAGACCAGATGTTAAATAGAAAGTAAAGGTGTCATGATACCCATGAAATATACCCGTGAGTATAGGGTAGTAGGAGATTTAGGAGGGGAAATGGGGATGAACCCAAATTTTGAACTTCAGTTTTACAACTAAATGTCTAAGCATCCTTACAAAATGGTTACTTAACTCTGTCAGAGAGAAAATGGACCTACTGGAGCCCCTAGGCTAACCCCACTTGGCCTAAATATGTGATTATTCAATCCATTAGCCTCCAGACTTTTAAAATGCTATTATTCTCTTCAATAAGAGAATGTATCCTTGATATGTATATGTTCATTTACAAATTATGTATGCTGGATTATTTATGTAGTTATACACAAAATATTAAGTATATTACAAATTCTAAAAGATAAGATAAATTGAATGTAAAGGAAAATTCTAATATTTTCTTACACCTACTCTGAGTGGACTATGTTGTTCATGTTTTGGGTTTTGAGAACCCTACTTTGGAGACTGCTGGTAAAAATTGGTCGGTATTATACCATGTCTAGGTAAGTTCCAAATTGGGCAGTGTCACACCATGACTAGGTTAGTTCCATGAGATCAGGGACTTTCTTTGTTTGCTGCAGTATCCCCATCATCTAGAACATAATAGGAACTTAATAAATACTATTAAATGAATATGCAAAATTAGGGTGGTTGGTAGGGGAAAGAACAGTTTAGGTCAGCATCAGCAATCTGGCAAATACTGGTAGGGATAACATTTATTTATTGCTGTTTCTCTTTTGCCTAGAAAAGTGCCTGCTGCAAAGTAGGGACTCAGTAAATATAAGTTGGCTTCATAGGAGTGTGGATGGTGTGTTGTAGGTCAGCACGAGGGATCTGGCAAAGGCCATAGGTCCGTGGCATGAGAAGGTAAGTTCCAGGAGGTCCCTTAAAGCAGGACACTGTATGGAGATAGACTGACAGTAGGTAGGTGGAGAGATCAGCCCATGGCAGGTCAGATTGTTAGCAAGAACATCTCTGAGGAACAATGGTTTTGGTTGGTTATCTCATCTCAAGCAGTGAGATCTGGATTTTACTCATTTTTGTATCCCCTGTCCTAGGATGTAGTGTGGTAGGTATCTGCTTAATTTTTGTTGAATTGCATCTCTGTTTTATATTTATATTGGAGGCCCTGAGCCTGCAGGAATGAATCAAAGTCAGGATCAGAGATTAGTAAATGAGTCTTTTTCTAAATGAACTATGGTCTGTGGTACAATAGGCTGATATGTTTTTAAGCCTTGCAGTGTTAGCCCATGTAGAGGGTACTCTAGTGACCAGAACTTGTGTTTTCCTATTCCTTCTTCCCTATCATTGATACTGGGGTATGTCATAAATCATTCCAACCAACACGGTTAAAATTGGGACTGAATTTATTTACAAGTAAAATAAGGTATATTACATTTCCTCTCCTCCTTTTGGAATATTCTTACTCATAAAATAAACTTGTCTTTTGTTTTACTGAACATCATCAGAGTTGGGAAGAAAAACATTTTCTCCCTGAGAAGCAGCTTTGGCCACATGGAGCCAAAGAAGGACGCCACATGGAGGCGTCCTTCTTTGGCTCTGCCACACTGGTCAAGACAGGCACCTCCTTTTATCTCACTTAGACATGTTATTTAAAGCAGTTTCCTATCTGTACAGTTAATAAGTTATTATATTCTAGTTGCTTTTTTGACACTCTATAGTAAATATAGGAAGTTCCCTTTGTTCTTATAAAGATGGTCTAATCTGCCCAAGCTTCTCTATAGTTGAATAAAAAAATTTAATTTCTTTTGAAAGCCATCTTAGTCTTTGGTATGATCTCTAAGTAAAGGCCTGGACATCTTTGCTCTCGTCCTGTTGGTCATGAAGTCATCAGATCTTTATTACAAGGCTCTCATCCTTATTATTGCTGAGCAGTGGTTATATCATACTCTTGTTATTTCAGCTTAGAGTTTACATTATGATTTCACTGACATTATTTTATTTGCGCTTTTCTAACTGTGCTATGAGGTACATAGTAGGATATCATCATTCTCTTTTTACAGATAAAGTTAAATAGCTTAACTTAGCTAATAAACTTAGACATTTATTTTTAAGTAGTTGCAACAGTCTTGCCCAAAGTTAAGTGGCTTGACCCAGGTCATTGAATTTGCATTGGCTCCTCTAAGATCAGAACATACTTATTTTGGCCATTTCTTCTGTACTTCCCCATGTGCCATATAGAATTTATCTTTTTTCAGGTAAAATTTGCTTTTTTCTTTCTTTTACTTGTTTTCAACCTGCTAGGTTTTTGTAATACCTGAAACAGTGATGGTTTAGAAAATTTGGTGGTTTTAGTTTGTGTCTTTTGGACTACAAACTATCAGTGAAAAAATTGGTCTTTAATTTCTGATGTACTTAAATCTATTTGGGCATTTAAATAAGTGTTCAAAGATCATGTAGGGAATCTGTACATCTGGATGAAAAACAATTGGAAAATATGATTTGATATCTAGTTATTTGTAATACTCTTAGTTCCAGAACACATTTAGTTCACAATTGGATATCACCTAGTGTTTCCAAAGAAATGCAAACAAGTGCCGAAGTATTTTTTTCTTTTTGAATTTAACATACATTTTAATTTGGCACTTTGTAGCAGGAGAGGTTTCATGGGTCAGTTGGAAAATGTTAGAGAATCTAGTGTAGCTCTGCCAACTATAAAAGAGAAGACATTTCTAATAGTTATTTCAGGACCAATTATCCAATTAATATTTTACATAATTTAGAGGTTTTATTTGTTAGAATCTTATCTCCAAATTCTCCACAAGAAAAGAGGCCTACTAATTATTTTACTCTGAGAGAGTGATAAAAGATTGTTCACATTAAAACTCCAGAACTTTTAAAATTTAAATGTTTCAGGGTTGACACAGAAGCAGTTAAATTAGAATGTTTATTTCTGTAGATTCTCTTTTCTTCAATTTAATTTTTATACTTTGTATTTGATATTTATACTGCCTTTGGGACATAGTGTAGTATTAATGACTAATGAAGAGGTTTGTTGAAGAATTTCAGTTTGATAAAACCAGAGCATCATATGCTTATTGAATAAGGCATGTAATGGTGGAAGTGATTAGAAGCCATTAACTTTTTTATTTTTTATTTTTTTTTGCTTTTCATTTGAAGTGGACTGTGAATATAAAAGTCATGAGGATAATTAAAAATAGAGTAATTTCCTACCCTCAATCCCTACCCTTCCCCCCACATCTGATCCCAGGGCTTCACACATGCTAGGCAAGCTCTCTGACACTGAGCTACACCCCCAGCCTTTTTATTTTAAGAGAGGGTCTCACTGAGTTGTCCAGACTGGCCTCAAACTTGTGAACCTCTTGCCTCAGTTTCCAAGTAGCTGGAATTACAGGCCTGCATCACCACACCCACCTGTTGGACCTTCAGTTTCTAAGCGATGATGTAAACTAAGAAGCACCTCCCAACAACCCTGTGAAGTAGGAATTATTGTCTCCATTTTAGATGTGGGAACTCTCTCAGAGGCTTGCCAGCTTGCCCAGTCATTCTTCTGGTAAATGTTGGAGCTGGCATCCATCCCAGTTCCTTTAGTCTACTGAGACCACCTGCATAATCACTCACTCCTTTACCTGCCTCTGGTGCTTCCCACAGGCATTCATACCACTCTGTAATGCATGGACCTCTCTGGACTTCCACTGAATTGTAATGTCATGGGTTTAAAGTGTGGCTTTCGAACACAGGATAAAATTTCCTTTTCTTAATTTGTGTTCCTACATCATCAAACAGATTGTCATATATACAGTTGTTCCTCAGTTACTTGTTTCTTGAATCACTCCAAGAATTTAGTAAAATTCTAAAGTTAAGGGGATAGTAGGGGATAGGAAAGGTAGCAGAATACAACAGTCACTAATATGGCATTATATAAAAATGTGAATGTGTAACCGATGTGATTCTGCAATTTGTATTTGGGGTAAAAATGGGAGTTCATAACCCACTTGAATCAAATGTATGAAAGATGATATGTCATGAGCTTTGTAATGTTTTGAACAACCAATAAAAAAAAATTCTAAAGTTAAAGTTGGTATTATATAGAGATGAAGTATCTGTGATTTAAAAGAAACATATACTACTGTAAGAAAAAGATAGTAATTTTGGATTCAGATAACTTAAACCTAAAGAGAGTAGTAGAATTTTAGCTCTACAAGGCACATTTCAGATGATTTTAGACTAATACAATCTGTTATTTTAAATTTGAAGAAAACAAGGCACAGAGTAAGGAACTGGCCCCTGGCTGTTCGAGTGGCAGAGCTAAGTCTAAGATGTAAGACTTCTTGGTGTTTTGCTTGCTATAGGAATTTGCTAGCTCCCAAATGATGTGGAAAACATTTTTAGCCAATTTATAGTACATCCATACAGCAGTAATATGTATTTTTTGTCATTATTGTTTATAAATGGTAAAAAAAATTAAGAACTGTAATGTATTGTTAGAGTGAAACTATAATATGTTATACACATTACTTTGAAATCATTTTATTTTAGTTGACTTAGTGGTAGGTGGTATATGGTGATTTTGGTAGCTAACACTGAGTGGAAACATGGCTTGGGTGTAGCTCCCTGTGTCTTGTGAAAACAACAGGGATTTGCAAAACAATAACACATTGTTAAATGGCATACCAGTTTATCAAATGCCCTAACTTTATTACAGTTTGATTTTAGAAAAGTCATCCCAGCCCCACAGTAGCTCATCCTAATCTTAAGCAAAAGAGCTTTGGAAAGTTATTCCTGGGCTGTTAGATTTGTTCTATCCGTGAAAGAATAAACCTCTCAAAGCTGATCAGGAGAAAAGAAGTTTGTAAAACCATAACAGATTTAGTTGTGAAAGAGTGGTTTAACTGATCTCTGTACTGTGGTGCCTCATGGTGGCCTTATTAGGAAACTACTGTAGTGAAATATAGTGACCACATACCTTGCCACTGTGACTGAATCCCCTCAAATGTATATGGACTAAATATTAGTGAATTAAGAGCCCAGATGATATTCCTAGGTTGGTATTTTTATAAGTTTCATTTGGCAGAAAATAACTTCAGCTTTGCAGTTCAGGGAGGAAACCTGAGGAATCCTTATCACAGTTAGGTTCCTGGGAGCTTGCCTGGGGAATGGCCACACTCAACCATAAACTCCTAGAGAATAAGTCTGGGTAGCAGCCACAATTTCCACTCCTTTGTATAAATTAGAAAATAGGCACCCTTTCTTGAGAAAAATTGTCATAATTGGTTATTTTTTTTTCTTATAACAAGACACTTCACTGCCTTCTGGTATGAAATTGTAATAAAATACAGACCTATCCCTAGGTTTGTGCATTGCACAGCTTGCATGAATATATGCAGAGACCCTAGGAAATCATGTCTTTAGACCTCAGATATTAAAATATCACATAGAGATCTGTAAATATAGTTCTTGAATAAAATTTTAGTTATTTGCTAGGTGTGATATGTATACCTACAGTCCTAGCTACTTGGAAGACTGAGGCAGGAGGATCACAAATTTGAGACCAGCCTGGGCAACTTAGCAAGACCTTGTTTCAAAACACAAAATAGAAAATAAAGGGACTGAAAATGTAGGTCAGTGGCAGAGAACTCTTAGGTTCAAACCTCAGTACAGAGAGAAAAGGCTATTTATGAAAATCATTGTCTAATATTATAAACAAATTAATAAAAAAAGTAATGGAGACAATACTTCTGCAGTGCAGTACTGATAAAAGGTTCTACATTCTGTTACACATCTTTTGGGCCAACAGATTTTATATACTTTTAAAGTTAGTCTGTCTTTTAGTCTGATTAAAAGAAGAAAATTTTCTGACCTTTATAAAGGAAATTTCTTATATTAGATGGGTGCTATAATAGAATGCAAAATGACTTTAAGCATCTACCTCTTTCATCTGTCATTAAAAGTTAATTGTCACATCATATATAAGTACATCTTGATGGGATTTTTAACATACTAAAAATTGGCAACCTGTGATGAAGAACGTATGCTCTGTGAGTATTTTAGTTAAGAGAAGGGGAACATGAACCTTTTATAAATCTTATGTGGCAGCTAAATGGAAATAAAAATTTTAATTTTTGAGGGAGAATAGTGATAGTGGATCAGTACCTTATGTTTAGTTAGAAGCAGAAGTTTCAGAATGCTGCGTGTCTGACTCTAGCGTGGTTGTTTAAGAGGCTAAGGTCTGTACAGGTTTAATTCCTTGCATATTTGGAAAGGTAGCAATATTGCCTCTATCTTTGTGCTAGTCCGTGTAATTATTTTCTTAATGAACAATAATTACCCTTTTATTCTTTAAGGAGTGGCAATTGGTTGGATATTGAGCAGGAAATCTCTTATTATGGCTGGTGTAGTCTGTGTGCTCCCCTGGTCTAGTTTGGGTCTTGCTCAGTACCTAGTGATGATGCTTTAAGTTTTTATAACCATAGTTTCGCTGGGGCTTTTGTTTGACTCAGGATCAAATATGACATGGTTGTAAAAACACAGGACTCCAAACAAAGATTTGAAACTCCTTACAGATTGGTGGAAAGGACAGTAAAATGTTGTTGGTTTGTGAAAAAGGACTCTGCTTGTGGATAGTAGCTCAAAGGTGCTAATTTTTTTTAGTAGGAATGTTACACATGAAACCTCAAGGTAATCCTGAACCCTTTACTTTGATTTAAGTCCCTCTGGCTAATGATCAGTTTTCTTGCTCTGTAATACCTAACCTGCCCAGAGCTTTCTCACCAGCTTTCTAGCTCACAGGAGTCTGACAGATAGTGATTGTTTGAATCAGCACACTCTTCTATGCCCTTTGATGATCAGTTCTAAAGACCTGGGAGCCTCTGAGCATCCATGCTTAGATTCCACAACTGTTCACACTTTGCCAAGATATTACTTCTTTCCTATTCACTTTTGACCACATGCATTATTAATTGTTTTATTTTTACTAGTGTTATAATTTTAGGATATTTTAATAAAGGGTACCTTAAGGACCTTAGTTTTTAAAGCCCGTTGTCAGAATAGGCTAATTCAAGTTCTTGCTTCTGGCTACATTAAACTCAGAATTAAAAAAAATTATTTTTCCATTGTAGTTGGACACAATACCTTTGTTTTATTTATTTGCTTATTTTTATATAGTGCTGAGGATCGAACCCAGGTCCTCACACGTGCTAGGTGAGCACTCTACTGCTGAGCAGCCACAACCCCAGCCCTTTAAACCCAGACTTTTAAGATTCCAAGATACACAGGGCCACATGATTAAATAATCAAGGAATACATGGGATACATCATCTTGATTTAGGCTAGACAGAGGTAACCTTTTTTTTTTTTTTAGTTGTAGATGGACATAATACCTTTGTTTTACTTATTTATTTTTATGTAGTGCTGAGAATGGAACCCAGGGCCTCACACATCCTAGGCAAGTGCTCTACCACTAAGCTACAACCCTAGCCCCCAGAGGTAACTTTTATAAGAAAGTTATATCATAAATTTAAAAAAAATTTTTTTCTTACTTCCTTTTTAGTTTATGGAAAAGGTTGGGACTTCTGAGTTAAATAACAACAAAAAAATTTACTGTTATAAGCCAGTAGTAATTATAATGTTAATTCAAGGAAAGCATTTTTTAAAAATATGCCATGTTAATTTTATTTAATTTATTTATTTATTATTTTTTTATTGGTTGTTCAAAACATTACAATGCTCTTGACATATCATATTTCATACATTTGATTCAAGTGGGTTATAATTCCCATTTTTACCACATATACAGATTGCAGATTCACATTGGTTACACATCCACGTTTATACATACTGCCATACTAGTGTCTGCTGTATTCTGCTGCCTTTCCTATCCCCTTTCTATTCCCCCTCCCCTCCCCTCCCTCCCATCTTCTCTCTCTACCCCATCTACTGTAATTCATTTCTCTCTCTTGTTTTTTTTCCCCTTTATCCTCACATCCTCTTATATGTAGTTTGCCATGTTAATTTTAAATGTATGATTTAGATACTTGATCATGGTATTTGGAAATCTTATTTCATTAAAATATGATAACCGTGTACCTGAAAGTGATATATGGTTTATTTATCCCACAATGTATTTTTAGAAGAAAAAGTAATTACATTGATTTGCTGAGTAACTTTTTACCCAGTTTTTGTTATGTTCTATTAATACAACAGCTCTGCTAGTTTATTTATTTTGACTTCTAAGTAGTAAGTATTTTAGGTAAACTTTATAATGTTCAACATAGTTTGAAAGTTTAATTAATGCTTGGTTCTTTTAAAAACCCAAATTATTCAATTAATAATCATTTAAGTCAGTTGTTTTGTATTATGAGGTAATACTAAAAAGAGTATTGCCCCAGATATGAAATAAAGCTCACATTATCAATTTACTTTTTATTAGTGAAGATTTATAGCTCTGAATCCTTAGTTACAGTCAGGATAATAGCACAAGTTGCAATGAAGAAATATAAGAAAAATTGGAAAAAATTTATGATGATTCTTAAACAGTATCTTTAACGTAGTTTCAGGGATTGTTTTTGTAGTTCCGAAGTTGATATTGGTGACCATTCACTAAATATTTGCTTAGTAAACTAAATTATTGAGCTTTATCATACATATAGATAATGATTATATCTTACATGACTTGACAGCACCTAGTTCAGTACCTATTAAGAAAATGGGCATTTGTGAATGAATGACATACAAGGCAGAACTGAGAGTTTTGTAGGCTCTTTTGACATAATTTTAAGATATTTTTTAGATTTCCATGAAACCTATCCCAGTTAGTTTTCTTTGTTTTATATTTGTCCTTCCCTTTAAGAAATTAACAAAACATGACATTAAATACATATTTATTATCCATTTGCACATCAGGTATTCTTCTGTACACTGTAAATATCTTGCTTTATTGAAGATCATGACAGGTATTAGTAGACATAATTTATCCAACCTCCCTACCTTTCCCTTCCCTTGTCTTTTCTGTCTTGTTCTTTTCTTTCACAGATTTTGAAATGGAACCTCTAATAGAAGGGGTAACCTGGATCACGTAGGATGGGACTACATCCGAATCCGAAGCCACTTCCTTTTCTCACTTATTTAGGGACTCATATGCCTAGAGTCTTTAATTTCCAATTTCTGAAACAATTGGTTGTTTTTCTCATTTGCTTCGCTTTTTTCCCTCAAGATTTAAAACAGGGTTCTGGGTCCAGCCACACTTCAGAAACCTAATTAAGTTGGTCTTTTAAATATCTACCTGAGAGGCAGTGTGGTTTAGAATATAATCATGTGTCAGACAACTCCTATTTCAGTGTCATCTATGCCACCTCCTAGCTGTGTGTATTTGGGCAAGACACTTAACCTTTTTGTATTCTGTTCTTTTCTATAAACAAGAAAATAATGGTTGCCTTTTGTAATCATTTTGTAAATTATAAGATATAATCTATGTAAGAAACTCTTGCTTTGTATATAGGCACTTAGCAGTTGCAAATATATGTGTATATGTATATATATGTGTAATACTTTTTTTGTAAAAAGACACTTGTTAGATGAGTTCAGTGTTTCTGTTTGTATTGATTTATCTTTTCATGTGCATAATATATGATCTTATTTGTAATCATTTATGAATTAAAAAATAGATTCAGGAAACAAGTAGTTTTGGCAGGGTACTGATAATGGGGAGTATGTGTGTGTGTGTGTATAATATATATATATATATATATATATATATATTATACACACACACACGCATTATATATATATAAAACAAAACAAGGAGAACATTATTTAAAAGAATGATAGCATTTATTCAACAGACGTTTATTGAGCCTTCTGTGAGCTAGGTTCTGTTCTAGTCTGTAGGACTATAGTAATAGTAATAATCTGGTTAAAAGTGCTGCCTTTATAAGTGTACCTTTAATTGGGAAAAACAGTGTCTGCAAAAATGGTAAAGCATGATGCTGACCTTGGGGAAGTCCCATACACTTGAGACCTGTGTGTCTTTTTCTGTACTGTTGAGTGTTTTCAACCCTTTCGGAGACATTCCTGTTCAGTATGAAAGGTGGTATAGAAGTTGTACTATGTGGAAGCATTTTGGGCATTCATTGTTATGCTTGGAAGAGGGTGCCTGGTACTCTGTAGTTGGCAGAATTAGGGACAAACCACATACATTACTTGTAGCTAAAGTACTATTTCTCTCTCTCTCTCTCTTTTTTTTTTTAATATTCGGGATAATGGTCAAGTAAGCTAGCAGGTATGCCTTTTGGACCAAGAAGTGTCTTAAGCAAGTATGCTGTTCTTAATTCCCTTTTTAAAAGATAATGAATGGGAGGAAGGGTTCATTTAAAAAAAAATTAAAAAAATTTTTGTAGATGTAGTTGGAGAAAATTCCTTTATTTTTATGTGGTGCAAAGGATTGAACCCAGTGCCTCACATGTGCTAGGCAAGCGCTCTGCCGTTGAGTTACAGCCTCAGCCCGGTACATTTAAATTTTAAATAATTTATAAAGGAAAGGAGGACTGAGCTAACATTTTCTTTTCAAAAATTATTATGCAAATGAATGCTTTCTTTCCCATCCTTCATATATTCATTTATAGATTATTCTTTCAGCATATTTTCATTGAGCATTTATTGTTTTCTAGGCACTGTGAATGTTAGAGTGAATAAGGGTAAGTAAGGTATATCTCTGTGCACCAAGAGCATATACAACAGAATGGGAGAGCAGGTACTCTTAGGAGTCCTTGAGGAGATAACAGAGGGGAAGAATCTAGCACATGTCTGGGTATAGCAGATGTTCTACACCTATATTGATTCCTGAGTAAAGTGATTACTCATTCAAGAGAAGTACAGACAGTCTGGTAAAGGAGGTCAGTTTTGGGATCCAGTAGTGTTTGACTACATTATTAAAGAAATCCACATGGAATCTTGAAATGGGCCTTGAGGATTGAATAGAATTTGGGCATACTTCCCTGAGCATGGGAGAGGTTACCTTGATTTTATGATTTTCACAGTGGTACTGAATAGGCTATCAATAAATATTTGTTGGGATGAATGACTAAAGGGAAAAGGTGATCCTGGTGAGAGGAAACCTGCAAACAAGGGCATGCCAGAGATTGTGAAGCATAGGGGAGTTTAGAGGCTCCAGCAGTAATCCAGTTCAGCTGAAGAAAGGGTGAATGCAAGAGAAATGTGGCTTTTAGGTTGGATGAGGGTCGGGTCCTAGGGGATATAATTGCCAGGCCATGAAGAATCACTAAGGCAGACTTAGTTGTCTGTGCTGATGACATTGGAACAGGGCATGATGGGTGGCAGGAGCCTCAGGTGAGGAGACTGTTACAGCATCAGAGCTGGAAGTAATTGGCAGTTCCTCTCAGGTGGCCATAGAGACTCTAGAAGCATATTTGGAGTCAAGTGATATTTTAGAAAATGAATTGACAGCATGCTTAAATACTTCAGTACTTAAACTATAGCTCAATGGAATGGTTTTAAATACTTCCTTTTGCTGTAAGAACTTTTTTTTTTTTTTTTTTTTTGAGAAAATGAAAACATCAAATTGAATTTACTGGAATAACATTTTTTGAGAATTTAGCACTATCTCAGACATTTTCCCAAGAGGCCTTATAAACATTATGAAAGTAAAACAGACAACAAAAGTAAAGTGTTATGTCAGTGTTTAGGTAATGTACAGTAGAGTTCAATTTTTATATACTGTAAATATATTTTTATTATAGTTCTTTTGGGCCTTTTGCTGTATATTCTGTGTTACACATACCAGCAGAGAAGGAGGTAATAGAAATAACCACATATCAATATGTTACTTATTTGATGCTGCATTGTGGATTAGTAATATAGTCCAGTGATAATTCTTAAGATCATCAGTCTTATAAAGTGATTTCCAAAAAAGGATTTCAGTGAGTTTTTTTTAATTTAAAGAAAAAGAATAGTAATGCTGTTTAAGCTTTTTTTAGTACAATACATTTTTGTTAGTTTTCTTCAGAAAAACAATTTCAGCTTTTGTCTTCCTTTCTAGCATAAATGTATTACACTGAGATAATATAAAAATGTAACATGCATGCTCCTGTTTTTTCCCAACATCATAAACTCCATTAATATGATTATGTGTAAGGGTATATTGTTCAGAAAATTGATAGATTCTAGCTGTGGCTTTTGTATTACTAATGTGAATAACTTGTGCCAGACACTTTTATTTCAGTAGACCTCAGTTTTCTCATCTATGAAGAGCAAAAGGCCATCCTGAATGATTAGGAACATCCTGCAAGGAGTAATTTTCTATGACTCTGTGTTAAGAGCCAGAAGGGGAAGGATCTCCAATACATTGACAAATTGTACTGTAAAATTCAAATGATTTGATATTCTTCACAAGTGCGCGTGCACACACACACACACACACACAGACACACACTCTTTTTATTTTTCTACGTGTGGACTAACGTCTCCAAGTTTACTTTAATTGGAGAACATTTAAGTTTTCTATGCAGAATGCATGGCATGAAAGATAACCCAGTAAATAATTGCTGGGTTTGTTGCAGCTGTGAGAGACATTGGTGTGTTAAGGGATTACTCTTCAACGTAGTCTCAACTTCTCTTTGAGTTAGATAAGCAGTGGAAATAACTCTTGACATATTGAGACGTAAACTTTTGAATGGGGGATCACAAAAAACATTATACTGTGTTTCACTGCATAATCATCACAAGAGTTTTTTTTTTTTTTTTAAAGGGGGGGTGCAATCATTATGTGAACTTTTTTTTTTTTAATTATCCTATTACTTGAAAATCACTTATTACTCAACTGTCTTTGGTGCAAGATTAAGTTGCAGGTAATACTCATGAATATATGTTAAAATTGAATAATCCAAATCAATGCACATCATTCCTTTGTGGCAGTGTAGCAAACATTTTTGAGGTCTGAAAAAAATAAGTTAACACATTAGTTATTGATTTATTATTGATTTGTGCATTATAGTCTAAATATTACTCTTGAGAAAATTTACTACAGTGTTGCAAGTTTGGACTTAGAAAATTTAATCTTCTGTGTGTGAAGATTCTGTCCTGCTATCATTGGTTTTGTTATCTGATTCACTGTCTTCAGCACCACTCATAAGATGTGTTTACTGTTAGTCCTGAAGCTCTCTAAACAAAGCAGGCAAGTAGACTTCAGAAATACACTGACAATGCTTGAGTGCTGGGAATTCCAGGCTTGTGGCTTGCAGTGCATTAGAAGACAAATGCATATCCATATGCCACTGGTGAACACATTGCTGCTCTGTTTGCCTATAAGTTGGTGTGGGAACAGAATTATACCATGCAATGCTTATGTGGTGGAAGGTTTTAAACCAGTTTTTGGACTAAAAAGAGTGTGACGATTATGTAGTGAAATACTGAGTATTGACTGAGTGAACATTTATTGAGGTCTTGCCATTTACTTGGAGATCATGATATTAAGCCTTGGGAGTATGAAGTAAATAAAAATAAGTACTCCTACCAGCTTCCATTATAAAAAGGAAAACAGGGATTAGGATTTGGTACAGTAAGTTTTACTCTACTGTTAAAGAAGAAAAAGTGTGAAATCAGGTGACTTGTTTAAAAGTCATTGTTGAAAGTAAAATTGTGTTTTAAAAAATGTCTAAATCAGTAAAAATATTTGGAAAAATTAAAATAATACGTCTCATCCCAGCTTTCTTCCCCTCTTGAAATAAGATGGTGAATTCCTATGTGGTTTCTTCCTATTTTCCTTGTTTAGGTCCGAAGAATAGACATTTCAGCCAGTCTCAACAACCATGAGAGACAGGAAGATATGCCACCTCTAAGGACATTGCAGTGCCTATTTTATAGGGATTTATAGATCTAAGCCATCTTTAGTCATTTTTGCTGAGGTAGCAAAATTCTAATTTTGCCCACCACTTTAACTGCTGTACTTCATTTGACTTCATAAAGAAAAAAACTGATTTCAGAAATTTTATTGTTGAATCATAGAGTGACATCAGGTTCTCAGGATCTGCTAAACTGGCTGAATTTGTACTGACTAGTCAGTAGTGAAAAGTTGGTAGTTACTCATTGCATTTAAATGAATGATGTAAATTCAAACACTTTATAAATTCTTTTGTATTAGTAACTTATTGGTTATTGAGCATCATGTACCAGGCAGTATGATATTTTAAATCACCTTATTTAAACTTAATTCTATTATTTCCCATTCTAATTGGGAAATAAAATATCTATGTAGCTGTTTCTATGCTTCAAAGTTTGAATTCTGATTATTTCTACTGGAGAATCTAAGTCAGTAACCAATTTGCCACTTTCTCCCTTGCTCCCTAGAAATTATGGCTAAGGGCCTGTACTTTTTAATATTGTGGGCTAAAGAACAGACAGGGTGGAAGAGGTTTGTGTTTGTGAGAGCAGCATATAGGAGGAGAGTCTTTGGGGCTTAAAATGAGAAGTTCATTTTAGCAGCTGAGGTGAGAACTAGATAACGGTAGGCAGCAGGAGAATTCAAATCGTCAATAGAAGATACTGCACCTTACACTAAAGTGAAAAGGTGGATCAGTAGGTAAATGGGGAGCTAAAGTCTAGCTTGATTCTCAACTCCTACCTCCTGGTGTATTCCTGAATAATTTAGTTTTAGAGTGCGATCCAAGGGTGTATATTTTTCACATCTTGCAGTTGATTCTGATATGCAGCAAATGCTGATAGGACCCAAATAAGCCTGCGGAAAAGGTAAAGTAGATGAAATGGGACTTTGAGTTTGAACACAGGAGAGCTGGATATGTGGAGGAATGTTCCTTTCCTGTAGAAGAGAAGCTGAGGATCAAAGAATAAAACAGGTTGAGGAAATATAGATTACAGATTTGGGACATTAGTCATTCTTAAATTTTAAAACCTTCTCTGGCTATTATTTGTGAAAACCAAATCTGTCCTTTTCTCTTATATTTCTTTGCATTACATGGTCCATCTTAAAGGATCTGGTATCCAAAGAGACTTTGTTGTGAACAGATTGATATTTACTTGTTTTATGAACACAGTGTTAGTTTTAAGCCAAAGTTATGGTTATTTACTGAGTTCAGGTTTATACATAATCTATTAATTCTTCAAATTGTTTATTTTATTTAGTTTCATGAGATTAAAAAAAAAATTGGCAGTGTAGGGATTGAACCCAAGGCCTCATGGTCAAGCCCTCTTCCTCTAAGCTATATCCTAGGTCTTTCATTAGATTTTTAATTCCTGAGTCAACCCTCCATATCCTTGAGTTCCACATCCATAAATTCAATTAAGTGCAAATAGAAAATATTCAGAAAAAATAAATTTGTATTGTATGTGTACACTTTCCTTGCCATTATTCCCTAAGCAAAGCAGTATATTAAGCATTATAAGTGATCTAGAGATGATTTAAAGTATATGGAAGATATGTGCAGGTTATATGAAAATACTGTACCATTTTATATAAGGGATTTGAGCATCTGTGGGTGTTGGTATCTTCAGGAGGTTCCTGGAACTAATCTTCTGTGGATACCAAGAGACAGCTCATTCTCTAAAAATTCTGACAATGGTGAAAGGTGGTATTATTTTAGGTTTGTTTGTGATTTTTTTCCTTTTTTTTTTTTTCTTAATGCTGTAGCTAAGTGGTTACTATGAATGACTCTGGAGGTATGGTTATGCCTTATGGTTTGTATGTATTTTAAACTTGTTAAGGGTAATTTTTCCTCTAAAATCTTAAGTGATTAACAACAACAAAAAAAGAATATAGATAAATGATAGAAGAAATGAAAATACTAATTATCCTGATTTGATCTTTATAGATTATATACGAATATTGCGTGCCAATTAAAAAATAAAAAAAAGGCAAAGGAGATGATGGAAATAAACCTATGGGAAGACTAACTAGTAGTGTGGAGTGTACTAATGGAGCAATTCTGAGGCATTTTTATCCACAGCAATTATTATAATGTCATTTTTGCTTTTTCTATGTTGTCTAAAGCTCTTTACCATATAAAGAATATTTTTTGAAAAAATTAAATCTGTGCAAATGACTGAGAATGACTTTATATTAATATGTAAATCTGTGCTTTTTAAAAAAATATAAGTATAACACTAGCTTTGTTTATGCTGGACCAATGCTTCAGTTGTTCAGTTTCCCACCTCCTGTCTTACCCTTTCTACTTGCATGTAGTCTAACAGTTTTGAGTAAGAGGCATAAGAAAAGGATTTGGATAAATAATCCAGAATAGTTGGAATGTGTTTTCCCCTTGTTTTAAAGTTTTATATGTACACAACTCACAAAGAATTTTTGTGGATTTCCAAGGGCACTTTAGCAAAGGGAAAGTAACATACAAAGGGCAAAATAATGTACCCAAGTTGGGTTCTTCATTAAAGACCCCAGAAAAAGCTTGGAGAGTGCCTTTAACGTTTTAAGAAGACATTGCTGCAATCACATCACTGCTGTGGAATTATTCTTCAAAAAGCAAAAACACAACCAAAAATACTATCTTACCCATGTTTAAGAAGGCAATGTTCATGTTTTCTAAGTACCTTATTTCTAAGTACTTAGAAAGACACATACACAAAGGTATGTGTCTTTGATTTTTTTGAATTACATAGTATGTAGGTACTGACCTAGAGTTAAGGAAATCCCAAACAAGGGCATCTTAACACCTTTGGGATGGGTAGGTGTCATAGAAGGAGGCACTTTTCTTGAATGCTGAAGGCATCCCTTGTTTCAGTCTTTGAAGTCATGGATAAAGAAGCAAAGGGTCAAATTCACAAGAATTTGAATTAGTAGTAATTTCTTAAGGTCTTAAAATATTTCTAGACAAATATTCCTTCCCCTTCCATGAATAACTTATCTTAAACATTAGGCAGAAGTGTAATTAACTATTGTCTGCAGAGAAAGTAATAGAAAATACAAATTTTAAAAAATTTAAATGAATTTGTTTATAATAGAAAAATAATGGGATATTATTGCAAGTAGAAGGATTGGAGTTTATCCATAATTTTGTGAGATTGATATTAGGGTTGAAAAAAGCCACATCCTTCCACAGTCCTTCCACAACAAGATCAAGTACTGACCTGAGTGGCTCATAGGCCTGCTTAGCTTTGTTGGTTCACATGCTTTGATATTATAACTTTGCTGCTGTTCCTCCAAGACATTAGGACGTTTTCTCTCTGTTGTAGAAAATATTGGTTAATAGAATCCACTGTTTAACTGTGTGATTCAGTAGATAGTTATTGAAGAGGTATGCATACTTACTATTATCTATAAATGATCCTTTTTGGGTTCATAATTTCAGTGCATTTTTTTTTTTGAATTAAATACTATGTAGATACTGACCTTGAGCCAGAGCCATTTTGCTGAACAAATTTTCAGAGCCTTCTCCCTACCAGGGAGTATTACACATAAATGCTAAGTGTTATACAGCTGTATAGGTGTGTGTCTAGGTGTCTGGTAAGTTCTGCACTTATTCCTTTAATTAAAAGAACCACTGGGGCAGTCCCACTAGGGCTATCATGTTTGTGATGTGTGTGTGTGTGTGTGTGTGTGTAAGAGATTTCTTTAGGAAATGTGTGTTAAGGCATAGTCATAAGTGATAATCCTACCAGGGTCACCCATTTAAGTTTCCAAAGAAGACTTAATTACATAAAAAAACCCAAAGAAGAAGTTGGAAAACTTTTATGAGTCATGTTAGAGATTCTGGAGCTCTCTCAAATAAACTTAGAAGCTAGAATTGGGACTCTTTGGATTTCTTAAGTGTTTTGCTTCTCAAATTTTTCTACTGAAATACTTAAATGGGAGAAGGAAGTAAACTCAGTCTTAATGAAGTCAAGGGATATAGCTCATGTTTTGCTATCAGAAACTCAGATTTGTTTTATCTTAAAAGTTTATTTGTATGTTATATCCAATTCTATAATATATACTTTTTTAAAAAATTAAGGTAAACGCCATATATGGTGAAATGTATACATCAGTATACAATTTGAGTATTGACAAAAACACATACTGGTGTATCTTCAAGTCTTATGAAAAATGAACTTAGATGATTTGCCATTAATAAAATTGATGTCCTAGGCATATTTACCTTTTTCATTTTGTGGCTTTTCCTTGTTAAACCAGCCCATATTCCGAAGGGATGGTGTGAGTGGACAAGACATGATTATTTTGTTTTGAGAAGTATGGGCTTCATCAACAAAGTAGCTATGCAAAATAGCTAGATATCTTAATGTACTTTCTTCAGCTAAAGTCTAACATTAGCTGGACAAATCATTCACCAAAACACCGAAAAATTCCTGTTTCTCTCATTGCAGCTAGTTTATCAAGTCAAGTAATAGAGCTGTGGTCAGGACACTTTATTCACATTCTCGATTCATTGTTTTTGCTGGCAATTTGTTTTCTAGTTAGATCTTTTTTACATGTATGGGATCCAATATTTAATTTCTTTAACATACTTTCTAGGATAATACATTTGACACTTTTTTCCCTCGTACTCACCCTCGAGAAACCCCACTGATGAGTCATTCCTGGCTTTCGGTCCCATTTCTTGAATTCTTTCTTAAGGATTGCCTATAGCAATGATGACTGAGTACTTTTACCTCTCTTTTCCTTCAGAATCTTCAGGAGGTAGATACAAAAACTCTTTTTTGGGGGAGGCCAAGTTTTAGTTACTATATGTAGTGCAATCTACAGTACCTTAAGACGAGTATATTGATTTCCATGGTCAATATTGGGGTTAGTTAGTAAAGAAGGCAGGAAATTGGGTAAGGGATAGATACACTTAAGACATTTTTGTTGTACTGAGGGAACTGATAATAGTAGGTAATATTTATAGTCAGTTTATGGTCAGGCACTATTCTTTTGTTCCCATATTTTTAAGGGGTACATTATAATTAAACATTTGTTACATAATTACACATGTACACAATATAACAGTATAATTTGGTTGATATTATTTTCCAGTATCTCTCCTTTCCTTCCCCACTTCCCTTTTCCCCTGATTTCCTTGCCTCTACTCTACTGGTCTCCTTTCTGTTTTCATGAGTGCTGCTGCCCCACCCCTGCCTTTTTTTCACATATGAGAGAAAACACAATCCTTGATATGACCCAGCTGTACAACTCCTTGGTATTTATCCCAAAGAATTAAAGTCGGCATACTCTAGAGATATCTTTTTACCTGTGTATGATTCACAAAGCAGCATAATTCACAAAGTCAAATTATGGAACCAGGCTACTTGTCTGTCAACAGATGAATGGATGAAGAAAATATGGTATATATATATATATATATATATATATATATATATATATATATATATACACACACACACACAATGGAGTTTTATTTATTCATAAAGAACAACGAGATTATGTCATTTGCAGGAAAATGGATAAAACTTGAGCATTGTATTAAGCAAAACAGTCAAACTAAAAGTCAAGGGTCAGACACCATTCTAAGCATATTGTGTCTATTATCTGGCTTTATCTCCACAGTAATCATTTAAGTACTAATACACCCCATTTATATATTAGGAAACTGTGTGCCTTAGGTCAGGTCTTCTACAAGCAAAGCCTGAGGTGTAGATTCTTGTGCAAGTTGTTTATTGAGACAGAGCTCTAAGGAGCAGCGGGGGAAGGCAGAGGACTTTGCACTAGCAATGTCAGCATCACCTGTTAGAAATACATATTCACAGGTCCCACTTCAGGATCCTGAATTAGAAACTCAGTGGCTGGGCAGCAATATATGGTGTAATAAAATCCACCAGATGATTTTGATTGATGCTATAATTTAAGAAACACTGGATTTAGAGGAAGTGAGGTAAGATGTGGGTTTGCTGAAATCTAGCCACTATAAGATTCTTCAGGGAACTTTAGGGTGTGAATGACACCTTAGAGTTACCATAGAGTTGCCATTGACAAAGAGGGCCACCTTGATACTCCCTGTTAGTCATGCATTGGATGTGAGGAGTTGTGATGGGGGACAGACAGTGAGGGAAAGGCATAATCTACCAAGATCTCTGGGCAAAGGGTTTGTGCAGCTGTAGCGTCTAGGACTCACAGCAGCTAAGTAATGGGTATGCTGGTAGGGAAAGGATATCTGGGCAGAGCATACAGTGCTCAGTACACTGAGGTCCAGGGAAGTTATGGAACTAAGAGGAGGCAGCCTCATCCTAGTGTCTGTCTTCCTAACCATTTGCTGTACTGTCTTCCATGGTCAGAACAATCACAGCAATAACAAGATGAGCATATGAGCATAAGTGAACAAGAGACAATTCAGAGGAGGGATTTGCTTCTGACTAGGGGAAAACAGAAGTTATCATGTTTTTTTTTTTTTAAGCTATTGATGGACCTTTATTTTATTTATTTATATGTGGTGCTGAGAATTGAACCCAGTGCCTCTCACACATGCTAAGCAAGTGCTGTATCCTAGCCTGTATCATGTATTTTGATTTTGCCTTGAAATAGGATAAGGTCTGGCGTTGTAATAACTGATATGACAGGCTTTATAGGCAGAAGGAGTAACCTGAGAAAAGGCATTGTGGCATGTCAGTATAAATGTTTGTGTGTAAGAAAGTTGTTTATTCTGTTTGGCTTTGATTTGGCTTATCAAAGAGAATTCTGGAAGAAAAGTCAAATGTTCAGCATTACTTTGAGGTCAATTCATGGATATCCTTAGATGCCAAGCAAGTGAAGACTTTTAATCTGGGAAGTGGCGTGATCAGAACTACACTCTAGAAAGATTAATATGACCATAGATGTGTATGATGAATTTTAGGAAGAGAAGCTAGGGATAAACGGGATGGAGAGAAATCTAGAAGCAGTGTGTGGGATAAACTAGGACTTGCTCTCAGTTGTGGCAATTAAACTGGAAAAGAATAAACAGATCAAAAAGATATTACAGAAGAGGCAGTATAGGAATTTGGAGACTGAAGGAGAGGAAGCCATTAAAGATGTTGGCTTCCTATGGGGCTAGAGGTTCTTTTACGCATGAGTGGAACTTCTGAGGTGGAAGGTGTTCAAGAGTGTGCAAAGACCTTGCAGTTTGGGTTTAGCAGTGCCCCCTAGGTTTGTGCATTGCACAACTTGCATGGATATATGCAGAGACCCTGCAGGCAGTCATATCCTAGGAAATCGTGTCTTTAGACATCAGATATTAAAACATCACATATTAAAACATCACATCTAGAAATCTATAAATAAGGCTCTTGAATATACCATGTTACTAGGTGTGGTATGTACACCTGCAATCCTAGCTACTTGGAAGGCTGAGGCAGGAGGATAGTGATAGCCCATATGATGAGGTCAAGCCAGTCGCTGGAAATGCTCAACTAAAACTAAAGTTTGGATATGTAGATTTAGAAGGTTTCATTCTAGAGGCAGTCCCCGAAGGCCACTGTGGCTGCTAATACCATTACCAAGGATGGAAATGATGAGTCCGTCAGTGTCAGTCAATTTGTTCAAGTATTTTTATCTTGAATGACTCACATGGCCTGCAAATGAATACTGAAGTTACATTTTGCATATTAAATTGAGGAAAAGTATATATTTTTAATTGCTAGCAGTGTAGGGAAAATAACAGGAAAAATGAAAAAATATTAAAAACCTCTCAGGTGGAAGCAAATTTGTTTTTCCAGTTCTTCCTAGAGTATCTTGACCTTTTATCTCCTCTTTTCTTTTTTCTGGAAGAAGTAATTAAATGGTTTAGCTTTAAAAATCTTTATTTCTTGTTCTTACTATGCTGTTGGCTTAGAAATATAAATAAAAGAAATGGAAAAAAATGTCAGCTGAGATACTAAGTCAACTAGGAATTGAGAGTAAGATATCTTTTTGATAAGCCATGAGACTCAGTTGTATTTCCAATTGTTTCAGTTTAGATACGTGTAGTCAGTTACTTGAGAAAGGTATGTTATAAATGCTCCGAGTAAGGGGGATATAGAATGTCTTTAGGTATTGTAGCTCATTGTCCTTATTCTGAATCCAGCTGTTTGTGATGTTGGAAAATGCTTTTAAAAGTTACTGCTTTAATTTCTGCCTAAAGAATGACTTTGGGCTGGGGATGTGGCTCAAGCGGTAACGTGCTTGCCTGGCATGCGCAGAGCGCTGGGTTCGATCCTCAGCACCACATAAAAATAAAATAAAGATGTTGTGTCCACCGAAAACTGAAAAATAAATGTTAAAAAATTCTCTCTTCTCTCTCTCTCTCTTAAAAAAAAAAAAATGACTTTGTAGGCCAAAAGTTTCTGGCATTTGTATTTGGCTAAGGAGGGAAAGTGAACTTGTGTTTCCAGCTTATGCTAGAACAAGCAGGTGGATACTCATATTCTTCAAAGGATAACATGGTAGAAAGTGAATTTTGCTAGAGCTGGGTGGTCTGTTATCCTGAAACCACTGAGGAAGACAAAAATATAGTAACCTAATTGAGAGGGAAGACCAAATTAGAAGCAGAAAGAGACTGGATCATACTACCAGGGTATTATTGACTTTTTAGTTTAAATAATCTTTTGTTACTGGGGGTTATTTTTTGAATTATAGAATATTTAGTAGCTTTCCTGGCTCTAACTGCTGGGTGCTAGTGCCACTTCTCTAGTTAAGATAATAAAAAATGTCCCTAGATATTGATACATGTCTTCATGTCTTCAGGGGCAAAATAACTTCTGGTTCAGAACTACTGTGGTACTAACCTACATGGTCAAACAAGAACATGAAAGTTAGCATAGTCTGTATCTTGGATGTTATAAGATGTGCGGTAAATTAAATTTTGCTTTTAAAAAACTGGTGCTTGGAGCACAATGAGTTATTCAAACCCAATTCCAAATTGAAGTATAAATTGATAACAACCACTTAGGGGAGCACTTCATCAATATCTAGCAAGAGTTGAAAAATGTAGCAATTCCATATCTAGTTGTATATCCTACAGAAGTTCTCCATTATCTGCACAAGGATATCCATATCTATCTATCTATCTATCTATCTATGAATATTCATATTAGAATTGTTTCATAATGGGAAATTTTATAAGGACTTGTTTTGTAATGGAAAACTGGAAATAGCATCAGTAGGGAAACAGTAAATTATGATATAGTCACATGATAGAATAAATATTCATCAGATAAAGTAAATGAATTTGTGTATCAATCTCAAGAACAACAGTGATAGAAAACAAGAGAGCTGGAGAATGATTTTTTTCTATATCTTTTGTGTATGTCTTAGAAAACATCACAAACAACACTATATATTGTTTATTCAAATTCATGGCAATGGTTAGCTTCTTGAGGAGGAAGGAATGAAGATTAATGGGAGCAGGGAGATAAAAATGGAAAACCTCAATTTAATCAAGTAATTATTTTTTCAAAAAGTTTCTATAGTATACTATAAATATGTACTATGAAATATGCAGTTTTTGTAGTAGGTTTTGTTCATGTGGTAGATATTCTTTGCACTTTCCTTATTTCTTTTCCAAATTAATTTTTTATACTTTATTACCCTTTTTTAAAAATGCAAAGGAAAAGTTTAAGACTTGACAATGCAAGTTGTTGTTCTTGATTGCATTATGGAATACGTTGAATTGTGCCCTTTCCTGAAATATCTTTTAGCCATAGATTTAATTTTCAATGATGTGTTTGAAGAAAATGATTGTGCTTTGTGCTGTTTCCTATTCACATTTCCATGCACTATGCCATGGTTTCATTCTTGCACAAAGATGTGTAGATCTGGATTCTCACACGTTGAAATAAACGCAGCTGTGTTTATTTCAATGTGATTACATTCAAATAAACACACATGAGATTCCTTATGAGTGTGAACCCGTAAAACACTTGTTGATTTGGTTCTGAAATTGTGTGTTCAAATAAACACACTTGTTTTAAGGGAAGTTTCACTTTACTCAAATGTTCATGCCTTAAACATGTGTTTTATAGAGGGCAGATGTGGTGTCTTAAAAGAATAATAGTTCTTTAGAGTCTGAATCATTGCTTTAGACAAATGCAGAATTTATTTAATGAACTATTTTTTAAAATATGTAATTGTCCTATATAGTACAAATAATCCTTGAATAAAACACTTTATATTTTTTGTTTACCTTGGACTAAATGGAATAGAGTTTTAAATTAAAAAAAATTGATGTTTTATTTTTATTTATGTCTTTATTTTTTGCATCCTGGATTTTCCCATTTTTTTATTGTTGCATTAGAGTTGTACATAATGTAGAATTTGTTGTTACATATTCATACAGGTACACAATATAACAATATAATTTGGCCAGTATCTTTCCCCAGTGTTTCCTCTTTCTCCTCCCCTCCTCCCTCACCCTGGCCCCTTTCCTTTCCTCTGCTGATCTCCCTTTGAGTTTCATGAGATTCCCTCCTCATCTTTCTTTTCCATGTAAAATGTACTTATGAGTATATTTTTAGGAAATATTAAGAATAAAGTAAAACATGAAGAAAGAAGGCTTTTTAATTTTGAAAATTGCTTCTTGCTTAAACAGACTAAAAAATCTGTGTTTTTTACACTTCAAATTTTAGAATGAAAATAGAAGAAAGTTCCATACCAGGAAGCATACTGTTCACCTTTACAAATGACTATATGTAACTTGAAAAGAAATGAATTAACGTGTTTCAGACTATAGGATATTTTACTCATATAGACTGTAATTTTCAAAGTCCCCATATTTGAGATTATCTGTCCTTTCCAAATTGAACTGTAGACTATAGCAGTCTAGCCTTTTTTTCCCTCCAAAATATGGGGGAAATTGATATGTTGGGTATTATGCATATATTTAGGGAGTAGACAAACTTAGGTTTCTTTTTGACCTGAATCCTGAGAGTTACTTCATTGTCCAGGTAAGGCTGTTTGGTTCAGAAGAGTCCTTAGACCTGCAGCCTTAGGCTGTGTATCTTCTCCTCCCTGCTGTGTGGGAGGAACTCTGGGCAGGGGTTTGTGTGTGCTGGGGAGCAGAGAGACGTGGGAGGTTGGTAATGGAGGGGCATTTTCAGACAGTATATCTGTGGCCTCAGGGGCTCTTTCCTTCCCTGCCTTCTCAAGACCCATGGGACTTGTTTCATACCTCTGAAGCCCTGAGTGACTTTAGCTCTGTCCCATTGGACTAGGCAGAAGGCATTACCCTCACTGTGCCACAGTGTATATATAAATATCTCAATATAGAGTCTGTATTTCTTTTATTAAACCTATGTTTTCTGCTAATCATTTCTGGATTTGGCTTTTTAGAAATTTGTAACTAGACATTTCAGAAGGTTAGATATTGTTATACATACCCCATATAGGTAAACTATTAGAGGATAAACAAAATTTTATAAAATTTAAAAAATTATTGCTTATTTTATAGGTAATAAATCTATTCTTATTTTCCTTTGTCAAAGACCAGTACATTTCAGAACAAAAACAGTCCTATTATTTTCCCTAGTGTTTACTAATTTCTAGAAATATTTTAATTTAAGTAGTTTGATCATTTGATTGTTTACATGTTTATAGCCTCTAAAAAGGAAGTTTCATGAAAACAAGGACCTCTGTTTCATTTGCTCATTATGTTCAGTGCTTATTGCAGGGGCTGACCTGTTAAACAGCAAGTGTTTGTGAATGAATGTTAAATTAATAAAGTAATTTTTTTCGCTTCATTTCCAATCTTGATGTTTTGCAGCCCCACTCACACCAGCCTGGGTACTTATTAGTTAAGTGTGTGTTCAGTGCCTTCACTTATGTACATCTTTTTACAGAAAACAGCAGAGAATAGGCATTATTTTCCTATACCTTTATAAAAGTTGGTGTTATTAAATGTCTTAAATTCGTCTGATGTGATGTGCGAAAATATATCTTGCACTAACTTGAGTTTTATGTTAACTAGTGAGATTGAACTCTCTCATTTGTTTATTGATCATTTTTTTCCCATTGAAATTACTTGCCCATTATACTCTGGAGCTATTGAGCTTTCCTATCTTCCTTTTTTTGGGGGTGTTGTTTTTGAATGAACTTTTCATATAGAGTCTATATTATTTCTTTGTCTACATGTGTCTATGTCTGTGTATATGTTTGTAGAGCAAATATTTCTCAGTTTAGCTTTGTTTATAGTCATTTCTCATGAGGATTGTTGCCAGTGTGCATGTAGTAAACTTCATCAATATTTTCCTTTTTGTCCTTTCTGTACTTAAAGAAGGCCTTCCCTGGGCTGGGGCTGTAACTCAGTGAAGAGCACTTGCCTCACATGCATGAGGCACTGTGTTTGATCATTAGCCCCACAAAAAATAAATAAATAAAGATATTGTGTCCATCTACAACTAAAAACTATTAGTGTCATTGATATAGTTTGAGTCTTAGGTTTTTTTTACCTGTCTGTATTTACTGTTAATGTCAGGTAGAGATACACTTATCTTCCCACCCTTCACACAAAGGGGCAGTGGTTGTTACAGCTCCTTCTGTGGACCAGTGTGTGCTTTCTCTACTTTGAAATGTATTTACCATGTACAGATGTCTTTGAGTTGAGTTTTAGATGTATATCTTGTGTTCTGTCAACCTATTTTTCTTTTACTATGGAAATGCAAGATTGACTAATAGCTTTATAGCTATTATAGCTTTACATATTATATAAATATATATTATGTATATTATAGCTTTATAGCTCTCTTTATCTGATAGAGCAGATTTTTTTCTTTTTAAAATTTTTAAAAAAAAATTTTTTTAGTTGTAGTTGGATACAATACTTTTATTTTATTTATTTATTTTTATATGGTGCTGAGGATCGAACCCAGGGCCTCACCTGTGCTAGGCAAGCACTCTGTTGCTGAGCCACAACCCCAGCCCCAGCAAATTCTTTTCTTAATTACTCTTTTTCAAAATTGTTTTGGCTATTTTTGAGTATTCTTCCAAATGAATTCAGAATTACCTCTTGATTCTAAGTCTTACTTTTGAATTTTTGTCTGAATTGCATGTAAATTGATGTCGGTTACAAAATATTGATTTTCCGTCCAGGAACATTCATTTTATTTATTCAAACTTTCTCTTCTATTCTTCAGGAAATGTTAGTCTTTTTCTCCTGTAAATCTTACACATTTCTTCTTGAGTTTATTTCAGAGTACTGTAGTTTTTATTGCCATAATGAAGGAATTTTTTTTGTACTTATTATTTCTCACCAATTATTGCTGGTGTGTAAAACTTTTGATTTTTTTTTAATCACATAACTGGCTACCTTATGAACTTGTATTAGTTTTACCAGTTTGTCATTTTATTCTCTTTGTTTTTTTCCTTATAGAAAATAAAATCTATAACTAATGACAGTTGTGGCATCCTATTTAATGTTAATATATATGTATATGTGTGTGTGTGTGTATATATATATATTTATGTGGTGCTGAGAATCAAACCCAGTGCCTCATGCATGCTAGGTGAGCATTCTACCACTGAGCCACAACCTTAGCCCCAACTTTTTTTGTTTTTGCTTTCAGAATCTCTAGTTCTTGAGATACAGTAATGGAATACATACTTATTTGTACGTACTTTTAGGTATTTTCATCATCTAATATTTATTTCACCACTATGCAGCATGTTTCCTATGTGTTTCTCCTAGGTCCCCTTTACCAAGTTAAGAAAATTCTCTTCTTAGCTAAGAGATTTTTTATCATGAATGCATGGTAAAATAAGTTTGTTGACATAACCATATCATTTTCTTCTTTTGCCCTTTTAATGTAGTGAATTCCATTGACGGATTTTCTGAGGTTAAATATCACTCAATTTTTTTTTTTTTTGTACCAGGGATTGAACCCAAGGGTGTTTAACCACTGAGCCACACGCCCAGCCCTTTTTGTATTTTGTTTAGAGGAAGGGTCTCACTGAGTTGCTCAAGGCCTTGCTAAATTGCTGAGGCTGGTTTTGAACTTGTGATCCTCCTTCCTCAGCCTCTTGAGCCGCTGAGATACAGGTATGGGCTACCACACTTGGCTCACTGTTTTCTTTTTGATGATTCTTTTTATGCACTCTTTTATTCTTTTTTAAAATTTTTCTTAGAAATTTGACATCTAAAATTGATGTGTGATTGCACGGTTATTTTTTCTTTGCTGTTCTTACTGGTTCTGGTTCTAGCATAGGTTTAATGAGCATCATTTAAAAAGTTTTCTATAGTCTGCTATGGAACAGTTTGTATAAAGTGCAAATTAATCTGTTTGATAGGACTTCATAAATCTGCCTTAGGACTCATGGCTTCTTTTGAAGTTGTGGAACTTTAGTAAGTGCTTTAATCCCCCCCCCCCCAATTATTGTATTGTAGAGTTTTCTGTTTGTTCTTTGGTCCGTTCTAATAATTTACATTTTGTTAGTAAACTATCTTTGTGTGGGCTTTAAATTTTAAAAGTTGTTCTTAATGTTCTCTTCTAATGTCTATTCTTCTGTGTCTCTAGTTTTTGTTTTTTGTGTATTAAATTCTTTTATCTTTTTTCTAGTGCTTATTATAAAATGTTACATCTTTTTTCTTTTTTTATTGATTTTTTAAAAAAATAAATGACAGCGGGATGCATTACAATTCTTATTATACATATACAGCACAGTTTTTCATATCTTTGGTTGTATATATGAAGTATGTTGACACCAATTCATGTCTTCATACATGTACTTTGGATAATGTCTAACACATTCTACCATCCTTGCTAACCCCTGCCCGCTCCCTTTCCCTCCCACTCCTCTTCCCTATCTAGAGTTCGTCTATTCCTCCCATGCTCCCCCTCCCTACCCTACTATGAATCAGCCTCCTTATATCACAGAAAACATTTGGCATTTGTTTTTCTTGTGATTGGCTAACTTCACTTAGCATTATCTTCTCCAACTGCATCCATTTACCTGCAAATGCCATGATTTTATTCTCTTTATTGCTGAGTAAAATGATACATCTGTTTTCAAACTTTTAAAAATTGTTCTTTAAAATGTCACTGGATGTACTGTTTCCTGAGCATTTTGATGGAATCTTCCAGGTTTTCTTAGGTAGTATGTTTATTCAATTTGAAATTTGAGTACATCAAAATGTGGATTTTTTAAATTTCAAATTAAACTTTGAAATGTTCTTTAAAATCCCCACTAAATTGCTGGGGCTGCAGCTCAATGCTAGAGTGCTTGCCTAGCTTGTGGGAGGCACTGGGTTTGATCCTCAGCACCACATAAAAATAAATAAATAAAATAAAGGTATTGTGTCCATCTGCAATTAAAAATATTTTTAAAAAATCCCCATTAAAATTTTTTGCTATCATTTTATTATCAATTTTTTATATAACCATGTTTAGGTTAGCACTATTTAGGAATTTGTTAATATGATCAATCTCTGAATATTTCATATTTTTGAAAAAATACAATTTCTTTTATGTGGGTCCAAAATGCTGTGTATCTTTTAGGCTACTATTAGGTCTATTGCATTAATTTGAAAATGTTATGCTTGTCCTTCATAATATTAACTTATTTTTCTTTTAATGTACCATTTTCTGAGAGAGGCATTTAACTATCTCCCAATCTGATTATGATTTGTTATGTGTTTTGTCTTTGTTTTTCTTCACTTTATATATTTCAAATCTAAAAAGAATCAATGACTGTCATTCACTCATGGAAGATTATTCTTTTTGGCAATATAAATGTTTCTTTATCCCTTGTAAGGATTTTCTCCTTGATTACCTTGTTGTCTGTTGCCAGTATTGCTACACCTACTTTCTCTTTCTGTTTTCTTTAGTTTCACATCCCTGAATCTTAAACCTTTATATGCTGTTTTGTTTTATGTGTGTCTTTTATGGATATAAATCTGAACATGATTCTGAATAGGTGTATTTATGTTTATTGTGACTTATCAGCTGATGTTTTTTATTACCATTTTTTTCCATTTTCATATGGCAGACTTTTGTTTGAATGATCAGATTTTTTTTGTTTTGCTGTTTGTTTGCTCTGTTGGCTTAAATAACATACATTTCTTTCTTGTTTTGTGGTTACTTTCATTTTTAACATACATATTGAAACGTGTTTATCTAACAATGCCTGGACTTCTAGGTGTCTGTGGTTTCTTTGTAAACAATACTGAACTGGAGCATGCTCTTGGTTTCCTCCATTCTGTCTCTTGAACCCCCTGGGTTGATAAGGACAGAATATTTCCCCTGTCTTTAAAAAGGGGAAGTTTGGTGTCTTTCTGTCTCTTTATTCCTGAACATTTTGGATATTTTTTCTGTTTTTCTTTTTTTACTCAAAAAATTTCCTTTGATTTGTCTCAAGTGTTTTTGTTTTTAACATATCCCAGTTGGCACTTTGGTTCCTTTCAATGTGAATCATGTTTCTTGAATAGTTGTTTTCCAATATTGCCTCTTCTCCAGTCTCTGTCTTCTCAGATCTTGGCCTTGTAAATAGGCGAATGGAAAATATATCTCTCTTCTGTGTCTCACCTTTTCTTTCTTTACCTTTTGTTTCTTTATCCTTTCTTTTGAATTCTGGAGAAATTCTTGGTCCAGGTTCTAATTTACTCTTCAGTTGCCGCAGTCTGGCTGGGCACAATTCAGGAGCCACTTATCAAAAGAAACGAACTTTATTTTTAGAACCACACACTCCAAACAAAACAGCTCCTCAGGAAAAACCTTCAGAGCCCAACTGCCACCACCCGCTTCCCACAAGCCTCTCAACCTCCCCCACTCCTCCTGCTCTTGAGGCCAATTGGCTGGGTCGTGTGGACGGAGCCAAAAAAGTCCCCCAGTGAGCAGCTCCATGGTCTGAAAGGGCGGGGAAACAGCCCAATGAGCATCACTGCAGAGGAGCCAATCAGTTGGCAGCTAGAAGTTGCTGGGGCCGCTGTGAGCCAATCATCAGCTGGCAGCTGGAAGTTTGCTGGCAGCTGGAAGTTTGCTGGGGCCCCTTCTGGCTGTGGCTCTCAACATTCAGTGGTGTTCTTTCAGTGGTGTCCTGCTATAACTCTACTCATTCTGTCTGCTCAATAAATAGGATTCTTGGTTTTCAAATTTTCTAGAGCTCAAGGTTCTTTTTATATCCAGCCAGGGGATTTTGAAATACATGTAAAATATATATCTGATACAAGTATATAAATTCTAACTATCACAGAGCTATATTCAGATCTTATTTCACTGCTGCTTAGCTATGTTATGGCTGTTTACTTGCTGCCTCTGTTTGATCTTCAATTTTCCAGCAAAATGTGGCAAAAATGCCACTCTTGTTATTTTAAGGATGAAATTCCATAATTATAGTATTAGACTCTTTAAACATTATGAGCCAAGAACTGTACTACTATTTTTCTCACATATATTATCTGATTTAAATCAGAAATTTCTTTACAACAATCCTAATATGTTCTTGACACTGTCTTTGTATCTTATTCCATTGAAAGCAACCGATCTTGTTGCTCTAGTTGTTGAAATTCATTGTGAAAGCAAAACTTTGATCACTGGTTCTACTGGCTTCTCAAACTTAACCAAATTAACACCATTTTGAAGAAATGTGTTTGACCTACCTTTGTATTTCTTAGAGTAATTTCTTTTCTATCTACTTTTTCCTGCTAGTGTTTGGTCCACATGAGTTTATATGTATTTTGAGCGTGTGTGCGCATGTATTCGTGTTGTAATTCATTAGCTGAGTTCCATACCGTAGGTGCATATTCTCTTGTTTGCCATTGTGCAGGGCATTTACTTTTTCTTAAATGATAGTGTGCTTATTTTATGAAGAAATCACTTAATGACTTAATATGAAAAGGTAAATAAAAGTTATGGGAAATTATATCATGTTAGACTAAGAGACTGAAGATATCAGAAAGTATACTCTCTTCTTCCAGATTCTAAGGATGGTACAGTTACTTCCACAATGTACTGCTAACCATATCTAAACTTTTCAAACTGCAATATTCAGATCCTTTCTTTAGTTCTTAGAAATTCTTAGTGAATTTATAACAGTTTTTTTTTTTAAAATTGAGCAAGTAATTGGAAATCCATTTTTCTGTTTAATACCTTGTTTTGAGATAGTTGGTATCTATTAAAGAAAGGACTATTTTATCAGAATTATTATTCTTTAGGAAGCCAAAAATGCCTGAAATGGATGAGGAATTTGTGGCTCAGTGGTAAAGCACTTGCCTAGCATGTGTGAGGCACTGGGTTCAATTCTCAGCACTGCATATAAATAAATGAATAAAATAAAGGTCCATCAATGTTAAAAAAAAGTAATTACATATTAGTTAGCATTTATATCTAAATGCTTTATAATTACAAGTAAACTCTCAACATGTTGTTTCCTTTCTTTGTAACCTTCTGATTATTAGTATGTTTACAAATTCTTTGAGAAAAAGGTTAAAATTAACATCAATATGGCATAACCATTTCAGTGTTTAATATACAAACATACAAACAGACTGATTTTAAAAGTAGCATTTTAAATTGTCAACCATTCAAGTAAAAAATTATATCCTGAAGTATGATTAGGAAAACTGATCTTTTTCTTTACATGTACTGATTTACCTCTCATATTAAAAGGCTTACTTTAAAGAATGTGAAACAACCAAAGAAACCTCCCTGAAGTGATTAAATGAGCCACTCTTTTTGTTAATTTTGTCTTTAAAAGAAACGTGCTCTTAGTTTACTACCACTGTATCAACACATTTGTTTTTTGACATATTTAAAAATTTTAAGTAAGTTCGTAAACAATAAAATATTTTAGATGTTATCGTAACTTACTAATAAACAGATTAACCAAGTGAAAACAATGAGAATATTCAGTCTTACATCCTTCTGGGAATGTATCATATTCACAATAAGTAACTCACATTAATCCAGATGTTTCTGAATGTTTCAAAAGTATGATGCTTTTGGGGGCTGGGGATGTGGCTCTGTGGTAGAGTGCTTGCCTAGCATGCATGAGGTGTACTGGGTTTGATCTTCAGCACCACATCCAACTACAACTAAAAAAAAATTAAAAAGTATGATGCTTTAATATCTACATAGATTAAATCTAAACAACATTAAAAAAAGAATTGAATATGTTTAATGCAGATTAAGAAGTATTGTTGGAGATTTAGTCAAATCATGTGGTGTCTCTTAAACTCACAATTTCTTTAGGTACAAATATTGAAATGTGAAAACTATGTAGGTTTTAAAAGTGAAACCAAATATATACTAAACATAATCATAGTTTTGTTAACTATTTTCAGTAGTTTTTACAGGAAACACACAGTTTTGCTCTTCTAGGACAGTCCTAATTTAAAACCTATCTAATTGTCTTTATAAGTATACCCTCCCACCCCCATACTGTGTGTCTCCATTTTTGTTTGGGAAAATAAAAATAAAATAATAAAAATAACAGCTATCATTTATTAGATACTCACTATATATGCAATAAATGTGGTTAAGAATATTTCAAGTATTATATTACTTATTCCTATGAAAAACTATTCATGAGACTTATAAATATCTCCATTTTATAAATGAGAAAATTGAGACCCAGAAAGGTTAAGTAACTAGTCCAGAATCACATACTTCATAAAGGATTTCAGATTTAAACCCAGTACCCCCTTACTCCAAGATTAACATGTTAAATCAATTTGAGTACTGGTTATTTCACACTTCTTTGCAATGTAACAGCTTAAGATTGATCTGTCAAGAAACATAATTTCAAGGGAGTGTATATCTTTAATGATTTAGGTGATCCTTCAGAAATTATGAAGGAAAAGATTATGTTCTGTATGTTTTGGTACTACCGATACCTGGCTTGGTGTTATATATAGTAATAAAGACTTAGGAATTATTTGAAGTGAAATGAAGGAAATTCTTCAGTATGAGCTTAATGAATAAAATGGGGAATAAGTATCTGGCAATATTTAAAATCCTACTTTTAAGTCACTATTATTAATGTAATTTGGAGATAAAACTCAGTGTTGAAGAATATCTCTGAATCCCTAGTTCTGTGTTGTCTTTCCATATTTCAAAAATCAGAATTATTTTTCAGAAGGAATGACTCAAGGCTGTAGAGGGCAGTATATGCCAACTGAAGTGTACTTTTCTGGGTTAGTGAGGTGGTACAATAGTTGCCATTGTCCAAGTGTCCAGTTAAGTTCAACACCGAAGTATCTGACAACTGTTTATTACAGTTGTTTCAGACTTCAAAACAGGATAAAATGGAAGGTGTATTAGAAACACAGAATCACACAAACCCACAAAGAAGCTGGCAAGTAAACAAAACTGTTTCTGTCCTTAAACTCTAGTATCATAGTCAAGGTCATTACTTGAATAAGTTCATATCCCATACATTTTTGTCTGAATGAATTTGGTAGATTTTGTTTCTCATAAATTTTCTTCTGTTTTTCTAGTTGTATAATTTCAATTAAAAATAGTAAAATCCTTCATTGTCCTCCTTTTTAGTTTTTCTCTTCATTACCTCTTTATACAACATTTAGTTGTATGTCAAATTGTGAGCCATTACTAAATTTAGAAAATGCTATCGAATGATATCAGTTAAGATTTATTTTATATTCTTTCATTCTGTTGTCGGTGTTCATGGACATTTTGATTATCCAGGGTTTGCTTGATTTTATCACTTTTTTCTTGTAAGATGTTTTGGTGAATTAAATTTCGCACTGATATTTCTAGATTTTCATATTTGAAAAACCTACCAGCTATGAATATCTCAGTCTCTACCAAAATTGCCACCTTCCTTGACCAAGGATAATGTTAGTTAGAATATTAACTTTTATTACAGTACCACATCATGTGCCATTTCTTTTAAGTTTTTGGCTTTACATAAGAACTTAAATAAAAATCTCTATTTGCTAAGGTGCCATGGTATGTGCCTGTAGTCCCAGCTACTTGGCAGACTGAGGTAGGAAGATCACTTGAGCACAGGGGTTTGGAGCCAGGTAGGTAACAAAGGAGATCTAGACCCTTTACAAACAAATAAAAACATGTCTTCTCAATAATATGTGCTAATATCATACTGGTCATTACACTAATTTTATTGGCTAATGCCATCTAATTTAAACATTATTAATAGGCATGTAGTGTTCGAGTTAAATAGTATTTCAAAAAGTTGTTACTAAACATTAGATAGCAAGTTTTCTCAAATGTGGATAAATGAGGTATTTATGCCAGAAAATGATAAGCGTGCTGACTGCAAAACTTTCTTCTGTTTCATAATTTAAAATATGATGGGAATAAAATAAATTGTGATGTGAACTAAGGGAAAAAAAAGTTCATGAAAAGAATAAAAACAACGTAAAGACACCAAATGTTGTATACAGCACTATTCATATTCTTATTTGGTTTTTACAACAACCTGTTGGTAGTCTGGGTTACTGTTGTTATCTTTGGAGATGTGGGAAAAACGAGACATAGATAATACCAGTGAAATGCTGAAGTTGAGGTGTTTCATAAATTTTAACACCATAACCAAATCTGGTCCTGTCTAAATTATGACTATTTTATGATTTTGTTGCCACTGTTTTATGATTTTCTTGGATATATTTAAGAATCAAAACACTACCTACATTTTGCTGAATGAATAACAGTCATTTCTTTTTAACCAGATAATATGTTATTTGAAAATACTCAATAATTGATAATTTCAATTTTTTGAATTCAGTAGTTCTCTGACTTTGGGATAATTTCCAGTTTCCAGTTTTGCATTAATGGTCTTTATCAGTGGGTTTTTTTTTTTTTTTTTTTTTGTGTGTGTGTGTGTATGAATGAAAAAGTCAGAATTTAAAAGGATTCATAATTCTTCATAACCAAGGGACCATTAACTGGATGAAATTGTAAGTTCAGTAAATTTCAGTATTCTCTAGGTATCAATCACCATTCCAAGAATTATGGCTGTCTCTCTAGGTTTTTTTTTTTTTTCCCCCCTTTGTGACTTTTGTTTTAGTGTCAGGGGCTTGTTGGCTATAAGGAAGTGACCAAAACTTAGAGCTTCTTTCTCCCAAAGCTCTTTTAAACATCCAATCACAAGTAGATATTTATGTTTTTTTACTGCTCCTCTGAGAGGCATATGAAATTTGTTACCATAATTCTCATTAATTAAAAACAGATCCCTGGCATACCTACCTGCTCTGAAGAGAGGAGGTGGTGGTGGATCAGTGTATTGTACTGATTTTGTGAGTGTGGAGCATAATGTGATTCACCCAGCTAGAGGTGAACCCCCATTTTGGTTTTAAATTTGTCTAACGAACACTTCCAAAGTTCTGTGGAGAAAAAGGTAGGAATAGAAAGAAGGATTGGAAAGTGAAGTTGTTCTGCTGTTCTTCCTAGGAGGAGAATTGGAGGCTTAAATCAAGGGTGCATGACCTAGGGCAAGTTATTTAAACTCTATAAATCTCAGTATCTTCATCTGTAAAGTGGAATAATAATGATTATTAAGCACAAAGAATAAATAAATTAAGAATAGTGAGATAAGATGTATAAATGACTTTCATACTTCTTGGTATGTGGTTTCCTCTAAGTAGTTGATAATAAAATGTAGTTGGTTTTATTGCTGTAATAACCTTAAATGAAAATTAACGCATGAAGTTTAGTGGAAGCACAGGGAGTGGAAAGGAAAAAAGATCAAATGACTGAAGACTAAGTGATTATACTCCTAGCCATAAAGGCTTAGCAGATGATGTGAGGTGGGTGTTGATGTAAGAGGCACCTTGATAACTATGGTGGTTCAAACATAGGGGGCTAGAAGAGAGACTGTTCTCTTACACTCCAAGAAAGGAGGGTGTTCAAAGAAGTATCGGTAAGGTAAAGAAGTAGGTAAAAAAAAAAAAAAATCCAGAGAGTAACTTCTGTTTTTACTTGACACTTTCATTTTAATGAATTTGTATCTAACATTCAGCATTTGTAAATGCTTTTGGTAAAGTGTGTGTGTTTTGTTCTACTGCCTAAACAAAATTCAAGTTTTTTGTACTAATCTGTCTGAATGGTCAGTGTTCTTCCGAAACAGTTAAATGGCAAAATTTCTGCCATTGCTCTATTTTAAAGAATCAGCTCTTCTTTAAGATAAAACAGTATCTAGAAGCATGGCCAGGTACATTTACTGCACTGAGAAGGAGACATGGGGGGAGTAGTCAGGAAGCATGTAGGTGGGAAGGGTTTCCTGTTTCCAGGCAACAGCGAGGAGCTACAGACGGAAAGCAACTTGAATATAAATTCATTCAGGAGAGGACATTTTACCACCCTGCCTTCTAAGCTGTGGGGACAGAGACTTGACTCTGGAAGAGGGTGGGGTTTCAACTTCGTCAATGGGTAAAGTTATTAGAAACCTATGTCTAATTAGGTTTTTTGTGCATAAAAAATATCATACACTGGTGGCCAGGTTAGAATTTTACAATGTTTAAAAATCAGCAGCATCTGCATTTGCCTTCTCATTTTCCAGAAGCACGGGGCTTTCTGTGGCTTCATTTTCCTGTCTGTCTGCTTAGAGAGCAGAGGGGGCTCTTGGCCCTGGAGTGGGCTCTTTTCTTGCCTGACTCCATCTGCAGGAAGGAGGGAGAAGCACAGCACAGTTGGCTCAGGGAGGCGCTTCCTCCTCCTAAGAAGCCAGCCCAGAGGTTCATAGTGAGCAGATGAGGTTGAGTCCCGTCCTTCTTCTGGACCTTGGAGAGAGTGGGTTTGTCCCCTCCTTGATATTTTCCCCCTCTCGTGAAATGCAAGAGAATGGTGGATTTGAAAGAGTGGACGAAGGAATTTGCAAGAGGCAGCTACCTAATTGGGGTGGGTTAATTTTGAGACTTTTGAGATATTGAGACAGGTGGTGGTTAAATACTGCCTTTTGCCCCCGATGATTTTATAACCGATGTAATAATTCTGTGCCCAAAGGCCCTTCTCATTTTATACTCCAGCTCTCTTATTGCTGTGAGAGGGATCATACATACATGCTGAGAAGAGTTGCCTGTGTAGAATGCATAGATTGTCCTTTCTTACTTTCAGATTTTTTTCTTCTGTAGTTTTTGAGATGAGGTGATTTTCTTTTAAAATCTGCTTTTCATTGTTTCATTTAGAGTTTTTTTTTTTTTTTTTCCAGAATCAAAGTCAAATGACAGGTCTTGTAAAGGACTTGGGAAGATTATACACTGAAATTTGTATACTAATCAGACTTGAAGAGAATAGTGGGTGCTGTTTTGAGAATCTGCTTGGAACAGTTGTGTATTTTTTCGCTCAGTCTGAAACCTCCTATAGTCACTTGTCCTGAGACTCTAGATACCTTACACCCAGTAGCTAGTTATAGGGCACAGAAAGAGCTGCCCAGATGCTTAAGCAAACATACAGGGTTGGAGCTTTATATTAGATCCCCTCTCACCATGCGCCTGAGGATGAATCACTCCTTGAAGGGTCTAATCTGTCTCAGTATTGTCCTGTTGGGAAAGGGTCACATTATTTAAGTGTAACTCCTGAGAGCCTGGCAAGTCTTTTCAAACAAATGTTGATGGATGCTCTGCAGTCCCTCCCATCCCAACAGATTTCTTTATGCTTCTTTTTACTTAGACACTTAACCTATGTTTAGTGTGCCTCTTTTATTACCAGAGAGGAAAGTTGAAAGAGTTTAATCCTCATTGTTTATGTGGATTGTTTTCCCCCAGTTTGTGTTCTGGCATTAAGTCAGATAGGGTTGCCTTCTTCTGTCCATCTCTGAGTAGTATCCTTAGTACCCTGGGACATTAAGAAAATATCTATTGTGGATTGAGTATCTTTAGTGTAACTGTCATTTTCTATCATTTTTTTAAAATATAGTTTTAGGAACACAAGTTGGCAAGCCCTGAAGTATTTTTTGTTAATTACATAATTATAAATTTATGGCAGTAGATAACTGTCCCACCATAACTTTGTATTATACTTTAGAAGCTCATTTTAAATCAACATAACAGCCAAAAAATTGAGTTACTTATAGCATTGTATAGGCATTTAATTGCGTCTAGATCATTTTAATCACTTGACATCAGCTATAGTCTAATTTCAGATACAGTAAATTGGGAAAGATTAATATCACAAAAATTGATTATGCGTGGTGCTTCCTTTTTGTTTAAATGAAAAAACACATAGAGTTTTGGCTACCAATTTTGGTTTTTGTTGTCTGTCTGATTCTTAAAAAAACATTGCTTCTAATGAGTTAGCATTTTGGGCAGAAAGTGAGTCTTAAAACCGTAGGGTTGTTTTTATTTTGGGGGGGGGGTAATATAAAAAGTTATTTTCACTATTCTTCTCCTGTATTCCTGTCCTTTTACTTCTTTATGTGCTCAATGCTGTTTTCTTATGCTAGCAACTCATGTGAAAATTTGTTTTTTACTTTACAGCTAGATTAAAAAGAAAGATTACCCTGGGGAATTCAATTAATAAAATATATTAATTAAACTTTGGTTTAATTCTTAGTAATTAAATATTTACCCCAAATATGAAAGATGAATAGGTATAGTATCAGGAAAAATGATCATATAGTGTTAAAATTTAGGCAATCAATATTTTTAATGAGTCAATTTTATGATACAAGTCCTGTAATTACACAAGAAGCCTTTTGTTATTCACAAATAAATTCTTGAATGAGTTTTGCTTAAATACAGGCTCTATATTTCACTAGAGCAGTAAACCAAGTTTCTAGTTTTTTCAAATAAGCTGGTCATTTTACCTTAAAATAGCTTTCAATTATATTTTCACTTATTGCACTTATTTATATATACTTACATTACTATTACTACTGCTGCTGCTGCTGCTGCTGTTTCTACCACATTCTTTGTGAGAGTATGGGGTGAATAAAAGAGAAATTTAAGATGCCCTGCCGCCCCCCCCCCCCCCCCAGATTCCTAGGAAAGGAATGGCTTTCCCTTAAAGTCTTTTTGGTGATATAGGCCAGTCTCTTTCATGATTCTTAAACTTATAAATTCACCTTCCGTGATCTTTTATTTGTACCTTTCTCTTACCAAGTCTGAGGAAGGTTTCATATTTATTCATCCTTCTATTTATCTGGAGTAACTAACAGCTTTGCATATACTAGATAGCTGATAATCGTGGAATTAAGTGGAGATTTTTTAAAAAGTAGCTTTGAGAATAGAATTGTATGCCAGATTATAATTAGTGGTTTGCTAATTGGTCTCCTCTGCTGTTGGGCATGAGCTGATGATATTCAATTTTTATCCATTGCATCCATCCTGGATATTTAATGCCTTGAATTAGCTGTTTCTTTTACTTCACTTACAGGAATTTAAGAAAAGGATCAGAACTATACATAGAGAATATAATTTGTCAGCAGCAGAGCAGAATTTGTAGAATTTATTAAATCTTATTCTCAATAATATAGTGTCTATGTCCTCTAAGGAATAGTTAACATCTTTTTTGTTTGTTTGTTTGTTTTAAGAAAAGGATTATGCTTTACTGTAATTAGTGCTGTTATTAAAAAATCCATCAAATTTAGATCACCTTTACAGTGTAATCTATAAGATGAATCAAAAAATATTTCCCCCCCCAAAGATTAAGGCAGAAAATGTTACTATTTTTAGCTTAAGAGATCAGGTATCTTACCAAACTTTCTGCTTAATAATATTCATATTTACCTGGTTAATTTACTACCTACTTCCTATAGGTAGTAAATGTAGAGAAAAATTGCAGTATTTTTTGAAAATATTTGTGGGAAAAAGTGTGTGCAGTTTTTATCTTTTAAAAATTTTCAGTACACACACCATGTGTGGCAACTCTTTTTTAAAATAAAAACTATAGTTTTTTTTTAGCCTCATTTTGTTTCCAGTAGTCAGACAGTGCTTATAAACTGTTCTTAAGTAGTGATTTTTTAATGAAAGTGTTGAAATTATGTCTTTGTGATTGTAAGATTGTCCTCTTCTGCCAGTTCAGTGATCTTCTTTGAAACCCATAAACTGCTCAAATGCCAAACAATTAATACTAATTTCAATATAGTTGTAGGCATAAATTTCAACAACAATGAGTACTTTCTCCCTGTTGTTTATGTGGTTTCTTGTTTGCTTTTAATCTTGACTGGAAGCAGAATAGAATTTAACAAATGTAACATTTTTTGTTTTCTGATAACTTAAAATCATTGTTGCCGTTAGGACTGATAGAATGGTGTAGATAAGGACTGTAGTCATGTATTGTGCTCTTTGCTTCACTGTAAACACTGTGCATTGCTGTTCTTTAGAGAATGCTTTAATATTTTTTTCTATTTTTCTTATCATTTGATTCTTCTCAAGGCAGTTATCCTAGTTATATGACTTACATAGCAAAGCAACTATACAGTATTGTAAGTATGATCAAAATTAAAATTAATGTGAAATTTCAAAGCCTGCCTAAATAGGACCTGTTGAGTATTAATAAAAACAAATTTTGGCCAAACAGATAATTTTTTTCTTTTTTTGATTGTATTATTATATTATTATATATATATTTTTGATTATATTATTTTTGTAATTTGAATAGTTAATAGTCTCAGAAGCCACCTTTTTGATTAGCTAGGATGTAAAAGTGTTAGGTTTCTTGCTGTAAAACTTTCAAAAGGATTGGAAAGAATCTCATGAACCAGCTACTCAACCATTATATTATGAATGAGGAAATGGAGCATGAATGATTTACCTTATTACCAGCAGTGCAAGGTGTCTAGATTTTGGAGTAATTAATGCTTTATTTATCATTTTAAGAACAAATTGAGTCACTGGGAGTAGTTTTTAAATGCTAATACAGGTTTAAGAAACATTTATTCCAGAGGCTGGCGTTGTAGCTAAGTGGTAGAGTGCTTGCCTAGCATGCATGTGCCTCAGGCTTCAATTCCCAATACTGCAAAAAATTTTAAAAATTAAAAAAATTTATTCCAGTATGTTTGGCTTTCTTTATTATTGTCTAATTTCTGTTGAGCGTGAATGGATTAATGATTCTGCAAATTAGTTCTTATTTTGGGGGACAATTTTTTCTATAGGGCATTTTGTTTAAAAACATAAAAGGCTAATCATTTTAATATTCAGAATAAATTGTACATACTCTCTCCAACTGAATTGCAGTTGGTTTGTTTTTAACATCTAAATCAAATTATTGAAATAACTATTTTTCTTCAGTTTTACATACCTTATAGAACCAAAGTTAATAGTTGTCCATTTAGTTTGTGAAATTCATTCATTCCAGTATTCATGTATGGAAAGCAATGTGGTAAGTACCAGGGGGTCATAAACCTTTACCTTGTAATCTAATGAGGGTAGTCTGCATCAAATAATTAAGTATGTAATTATTTCAATTCAAATTCATAACTTAAAGGCAGAAGAATGAAGCAGTAAAAAAATTGGCTAAAATTTTTAGGGGAGGGCTTCTGTGAGTAAGCTATGTTTCAGTTGAAATTTAAGAATTATTGGGCTTTGGGATACAGAGATGCAGGGATAGTATAAGAACAAGGCCTAGAGATCAGATGGAGTGGCATGAATCAGTACAGAGGTTGAGTACTGGCCAGAGGGCCAAAGGGAAACAGGGGGAATGTTTAGTCAGTGATGCAAGTGAAGGAAATAGCTAGCAATGTGGAGGCGATTGTGGTGGTAGTGGAGAGATTTTGGAGAAGTAGGGGGCGGGGGAGCCATATTGCAGTGGACTGAGGAGAGAGAGAAGGGAGAAAAAGGTGATAGTTGCTGATGACAAATGTTTTGAAAGTTTATTTGGACATAAGATAATACTAGAGATAGATGTTGGAAGTAGTCTGAATTTTTATGCTGAGATGTATAGGCTATATCTTTGTACCCAGTGTGGGAAAAAATAACTTTGGAAGCTAATGAAGATTTAGCTTCTCAAGTAAAATTATTCAATTTTTTTTTTGTAGTTCTGATATTTATAAGAAGCCTGTCTTTCCTGTAAAGGAAATTATCACTAACTCAGTGATCCAAAAATACTGTCCTGTGTTGTTGTCTTTGGTTATTTTCTTTAGAAAATGTTATATTAAAAATTATGATTACTAATGATGCTAAATTGGCATGAGACATTTGAAATAATAACAAATATTTCCAGTATAGGAAACTTGTGTTTGTGTGTGTGTGTGTGTGTGTATTGCATTACTATTCATATATATATATATATATATATATATATATATATATATATATATATATATATATAAAATGAATGAAAGAGGAATAAAACTAAAACTATAAATGTATTTTAGTTATATTATTAAAACAGTAGGAAAATGCAAGAAAACAAGATAATTTAGTTTTATTTATTTCACAAAAGAGGATAGTGATTCCTAAACTAAGAGGTTCCAGAAACTTTACATTTACTCTGCTCTAAATACTGTTCTATAGGGTCACACTTCCTTTACAATCTTTATATATTTTTATAAACAAGCAATAAAAAATCAGGTTTCATACATTTTTCTGATGCTCTTAAAAGCACATTACTAAAGATTCTCATTCAATGTTTATTATTCTCTTTTTAAAAGTTTGATGTAAACTCTAAGTTAATAAATAAATAGGCAATGATTATTTGGCCAAGGTAATTAACCCCACATGGTTTTCTTGATAGTAATCTGCTATTGTATCAACTAACTTGTCTATAACACAGCTGTAGCTAATGAGCAAAAAAACCTTAAAAATAAAAAAAATTAACAATCTTATATTTCTTTTAAATTCTTAAATTTCCTCTTATTTGAATACTACTCAAGGACGAACTTTTATTATATGCAGTTTGTTGTACATACACATGTTTATACCATACAATTCATACAATGAATTCATACAGTGAATTTCACGAACTACATGGACAACTATTTGGTTCCATAGGTATACATTCATTTCTTTCTTGGGAGATACTTTTTTTTGTGTAAATCTGGATTTCTTAAACTTGACTCAAGTAAATGGACATATTCTTAGGGGCCGACTGGTTCTTTCTTTCTTTTCTTTTCTTTTTTTTTTTGGTACCAGAGATTGAACTCAGGGGCACTCAACCACTGAGCCACATCCCCAGCCCTATTTTGTATTTTATTTAGAGACAGGGTCTCACTGAGTTGCTTAGTGCCTCACCATTGCTGAGGCTGGCTTTGAACTCATGATCCTCCTGCCTCAGCCTCCTGAGTCCCTGGTATTACAGGTGTGTGCCACCATGCCTGCCCAGCTGGTTCTTCATGAAAATTTAAAAAATATATTTCATTTAGATGATAAATATAAAAGAAATAATGTTAGTGTTTTCTGGGTGGCCTGGTTAGATTTATAGATTTAGAGCATTGCTATTGTATTTTCAGCACAAAGTTTGCATTTGTGTTTATGGTACTACTAAATTTTATGTACCAAAAGCTAATGTTTTATTTTTAAGGCCATTTTCATTTAATGCTGCGGTCCACAGAGTTGTTTGTGAAGTTGTTGTTATCAAGGCTAAGCAAGTTTGAGAAACGGTGGCCTTGATGATGGTATGTGAATATTGTGGTGATATAAGCAAGTGAGAATATAAGCATACTTTCGAAGAGTTTTGCTACTTTACTTTATTTAAAAATATATTCACTTGTTCTGAATATTTAAAAAAATTAAGCTAACAGTATTTATTTATTTATTTATTTTTTATGTGGTGCTGAGGATTGAACCCAGTGCTTCACATGTGCTAGGCAAGCACTCTACCAGTGAGCCATACCCCCAGCCCTAAACTAATGTTTTAAAAGAGAAATGAATTAGTTTGGGGGAGCTTTTAAGAACTTTAGAAATCCTAAAGAATTAGTTATGAATGTATTACAAAGTTTTTCAGTTTTCTGGCTGTTGTTAGTTATTACATTTTGGGTCATTGTTATAAAACAAAACCTGTTGGGGGGCAGATGCTCATAGGCACCATGAAGGGAGCATCACTGTGAATGGGGGCTTGGATAAGAGGAGAGAAAATAGTGGGGAGCATAGCTTAGCTGGAGATGAACGCATTGCCTGAAATCACTTAATTCGTTTTTTCCTTCACTAGGCAGGCCAGACTAACACCCATTTGCAGGCTTAAGGTTCTTGCTGTAAGAGTTAGCATTTCTCAATGGTTTGAGGGTGTCCTCCCTTCCTCCTTTTCCTCCTCCCATCCTGTATCCTATGCTCCCATCCTCCCTCCCCTTCCCTCCCTTTTGCTTCACTTATACATGTTTTAATATACTCATCACTGAAATGTGCCTATTATGTGTGCCAATCCCTGCTTTTCAGCAATTCATTGTTTTAACTGAGTTTGGCAAAAAGCCAGCCAAAAAAATTGTACAGAAATTATCTTGTTTTTGTAATGGTTTTAACTGACAGGAATGATGCTTGCATTTTTTTTTTTTTTTACTCCTGTTCTCCTGGAAGGCAGAGCCCTTGTCTGCTTTGCTGCCTTTTTTATTCAAATGCTTAAAGCATAGTAGGCGTTAAATAAGTAATTGTTGAGTAATTTGAATAAATGAATGAATGAATGAATGAATTAAGATTCTTATTTGTCACATATGACTTTTTGGAGGGGAGGAGACATGAGCCAGGTCTTAAAAGGTGGGCCTTGAGAAGCCAGAGATGGGTACATGAGTGCTGACACTGATAGGTATACAAACTGACAGAGCCCTGTGAACAACAATGATCATAAAATAAGGGAAGGGGCTTGGTGCATGGGATGGGGGAATGGAAAGATAGAGAGTAGGATGATCAGTAAAGAAGCCAGTCTGGATTAGCAGCCATTTCATGTTGGAGATAAGCCAGATGCTAAAGTGTTAGAATGAGATGTAGGTGGGAGGAAGGTCAGAGGGATGTGGCATATATTACACTCAAACAATTTGATTACTAGCATGAGCACTGAAATCACATATTTTAGGTTCAAATCCCAGCTTATCCCAGCTTTGTTCAAGATGCTTAACTTCTCTGTACTTGAGTTTCCCAATTCTGGTTGGAAAAACCCCTGAGCCATGCATGGTGGCCCTTACCTTGGGAGCTGCTTGGGAGCCTGAAGCAGGAGGATTGCAAATTCAAGGTCAGTCTCAGCAACCTAGTGAGACCTTGTCTCAAAGTAAAACTTAAAAAAGGACTGGGGATGTAGTACGGTGGTGGAGTACCCTTGAGTTCTATCCTTACTACCACCAACACACACACACACACACAAAGCCATTGATTATATGTAACACATATATAATATATATTCAGCCATTAATATTAATGCAAGTGATAAAAAATAATTGAGTAAAATTGAACATATAAAATGATTTATCGTATCAGGGTTTGGGATTAAAAAACAAAAACACCGGGAGTCTAGAATGTCAATAATAACAATGTGATTGTAGATAATATTTGTTTATTTTAATAGAAATCACATGTAATAATTACTAGTAAATAATCATAATATAAGAAATTAAATACCAAGTTAGGTGAAACATAAATAATGTTTTCAAAGAACATCAGAATGAGGAGGCTCTGTTTCACTTGTTTTCATTTCTGTCATTTAATCTATCGGGTGAATTTTTTATCTGGCCTTTTGACATCATATTAGAACCTGTAGTCATCATTTTATGCTGTTTTTAATGCAAGTTTTTCTTTAGCAGATAAAAAAAGGGGCTATTTCAATTTTTTATTATTTGAGATTGTTAGTTATTTTCTGTGAGTAAATATACTCACAGAACATCTACTCTTTGACTATCTTGTTAGTTCTTAGGATAGATAAGAAATGTGTTTGGTTCTTTACCATCTATCCATTCATTCATTCATTTTTGGTACTGCAGATTGAACCCAGGACACTTTATCACTGGACTGCATCCCCAGTCCTTCTTATTTTATTTTTAACGTTTTGAAACTGTCTCACTAAGTTTTTTAGGGCCTTGCTAAGCTACACAGGCTGGCCTCAAACTTGTGATCCTCCTGCTCAGCCTTGAAAGTTGCTAGGATTATAGGTGTGTGCTACCATCCCCAGCCATCCTACATTTTAATAAAAGAACTGAGAAAACAAAGCTGTTAGACCAAAGAAAATAGACAATAACTGAAGTCGAAGTAGTTTAATCCTAATTCTGAATTATTTTTTAGTTTTTCTGCCTCCTAATCTGGTAGTCTTCCTTTGTTTCCAGATTGCCTTTTTAATCAAGTCATTTGGTCCTCCAGGTAACTATTTTGGGGAAAAGAAAACAACCCCCCCAAAAAAACAAAACAAAACAAAACAAAAGGACCACTGATTCATATACTCCAGCTGCACTATTTTAAGTGATCAAATAATTCCAGTTGGCACTGTTTCAAATAGTTCAGGCTGGGTGTGGTGTCCCAGCAATTGGGGAGGCTCAGACAAGAGGATCACAAGTTCAAAGCCAACACCAGCAACTTAAGGAGGCCCTATGTAAGTTAGCAAGACCCTGACCCTGTCTCAAAATAAAAAAGAAAAGGGTTTGGGATGTGGCTCAGTGGTTAAGTGCCTCTGGGTTCAATTCCCAGTACCAAAAAAAATCAGTGAAAGTATAAAAGCCTAAAGCCTCAACTTGATTTGTGATCAGTGCCATGTAGCAGTTCTTTTTCAAAATTTCAGGAGTAGAACTACACTCTTCATTTTCTCTGGCAAGATCTGAGTAGTTGAATCTGACTATTGTTTAGGTGCAAAAATATCAGAATTTCTTTGTGCCTGTTTTGAGAACTTTGGCCTTCTTAATCACAGAGAAGTTACACAATTGTATTTAGAGAAAGAGCAAGATCTAGCAAAATAAAACTTTTAATTTTAAAGTGTAATCTTCACAGATGACTAAAGATTTCCTTCATGCTCTCTGAATTTTGGCTAGTTCCTTTACGTCTTGTCTTTATTACTTTTCATCATTTTGGGATCTGATATGGTCCTTTCCTCCTTTGTACAGATCTTGATCTTTCATTTTTCCCAGAAGTATATGGCTTCACATGTATAACATTTAAATGTCAAGTATTTCTTTAAAATGAATCTTTACAAACATCTCTGAAAACATTTTCATAAATAACCATTCCATGGGATCTTTGTCAGTAGGTTGCATCAGCTTAAATATAAAGATTTTACAAATAAAATAATTTCTTTTAAAAGTGTGTATGTGCACCTGTTTTACTTCAATTTTCTGAGTATCTGCCTCTCTTATTTTACCAGTCCCTCTCTATTTCTTTAAATTATTTTTAAGGACCACTAAGTTCACCTCCTACCTGCAAAGACAGATGGATCCCTTTTCTTGAGTGACCATGTTGGGCTGCTTGCCTCGGACTCACACCTAGCAGCTTATTGACTCATTATTTACTCCATTGGCTAAAGCCATGCCAGTCACCCTGTACCCTGCAGTTGGGTAGGGACAGGGAGTAGGAATTATGCTGACTTGGAGTCTGGAGGTTGTGTGTGGTCCCAATGGAGGTCACAGCTTTCCTTGCTCCAGTACTGACAGAGACTTCATTACTGACCTTTCATGACCTTACTTCCCTAATAAAGTTCAGAATATTCTCAGCTTCCAGGTATTGCCCACTTTTGGGAATCAGCTAGTTTCCTAAAGGTTAATGTCATTCCAGATAGTTTTTCTGAACCCCAGATACTTAAGGATACAATTATAGATTAAGTACAGAAGCATATCCTTACTTTTCAAGGTAGATATCCTATCTCATTGGTGCTTTTATGTTCTAAAAAAGTCTTTTTTTACTTTTTAGTATTAACACACACCTGAAAGTAAAAGCTTAATTTTTTAGTGAGTCCCTTGACATTCTTTATTTTACATAGGACAGTGAAGAAACTCATAAAAATAATCAAAGAGAGAAATGGATCCAAAATCATGCTTTGAAAATTTAGGGGAGCAGTGCAAGCACATTAAAAGAAGCTTATGAAGAGTTACAGTGCAGAAATAGTCAATAAGCTGCTTAAAAGCTGGGTAAGAAGGAAAGGAGGTAGTTTTGTAGAACCATGTTAAATTTTCTTGCAGATTTTATATGCCTATACTGCATTGAGAAACACATTTTATAAACTGATTAGTATTAAAAACACTTGATTTTGAATGAGAAAATCCAGCTCAAATTTTGGCTTTTTAGCTTACGCAGGCAAAATGCTCTACCTTCCTAGATTTTGGTGTTTTTCTCTGTAAAATAGGAATAATTAATAATTACCTCAGTGATTTTTTATTTCTGAAGTAAAAGTTTTTGTAAAATGTTTGCTGACATAAGGTCAGCAAACATTTTAATGTAAATAGGTCATCTTTAGATGTCTCTGCAGTTAGAAGGGGCTTGCTAAAACATTTTCAAATTGTGACTTTCAAGCATGAAACCTCTTGAAAGGATGTTAGAGTAAAAACAAGCCTTTTCTTCAGGAAAAATTATCAGATGAAAAGAACATGTGAATAAATGACATCTAATCTGATTTGGAAAAATATGTTTCTACTAAATATAATTTATTTATTTTGTAAGGAGCTAAAAAAATAAGCAGATGTTACACCTGTTAGTAATGCTGCCTACTTAAATGGAAAACCTAAATCCCACTCTTAATTATAATATTCTGTTTATTGTAAAAAGTATAATAGAAATGTTTTCTTGTGGTGGAGTAACATAAATGATTGAAATACTCTTAGTAAGATTTCATGGAAGTAAAGGAAAAATATTTGATAATGTGTGGTGAGGATAATCTGTAATTTGTCAGTTGATTCCTGCTGGTTAGCTTTCTTAATCATCATGGTACAAAAATGTTGTTATTTTCTGATTTTTTCTACTATATATGTAATTTAGTTTGTAGTTAGCTATGCATGTACCCTTGCATTAGAGGTTAATCTCATCAAGAAGTTAATAGTCCTTAGAGTAGTATAACTTTTATAAATTTGGCAAAACTTGAAACCCTGTCAGACTGAAATATACACATGGTTCATTTTTCTTAATGTTTTTGTTTTTTAAAAAAAGGTGTACTAAAATCATCATCTGTTCTTTGTGAAATTGTTGATTTTAAAAAAATCTTAAACTGAATTTTAATGTGATAGCAACATTAGTGTTGAACAGAATGCTCAAACTTAATGTTTCTTGGAGCCCAGTAATGCAAGGAAATCTTAGAGGAAATTTGTCACATTTAGAATTAAATCTTTGCCTGCAACCTAAAGTTTAAAATTAAAGTTTCTTTTTTGTATTTATTTATTTAGCTGTGTTTACTGGTACACACAAGCTCAGGTTTTATTGATAAAGGAGATACATGCAATTTAGGAACCCCAAGATAATTTTTTCAAGTAGATATGTTTAGGTTTACAAGATAGTAATCACATTTGGGAACTTTGAGGAATATCAGGTGATCATTGGTCCTGATCTTTCTTACACATACCTTAAGGGCCAGCAATTTCTAAATTACCACTTCACTTATAGGGAGTCTCTCCCGCCCCCCCCCCCCCCCCCTTGAGATTAAGGTAAAAAGTTCCCTTGGCCCTGCATTTTTCAAGAATGCTGTTTAAAAAAAGTAGCAGTGTAATTATTTAGATTTTTAAAAATTATCTGACTAGGGTTAGGGTTGTGGCTCGGTGGTAGAGTGCTAGCCTTGCACGTGCAGGGCCCTGGGTTTGATCCTCAGAACCACATAAAAGTAAATAAATAAAATAAAGGCATTGTGTTGAACTAAAACTAAAAAATAAATACTAATTATCTGACTATATGTAATTGTATATATAATTCTAAAAAGCTAATTGTATGATCTTAGATTCTTCTTGGTGTTTTTCTCAATCTTTTAACACCTTTGTGGGCACTTCATGGAGAGTCTGCTTTTGGCCTATGACAGTTGTAATAGCAGCAGTCAATTAATCAACCAATATGAAAGTGTGTTGGACACTAACCTTGTGCTAGCCACTTTACTGGATAAATAACCAAAGGCCCCCAAGCTAGTTAATAAATTTTAAGAGCTCACAACCCTAAAGCATATCTTTTGTCTGAAAACCAATATCACTGAAGAGGACTCTGAAACATGGACCCAGGGGCCTTCCTTTTTATTTCCCAACCAATTGTCAGTGGAGTAATCACTAGTTCACTAAATTCTCATCATTTTTGTTGATCTAAGATTATCACTGTCTGAGGAGATTGTCTTCTAGAGTAAGTTACGTGACAAAAGAAAATTTGATGAAGTCAGAAAATAATCTTTCTTTTACTATTTAATGATAGTAATGCAGTGTACTGGAGTTGTAAAGATGAACAAAACCTGGGAGTACTTTTGTGGAATGGATACAGGATAATGGAGAAAACAGATCTATAGTCACAAATGAGATACACCAGTGCCTCTAACTCGTATCTGCAAAGTATTTGGAAGCATGTAGGATACAGTCTACCTCTGCTGGAGAGAAATGGGCAAAATGTGATTTCCCCCAATTCCTTTAAGTGGAAAAAAAAAAAAAAAAAACAAGCTTTAGATTTAGATAGAAGCTATAATATAGAGGGCTGGTTGTGGTGGTAAACACCTGTAACCCCAGGCACAAGGCAGGAGGATACTAAGTTCAAGGCCAGCCTCAACAACTTAGTGAGACCCTGCCTCAAAATTAAAAATAAAGAAAAAGGGCAGGGAGTGTAGCTCAGTGGTTAAGTGCACCTAGGTTGAATCCCTGATTAAAAGAAGCAGCAGCAGCAGCTGTAGAAGAAAATAATGTAGATTAAAAACCCAAACACAGTTGTTCAAAGGAACCCAGAAATAATTTTACATGAGTACATGATTTGAGATTTGCAAAAGATAGTTGAGAGGGATGTTTTACTGGGCTCTGATACTTTCAGAGGCAAATGGTTTTCATTTTGCCTGGATCAGATCATCAGTGATGGCTGATTAAAATGATCATATCCTCTGCTTCCTCAGTTGGAGAGAAATTATTAAGTAGGCAAGACCTCAAATTATCACACATTGATTTTTTTTTTTCCTTTTAAAAAATTCTTTTAGGCACCTTATAAAATTTCATAAGTATACTTTTTCTTTGTTGGGATGTTTCCGATTTTTGTTCCCTGTGTCTTAGCTGATTACTTTTTCATATTCTGAGTTTCAGGCCTGTGTTTATCTCTTTATTCTGCTGTACATTATTTTCTTCTGGGGAACAGCCTCCTTGACTTTTTCTCTGAAGCCTTCAATTCCTTTTAGTCTCAGATTCTTTCTATGTCTCACTACTGAGTGCTTTCTAGACCCAAGGCCCTTCAGGTGAACTATAGAAAAGGTTGGTGTTGATGATGATGATGGTGAGAATAAAGATAATGTTATTATTTCCAGACAATCAGTAGTTCTAATGACTATCAGCCTGAAGTCACACCATTTAGCCTAAATGCTAGCTCTTTCACCCCCTTAGCTTCATAACCTTAGGCAAACTGCTTTCCCTCTCTTGGACAAAGTCTTTCTTCATTGATAAAACATTAATAAAAATCGGAGTATCTACTATGCCATAGGATTGTTGGGAGAGTTAAATGAATTAAGACTAGACATAGTAAGAACTTAAAAAATTAGTTATTATTTAGGAAATTCAAATTGGCATCTAGCTTGGAATGAGGATACTCTCTTTTGATCCCTAATAGGACCATTATTACTTTTTATAGATCAGGAAATTGAGGCTTAGAAAGTTAAATAACTTACTCAAGCTCACAAAGGCAGAGAAACCGTCAAAACTAGGATGCAAGTCTCCCGATGTAGGGTTCAGCAAAGTTTCCTAGTATATGACCTTGCCCCACTGAAGCAGCTGTTAGCTGCAGACACTACAGCAGGGAGTGGCAGCAGCATTCCTACTCTGTTCTGCAGTTCCTGGGAGGCATCATGTTTTTAGTCAAGAGCAGCCATTCTGGAGTTGTGTGTGTGTCTGGATTTGAATCTAGAAGTGTAACTGCAGGCAATTCACTTAAATATATTTCAGGTTCAGATTGACAGTCAGTAACCCACAAATAATGTAGAGGTGTATAGAGGTAATCACATAATGATCAAGTGAAACCATAATAATGGTAACTACATAATAATTCATGGAAGAGAATAATGTGCCTAGTTTACCATATGGGCATTATAAACAGTAGAGGTAATGTATATTTTAAAACACTTTCTTCTCTCCTCTGATGTTACTTGAATTTTATTTGCTACTTCTGGAAATTGAAAGCTTTATTCTATGTGTTTGGGAGTTCAAGAATTTGGAAATCATGGGTTCTCACCTATAATTCTTAATTGACATTTAAGTTTTTTCATTATGTTTAAATTCTTTGCTAAAGGTATAATTGTTTTTGTAAACGTTAGATTTTTTAAAAAATATTTTCTTCTTAAATATATTCATTTTAGTCTAAAACTATGATTTTTAAAATACTACCTCCCATTATGCATTTATAAATTCTTCTGTGGCAATCTGAAATCTTAGTGTTTTTTTTCTCCTTGAACTTTTACTGTAATACACTTTTCTCAGCAGATTTGATCCTTGTGTATTATGTTTAAAAGTCTTTTATTACTCACTTTATCATTCTTTTGTGATTAAAACTTTAATTTTCTATGGTCATGGGGTTCTAAGTGATTTTTTTTTTTTTTTTTTTTTGTGGTACTGGGGATTGAACCTAGGAATGCTCTACCATTGAACTACATTCCTGGCCATTTTTATTTTTGAGAGGGGTCTTGGTAAGTGTTCAATGCTGGCCTGGAATTAAGATCCTCCTGCCTCATTCTCTCAGATCACTGGGATTACAGACATGTGCCACCATACTAGCTTCTGATTTTTAAGAAAGGGATCATTGAGTAATGATTAGTATATAGTTGATCAAAATAATATGCTTTAAGACACAAATTTTGGTAAGTAAATTAGAGATAAAAACAGTTTTATTCAAAATCTGTTTATTAATGCATATTTTATTTTTCCAATTAGCTCATCATCAATTGATTACTATTATTCAGTATATTTTCATCCTTTTTAAATGTATACACTGTGGAATTTTGTTTACATAAGTTGAAGAGAATGGAAGTATAAGTTAGCAGTGTCACTTGTTTATTTGGACTCCTGGATTACATTCAAAATCCTAGTGATCCATCATTTAAATTATCTTTAATGATTCATCAGCTGACAATTCATTCAGGCCCTCCCCCGGTTTTACTCTAAGCAAAGAATTGGCAAAAGCTATCTGAATTGCAGAAGAGTGATTGGGTTAGGGCCATTCACTTTGGACTGACTGGTATTCTAATTGTCCCCTTGTGTACAGCCCTGAGGTTTCCCCACCCCTACTCCAAGATATGCCCCAGAGTGAGATTTGTGATGGGTAAGTTGTGTGCCCAGAATTTATAAAGTGGGGGAAAAGGATGTTTGAAAAAGGGAGGTGACAATTCTGCAATCGGTATTTGGGGTAAAAATGGGAGTTCATAACCCACTTGAATCTAATGTATGAAATATGATATGTCAAGAGTTTTGTAATGTTTTGAACAACCAATTTAAATAAATAAATAAATAAATAAAAGAAAAAGGGAGGTGAGAAAAGTTAACAGACTCTGCAGGGGACATTCTGAGGTTGGGAGGGGGGTTTAGGAAAGGGTGCTTAGAAAAGTTGATCTGGGAATTATTTACCCTCTGCATAACCTTGGAAAAGTATTTCCAGGAGTTTGTATATCTGTTTGGAGAGGATTTGCTAGCAAACAGTAAATGATGGGCTCTTAATTAAAAAAAAAAAAAAATTAAAATTCTTGGTGAGTCCTTTAAATTTATATCACTGCTGGCCAAGGCAAATAGTTTATGCTGTGTAGGGTAATGTCATAGGTCTTAATTGCTTCCATACATCTGTTTATCAGTTGTCATTCCTGAGCATGAATTTCCATAATCCTAATTCTCTACAAATTTTCCAGATCAGAATTAGCACTTGAACTTCCTCTAAATTTTTTTCACTATATTTCTTGTCCTACTTGGCGAAGCAAATCTTTAAAAGGTTGCTGAATAAACAACAAACAATTGACCACAGTCTGGCTCCTCACTTTTTTAAAACAAATTTTGGGTAGCAGTTTATATCACCAAATGTATGAGATATCATATAATTTATGTTTCTTTCATTTTACAGAAAACAAAACCAGAGAGATTAAGCTAGTAGATCACAGAGGTGGTATTAAAATAGTAGAACTCTTCTCTTCTAATACCCAGTATTACACCCCTTGCTACATCACACCTTTTGCTGGCTTTTGGTAAATTACATTCCTCACCTCAAAACTAGTTAGTGTTATTTGTCCTGGGGACTGACTAGCTTTTGGACATTCGGCATTTTTTTTTTTTTTTTAAATAGAAAGGCATTTACTTTCTCATTGAAGACTTTCTGAAAACAAAAATATTTCTTACTCCCTGGCAAATACTTTGTGCTGCACAGTAGGACACAGCTAGGCTAGCCTGGGGCCCCTCAGCCCCAGGACAGTGGCCCTGGGGGAGGGAGGGGATATGAACAGGTCAGAGTAGAGGTGGATTGGCAGAGCGGGGGCTGGTGGGAGGTGGGAAGCTTACATCATTTCCCTGCAACTGGGCTCTGGCGGGGCTGTAAGGCCTTACTTTCCCCTGTGTGATAGTTTACCAACTGACAGAAATTCGTAAAAGAAAGAAAAGGTATGGCAGGACGGATGCTCACCCTGTTCATAAATCTGTGCTATTAAGAGAAAAGTGTCAATAAGTAACTAGAAGCGGCCAGGACTGTCTGTGCTTCGCTTTTCCCCCAGCTCAGTTCCTTTCTGCTCCGCCCCATCCCTGCTCTCTGCTGCTCAGATCAGCTTCCTGCTTCTCTGAAAGCTGTTCTATAAAGCTGGTTTGCTTTCACTGAAAACGTTATATTCCTTAGACTGAGGCAGGTTTCGTGAAGTATTGTTGGCTTGGTTTTCTTTGGGGGATGAAGGTCAAGAAAAGAATTTTTTAAAAAAGAAAGGGGCAGGCTGAAAAAGCAAAATCATCATGAATTTTGTTGTCACATCGTGCCGGTGTTATAACCAGCTCTGTAGACTGCTGCACTGAAAACATTTCTATGAGAGGTATGTGCTTGAAAAATGGAAAGGTGACTGTTGGCTGTGGAGCTATCTGCCTGTCCAGCAGCTGCTCAAATGGCTATAAGGTCGTAATTCTTTCTAGTGTTTTGATATGGAAAAGGCAATCATTATTTGAATCGGAGTGCAGTTAACCAGCTTAGTGGTTAAAAAAAAAAAAATTAAATGTGTGCTTCGTCCACACATCAGGGCTCCTGACATGCTCTCAGTCTGACTGTCTGGTCAGATCCCCGGTATTATTCCAGTTCCAGGCTCTTTTGGTGGTGGCTGTCTGTAAACAAGATGATGATCTTTAATACCTCTCTCATTATTTATGAGCCACATGACAAAGATTAATGAGAGAGATTTCAAGTAGCCCAGAAGAAGCTTCAGATTCATTAGGAGTTTTTTACACTGACATATGATAAAAATAAAAGGAAATGGTTGGTGTTTTTTACCATAATCTAAAGTGAAAGTTTTAAAGTTTAGAGGGTGTGTTACATGTAAGTGGAAAAATCTGGAGGGGTCACTAAAATTTACAAGTTTAACCCACTACTGTTGATGCCTAACCTATATTAAGGTCAGAAGGCTTTTGAACACACACTGATGTATCTTTTCCAAGGAGATTAGGAAACCTGTAGAAATGTTTTTATTCAGTAGTCAGAGAAAAGGATCAAGAGCAAGAGTACAACCAGTACTGAAGGAAGCACGGAGAACTGTAAACTGATTACTAAAAATTCAGTTTATTCTATTATAAAAAGTTTTAGAAGATATTTAAAGCAGGAAAATATAGCATTTTATTATGTACGTAGAATAAACTACTACTGGTGTTAAAGTTCATTCAAACTACAAAATAGTTTTTTGCTTGATTGTAATTATTTTATCGTGGAAGAAATGAAAACTTGAATGTTACCAAGTTTTAAATTTATTTTATCAAATTTTGAAACTAATTTATAGGTTTACATATGAAGATGCTATACTGTTCTACAAAGTAGTAGTACTTAATCTTTGAAACCTCTTATTCAAGAATATGCTAAGTATTATAGCCCAACTTAAATCTTCCCTTTAGGAGAGTAAATGAAATCTTTAAATGAAATCTAAACTTCATTTCTTCTCAAATATTTGCAAAAAGTAGCTAATCTTTCATGATTGTACAAAAGGGCTGAGGTCAGTTCTATAGTAGAGTACTTGCCCAGCATGCCCAAGACTTAGGTTCCCCAGAATCACAGAAGAAAAATTAAATTAAAATCAACAAAAGGTTCCAGAGCAGAAGAGGATCTGGGAAGTAAGCCTCATACACCAAACATGGATAGGTAGCCACCCCGATTCTATTTACCTTTGTCATCCTCAAGTGAGCTGCATATTAGAAATCCCAGGGGAGCTTTCAGTGACTACCATTGCTCAGGCCCTTACCCAGAAATTCAGTCTAGTTGGTTGTGGGCAGGGCTAGGGCATTGAAAGTTTTAAAATTATTCATAGGTATTTCTAACACAGCCAGGGTTAACCACAGTTGCATTACCTCAGCATTCCCAGTGCTGATCCAGTTTTGTGTACTATTTGTATCAACACCAAATCTGCTTTGGAATGTGTCCTCTTAGATCTCCTCATCTTCCCTAAGACCTAGCTTTTCCAGGTTAAATAGTCCTGGTTCTCTCAGTCTTCAGAAATTGTTTCTTGTCAAGGTTCTACAACATTGTGGTCATTCCTCTTCCTGGAATTTCTCGTTTGTCAGCATTACTCTTAAATAAGGTGATCTTGGGATTTAACCCATCATTCTGGCTCTGTAGCATCCAGCACAAAATGTAGAGGACGCAGAGAATACAGTAAAGCTCTAATAACACCTTGTTCTGGACATTACACTTCTGTTTTTAGTGGCTGAGATTATGTTAGCTTTTTTGGCAGTCTTGTCATAGTGTTGACTTATGTGGAGCTTGAAACCAGCTAAAGATCTTAGTTGTTTTCCTCAGGAACTGTTCTTAAATCAGGCCTCTCCATGCTTGTAGATTTTTCTTTTTCAGTGTAGTTCCAGTATTTACATTTATACTTGTGAAACATAATGAGAGAAACCAATGAATCAGTTATTCCATACAGGGAGAATGATATATACAAACTGGATGTCAGCAGCAATGTTAAGATTGTTCTGTGGATTCATTTGGATCCACAGTCAAATTTAATCTTGTGAATTTAACTCATCTTTCCAGTGTTTCTTTTGTTTCATTACTCAAAATGTGATATTCAGAGTTAAAAATTCATTTGACTATGTTCAGTACTTGATCCAATGCCTTTCCAGAGACAAAATGCAGCATATCCATAGCATTCTTCTGGGCTATTTTAAAACAAAATGTGTTGCATTTATCGTAACATTCTTGATGATGACAGAAATGGAAGGAAATGTATTGTTGACAAGCCAGTGACTTGACTAAGATCACACATTTCAGTAATGTGGAATGCTAGCACTAGTGCCCATACAATCGTCATTTAGTGGAAGATTTCAGAGAAAACTGAAAGGAAATAGAAAACCTTTATGAATTCTTCACTTTCCTCATTTGGATATTTAATATTTAACCCCACAGCATTTTAACATATAGCCCAGCCATGAATTTGTTACTCATTTAATGTTCTGCCCAAAGCAATAAAAAGAGGAGTAAAATAACTAATTAACATTCCTCAGTTAGCTGCAGAATATAATTTTCTTAGGGATTTGGCATTTTAACTTCTTGGAGAGTTAAATATTCCTCCATACTTTTCCTTCTCTCTGAGTTGCTTTCTGACCGCTTACATGTGCGTGTGTATGCGCGTGCTCACACACAACTTAGTGAATGGTAGAGTAACATCACTTTGCTCTTAGTGAATCACAGCATGGAGAGCTTTTGTATGTGGAGAGGCCACTGTGTTTAGTCTCCTAATTTTGCATATGTTGAAACTGAGGCACAGGCAAGAAATACTTGCTGTAGCCATGGTGTTTAGTAGAGTACTTGGTACATAAAACATACTTAGTATATAAGATATATTTAGTAAATACCCAGATATTGCCCAGCTTTCTTCAGTGCTCCTCTTCTTCACGTAGGAATTGGATTTTACTTTTCCTAAGCTTTGCCCTTGGGCACTCATTGCTGTAATAGTGCTGAAAATGGAACAGATTTTTCAAGAATACCTATTACTTTAGAAAAGCTCCAATGATATAGTAAGAGCTCAGATAACCAGGTTTATTTTTCCTGCTCTTGACTTATAGGAAAATAAGCTCCTTTTCTCCCTTTTAAAAATTGATTTTAAGCTATGTAGTAAAAAAGAAGAGAAAAAAAGAAAAGTTCCAATGAATAAATAGCCTGGGGCCAGTCTGTATAATATCTAACCCAAACAATCCCAATGTCCACATTTTCATTAAGTTCCAGTGAAAATGGATGCTCACAACAAGGCCTTAATATCTGATCAGACCATAATCAACAGTGAGAGATTTAATTATGTTCACTATATTGTACTTTACTAATGCAAGATGCATACCTCAATACATTTTAGAAAGGTTTTCAATAGCAGTTGTTAAAACAAAAAGGTTTATAAGTAAATTTATTAAGTCAGAATAGGCTACTCCTCCAGCCTTTAGTTAACACAGGTTTGATTGTATGTGTTCTCTCTCACAGTTTGGAATCCCCTAGTTTTGTTAATCCAAGGATGGTGTAATATCAGCAGTAACACCTTGTGAAGCAGCATTTTTAGAGCATCCTTTTCCTCCTGTGCCCCAATAAATATTTCCACATATTTACCTTGTATTTTATAGCATATTTCACATTACTTCATTGTTTTTATTTTTAGTGGGGTTTCCTCTTAAATATTGAAATATATTCCTATGATCCCTCCATTATTTTAATGTTTCATAATGAGGCTTTTAAATAGATTTTTTAAAACAGGAAATGAAGATTGAATGTATATAGAACCAAGAAGCACATATATATGAACCATATAGAACCACAGAGTTGAAAACTAATATGCAGAGACAGAGATATGAATTAATATAGTTGAATTAATTAATTCTTAGTTGTACTAAAAACCCTACTAATCTAGGAAGCACAGATTCATATAAATACTTTGTAGAATTTTAAATGTAAAGACTTAACATTATGGTGATGTGGCCATGTTGAGTATGTATCTGTGTCAATAAAGAGTAGAAAAATACTCAGATGTAGAGATTTAAAATGCAAACTTCTCTAAATTACTATTTAGATGGTGCTATAGACATGTCTTCTAAAGCTTCAGACCTTTTTTATGAGATACGTTCTAATATCTTATGTGTTTTTGTTATTGTTTTCATTGTTATTAAAAGACTCAGTGGAGCTTATCAAACTTTGGAAGAATACTGGGTAGCTAAACTTCAGGGTCAACAAAATGTGTGTGTTTTTTTTTTTGAACTTATAAGTCTCTAAGAAACTTAGGGTATGTATATCTGAAATGACAAATAATTGTGAGGAAAATAGTTGTACTGGTTGCTCATAATAAATAATAGTTCTAGTTTGACTATGAATGACAAAGCCTCTTACTAGAATCTTGCTTTTTATACTTCATATTAAGAAAATTCCATAGCAAATAGATGTTAAGTGCCTATCAAGTGGGCCTAAGTTAAAATAAAGTACCAAATCAAATATATATGACTTATACATTGAAAAATATTGGTTTTTACCTTGGTTGTAATCTTTCAAATTTATAGTTGTTTAGTAATTTTTTATTAAAACACTTTAGTTTGAGTGTATTCAAAGTTGGGTAGGCATTCCTTTCATTATTTAACAAGGACCTCCCTTGATTTGAGGGCTCAGGAAAACTGTTTTAGAGGAGGTGATGGATAGGAATGGTAGATGTTAGATAGTTTGGGCTGGGAGTGATAAAAGTGTGAAGGTCCTGAAGTCTCCAGAGTGCCTTGGAGAAACTAAGCCTTATTATGGCCAGAGTTTAGGAATAAGCACGCATGGTGGCATGACACAAATAGAAACAAGAATATATGGGATTTTGTATGCTTTGATTAGGACTGTGGGAAGCACAGGGTAACAATGAAAAGTTATAAGCTAGACTTGTATTTGAATTTGCATTCTGTAACACTGAGTCTGGTTACTACAGGAGGAATGCTTTTGAAGGGGTGCAGTGGGGCTACAGAAATCATTCAGGAGGTGATTACAGTGCTGCTTCAGCCAAGAGGCAGTGCAAGGGATGGGAAGAAGAGAACTTACCAACTGTTCATATAAGATTGGTGACATGAGAGTGAGAATAAGTCAGACTAAATCTCACACTAGCTTAAACAACTGGAATTTATTTCTCATTATCTAGAGTCTAGGTTGTATAGGATCAAGGTAGGTACCATGTCTGAGAACCCATTTCCTGGTTCATAGATTGCACTTTCTCACTGTGTCCTTACATGGTAGAAAAGGTCAAGGCAGCTTTGGGTCCTCCTTTGCAAAGGCACTAATCCCATTCATGAGGGCTCTACCCATGATGGCTAAACCTCTCTCCTAAAACCATCACTTTGAAAGTTAGGATTTCAACCATGAATTTTGGAGGGATGCAAACATTCAGACCATAGCAAATGACAACTCCTGAAACAGGAAAAGCCCCAAGAGAAGCCAATCTGGGGACAGCAGAGGAAAAAAAAAAAAAAAACATGTCTAAAATTGCAGTGTGGAAGTGCTTGTGAGTTACCTAGGTTGAGATACTCAATTAAAAGTAAAATATATCTGGACTTTGGAAAAGAGGAGTGGGCTTGAAATACAAATTTGGTAATCATTGGCATATGGTAACTGAAGTCCCCAGTCCCCATTCCCTTGGAGAAATGTAGAGTAATAGTATAACTTTATAACCCTGACCAAATCCCCTGAAAAGGAGATAGCCCACACCCATGAGATGGGAGCATAAAGGGGAAACACACACTACTCAACTGCTTTTTGTTATATTTTTTTCACAGTATTGTTCTATACATTTTTCAACTTTTTATTTTGAGATAATTATAGATTCATATTTAGATATCTGAAATAATACACAGCGATCCCATGTGCCCTTTATTTGGATTTCTTATAAAATGACAGTCTAGTAACTATGATATTCACCTATGTACAGTTAAGATGCAGAATATTTCCATCACCACCGTTATGTTTCCTGTTTTATTGCTACATCCATTTATTTCTCTTTTGCTCCCACCTCCTTTGTAACACCTTGCAAGCACTGATCTCATCTCCATTTCTATGATTTTTGTTATGTCAAAAATATTTTTTATATTTTACAAATAGTCATATAGTAGGTGTTTTTTTAAAATTGGCCTTTTTCTTTTTTTTTCAGAACAATTCTCTGGAGGGTTCATATATGTTGCACGTATCAGTAGGTTCTTTTTCATGTTTTTTTTTTTTTGGGTGGGGTGGGGTGAGATGTGTTGTTGGGGATCAAACCCAGGGCTTCTGTATGCGGGGCATGTGCTCTATTACAGAGCTACATCCCCAGCCCTCAGTAGTTAGTTGTTGTTGTTGTTTTTTTTTCCTTAAAGGAAAAAAAAAAAAAAAAAAGCTGAGTAGTGGTCTGGAGATCCCAGTTTGTTTAACCATTCACTAGTTTACAGTCAGCTGGGATTATTGCCAGCTTGGAGCTATCACGAATAAAACTGCTTTGAGCATTCGTGTCCATGATTTCGTGTGAATAAGTCTCCATGCCTCTGTGATAAATGTCCAGGACTGCAATTGCAAGATCAAATGATAGTTGCATGTTTGGGTCCCCCCCACCTAAAAAAAGAAAAACAACAACACAAACAAAAAACAAAACAAGGGCTGGGGATGTGGCTCAAGCGGTAGCACGCTCGCCTGGCATGCTTGCAGCCCGGGTTCGATCCTCAGCACCACATACAAACAAAGATGTTGTGTTCGCCGAAAACTAAAAAATAAATATTAAAAAATTCTCTCTCTCTCTCTTAAAAATACAAACAAACAAAAAAACCCAAAAAAACTCCTGTTACATGGTTTTCCAAAGTGGCTGTATTGTTTTCATTCCTATCTGTAATATATGAATGATCCAGTTTCTGTGTATCCTCACCAACATTTGGTGGTATCATTTAAAAAAAAAAAAACTGTTTCAGTAGGTGTACAGTTATCATATTGTAGTTTGAATTTGCATTTCTGTGATGGATAATAATATTGAACATCTTTCTATTTGTTTTTGCCATCCATATGTATCCCTTGTTCAATTTTCTGTTCATGTATTTTGCCCATCAAATTGTTTATTTCACTAATAATATCTACCATGTAAGTAGTTCTTATGTAGATACTAGTACTTTGTTGATATGTGGTTTTCATGAATTTTCTCTATAGCTTGTCTTTTTCATCATCTATATAGGGTTTTGGGCAGAGGAAAAGTTTTGAATTTGATTAAGTCCATTTTATTAGCCTTATCTTGTATGGATCCTATGAATTTGGTGTTAAGTCCAGCTCACATTTAAATAACTCTTAGATTCTGAGAATCTTGAAGATTTTTGTAGTTTTGTATTTTGCATTTAAGTCCATGATCTGTTTTGAATTGATTTTTACGAGATGTCTCATGTCAAGGTTCCTTTCTTTTTGCCCATGAATGTCTTGTTAGCTCTAGCACCATATGTTTGAAAAGTCTATCCTAGTCCATTTAATTACTTTTATACCTTTGTCTAATACTAATATAGATATATTGGTGTGGATCTATTTCTGGGTTCTCTGTTCTGTTCCCTTGAGCTATATGTCTGATCCTCTACTAATAGAACTCATTCTTAATTACTATAACTATATAAGTCTTGAAATCTTGTAAACCAATTTCTCACATTATATTATTTTTTCAAAATTGTTTTAGGTATTCTAATTCCTTTGCTTTTCCACATAAAATTAGAATAATTTTGCCAATATCTATTGTATCTATAAGAATCATGCTGAGTTCTCTTTTAAAATAGAAACTGTATTAAATTTGTATATTAATTTTGGGACAATTGACATCTTCACTGTGTTTTGTTTTCCAGTTAATGAACACAGTATGTTTCTTATGTAGATCCTCTTTGATTTTATTTATTAGCATTTTATAGTTTTTAGCATACATGCCCTGGACATGTTTTGTTAGATTAACATTTTAATATAAAACATTATTGTATGGTGGAATGTGATGATCATTATTATACAAAGTATATGTTTGAAGACATGAATTGGTGGGAATATACTTTGTTTACAACCAGAGATATGAAAAATTGTGCTCTAAATGTGTAATAAGATTTGTAATACATTCCGCTGTCATATATACGTATATATACATATATGTGTAAATCATATTGCATTTTTCATTTTCATGTCTTCATACTCATTGCTAGTAAAGCATTCTAATACTGATGTTCATGTCCATTATATGCATATAAAAGTAGTTAAATTTTGTATGTTTAACTTGTCTCAACTGACTTTTTTCTAGTAGATTCCTTGAGATTTTAATGTAGACAATCATGTCATCTGTAAATAGTGATAGTTTTGTTTCTTCCTTCAGATCTGTATACCTTTTATTTCCTTTCCATGACTTATGCATGAGTAAGAGTAACGAGAGTTGTCCTTTTCATAATTTCAGGGAAAAAACATTCAGTATTTTACTGTTACAGTGTTAGGTTAGTTTAAGATGTTGTTTATTGAGTTGAAGAAGTCCGCTTGATTCCTAACTTGCTGAAATTTTTAAATATTGAATTGTATCTAATATTTTTTTTTCTGAATCAGTTGATATGATCATATGAATTTTCTTCTTTAGCCTATTACATTGGGTTACATTCATTGATTTTTGAATACTGAATCAGCCTTGCATTCCTGAAATAAATCCTTGGTTATATTGTGGGATTATTTTTGTGTCTTCCTGAATTCTATTTGCTTGTATTTTATTAGGTTTTGTTTGTTTTTACAGTACTGGATATAGCAAGGCCTCACACACAGTAGGCTCTACCACTGAGAGCATCCCCAACCCTTGTTAGAAAATTTTGTGTGTGTTTGTTTATGAAGGAGACTGGTGTGTGCTTCCTTTTTTTTGTTCCATCTTTGTCTGGTTTTGGTAGTTAAGTAATACCAAAATTATATCTTTAGTATTTTCATAACTTGTGCTTGCTTTGGGTTTAGTTTGATCTGTTTCCAGATTCTTGATATAGGAATTTAAATTACTGATTTGCAAGATTTCCTCTTTAAAAAAGAAGAGTATTTAGTGCTACAAATTCCCCTCTGAGCACTGTCTTAGCTGTGTCCTACAAATTTTGATGTATGTCCTACAAATTCTTGCTATATTTTCATTTCATTCAATTCATTGTGTTTTAAAAATCTTCCTTGAGGCTTTTGACTCATGGATTATTTGTGTGTTATTTAGTTTCTAAATGTCTAGGAATTTTCTATTACCTTTCTGTTATTGATTTCTAATTTTATTCTGTAGTGATCAGAGAACACCCTGTAGGATTTTAGTTCTTTAAAATTTATTGAATAACTTGTTTAATAGCCTAGCATATAGTCGTCTTGGTATGTATTCTTTGGGCAGTTGAAATGGGCACTTGAAAAAGAATGTGTGTTTTGCTGTTGTTGGGTCATGTGTTCTTTAAATGTCAGTTAAGTTCTGTTGATAGATAATATTGTTGAGTTCTTATATCCTTTCTGATATTCTATTTAATTGTTCTATTAGTTGCTGAGAGAAGGATTGATGTTTCCCAACACAGTAATGAATTTGTCTGTCACTACTTTTGGTTCTGTACATTCTTACTTTGCATATTTTGTAGCTCCGTTATTGGTGTATACATATTTAGGATTGATATATCTTCCTTTTTCCTGCCTTGTGTTCTTACATTCTCCTTATACATAATATTGGGGTTCATTTTGACATAATCATACATGCATAGAATATAATTTGCTCAATTTGAGTCCCTACTACTTACTCTTTCCTTCCCCTTCTCCCTCTCATTTTCCTTCTTTTATTCTCCTGGTTTTCCTTCCATTAGGTTTGGTATATCTTCTAGATGGTATTGTCCTATTATTATGATGTAATGTCCCTCTTTGCTTCTGATAATTTTCTTTTTTTTTTTAAAGAGAGAGAGAGAGAGAGAATTTTAATATTTATTTTTTAGTTTTCGGTGGACATAAGATCTTTGTTTTTTGTTTGTGGTGCTGAGGATCGAACCTGGGCCGCATGCATGCCAGGCGAGTGCGCTACCGCTTGAGCCACATCCCCAGCCCCAAGCTTCTGATAATTTTCATTTTTTCTGAAATGTGGACTTGATTGGTACAGTATTCTTGCTATATTTTTATTATTTGTATGATAGCCTTTCTATTCTTTTATTTTCAACCTACTGATGTTACATCTGATATGTTTCTTATAGAGCACATACTTAGACCATTTTTTTAAACCACTGCTAATTAATTAGTATGGTTACCTTTCCTTTATTTTTTAAAAAAATTTTTTGATTATCAATGGATATTTATTTATTTATTTATATTGGTGCTGGGGAACCAACCCAGTGCCTCACACAGCATTCTACCACTGAGCCGCAACCCCAGCCCTGCCTTCCGTTTCTTTACATCCTGTTACTTTCTTCATTTGTAATACATTGTTTTAAATTCTTCTACATACACTTGGAACCACATTAGATAATGTTATTATAGACAATTTTATAATTTGTTTTAAACATCAAATACAAAATTTAGAAAACTTGAAGAAAGAAAATGTATTTACCCATGTTTTTGTTTACCATGTTTTTCTTGATATTCTCAGTTTCTTTTTTTTTTTTTTTAATTTTCTTTTTGTTTATTGTCTTTGTTTAGCTACTTTTGTAGGGTGGGTCTGCTGCTGAAAATTCTCTTCAGTTCCTCTTCCTCTGAGAAGATCTTTATTTACTTTTCACGCCTGCAGGATAGTTTTTCTGGGCAAAGAATTCTAGGCTTGTGGTTGCTTTCTTTGAGTACTTAAACACTGTACCACTATTTTTGGCCTCTATGGTTTCTAATGAGATATGCTGTTTGAATTGTTATTCCTATATAAGTAAACTGTCTTTTTCTTTCTTGTTGTTTTCAGTATTGGGGAAAAAGGGGAGATGATTAATTTTCAGAAGTTTGTGATGTTTCTTGGTGTGTTTGTATGTGTGTATGTTTGGGAAGTTTTCAGCTATTATTTGGAATACTTTTTTAGCCCTCCACATCATTACAATGGCATGGATTTCAGATCTTTTCTTATTGTTCTGTAGGTCCACTGAGGCTGTGTTTATTTTTTCAATATATTTTCTTTCGTTCAGATTGGATAATTTCTCTTGTTTTACTGATACCCCGTGCCCCCCACCCTCTGTCAGTCTGTTCTACTGTTGAACCCGTCCATTAAGTTTTATATTTTGGTTATTGTGGGTTTTTTTGTTCAAAAATTTTGATGTGGTTCTTCTTTATATTTTCTGTTTCTTTGCTGAGACATTTTATTTTTTCATTTGTTTCAGCCTGGTTCACAGTTGTTCATGAAGCATTTTTATGGTTACTGCTTTAAAATTTTTGTCAGATAATTCTAGCATCTCTTTTCATCTTTATTTTGTCATCTTTTGTTTGTATTTTTCATTCAAATGGAGATATTCCTCCTTTTGGTATGAGAATGACTTTCAATAGAAATCTGGATATTTTGGATATTGTGTTGCGAGACTGTGGATCTCAACACTGACACACTGGGTTAGGGGTGGGAAATATGAGTTGGTTATATTATTGTTGGGCAGTGGTCAAAAACATTCTGAAATTGTATACTAGGTCTACTGTGATCCAACCCAGGTAGGGAGAGAGGGAAACATCATTGTTGGGAAGGTGGCTGGAAGTTGTATATTCACAGATGATTTCCATTGATTGTGTGAGTGGTGGTTGATAAAAGCCCAAGGTTCTTTGGTGTTACACCACCCAGTGTGGGAATTGTGACCCATTTTTAAAACCTGTCAAGAGTGGAAGTCTAGTACTGGATTTTAGAAGGCAATGGTAGATATAGGCCCATAGTTTTTTTTTCTGTGATGTTTCAGTTATATAGAGCAGTTATTTGCATCAGTTTTCTGTCTTGCTTTGTGGTCCTTTTCCTGGTCCTTTAGCTAGAGAGAGCTAGTTTTTGTTGGGACTTTATTGTCTGTGCCCTGTTGGTATTACTGGATGGCCAGCTTCTTTATTTCAAGTCTGGAATATATGAGGTAAAAAGAAACTCCAAGAAATTCACCAGTGTTGTTGCTTGGCCCTGAATTCCCTAGTAGGTCTGCTTTGTTCTTCCTTCCAGTCTTTTGGAGGTCATTTTATGTATGATTGCTAGCATTTTTAATTATATTTCATGAGAAGGATAGGAGTACATATATTTGTTCCATTTTTACAGAAGTGGAATTCCCTCACCTTCTTTTCAGTGTGGCAGGAAAAAAAAAAACAAAAAACAAAAAACACTGCGTAGATTGTGTTATAGAGAATACAGTTTAGAATTCCAAGTGGAATTATTAACATTGGAATGGATCTTTCAAAGGCAGAGAGATTCTCATCTCAGGTAATTTAGATATCATTCAGTTTGAAGACACGAGTTGCTGCCTGGTGACAGGCATTGAGTGACACAGTATTCTTTGATTTTCTTTCCATGTGCTATTTTGGTCTTGGTTTTGTATATACAGTAGAAAAGGAAGCATTTGGGATAGGATTACACCTTTATAAATCATTTTCAGGCCTGTTGCAGTTCAGTTGATTCCACTGGGCTTTCATGCAGTGGACCAAATGCCTTTCAGTCAGTCAACTTATGTAACTCATCTTTTATCTTTTATTCATAATTATACTAGCATTATTACACTGCCCCCCCTTCCACTTTGGGCTTTTAAGAAATTTTAGTTTTTAGATTAGCTGTAGATTAATCAGTAAGATTGGTTTTTTTTGTTTTTGTTGTTCTAAGAATTAAAAAATGTATAGATTTCATGTAAAACTTTAATAATAAATGTGTTAAGTGGTATTCATTTATAACTAGATCCTACCCCATGGCAACTACTATGTGTTCTTCATTATCAAAGATAGTTTTGTCTTTTGGAGTATGTCTTATGAATGGAATTATATGGTATGTAATCTTATAATACCTGAGATTTAGTTTCTATAGTACTGCTTGTATCAGTAGTCCATTTTTTTTGTGTGTGTGTGTGTGTGCACGTGCGTGCTGAACAGTAGTCTGTTACACATACCCATACATATACACTATAGCTTATCAGTTTCCCTATTGGGTTATTTCCAGTTTATAATAATTTATATGAACAAAGCCACTATAACATTTATATTTTTGTATATATTTATATAACATTTATATTTTTGTGTGAGCATAAGTTTTGATTTCTTCAAAGTTAATATCTAGGAATGTGATTATATATTTTTGTAGTAAGTACATGCTTATACAAGAAGTATCCAAACTTCCAAACTTTTTCAGAGTAGCTATACCATTTTTTACCTCATAAATACCTTCTATCTTTCCATCCTTTTCAGGAGTGTTAGCCCTTATGTGTTAGATCATTTTATAAAGGTTCCTTAAAATCTTTCTCAGGTAATTCTGACATCTGTGTTGTTTCAGATTGGTGTCTATTAACTTTTTTTCTATATAAGTTGAGATTTTTTTTCCTATTTCTTCATATGTTGATTAATTTTGAACTTTATTTTGGACATTTTATTACTATGTGAGATTTGGTCTTTTTTATATGCTATGGAAAATATTGTATTTTAATTTTAGTATGCAGTTGACTCAACCAAATTTAGGATGCGTGTTCTAACCAGCCCTCTATGCATTGTGGTTTCTGTCATTTGGTTCAATTTTCCACATCTTTTTATTGGTTTTTGGATTTGTCACACTTGCCACCCAGTGGCCAGTTTGGGAATCTGACCATCCTGTCCTTCAGTTTTTCATTCAATACAAGTATTTTGGATCGGACCCACACTTGAATAATTTGGAATGATACCAAGAGTTCATAAATAACTTGAAGTAATCACTTTACTGAGTTCCTTTCCTCTTTGTCATCCCTAAATACTTTATTTATGGGTCTCTGGTTGGAAAACTCAGATCTTTCATTAGCATAATTTTTCATACAGTTCCAATGATAAAAAAAGAGAAGGAGGAAAAAAAAAAAAGCAATAGGGTTTTCCCTACCCTCTTGGGACGAGTGTTCCACTAATCAAAGAAAAAAGGTTCTTCTCCTTGAGATTTTGTGTTCTTTTCCTGTAGGGTCTGGTGTTGCTACCTCCTCCTGACACCACAGAAAGACTTGAGACCCAGCACATAGAGAATAGAGGAAAGCTTCAGATTTTGTTGTTGTCCTATTTCCCAGCTACTTTTAGCTGAATTTAATAATCAGATTTTATTGCTACTCACAGTGGAACAGACAAGATAAAGTGTGCTTATTTCCTCTTAACCAAAACTGGGACCTACTGGACTTGCTTTACTGTTGAAATAATGGAAAGAGTAGAAGTAAAGATTTAGGTTTTATAGGGCCTGAAGGTCGTAACATTTAGGGGCCCTTTTAAAGAAATGTCAAGAATATGAAATTAGGTACAGTGTTCGGAAGGGGATGTGAAAGTGAAGGTCGTCCCTGAAGCTTAAGTTTCATTGGTTTTTATGTAAAACATAACTACTGATTATAGATTGTACATTGTACAGTGTGGTTTTTATTCATATGTTCATTCAGTATTCATAAAAATGAAACCTATTTTTTAAATAACCCCAATTTTATAGATGAGTGAAAGAGATTTAGAGTTGTAAAATCATCCAGGTAGAAAAGTTGGAATTGTGCTTTAAAACTCAAATATATTAATTCCAAAGCATGTGGTCTTTGACTACTATAGTACTTAATAAGTAGATTATAGATTATGAGAGCCAACATATGCTTATAGTTCAGAAGTCTGAGTGTTCAGTTGTAGCTCTGGTGTTGATTATCAGTGTGGCCTCAAAAGTTTAATCTTACTTCTATATGTCTGTAAAATGGGGATAATAAAACATTGCTCTTGACATTGTTTTGAGGATTACATAGTTAATATAAAGCATTTAAGATAGCTACTGGCATATAGTAAGTGCTTTTTGTCCACCATGTACAACAGTATTTTTTGATAAATTAAGTCATATTCTATTTACTGTGCCTATCAGCACTGCTTCTTCAGGTCTAAAGACTGGTTATAAGAAAAAGGTATTTTTCACTTACTTATAAATAAGTTTTGATCATATTATAGACTTGGAACACAGACTGAGATATGACTATTGGTAAAATAGGCTACAATTATATAATTGATATTTTTGTTTTCTGTAAAGAATTTATTTATTTTTTTAAAGTTTAGGATCATTAATGTATTTAACAAACAAAGCTAGAAAAAAACATGTTCTATATGGGTGATCTGAAAATCTGGAATATTATAGGCTAAATGTTTTGGTAAAATGACCAGATAATTAATAACATAGTTGGAAAAGTTTTTTTTTTTTTAAAAAAAGCCCTCTTCTTAGTCTTAAGTTCCTCTGTAAAATGGAGACCCCATTCACATTTTCATTTTCCATGATTTCTGTTACCTGCGATCAACTGCAACCTGAAAATATTTAATGGAAAGTTTCAGAAATAAATAATTCACAGGCTTTAAGTTGAGCACTCTGAGTAACATGATGAAATCTTACACTGTTCTATTTTGCCCAGCCCAGGATAGGAATCCTTCCTATGTCCTGCGTATCCACCCTGTATATACAACCTGGCCATTAGTCACCTAGTAGACATTTAGATTATCGGATTTGCTCTAATGGCATTGCCGTGTTTGTGTTCAAGTCTTATTTTACTTAATAATGTAAGAGCAAGAGTAGTGATGCTGGCCATTCAGATATGAGAAAGAGATGCTGAAAATGCTTCTTTAATATTAAAAGGTGAAAATATAATAAGTTACTTTGAGAGAAACCATATTCATATAACTTCTTTATAGTATATTATTCTACCAGTTAATCTCAGTATATTGTTATAATTGTTCTACCAGTTAATCTCATTCATAAATTAAATGTTATTGTACCTATGTATGTATGTATAGGAAAAATTATAGTATAAATAGGTTTCAGTACTATTTGTGGTTTCAAGCATCCATTGTGGGGGGGGTCTTGGGACATATTCCCCCATTGACAAGGGGAAACTATTATAGTTATTTTTTGAAGTGTGAAAAATTACCATGAAACTTAGAGTAAACATTTATTATCTCACAGATTTTGTGGGCCAAGAATTTGGGAGTGGTTTTTAGCTGGGTCATTCTGGCTCAAGGTGTATCATGGGGTTGTAGTCAAGATGTCTGCTTAAGCTACATTCATTCAAGCTTTGAAGCCTTGACTGGGGTTTACATTAAGATAGTTCACTCACATTTCTTTCTGTGTTTGGCTTGCAGAGATTGTGCCTGGCTTGTAGGAGGGTTCATGAGTATCTTCACCCATGTGAACCTTTATTTAAGGTTTCTTGCATATCCTCATGATACATAGGTGGCACCCCCTAGAACAAGCAGTACAAGAGAGGTTAAAGAGGAAGTCACAATGTCTTTTATGACCTAATGACCTAGCCTCAGAATTCTCTATCTTTTCTGCAGTGTCTTACTATTTACATGGGTCAGCCTTATTCAGTGTGGAAGAGACTACTAGGAGTTGGAAATCATTGGGGACCATGTTGGAGGCTGGTTACCATCTTATATGATAACTCTGACAACTAAAAGAAATGCTACCAGTGTAAGCTTCTAGAACCTAGTAGGAGCCCCAAATAATACCTGTTTGATTAGCATGTGCTTTATTGATGGTCCCCTGGACAGTGGAAATTAGTTTCTGGTTGTTTCCCAAATGCAGAGGAATATTTAATATGTCTCTATGGAGAAGAGATGGCCACTGATCTCTTGACTGAAGAGGTGAAGTCTTCAGATTCATCTTGTAATTGTTAGTTTATTTATAAGCTTTGTTGGTTATTATTTAGATACCAAATGATGAGAGCAATTAAGAGTTTGAGGCAAGAATGTTGATAAAGCCTTTAAGCCACAATTGTGGCCCATAATGAATTTATTTCAATTACTATCTAGCACATCATCATTGAGGAAGAAAATGTATTTCATGTGTGATGTGTGCATATTTTAAATGTCGTGATTGAATGCCATTAGCCTCTTCTATTCTCTTTAAGGTTAAATAGGCTAATTTTTTTTTTCTAAGTAGACTAAACCTGTGTTAGCTCTCTGTCATTATAACAGGTACCTGAGATAATCAACTATAAAGAGGAAAGGTTTATTTTGGCTCAGTGTTTTGTTTTAGAGGTTTCAGTCCCAAATGGCTGACCCTGTTGCTTCTGAGCCTTTGGCAGCATAGCTTGGTGAAGCAAAGCTACTCACTCTCCTTGTGGGAAAGTGAAAGAAAGAGCAACAGGTGGCTGAGGTTCTATAGTCCCCTTGAACACACACTCCCAATGACCTGAAAAACCTCTCACTCATCTTAAAAAGTTTCCAATAGCGCCAAGCTGAGGACCAAGCTTTTAGCACATGGGCTTTTGGGGGACACTCCAAATTGAAGCTATAGCAGTATCTTACTGTTGATAGTGATATAGTATGGCTTATTTTGAAGAGGACACTATTTACAAAGCAATGCATAAGTAGAACATATGACAGTTACTTTATTTGTTGTGAAAAAAAGCACATGAATGTTCTTATTTAATGTGAGGTATTCTTTAGATGAATTAGTTCTTTGGTATCTGGAAAATATCTTTTTTCTTGTAATGCTTATTTTAGTACTGAGTATATTTTTGGTGAGTTTTTTTTTCTTACTATAGCAATAAATAAGGGCTCTATGGCATTGGAAAATGTCAAATCATTTTATAATTTCTGGAATCTAATTATGTATGGTTGTTTATGAACAAAATTAATCGAAACATTTTTCTTTAGATGTTGGTTAAAAACTTCATAAAGAAGTGGTACCCAATTAGACTATCAAAATTTATCATAGTACTGTATAAATATTTGACCACTGGAGGGCTCCATATTTTAAAAAATTATATCAAAGATATAATGCTTACTCTAAATAGTTTTAAACAGTGTAGATTGATATAAAAGATTCCATATTTTTGAGTGAAATTGTTAATGATTAAATATAGTGAATTAGATAGTAACTGATTACAAATGAAAATTGTGTGCATGTACAAATAAAATATATTAATAAGTAATTCTTCCTTTTCCTTTTATTGGAATTCTTTATAATATATCTCAACTCATGTCAAAGTAAGAAACTAATATTTTGAAATCTCTTAGTAAAGAAGTTATTGAGACAGCTTAAATAAGTATATTTTTAAATCTCTTTCCTACATGTACAATTTTTATATTAGGAAACTTCCTTTTTTAAAAAGTTCCTTGAGTTTATTATTTCTATCTAGTATAAAGAATTCTCCAGTTATCTCAGTTGACATAATATAAGCTTCACAGGACATTAGGGCACATTTTGAAACTGAACCAAAACCAAAAAGTTGTGGCATCTAGCTGGACACAGCACACACCTTGTAATCCTAGATACTCAGGAGGCTGAGGTTGAAGTATCACAAGCTGGAGGCCAGCCTGGGCAACTTACCTAGAGATCCTGTCTCAAAATTTAAAAAAGGGCTGTAGTTCAGTGCATGCCTAACAGTTGCAAAACAAGAAAAAAACAAAAGATGATTTTAGGATTTTTTGGGGGAACCAGGGATTGAACTCAGGGGCATTAAACCACTGAGCCCTATTTTGTATTTTATTTAGTGACAGGGTCAGTCTCACTGAGTTGCTTAGAGTCTCTCTGCTGCTGAGACTAACTTTGAACTCACAATCCTTCTGTCTCAGCCTTCTAAGCTGCTGAGATTACTGGCAGGCACCACCTCTCCTGGCTGATTTTAGGATTTTAACCCTTAAAATGTTAGTATTTCTTAGGTCTAAATGTATAGTTTATGCTATTTTGTTCTGAAGACTTTAGAGCTTGTTTTTCTTTTCTTTTTTTTTAGAGAGAGAGAGAAAGAATTTTTTTAATATTTATTTCTTAGTTTTCGGCGGACACAACATCTTTGTATGTGATGCTGAGGATCGAACCCGGGCCGCACGCATGTCAGGCGAGCGTGCTACCGCATGAGCCACATCCCCAGCCCTAGAGCTTGTATTTCTTTATCAGTAAAATGGTATTTTACAAAGATGAAGAATTAGAAACTCATCACATATATTAGTACTTGAAGGAAGTGTCTTTTTGTCTAGAGCAATTCTAGAAGGGAAACTATTGTTCCTCAAAACCAGCATTTTTTACTTCCTTGACCTTTCCTACTTGAAAGAAAGAAGTATTTTGATTTCTTTATAATTGTGAAGTGTTTACTTTTTAAATGTTTGATCAGAGCTCCGGGAAGCCTGCAGTTTCTAGGATAGCTAAAGATTTTTCTTTTTCCCTGATAAGATTTGTATCTCTTTATACTCAGCTTGCAGAACTGAGGATATTTGTTTTAGGTGTTTCCCAGTTGTTCAGTAGCTTTGTCCTTTAGCACCTCCTTTTCACAAAAGGAAGCTAAAATGCAAATTAATTGTCAATGAGGAAGAAAAAAACAAAGCAAAATAAAGTAAAAACACAAAACTTCCCTACCTGATCACTTGAAAACTGCCCAGAATCTATGAATATATTAAGTGCTCACTTACTTCTACTTGTATATAAGGGCTAATTATTGGTATAAAGAGCAACCAAAAAGAATCACGAGAGATGACGGTCCTGAGCTGTTACTAACTGTGTAAATGATATTGGAATTGTGAAACGATATTTATTTTTAAGCCATTGATGTAAAATTTTAAGCCATTAGGCAGCCTCACGGAGACAATAGCCCTTCTCTACCTCTCATTCACACCACTCAATAATAAGTGAAAGACAATAATCAACGTCATTTTGGGGCATTGAGGCACATTGTTTTTTCTTCCTGAAAACACACCTAAGTAACAGTGATCATGGCATACTTCCAGATGCAGTTAGAGGATGCAAGAAATTCTGCAAAATGCTTCCATATTAGTCAGCTGTGTTATAAAACTTGTTTTTAGCTGTAAAATATGACAGAAGATATAGGAAAGAGCATGACACTACAATTATGACTACTTGCTGCCCCCTGAATGTGAAGACAGTTCTGCATTGCTTGTAGTGAAACTTTCTTCCAGCACCTTTTTTATACAGATTGATTGATATATATGGCATTAATTGGTAAGATGCCTGTCAGAATAGAGGGTCTTGCCATAAAAAGGAATAAACCTCACTGGTCCATTCAGTATTACCTGTGATCATTTTAACCTTGTGTTCTTCATCTTAGATCATCAGACAACAGCACTGCCACTTTTTAGCAGTTTTTAAAAATCAGTTCAGTCCTTGCATATTCATAGTTCATCTCAAGCTTGGCTGCACCTTAAAAATCACCGGGGGAACTTTTATTTCTGTGCATGCCTGAGACTAACCCTTGAGATTATTTTGGTTTAATTGGTTTAGGATAGGGAAGACTTGGGGATCTGTATTTTTTAATTTTTATTTTTATCCCCCCCACCCCACCCCACATACTGGGGATTGAATCCAGGGACATTCCATCTTTGATCTACATTCCCAGCCTTTTTAGAAATTATTTTTGTGACAGAGGCTCACTACATTATCCAGATTGGCCTCAAACTTGTGATCCTCCTGCCTCAGCTAGGATTATAGGTGCAAGTCACCATACCTCTCTGGACATTAGCATTTTAAAGTAGTTTCTGTGATTGTGTTTTATAATTCAGGTTGAGAGTGATTAAAAAGGAAGTGGCATTCTGGCAACTTTTTAAGGTTCCTAAAAGTTCTGATTAAACAAATGTCTCAGTAAATACAACTACTGTTCATACTTGAACATTTCTCTTCTTCATATTGCCTGGTTCTCGAGCCGAGTTGAAGAGTGAGGAACTCTGGTTGCTGACATTGCTTGTTTTGTTGCTGATTATTTTGAGCTGAAACCACTTAGGTTTTTGTGGTAGAAATGGGGAATATGATGTTAGATTATTAGGATTTGACCTGTCTTGATAAGCTTGCATTTGTGTTGCCGGTCAAGGCAGGCAGCGCTTATCTTTCACTTTTAAACCAGTTCTATCAGAAAATAGAATGTGACCTGGCTAAGGGAACATAATTCAGCTAGTGAAATGTGCTTCAGGGTAAACATCTTTTGAAAGGTAAGAGATTGTAAATGGAAGAATTGTGGAAGAACAACAAAGGATACAATTTTTTTTTTTCTTTTTTGGTGGTGCTGGTGATTGAACCCAGAGCCTTGCAAGGCGAGCACTCTCCCAACTGAGCTATATCCCCAACCCTAGAACCACATGTGATATAGGTAGTTGTGTGCTACAGGGAAAGGGAACTTAGGGATTAGCATGTCCTGACCACAGGTCACACCAGTTCATAGAACTGCTCAGCAGCATCCATCATGGGCAAGGGTGATGATCCCTTACCTTCTTTTATAAAGGAGCTGAGGTAAGCTGTGATGTTTCCCTGCTATTGCAGTCCTTGCGCCCATGTTTTCCATATTCTTCTTAGATGAAGACCTCGGGTAACATCTCTTTACCATAGATTTAACTTGTGTGTTTTCATGACTCACAAATCCTGCTATCTGCTCAGGTTTTTTTCTGGTTCATTCTGTATAACACATGTCATGTAAAAGATTCCAAACCGAATCTTTGCTGACTAGAACAAACCTTTTAGTGGCTTCCTTGCTCCTAACCTCCAGGACACACAGCTTTTCCATCACAGGAGTGTAATATCACCTTGTCATTTTGCCCAGGCCTCCAAGCCCTCGAATTCAATTTGGGCTTGTCCCCCATTTCACTCAGCACATCAAACTTGGTTAATCAAATAAATATACCTCACAATGTGCCCTAGGCATGCATTGGATGAAAATAGTGAATATGTTCAGATTAAAATGTAGCAGATCTCTGTGGTGGGAGAAAGTGAAGTGTTAGGAAAACAAACCAAAATTTAAAATAAATGCCCTGGTTTAGAAGATTTTAACTAAGCATTTTATTTATATATTTTATATAGTATGAGTTTTAGCTTGCATGTTTGGGAAACCATTTTCCTTGCATAGGGTTAGCTTTAAAAAACACTAAGAAAAGGACTGGGGTTGTGGCTCAGTGGTAGAGAACTTGCCTAGCATGTGTGAGGCACTGAGTTCAATCCTCAGCACCACATATAAATAAATAAACAAAGGTCCATCAACAACTTGGAAAAAAAAAAAAAACTAAGAAAAAAGTAATAACTTATGGCAAATTTTGGCAGTCTCTTATTTTTATAGACATTGTCTCTTTTGTAGAGGCTACACTACATATAAATATTACCAGTGTATGCTTTCTTTTTTGCTATTTATGGATTATCCGTAACAACCTGGTGACACTTTAATTCCAGCTCAGTTATCCTTAGCTATCAAAGACTCTTTGACTTCTCTTACTTGCTGTTTTTCTGACTTGTTTGTAAGAAATGTAAAATTTTTTTTTTACTTTTAACCATAGGAAAATATAAATAGTAGCTATTTTAAATTTACTGTACTTAAAAACTTACCATATTATTTTTACAGATATTATTTTGAGAAAATTTCATTTATGGGAGGAAAAGGTATTAAAAAGTGAATTAAAATTCTGATTTTAATAAGAATCCAGTTCCTTCTAGTAATAGTGGGAATCAAGAACTAGTTAACAGGGTTGGATCTGTAGCTCAGTGGCAGAGTGCCTTGCCTAGCATGTTGTGAGGCACTGGGTTTGATCCTTAGCACCACATTAAAAAAAAAGAAACAAAATAAAGGCATGCTGTTCATCTACAACTACTAAATAAATAAAAGAAGGAAGAAAGGAAAGAAGAGAAAAGAAAAGAACTGGATAACAGATTTCAATTCCAGATCCTGATAGGAGCCTTCAATGTAATCTTAGAAATGATTGTTCCTGTGTATTAGTGCCTTTCAGTTATTGGAAATGTCTTAGGTGATTAACTTGAAATTAATTTTATAGGGGAAATACAATTTTAAAATTAGAATTGTAGTAGTTTTGTTTTTTGCTTTTAAGTCAGATGTTTGGGATGATTTTCACGGAAAGAAGGGTTTACACAATAAAAATGTGCGCTGACCAAAAGAGTCAACCATGTATCAAAGTGGTTATCTTTATAGTGGAATTTTAATTGAAAGGGAATATGTACTGTTAGGGGGAAAAAGGCAGAATTTTTCAGAAATTCAATTGTAAAATATATTAATTCCACCAAGATACTCATGATCTTCAATAAGGTATAAATAAAATCCTTCATCAAATGTTTTCTGAAATCCTTTTGCTCTCTTATAATGAGTAGTTTGGGGATATTAATAAAACACTTGACTATTTTTTTTTTAATGACCCTCATGTACATAGAGAAGCCTAGTGGCTGAATGATTTACCTACCTAATAATTTGTACTCTAGGGATTTTTTTTTTTTCTGATTTGTATGGTTGATGAGTATAATTATAAGTTATTGGTGGTGGTTTTGTTTTCTTAACATATAAAATAGAATAAAAACCCTCTTATTAGTTACTGTAATAATTTTTGTTAGATCCAAATGTTTGTAAAGTGCTCTGAATTCCAAAGAACAGTTCTGTGAAAATAGGTGATAATGAAATTTATTTTGAATTTCTTATTACTCCAGTTTCACTTTAGTGCAACAATATGAGCACAAACTTAATGTGATAATTGAATGGTACTAATATTAAATCTTTTGATGATATGAAAAGTTTTGTACTATCTTTTAATTAGAAACTAGCATGTGCTCATTTCCAATTCTTTAAACAGTTTGACTAACACTAACTGTGAATTCTGATTTTTTGGGACATTAGTACACCATAATCTTTAGTACAGAGACATTCAGCTTTCTTAGTTTTCTAAAGACTCTTGAGAATCTTGAAATGCTTGGATCTTAGACTGGAAGGCCTCTGTGCCCTGTATGGATTCCATATAATAGCTTCTTAGGTTTTCACTTGATTATCTCTATCTATGAAGGGAACTCCCTTCACTTTTGTACAGATCTGATGTTTTCTTATATTGAACCTTCTAAACTGCCTCCTAGAAACATCTGCTCATTGATTTCAGTTTTAAACTCTGAAATAACCATACAAATTTATGTCTGATGTCTCCTCTTTATGAGACACTGAAGGGATGTGAAAATAGAACTTCTTCTTTTCCAGAGTTACATTTTTATTTTCTTTAACCATTCTGCCCCCAGCAGAATTGCTTAGCTCCTCTCCTAATCTCTCAATAGTCTGTTCTAGAGGCACTTTGAGTTTTTTATGTTCTTACCTTGATGCAGTAAACAGAACCAGGTAGAGTGGGTTTTTTCTTTTTTTGTTAGTATATTTCTGCTAAGTCCATTTTATTTTGGGGTACTTCACAATGCTGACTCATATTGCACTATGCCATTTTACATGCATTTCATTCAGTTAAGATATACATCCCTAATTCTCAGCTCTTGCACTTTTATTCATTCCACTTGATGAGACTAAGTTTAGATTACGTATGCTACCTTTCAGTGACATAATCAGATAAAAGATAAGGTAACAGTGCTTACTTATACATCTGTGGGTGTGCTTACATGCTACCTATTCTTGTTACTCCACAGTTGGAAATTTTAAACATAAGTGTAATGTCTGTTAGCATGCATTTTTACTGGAACTTCAAAAGAGAAACCTAGAGTCTCCCCGACAACCATTTTTGGAACCAGGGATTGAGCTCAGGGGCATTAGATCACTGAGCCATATCCCCAGCCCTGTTTTGTATTTTATTTAGAGACAGGGTCTCACTGAGTTGCTTAGTGCCTCGCTTTTGCTGAGGCTGGCTTTGAACTCATGATCCTTCTGCCTCAGCCTCCTGAGCTGCTGGGATTATAGGCATGCGACTGCACCCAGTTTAGAATTCCCCTTTAACAGGTGGAGGGCATATGCTGTTATCTGATGTACCATTTTCAGTTTTATGTAAAATCAGCACATATACTCAGCACATTAAAGTGGTTGCTCTGGAGGGAGGAAGCATAATGGGAGTGAGATATGGGATCTAATTAGTTAAATAACTGGTTATTTTGTTAACTGTGGTCTTGAACTATGGTACAGATCTTACTCTACACAAGTACTAGTCTGAATTTCAAGTCTATATTTTAGATTATATTTTGAGGATCCCTTAGAATTTATTATACGAGACTCTTGGTGCTGATTGAATTAGTTGAAGGCTGTGAACCACATATTAGACCTGGGATCTAATGTGTATGATTATTCCTATTACTTACGGTTCACCTCCAAAGTGCAGTAATCAGAGTTCAGTTATAGATATGTTGCCAAAGCATCCTTTGACATTTCTAGAATACTATAAAAATTGTTGATGTATTTCATATTTGAAAATAACAAGTATTTGTGTTGTTGTTATTAAATTATAGAGACACCGTCTGTCTGGAATCCTAGTCACCACAGAGCTCAGTGGTTTGAAATTAGAGTTTTGGTTATGTGTGGATGTTCATATGTGACCTCATCATTCATTCATATGCATTTCAACTTTTATGAAAAAGAGGCCTGGGTCAAGCAAGCTGATATGAGGGATTTGGTAAAGAATATTATTATCATATATACTGTATGATAACCAACTCTTTGGTTCCTTGTGACTATAATCATCTGTAAAAGTAAAATACTATAAATGCATTTTAAGCTGTAAAGATTTCATTTAAGAAGTATATTCAGAATGATTTTAATATTAATATATTTTACTTTATTTTAATCTCTCAAAAATTGGTTGTTTTTCCAGAAGTATATATAACTTTCCAAAGCAAGACACTGTATTCCCAACTACTCGATGTTTTCATTTTGTTTTGTTTTCCCTCCTTTTAAGTCTAAGAGAAAATCATTTCAGGCCATAAGTTTGCATGGAGAATAAATTATGTGTCACTGTTAATGACATATACCACGATACATAATCAAGATATTGGAAATGTCCTTAAAATTAGTTTTAGAAGTCAAATTAACATTTGCCAATTTTTCCATGTTTGTATTGAAACCTGAAACTTTTCTTTATAAGAAATGTAAATTGAAGGATAAGTTGCTGAAACAGGAGAAGAGATTTAAAGTCTAAACAAATCTTGGCTTACTGAATATCATGATGTACCAGAAATTTTGAATAAATTTGTTGAAATAGGATTCAAAGTAGAGGAAAATAAATCAGTTCTTCCTTTCATTTCTTTTCAGGATGTATGTATGTGGTCCAGTACTTTTTCTCTTATTTCAACAAAATTGTAAACCATTCTCTCTCACTTTAGGTACTTTATAGTTACTTATAGTAATATAGTATACTTATATATAAAACTATGTAAGTACTGATAGTAATGTAGCATAACATCTCTGTTGTTTATTTTGTGATCTGTGCCAGGATTCAGGTTTCATATCTAGTCTTCATCCAGCGTCAGTGTCTAGGAAGATGGAATAAGAGCTGATTGGACAATCCTGGGTGATAATTCATCTCTGAAACTTAGGTAGAATTAGGTCAGTCCCATTCAAGGTACTGGACTCTTTTCCCAAAAGATATGTATATTCCAGGTGTGTGAAGTATTTTTCCAAAAATCAAAGTGCATAATGGGAAAGGTATGCTAAGTAGGCAAAAACATTAAATGTCTGCTAATTTCTGCTTAAGAGGAACCAGTATAGAAAATATGTTTTTGTAGCTAGTTATTCTCCTATTTAAATAAGGCTTCTAACAGCAAGTTTCTTTTTCAACTAGAAAGGTGGCAAAGTCTGATTTTGCTAATTTTAAGAAGTTCAGATTTCAAAGTGTGTAGGACTGAAAACCATGGCTATTACAGGTTATTCTAGGGGTGCTTCAGGATAAGCCTTTTGCCTTTTGCCATGTAGTCCTTATAATTGGTGGCCCTGGGGTTGTATAACATTGATTTCTGTGTGTCAATGCACTGGATTTAGTGGCAAAGGATAAGTCTATACCTATTTATGGAAATATTTAGAAGACTATTTTCTTTTCATATTTTTAGTTGATTTAATTTAAACTAAATGTTTTGTATTAAATATTGACTTAGGAGCAGTGGCAAGTAAAGCCATTGGCTTTTTAAAAAAATTTATTAGTTATTGATGGACCTTTATTTATTTATTCGTTTATATGTGATGCTGAGAATGGAACCCAGTGCCTTACACATGCTAGGCAAGCTCTCTACCACTGAGCCATAACCCCAGCCCCATTGGCATTGTTTAAAAAAAAAATTTTAGTTTTGAAGGACACAATAGCTTTATTTATTTATTTTTATGTGGTGCTGAGGATCGAACCCAGTGCTGCACATTTGCGAGGCAAGCGCTGTACTGAGCTACAGCCCCAGCCCCCATTGGCATTTTCTTGAGGATTAATTACTGGTGGGGCATTTGAACTGTACAGAGGTGGTTATTATATGGCATGTGCTTCGTTTCAATGTAGGACATAATTTAAATTGGTACTAGGTGTTTCTCTTGAGGGGTGTACATTTAAGGGAGAATTAGTGTTCCTATATTCTCAACTAGTATTGGCTTGTCATTCTCTAGTCGTACATAATTCTCATTGCTAAGTGAAGTAAATTGACATCAGATATTTTTAAAACTAATAGACTATTTTTAATAGCACATCTAGGTTCACAGTCAAATTGAAAGTATAGAGTATTCCTCTATACCCTTTGTGTGTGTACACACACACACACACACACAAGGTTGGCATTGACTCTTTATTTGAAGGTGTTGCTTAGAATATTTAGAAACATATGTATTTGACATGTGCATTTCTAGAGCTAAGTGCTGTCTTTCTCTGCCTTCAGTTTGGCAAAGACAAAGCATTCCAGGAAATGTTCAGGAAACATTCTCTGAACTCTGGGTGTGAAATGTTAGGGTCTTTTTAATGGGTCTTTTCTAGCTGAATATTGCTGCTGTGATGGGCCACTGGAAGAGTGGAGTATACAGTATGGTTTGGAGCCTCCTGCTGGTTATGGACAGCAAATTCTAGATCAAACTGATGATAATCCAGAAATGCATTGTGGAATTAGTACAAAGGCAGGAGGCCTGGTTCTAGCCTGTTCCTGCCACTATCTTGCTATGCCATCAAAAGGGCTGGAGTAAGAGGCCCCTTACTCTCATGTGCCCTCAACATTCTGTGATTCTACAGTTTCATAGGAAATAACATCAGACCCTGTGGGCACCAGTATGGAGTAATGGGGGAAGCATTGTGAAGACCTGGGGTATTGTCTCAACTTGGTTAAAAATCAGCTGGAATACCTTCTGTCCAGCTTCCCTAGGCCTTACTTGGTTTTAGCCATGGAAATGTGATTGAACTTCCCTGTAACCCCTAAGGAAAGTTTCGTGTAGTTTTCTGATTTAAAATAACTAATTACTATGTGATCTTATTGGTCCCAGAAATATAATTGCTTTTTGAATAAATAAAAAGGAAGCATATTGACACATCACAGTCAGTCACTTGTAAGCAGACTGCTTTGTGACTTCATGCCAAAAATATGCTTACGGGGCTGGGGGTTGTAAATCAGTGATAGAGCACTTGCCTAGCACATGTGAAGCCCTGGGTTTGATTCTCAGCACCACATAAAAATAAATAAGTAAATTAAATGAAGGTATTGTGTCCATCTACAACTAAAATTAAAAAAATATATACATTTATATAAACACACACATACATATTAGACACATCTGAAAGGAACAGGAACAGGATCCTATCTGGTAAGTAGAGTTTTTTGTTACTGGAAATTTTTTTTTTGGTGCCACATACAGTGGTGCACATCTATAATCCCAGCAGTTTGTGAGGCTGAGGCATCAGGAAGATAGTTTATAGCCAGCCTCAGCAATTTAGTGAAACTCTGATTTAAAATAGAAAATAAAAAGGACTGGGGATATAGTTCAGTGGTAAAGCACCCTAGTACCCTCCCTCCCCAAATATAGATTTTAATAGAAATGTACTTTTATTAAATAATATCACAAAATTTTAAATTGAATTTTTAAGTTTGTTCCTTTAGACTTACTTTGTGTAATTTGTATTAAAACAGAGTAGAAAGGAAAGATCAATGCCCTTTACTTCTTGGAACAGAATATTTTCTGTTTACAATTACGTAAATTCTTATTATTGACCTCTTTTATCATGACTTTGGGTATTTTTTTTTTTTTATCATGACTTTGGGTATTTTTTTTTTTTTTTTTGGTAAGAATTTGATTTTCTGTATGTTGTGAATTATTGATGTTGCAAAAGCAGCCACGGGAACCCTTTCTTACTTTGTAAGACAAAGTGGTCTTGAGGATTGTCTATTGAGTTTCACTTGCAGGAATCCTTCTGAAGGTTCAAACTAATTCCTAGAGTACATGTATTAGGCTTGCTTGAGCTAATGTAATCTCTGAGGGGGGTGTCCCCTAGTTATCCTCTTTATTTTCCAGTTTAGTGCTTGGTGGCTTGATAGAGCTTATGAGTCTTCCTAAAGTACCTGGGTGTTCCCTGTTACTATTCCCGATGTGGCTGCTGGCAAGCATGCTTTTGTACTCCTTCTGGAAGTGATACTTTCTCTGCCTTTATTATTTTAATTTTTTTTTAGTTGTAGATGGACACAATACCTTTATTCTATTGTTTATTTTTATGTGGTGCTGAGGACGAACTCAGTGCCTCACATGTGCTGGGCAAGTACTTTACCACTGAGCCACAACCCCAGCCCTTTTCTTTGCCTTTAAATGTGCAGTTTTCCCTGCCTGAGAAGGTCAAAGTCACATTTACACAGTTCATGGGAGTATAAAGAAACATTTAGTGCCTCTCTGCCAAGCTATCTGACTAGACTAATGCCTATTCATTTTCTATCTCTACTTATGGAAACTGCAGAAATTCATTGTTCTGCCATGGTTCTTGAAGCAACAGTCTTAGGACAAGTGATCATTATAATAAAATGTCCATATTGTCAAATCAGCTAATGCACATTGAAATTGGTAGGAGTAAAAAGAGTCCCCCAATGAGCAGCTCTGTGGTCTGAAAGGGCGGGGAAACAGCCCAATGAGCATCACAGCAGAGGAGCCAATCAGCTGGAAGTTTGCTGGGGCCGCTTTGGCTGTGGCTCTCAACAAAAAGTAGTTGCTCAGACTGTCAGAATTAAGCATATATAGAATACCACCTAAATTAAAATAAAATCTATAGTGAAACACCAATTTCAAACACAATTCATTGAGCATTTAATTTTCAAGCCAACTCCAGTGTGTTCACAATAAAACTACCAAATGTTTTTTACTGTCTAATTTTAACTCTGATGAGACGATTACTTAATATTTATTGAGCACTTAATATATGCCAAGTACTTTACATTATAATGTCTTAATAATTCTTAAGGCAATCCTTAAAGATGTGGGGATTGTTGTTTGGGATAGAGGCTCAGGAATTGATCCACAATTGCAGGGTGTTATATCAAGGCTAGTAGGCTTAGCACAGCACTGTGCTATGATCTTACTCTATTGATCATGGACAAAAGAAAAAAAAAAAGGGAGGACAAATCATATAGTTTTCTCATTTGCCCATATTTCATATTCCGCTTTTCGATGTGAAATTAGTGCTATAGCCAGATCTGCCTCTTAGGTCTCAGCAAGTCTGTCTTCCAGTATTGAAGTTTTGCCTATCCTGGGCCAGTGCTTCTAACTCTGTGTATACTGAGGTCATCGTGCTTCATGTTCCAGCTTAATTTATCGGTGTAACATTATCCTTATGCATTCTAACTAAAAAAAAATTTTCGCTTACTATTTTAATATTTATTCTGTACGTGCGTTGTATGTGATTACTGAACTGGAACATCAGCTCAAGAAAGCAGCTGTGCTGTTAATGATACCTTTTGCAGTGTTGTGCTATCACATAATAGGTCCTTACTTTCTGAAATAGTGAAAGGTTGAATCATTCACATTGGTTGGTCTATAGTAGGTGGTATGTAGTTTTAAAAATATAATTTTATAATTGATACAATATTGAGTACTAGAGGGAAGTAGATTATTAAATCTTCTTGCTATTTTAGGAGACCCGTGTTATTAATGAATGCTAGAGTTTTCTGTCTTTGCTACCTAACAAATGGACAAATTTGTAAATACTTAGTAGCTACTTTGCTGGATATGGTGGGAATTCCTAAGACTGCTTATCTTTATTATTATCTTTAATGTTTCTTAACTGAAAAGCTTTGGGTCATGAGGAAATGAAGGTGGGCGTGGAAAGATGTCAAGGAGGTAATTTAGATTTGCATTGTCCTTTAAAAGATTTACCTTCTCAGTATAGCTGACATTTGAAATTTCAGTTAAATATTGGTTCTTGGACAGAAATAGTTGTGGCTTAGGCTTCAACCATAAAAGACAGGTGGATTACTTTTTATTTATTCTTACATTATGTTGTCTTTCTCTTGCGCGCGTGAACACACACATACACACACACACACACACACACACACACACACACTTGTCCCTGGGAGTTATCTTTATTTCTATGATGATATTTTATTTCAGCAAATGATTTAGTTGGAAATAAGGTTGTTTGTAATTTTTAGTTCTAGCCAGTGTTGGACCACAGTGACCTGAGGCATGGCATTCTTTGACTAAAACTGTAAAACAGCTAAGATGACAACACCATTTTTCAGTACCATAGTATTGTACAATGTATCTGATGCCACTATTGAGAAAATTAAGATTGCATAGAGTAGTGGATGGGAAAACCTTATGCACACACAGGACAGGGAAAGCTTTTGTTAAATTAACAAGAAGTTTTTAACTTGCAAACATGATGGTATTATATCATCTGACAGTAACTTGGAGTTTTTAGTTAAGTTCATTTATAAACATGTAGTAGATACATAAAGGAGTTGAGAAAAACATAAAAATTCACAATATAACATAAGAATAACAATAATAAGCTTTAAAACAGAAAAAAAATGTAAGAAAGCCCCATTGTAAGGTGGAGATTGGCAAACCTATTGTATGGAGGGAGCCTGTGGATAATTTAGTTCATATGCAGTTACTAGAACTCTTAGATTGTGACCTGGATTTGTTTTGACTTTCTGAGGTCTTACTGACTCAGTTTAGAAATGCAGCTCCTTTCAAATAATAAACATAATTGAAAGTAGTAATCTAAAAATGTGCTTTCTCTGGTTCTCCATTTTGATTTTTTCAGGTGTAAAAGCAAAAGTATTCTGTTTTCAGGAGGATGAAGAAAAAATTATTTACTTTTCTAGCATTTTGGCTTTTTTTCCCCCCCTTCTTGCTGTTCTTGTGCCATAAATGGAAAGGCATCTGTACCATGGACTGTGTCATGCCAGCTGATTTCTTTTTTTCATTTGAATGTAATTGTTCCTTAGCAAATAATTGCAGTCCAGAATGACTTTCATTTAGCTTGATTGAATTAGGGGTATGTATGAAAATGAGTTAGTTAAAGCTTAGTCTGTTACCCAGAGAATTGATGAAAACATCAGAAAAGCAGTCATTCATGGGAATTAAATATGCTTCCATATAAGCAGGCACATGGTCACCTTGGAGTCCCTTCTGTACTGACTAGGTAGTAGTGACATCAGGGTATAAAACATACAATTTTGGCATAGAAGGGAATTTTGCTGTGATGTGCCTTTGAATGCTACATTGGACATTAACACTAATTGGAAGTCTGCCTCATTGTAAGAAGTGGCACCTCACCTTTTTTAGTATAATAAGTTATTCAAAACACTGTGTCCCAAGGGGGCAGTGTGTGAGCTGTGCCAGAAAGCCAGTTGCTTTGGGATATTTCAGTGGTTGCTTGGACCACATCTTTAAGGTTGGTCTTTCAGATGCAAGTTAGATGCCTTATTTGTGTTAAGAGGCAAATAATAGGTATTTAATAGAAGACTGTTCACCTGCCATGATGAAGTTTCTAAGAGGGAATCTTGAGCGTGGTCAGGGTCTGCCAGGACTATCATGGGTGGAAAGCAGAGACCTTCAAAAGGGAAGGGGAGGTTTTTAGTGAGTTATAGTGGGTCCTAATCAGGAGGAATCAGAGTTTGAAGGCTCTCTGTGGGGGAGTGACAATTAAGAAGATGCCAACATGGGACCTGGAGAACATAGACAGGCACCAGGTGGCTCGGACAAATTCACCCAGGTTTTGATCAAAGGGCTTATTCAAGTCACCATTGTATTCATGCTTTGGGCATTTGCTCATCTGACCTTCTGACATCTCACAAAACAACCCAATTCTGTCAAATCAAAAATGAAATACTTGTAATTTAAATGCAGAACAGGCCACACTATAATTGCTTTTCTTGTGGGCATTTTGTAATAGCCTATAAAATCTCGAGTCTTCTTAAGTTAGGCTGACTCAGGTAGGACATTCAGCCTGGAAATTGACCTCTCCTCTGTGGCTGATTCACTGGCTTTTAGGTTTACCATGATGATTTTTATTTCCTTGAGAGTTTAACAACCCATATTAGCCACAGAATAGTCAGTTTCCTCTTTCATCCTCTTCTGCTTTACCCATAGATATTATACATAATAATATTGTATCATATATAATAATATAGTATCATACATAATAAATTATAGAACAGTGATCAAAATAAAATTTCCCATTATAGAAATAAATTTATCAGGGCACCTGAAGTTTATCTTTGAGCTCCTAAAATAATTTCTTATGGAAGAAGAATTAGCATTTTATTTCTCATATAGCATATCATATGTTCACTTCTTACACTAAAGTATAAACAAATATTTAAACCCAAAGAAGAATTAAACCTACACTGTTAAAATTAATTCTGGAGCTGGGCATGGTGGCTCACACCTTTAAACCCAGCTACTCAAGAGGCTGATGCAGTGTCACAAGTTGGAGGCCAGCCTGAGTAGCTTAGTGAGACTCTGTCTCAAAAATTAAAAATTAAAAAAATAATAATAAAAGAGATAGAGATGTAGCTCAGTGGTAGAACTCTTGGGTTCAATTTCCAGCAAACCACCCCCCTTCCCCCAAAAGCGATGAACCTTTTTCCTCCCAATTTTGGCTATACAGATTACATTAATACTTTAGTTTATAAGAATTTCTTTATTTGACATGTATAGTTATTTACTTAATGGTTTTTACTTATTTATTTAAGGGTTGTGTATATTGCTTTTATGAATTTGTATGAAGGAAAAAGTATATGACTGGGAAATTAGTTTGTGAGGTTTTTCTTTAAGTTATTTTTAAAATAACACTAGTTGTATATTTTACGGTAATTATAGACTTTCATACCATTAATTTCATCAGTTTTTTAAAAATTTTGTGCTTTCAGAAAAAGTTTTAAAATCAGGCATTTAATTTACAAATATTCATGTTAATCTTTGGGTTTATTTTTTTTTATCCATACACTTGTTTTCAAAATATGGGAATGAATGAGTAGTATCTTGTGTGAAGTGACATGAGACCATTTAATGTTCTATTTTTTCCTGTTGCTGTTTTGTTAATTGCATTAGTGACAACTGAATCATCTTAATTCTAGATAAAATTACTCTTGAATTATTACACATGTGAAAAGCCATTTCTTTCATATTATAGTGACTGATTAAAATAAAAAACTTTAGCTAAGCCATAAATGACTCATAGTATTGTTAGTGTATGCCAGAAAGTTATGTCCAATTTCTATAGTGTATAGCTTACAGAAGAAATGTAGTGTCATAATCTGCTTGGGGAAAGAAAATTTCCTTTTTGGTTAAATGTGGACAAGCAAACTATAAACTTAGTGTTATCTCACAAAGAAACTGAAATGATAAAACATATAATCTTTATTTACAATTTTACTAATGTAAAATGTTCCATTTAATTGGTATGTATATTCTTTTTGCTGATTTTTATCATCTTTTCTATATTTTCTTAGTTCTTTATACTTAGAAAATAATTGGTTTGGTACAGTTTTTATCTGTGTCCCCACTCACCCTAGCTGCTTTTTTTGTTTGTTTGCTTTTATTGTCTTGCTTCATTCATTTTCTTTCAAATGCTTAAAAGATTAATTATAATATTTTGGGACTGGGGCTCAGCTGTAGTGCACTTGCCTGGCATGTGTGAGGCACTGGGTTCGATTTTCAGCACTGCATATAAATAAATAAAACAAAGGTCCATCAACAACTAAAAAAAAAAATTAAAAAAAGATTAATTAAACTATCTAGTTGAGTTGGGCCAGTCATTTAAAATAACTCGAATTTAGTCAGGCTGTCACTTAACCATATATTTTTTTAGGGAGTTTTCCTGTAATTATACACTTGATTTTAGACCAAAGCTGAAGAAGCCATTGCCTGTAATTCTCAGTTTATGTAACCTCACACTCAGAATTTGTATTAAGTAATTTTAGCGAGTTGTCTTTTTGTAAAATTAAAATCCATGGTGAACACTGGGGAACTCCTTTAAATCGTGTTGGCATAGGGATGTTTTTGCCTGGTTTGGATTGTTAATTCATTTTATTAGGAGACTGTTTTGCTGAAGGAAAATTAATGTCAAGTTTGTTTGCAAGGCCTTCTTGACTCCTGTTGTAACCACTTTCCTATGGCTCTTTCACAGAATCCTGCTACATCACAGACGCTGGAAGTTCTGATGTTCCATTGTAATCACAATGGAAAGTCCTGACTTGACTGGTAAGAGCTGCACTGAAGGTGCATCTTACTTGCTTGCCTGGAAGCAGTGAGGTGGTCAAGAACTATGTGCTATTAGAGCTGGTTTCAGCCTTACCCCATCTGATGGATTCACTTTCCATACTAATCAAGAAGTGTGACAGTTGTGTATTTTTTCTCGTCATTTTTATTATTATTTTTACAGTGACATTTTAATCTTCATCATCAAGTAAGTTAGATCTTTTCAAATTATGAAACTAAAAAAAATTCAGAATCTCTTCATATGTTTCTTTATAACAATGTGTTATTAGTGGAAGTTAATTAAAAGTCCTGAGTTACACAACTAAAATTATATATATGATAAATATATATAAGTATATATATATAATTTTATTTATATATATGTAATTTGTCAGTTTCTTAAAAAATAGTTCCTTGTATCATCGTTGTTTTAATCAAAAAGTGAATCAGTATCAAAAGAGTTGGGAGTTTTTCTTACCTATTAAAAATAACAGAGATGCATATAATTGTATCACGAAACATCTTAAAATATGAAAACTAATAAAGTTCAAATATATATATATATTATATATATATGTGACAAGTTATATCAAACTCTAAAACTCATCCTTTTATTTATAAGTTACTTTTAAAGCTGTTGCTCTAGGAAAATTTTTTTGTCTGTTTTAAAATATGGTATGAATGTTTTAGTTTTAGTAATGGTTAATTACACAGATTTTTCCCAGTCTAGGAATCAAATGTTCGATTGCTTTACTCATACATGTGTACTGTATTGTAAACTGATGATTTATAAGACTAAAGAGCTTGGTGTAAATTAAAATGAACAAATGTAGTAAATATTGTTCAGTTGCAGTTTTCAGGAAAGAATCTTTACTTTTTAACTTTACAATTGAAAATTAATCTGGAACATTTTCTGTTTTAACGTTTTTTATTATTTTTTATTTTTATTAGCTTATTAAATTTAATATTTGCATCTACTTTCCTTCAGTATATGACTGAATGTTGCTTTTATGCCATGAGCATAAATAGAAGGCCTCTGAGTCATTTTTTTCTGAATGTCATTGTTTAGGATTGGACACACAGTAAAAATGTGTGCAAGTTAGGTTAAATATGTATTTAATATAGGAAAACACCAAAGAATGTTTTTCTTTCTTTCTTTTTTTTCTTGGTGAGTGTGTGTGTATTGGTAAGTATTGAAACACCAAGAAAATCTCAATGCCAATAAGAAAATTGGTGTTACTATTTTTCCTCTTTAATGTGCTATCCTTTAGGAATACTTGCTAGAAAAAATATTCTGAATTTAAGAATGCCAGTGAGAATATAATTAATTATGAAATCAGCAGAATTGACATGGAATATCCAAAAATTGATACTGAAATATCATATGTTCTCAGTTGCTAATCCAAAAGAAAATTATGTATAGGGAGGTTTAAGGAAAATTGAAATTGTCAACAGTATTCTGTATTTGTTAAATATGAATACACATATAAAAAGTAAGGCAGAATACATAATCTGACCTACCCAGAAAACTAAGTTAGTAGTATGATGGTCTTGATTATCAAGCTGTTTCATCAGTGATTTCTGAACGTAAATCTGATTATCACAATGAAACAGTGTTATTGACTTAAGAGGAGAAATTGACAGAAATTCAAATTGCTGATAGAATTTAAGAAGAAAGTTTAATTGAAGATGAAGACTACTTCTAGTGTATATATACTTGCACTCATATCTTAGATACTGTGTTAATTAAGAAAAAGATGTCATACAAAAACGAGTAATGTAGAAACTAGAAGATGTTACTTGGCAAAAAAATGCCAGGGTTCAGTAGATCTGGGAAACAGATCTACTTTTGCTTAAGCAAAGTTAAATTTATTATTAAGAGTCCCTCAATTTTAGTGTGGTATATAGTAGTAAAAGTTTCTTATTTTTGTTCATGTCTCTCATGAGTCTGCTGCTTCTATGTTCTGTGTCTTCTTCATTCCTGGAGCAAAGCTGAAGGAGCAATGTTTTGGTGATGCATAGGTCTTGTGGTAGAAGAAATAAAAGTGACAGTGGAGCTATGGCTCTTAAAACAGCTGCTTGGAAATGACACGTCACTACTTCTCATATTTCATTGTCCAAAGCAGGTCACTTGTCCAAGCCTGTGTTTTAGGGTGCCAGTGATCTTGTAGGAAGGGAGAGGTAGGGAAAGGCAAATAGGGAGGGATAATGCTTGTTTTAACTATAATAACTGAAAATAGCATCTACTGCCTTTTTAGAGAGACAGAGTGCACTTGATATGTTAAAGATTGTAAGAAGTCCTTCAATAAATTGATTTGTTTAAATCTAGAATTACTTGAGTATTCTTGTTATTGTTATGTGGGTTACCATTGATGACAAGAAGATGAGTTGATACAGTTTGAGTGTCTTAATGTTTTGGGAATGTTAGAACTTTTTTCATTATTTAGTAATAAATTCTAGTATATGTTTTAGGCTTTACATTATTGTTTAATGAGTAATTTTGAAAATAAAATGAGAACTAATGCATACTAGACCCATGGCAGTTTGGATACAGAATTAGAGAAGGGGAAATATGATAGTTATTATGCATAGGCAATGAATTATAATAGGTTACAGAACTTTGACAGATACTATCTAATTTGATATAAAAAGGCAATGAAGAAATAAGTATTTTACTTTTTTCGTTAGTAATATAATTTTACCCAATATAATGGTGGCCACATGCCTTTGTCTACTTAAGTTCAATTTCAAGAATCATTTTAGAGATAAAGAATGCAGACATTGTAGGGAGCTTAATTGTATCCTGGGAGTTTTCTAACATACTCTACCTAAGGTCATATTCACTATACAGTGGCTTTGCATTATTATCTCCCAAGACTTGTAGAAAATTGCTAGACATATGGAATTCCTCAGTTAATATTTATTTGATTAATCCTAAAGGTATTAAAAGACACTATTACCAGACTTGTGTAGATTACATTTGTGTAGAAATCCAGAAGGTTATTAATAATTGATAGTTTAAAGTTCCCTAAGCTTGAGCGAGAGGAACATGGTCAGAAAGATGTCTTTTTTTGTTGTTTTTTAAATGTATATATACATATAGGTTAGAAGGTAAGACAGTATAGTAAAACATGCTTTTTGGATTCAGAGAAATTTTGGCACTTTTTAAAAAAAATATTTATTTCTTAGGTGCAGTTGGGCACAATACCTTTTATTTTTATGTGGTGCTGAGGATTTAACCCAGGGCCTCATACGTGCTAGGCAAGCATTTTACCGCTGAGCCACAACCCCAACCCAAGCACTTTTTAATTGGAAGAATTCGGGTGATGATTTGATCCTTCTGAAACTTTGTCTCTTTGTTTTCATATGGGTATCACAATCTTTACCTTGTAGAATGTGAGAATTAAGATAAGGCAGTTGTGTCAAATTTCAGATATAGTGCTTGGCACATAAATGGCCTCAGGAAATGGTAGTTTAATTTTTTTTTTTTTTTACCACAAAGAAACTTTAAATGTTTGAGGAGTTAGAGATGCTGTCTCTGACTTGAAGATCACATAATGTATGCATGTTTTGAAACTCACATGTATCCCATGAATATGTACAATTTTTATGTGTCATTTTAAAAAAGAAAGGAAACGAATGTGATAAAAGTTCAAGAATGTTATACCTGATTCTGAGAGTATAAGGAGGCAATGTCAATAGAGAAGTTCTTTAAGGAGTCCAAATTAATTAAGCCTTCACTAGAGAACAGTAAGAAAAAATCTTAACACAGAAAAGCTGATTCCTTTTGAAACCAAATAATATTTGTTCTACATGGTGAAGAAAATTTTAGCAGCACCACCTCTTACTTTTGTATCTTGTCTCAATATTATCCAAGTTTTGAGAATGTTTTGAACTTGATGTTGACCTCATTTATATTAAAGATAAGAGAACATATATCTGTCTGTCCTTGGGACATCTAAATTCTCACTGGCAGAAGTGAATTATTAGATCACAGAGTGGCTCATATTCTTTAACAAGATCCACCCTTTCTCTCAGTGATAAAGAATATAGCCACCTCAATTTCCAGTACAGTTGTAGTATAGTTCTTACCCATTCAGAGCAATGATTCAAAATCTTATAATCTTTCTAAAATGACAGTTTAATTAACTTAATTTAAAATAATACATGTATATAAAAGTTAATGAGGGGTGTGTGTGTATATGTGTTGAGGTTTTTCTTCACATTGTTCCAGACTCCTTTTATGAATGGATCGTCTGTGTTACTATCAGTTCCTGGTTCAGCTTGTTTATTAGTAGAGTAAAACTTGCTAAAAATGTAAGCTCCTCATCTTTATAGGTTGTGATAACTAGCACAGGCTGCTATAACAAAATATCACCATCTGGGTGGTTTTATCAACACTTATTTTCTCATGGTTCTGGAGGCTACAAGGCCACGAATACGGTGCCTGTAAATGTGGTCTCTGGTTTGGTTTTGTTCCTGGCTTCTACATAGCTGCCTTCCTGCTGTGTCCTCACATGGCCTTTCCTCAGTATGTTCACAAGAGTGATCAAGCTCTGATGTCTCTTCTGCTTCTCAAAATTAGTAAGTTCTGTTAGAGTCCCACCCTATGACCTCACTTAATCTTTAATCTCTTCATTGGTCCTCCCCATCTCATCACATTGGGGATAGGGGCTTTAATCTACCTACGAATTTTTTTGGGTAGGGGGGCAGCACAATTTCACCCAAACAGGTATTTGTTTTTCCTCTACCAAAGAATGAAATGGAGATATTTAAAAAGTATGTTCTACAATACATAATATATAAACAAGAAATATGGTTTGCTATAGTCTTCTAAGATTCTAAAATTGTCTTTGGTGCCTTTGAGGTGGGAGACATTTGAAATTACTGAATTCATATTTCTTCCACTTTGAAGTTGCTGTGCATGAAAATGAGATTCTTACAAGTGAAGGAATCAAGTCTAAGAACTTCAAAATCAGAAATGATTTGTATAATGGAGGAATTACATCATTGTAAAAATTGACTTCCATGTGTCTTCATTGCTCTTTATGAAAAAATTGCATTTGAAAATTTGGTTGATGAATAAGAGAGTTACTTTTGGGGGATTATACCTGTTTCTATTTACCATCTTAATCAAGGCAATTCACATGATCCAAAGCAGTATTCTTTTACTATGTGAAATAATTGAGAATCCAAATAGGGAAATGACATATATTTAAGATTTTGGTAAACAGAAAACAAGGATTAAAAAAAATGTATTTGAAGTAATTCTAGCAGAAGTCAAGGAACCCTAAATCTGATATAGCTGCCTTATTGCCCTACCTTCCTTTCTTTTTTTTCTCCCTTCTTTCCTCTAATGTCAGTTCTTAAGTTACATAATAGTTTGAATTTCTGAAGAATAGTCGATAAGCACAGTTCATTGAACTTTAGTACCTTTTTCTACTGTAAGAGTATATTTTAAGTTAATTAGTTGATGAGTACTTGGGATTAGTCGTAAGCAAATAGTGGGTGTTGACATAGGCTCAAGATTAACTTTATTTGCTTGATCGTTGGTTGGTTGTGTTTTGTGTGCTCTCTGTTAACTGGATTAATTTCAATTTCTGATTATTTGATATCTGTCCAAAACAAAATGTATATAAAATCAAAAGGAAACAAACCTTTGAGACTTAAACTATTTGGTGGGTGGGTGGTAGACAGGGTTAGTGATTAAAACCAGGGCCTCAAGAATATTAGGCAAGTGCACTACCACTGAGCTACATGCTCAATCCTTAAACACTTCTGTGTACAAATAATTCTAAATTAATTTGTAAAATTTAACAGTTCACCTCTGTTTTTTGACTACAGGACAAGCTATTGAGCAGTGATCTAATTTTGTAGATGTCTGTTTAATTGGTTAAGATAGTTTAACTCTTTTAGAACACTTTGATTTTAGTTTCCCTGAAAGTTATTTCTGAAATGATTAAAATTTTAAAACATACCTAATGAATTTTGGCAGTATATTTCTTCTCAACAATGGGATCAATCTACTAGATTGTGAAATTTACTAGTGAAGGACAATATAAATATATTTAGGCATGACTTCTCTCCATGTACTTACTGGTACTTTGAAAGGTGTTTGATAAATTTAAGTGTATTTGCATTGAATTCTATAGTCCCTCTTACCTCTATTACATTAAAGTGTGCTTTTCTAGGAAAATACATGGATGATATAGGAGCTGTGCCAACTTGCTTTCTGTCTCTGTAACCAGTACCTGAGATAATCAACTTACAGAGAAGAGATTTATTTTCGTTGTAACCTTCTAAAAGTTCTGGTCCATGATTAGGATGAACCATTGCTCTCAGGCATCTAGTGGGGTACTGAATGGTGGTAGTGCCACATGATAGAGGAAAACTGCTTACCTCATGACTGGGAAGTGAAAGAAAGAGATAAAAGACCATAATGAGGGCACACTCCCCAATGATCCAGAGACCTCTCTCCTCTTTTAAGACCCCACCTACCCACCTATTAAGGTTTCTACTATTTCCCACTAGTCTATCTGGAGAACCAAGCCTTTAACCTGTGGGCTTTTGGGGGACATTTCTGATCCAAACTTTAAGGGGAATTGCTTTTAATGTTTCTAAGTATTTCCATGCATTATAATTTATGTACTGATATACTGGTTATGCTGTATATTCACAAATCAGTGTATATACATAGAAGTGTATAGTTGTAGTTCTTTCATAGGACTGGTTCCAAATGCTAAGGGACTTAAATTTACACTAGAAAGTTTATTTTGTATATTCCCCAAACTTACAGTGTCTGGCACATGGAGGTTGCTCAGTAAGCATTAGGTGACTTAGTATTATAAGAATTTTTATTTCATTAATCCCACTTTCCATTGAACTTAGTGTTAATAAGCATCCCCTGGTTTAATGCAGGTAATTATTTTTTCCCAGACTGAGTTTAAGAAGAAGAATGTTCTCTAAAATTAAAGGTCTTTTAGTTTGTGGTTACTCCCATAATCAAATTTTAGTGGGCCTGAGAACTTAAATGAATAGCAAAACAGTTCTGGGTGCCTGTTGGCTCATTTGTTGTATACACTTAATCACAGGTGTTTATTAAGACTTGTTAGCCTTCTAACAAGTGCTTCTCTAACTTGATTAGTGGACCTGTTGAGCGCATGGAAAGTTGTGAGATTTAAAATAGGCAAATTGGTTCACACTGGGCTTTAAGATATGTAGGATGGTACCTGGACTCAGTTAATATGTACCAAATAGCTGACTGAAGTCCACTTTTTGGTAATTTATTCTGGGGGAATATTTTTATGCTTTCTCTGTATTTAAATTGATTTGTGAAGATATTCAATAGGAATATTGTGTTTTAGCTTTGCATTGATTTCTGTAACCTTAGTTTAGTTTAATTTTTAGTTGTTTTACCTCTGCTAGGACTGTATTGTTATTCTTATAAAACAGGTGGCTTACATGATTATTTCACTGTTCCTTAACATTTACTGTAAGGACATTTGTTATCAAGTGTCTCCTCATGGCAGCGTATTTCATGTTAGGTGGTCTTTTAAGACACTGAACATTACCATAGGCACTTAAACTCCACAGGTTTCTTGAGATCCAGCCGGATATAGAGCAGTTGGTTTCTTGAATAGAGCTTAGCTACCACTTATATGGTGAGCATTGTCCTAATAAATTGTGTTACATTAATTACTATGAAGAATTGCCAAATAAGAGAAAATAAAACCTTCAAAATACCACTTATATGGTGAGCATTGTCCTAATAAATTGTGTTACATTAATTACTATGAAGAATTGCCAAATAAGAGAAAATAAAACCTTCAAAATATGTGCAGATACATGCACATGAGGTGTATGTGCAGAGTAGTACATACTATCTATCCATCTAGCACCGCTCAGATGGACATGCACCTGAAACTACTCCTTTTCTCAATATAGTTTGTGAATACCAATTAGGTTTTCAGCATTGTTAGAGGAACCAAATAGGTGTGTGTGTGTGTGTGTGTGTGTGTGTGTGTGTGTGTGTGTATATATATATATATATATAAAAGAATCGATAAAGAAGAGTTTTGAAATCAGCAGTCACTGTCATTCCCCATAAGTAACAACTTTCTATAGCAGTATTTTTTCAGGCTATTTGTTTGAAGGATGGAAGCATACAGATGATCTTTCACTTCATTTGCTAAAGTAAGCATTTGAATGATGAAATTTTCAGGTTTGATTGTTGTTTCTGTTAACTAACGATAGTTGTAGAGAAAATAGATCTTTCTAATAAGAATATTATATCTTATAGATAGTAAAGATGTCCCAGTCCCACCTCTTTTTGTGAATTTTTACTTATCAAGATAAAATTTTTTATTATTTTCATTGTAATAGAATATTTTATACATTGGAGTTTAGAGTTACCTCTGAAAAGATTTTAAGGTTTTAAACTTTTACTTCCTATTGCTTGTAAATGTCCTTATTTGCCTCTAGATTGTGAACTGCATAATGCTCACTGTTGCTTCCTAGAAATTGATAAGGATAGGCTTTCAGAAACTTAAAGTAATTTCTTAATGAAAGACAGATTTAAATGGATCACTTTTTTTTTTCCTTTTAGGCTATAGGGTGATCATTTAGAATATTAAGCTATGTAGTCAGTAGAACTTAAGACTAAACCTAACTGAGCTGTTCAGTTTTGAGTTCTGAGAAAGAGCAGGTGGGGGTTAAGTGCTTGTTTTAAGGTAATGCTTTAAGACCCTGGGTTTTATCCCCAGCACCAGCTGGGTCGGGGGGAAATACTGAGGAATTTCCAAAGTCCTACTTAGATATATCAAGGAAGACTATTACAGAAGGAAATATAGAAAAAGTCTGGACAGGTGAAAAAGGCTCCTTTGATCTGTCTCCTTTGGAGACAGGTAAAGTTAAAATGAAAAACTGAAGAAAGGCAGATATAAGAAACCTTTGACTGTCCTGGTTAGTTTTATCTCATCCCTACCCTGTGAAAGGCAGATAAACCACTGAAAATCTTTGAGCAGATGATACAAATGGGTGGGAAAGTGGAAGGTATTGGAAAGATAGTATACAGGGTTTTAGCATTATCCTAGGTAAGAAGAAATTTGTTGTTCTGATAGGGTGTTGACAGCTGTAAATGGGACTACTATGAAGATTATGCTGTGGATGAATCTTAATCTACATTGGATGAAGGAATTCAACTCACAAAATCAAATAAGTTATTTTATGATGTGCAGGGTTGTAATGAATGGATACTTAAAATTTAATAAGGATTTCTTCAGTGATTTTTCTTCAAGATTTTCTAAAATACTAATGCCTGTTGCTCTTTATTCTGTGTTTGTGTGTATTTCTTCATTGTGAATTTAGCTTTTACTGTTGTTTCTCAAATACGAATTGCAGGTGTCTGTCACCTAAGCCAATTTAAAAACTATTTATGTATGGAACTTGGCAAAAGACGAACTTATTTTGGGTGTTGGTGAAGAGGGATAGCAAGAGGGAAGGACTCAGTGAAAGTTGTTGAAAAGCCAAAGGTATATCTTTTATTTAGTTGTGTTCAGAAGACTGTTGCTACTGCTAGCAGACATAAAGAGATTGTGGCAGAAGCTGATTTGCTGGGGGTGGGGTAGGGGTGAAGTTTGGGGTTGGCTGGAGTTGATATGCAGAGATCATATTCATGTGATTAGATTTTAAATTTGAGTTGAATTTGGCTTAAGATGGAGACCACTTGAGGGAAAGTTTAGACTTTGAAAATTGGTGAAAGCAGATAATACACCTAAGAATAGAACTTTTGACAACACTTGCCTATTTGTTAAGGAGTATTTGAAGGAAAGAAAAATAATCAGATCTGTGGTGGGAAAAGCCCACCTTTGGTGCTGTGGAAGATAGGGAAGAGTTTCACCATAAGTAAGGTTGAGAAACATCTAAATGCCAAAAACAGAGGCTTTGGGTTAGCTATCCACAGGTAAATATACCTTTGGAAAAAGTGGTTTTCATAGAGTGGTCAAGGCAGATGCCCTGCTGTGAAATGTTTTCAAGATGCCCCTTCTCGGGCTGGGGATGTGGCTCAAGCAGTAGCGCGCTCGCCTGGCATGCGTGCCGCCCGGGTTCGATCCTCAGCACCACATACAAACAAAGATGTTGTGTCTGCCGAAAACTAAAAAATAAACATTAAAAAAAATTCTCTCTCTCTTTAAAAAAAGAAAAAAAAAAAAAGATGCCCCTTCTCAGTGCCAAGTTCTTAAGTCTGCCTTTAGTTGGAACTGTATGTCGAGTTACTGTCTTCAGGGAGTAATATATCATGATTTACAGATCCACTTCCTGGGAGTGCAGAACTAATTTTCTATAAATATAGTTTTACTATTTTTTTTCTTAAAGTATGCTACCTTAGACTATTTCAAATAAAAGTTTACCCAGGTGCTGATATCATTTCCTCAAATGCACTGAAGTTACTTTCTTTAAAATGTCATCAGCAAGCATGTTTCCTAAATTCCTCACCCACAGGACTTATATTTATTATAATTGGCATTCAGAGAAATGAATAATGAGTTCCCTGTAACTGCCAACTCTTCTTTTACACCAAGTTTAGTGATACTTTATGGAAAGCCTGCTTTTAAATGATGATCATTTAGAAAACTCTACGGAGTATTTGGGCTACCTGCATGTGCAATTTCTAGACTAAGAACCAGATATGTAGCCAGTTTTGTTTCCATCTGCAGAAAATGGTCTCAGATATGCAGGACTCATCCTTAGGTAGAAATGATAAATAAAATGATGAAAACTGCCACTGTTTTTTGCATTTTATGTGCTAGTTTCTACATATGTCTGTGAGTGTATTTTTTTCCTCCTAATCTTCATAATGACCTTAGGTGAATGACCCAATATTCCTATTATAAAATAGGAGATAACTGAAGCTCAGAACATTACATAAAATGTCTGTGCTTCTTGACTAATTAAAAGAATTTGGATTCAGATTCAGTTCTGACTTTCAAAGACTATATTTTTTACATGGCCCATGCAGTTTGATAATATATTTCAAATTTGAGCTGAAACATTCACCTCAGGGTGAAAACTCAGTATCTGATTACTTCTTTCCCTTTTCTGCCAACTTGGGAAGAATAGATTACTGCCTTTCATTTCTTTCTTTTATATATATAATGAGTGTGTGTGTGTGTGTGTGTGTGTGTGTGTGTGTATATATACACACAATAGATATACACAATATATATATACACACACACACATATATGCGTGTGTGTATATATATTATATGTGACATTATATATATGACATTATATATATATATAAAATGCTCATCAACAAATGTATAAATTTGTTAAAGGACCTTTATTTATTATTTTAATTTATTTATATTATATATTTTATTTATTTATATATGGTGCTGAGAATCAAACCCAGTGCCCCACACATGCCACGCAAGTGCTTTTCCACTGAGCTTCAACTCCAGCCCTGCCTTTCATTTCTTTAAATCAGCATATTGCTGTATGCCATTGAGTAAGTCATGCGGTCTTTATATTTGATACTGTTACATATATTTAATCTTTGCATGGACCTGATGAGAAGTAAGTGTATGCTCCCTCGACATTTTGTTAGGTTACTCATATATGATCTTCCTAGATTTGGCCATTAAGGTTTTACCACATTTATTTTATGACATATCTATCCCTCTATGTCTTATCAGTTTAACTGAAGTTTTGATGTAGTTTAAAATGAGTTATAGGCACGATTATACCGCCTCCTAAATTCTTCAGCATATGTATTTATCCCTTGGTGTGAAATTTACATTTAGCAAAAGTGTACAATTCTTAAAGGCACATCTTTTAATTTTAATAAATGCATATACCAGTATAACCCAGACACCTACCAAGGGATAAAACATTACTATTTGTAGGTGCCTCTTGTTATTCCCATTGTTTTAAGCTGAGGTAACCAAGACACAATCTGCCTAAGGTTATACTGCTAATAAGTGGCAGACTTGGAATTCAAACTCTTAGCAGTCTGGTTACAGGGTTTGTTCTCTTAACCACACATCATACTGCCTATAAGTTATCTTCAGATACCCTTTTATATTCATGTGTACAAATACATTGCTTATATTTAACATAAGTGTGTAGACAGAAGTGGTACACTGAGTAAATGAGAGTAGAAATGCTGTTCTAGAAAATGCATCCATTCCTTACAGGAGAGGGATAGCAGGGAGGGACATTTTACTATGACAAAGAAGTTCCCTTCTGTCAAAGTACTAGAGTGATTTCACAGTATAACAACTGTCTTAACTGGCATCCTTGATTCATGTTTCCATGCATGTTGGTAAAGCAATAACGGATTTCTTAATGATGATATTGACCCTCAGTAAAATCCTTAAGTTCCTTTTGAACAATTAAGGGTAAATTACATTCAGTATAGTTTTGTATTTAACATTTTTTTACTCTATTACTATTAGTAGATAATTGTTCACCAATACATGGTATTCACTATAACACTCATCTTGATAAGTCATACTCCAAAATAATGGAATTGACCAATTTTGGATTTATAAGGCTATAAAATTTGTAAAGTTCTTAACAGAAACTAAATGGAATATTTTGCCTTTCCAAAAAAGTGCATAAAAATGTAAGGATAGACCTCGTTGTGGTGAGACATGCATATCATCCCAGTGACTAGGGAGGATCCCAAGTCTGAGGCCCACCTCAGCAGCTTAGTGAGGCCCTAAGCAACCATGACCCTCTAGTAAAATAAAAAATAAAAGATCTGGGGATGTGGCTCAGTCAGTGGTAAAGTACCCTGGATTCATTCCCTCATACCAAAAAAAAAAAAAAAAAAAAATGATTATTTTTGTTTAAAAAAATTTTTTTTTAGCTGTTGATGGACAGATATTTATTTATATGTTGTGCTGAGGATCGAACCCAGTGCTCACACTTGCCATGCAAGTGCTCTACCACTGAGCCACAGTCCCAGCCTCAGAGACATTATATTTTGATTTTTTTCAAATTTTCAATACTTAGATGGGCCATCCCAATACAAAGGAACAGTTGTCCTTTATATCTTTCTTGCATTGTGTTCAAACTATAAATCATGTCTTAAAAGTTGACCAGGACTCCCTTTTCACTACTCAACAGATGAAAAAGCGGCCATCCTGTAGTTTTTAAAATAATCTTAACTATTGCCCAAAAGTGAAGTAAAAACAAAAATGTAGTTAGCAAAGCCTAGCCTGTCACTAGAGGGCAGAGCAGTACTGTACTTTAGGCCTTATTTGAAAATTTCTGGTTTAAAAATTGCTGAACATGATGGAAAATATATCGATGCACGATTGAACAGAAATTTCTTTGTATTCTTGTTGTCTTATCTTGCTGTGAAATACAATAACATGTTCTGCACTTGTATCAAAGGAGCTTTCCTGGCAATTACACTGATTGCTTCTAAAAGTACATGATTATTTAGAGGAGTATAAGTAACCCTCAAGAGAAAATACTAATGCTTAGAAGAGTGATGCATTAAATCATTCTACTTTATAGAGTACCTTGAAATGGGATTGCAGTGTAAACATTAGGTGAGACATGAGAAATAACTTTGAGACCAGTCCTTTACTGGTAATTGACTTTTTTTTTTAAATTAATTTTTAAAAATTTATATATGACAGTGGAATGCATTACAATTCATATTACACATATAGAGCACAATTTTTCATATCTCTGGTTGTATACAAAATATATTCACACCAATTCGTGTCTTCATACATGTACTTTGGATAATAATGTCCATCACATTCCACCATCATTGACATTAAGAATTTATTGCAATGCAGAACATCTTTTCATTGTTCGGGTCAGCTAAAATGTGCCCAATCATTAAGACTTTGAAATTATGAAATTGTAAAAGCAAATGAACTAACTGTAGCTTCCTTTTCAAAGGTGAAAGTTTTGCCTAGTGGGGCTGGGGTTGTGGCTCAGTGGCAGAGCACTTGCCTAGCATGTGTGAGGCACTGGTTCAATCCTCAGTACCTCATATAAATAAATAAAAAACAAGGTACATCAACAACTAAAAAAAATGTATTAAAAAAATTTTGCCTAGTGACTGTTCACTTCCTTTCTGTTCTAAATTTTCTGTCATTCTGATATATTTTTATTCTGATTTAGTATATCTGATATATTTAAAAAATACTATTAGTGAGGGGCTGGGAATGTTAACTCAGTGATAGAGCACTTGCCTAGCATGCACAAGTCCCTGGATTCAATCCCCAGCACCACACAATAAGTAATTAAGTAAATTAATTAATTAAAATATAGTAAAATATTCTTGGTGAGTAACCTGAATAGTGGAATTTCATTGTCCCATAAGATAGAAAAATTTCATCCTGAATAAAAGTTTGACTTTTATTTTATAAAAAATTCAGGTTTATATAATAACCATTTTTAATAGAGACACCATAGGATATCAGGAAACATTTTGGAATCTGGAGATTTGGGGCCCCCATTAACATTTATTTGCTTGTGACCTTGGGCAGGTCACATAACCTCCCTGACTTCCATTTCCTAAAAGGTGGGGGTTGGGGGATAGTGGGGGTGTAAACCTTGTTTACAACTGGGTTGCTTTGAGGATTATATGTGTTAATACAGATAATGTTCAGAGGTGAAGTCTGGTAAAGATTAATTTTAATGGATAAAAGTTCAAAAGAAACCTTAGCAATCACTTTGAAATGGTAAATTACATCATTTAGTAACATGAGGGTACCTATTACATGAGTAACTGATACCAAAAATGTAGTTTCAAAATCAAAACCCGAGTTAAGATTGTCGACTACTTCTCTGTCTCTGAGTTCCTTTGGCTGCTTAATCTCTATATTGTAAGTCCTGACTCTCCAGTTTCTCTCAGCTCTTTACTTCTGTCCTCTGGATGTTTCCATGTTACCTCTCTCTGTCTTTCTCCTGACTGTCTCTGGTCTCTCTCTGTGTTTTTCTCGTCCCAGGCACCCTCAGGAAGACCCCAAGCCTCTAGCAGTACCTGGTATCATCTCCAGCATGTTGTAGATGTGGAGGATTCACTGGGATATTGAGAAATACCAGAGGCGAATTGTTCCACTGTAGTAAGTCCATCAGCATTTATACAGTAACTGCTGTTCATAGAGCAAAGTTGGTGGTACCTGGAGGGAAGAATGAGTGAGGGTACAGCGCAGAACTAACAAACTTGTGAATTCTTTTCAGTTATTCTTACAGGGAAAATACATATACAAATAAAAACAACAACGAAAAATCTAAAAGATGACAAATAATTGTATAAATGAGTTGTATTGTATGTCTGCTGAAAGAGCCCACGGTTAATGGAGTAGAGAAAGCCAGGTGGTGTTAATCAGGTTTCCTACATGAGTTTAAAATTAGGTTTTGAAGTATGGTTGAGAGATGAGGAGAGGGAGGGTGGAAATGAATAATTTCTTTTGGCAAGCCTGTTTGCTTGCCTGTGAGATGGGGGACTGTAGTGAAATGAGACTGCTAAGTTTTAGCCTGCCAATACCTAACTTTCCTTAAGTTTGCAGTCTTAGAGAAATTTAAGTTTTGAGAAGAAATACAGTGAAGTTGTCACTTTCCATAAATGTAATTGGTATCTGTTGCTAGTTTTAAAATTTAGAGAATGTAAGGGTGAATTATGATTGTGAAGCAGTAACAAAGTACTACAACATAAAATTAATACAAACTGATCATTTTAAATGCTAAAATGAATTAAAATCATAAACAGCAGTATAATAAGTCTGTTTAATTTTCATGTTGGAAATTTATTTCTTCAGTCATTTTAGCAGTCCTACCTGGTAGATGCATCATGTTTTCAAAGCTGGGTTATCAGCGTTCCCAGTGGATTGGATCCCAGCACTGCTAGCTGTGTAACATGGGGTGGGCAATCTACTTAACAACAGGAGTCTCAGTTTTCCTATGTAAACTAAGAATAAAAATATTTTCCTCAAAGAGCTGCATGAACTAAAGAAGAGATGAGTACATACTAGGTACTTAGAAATACCTTTAAAATAGTTTGTTAAATGCAGGATTATTTCTGATAGTTGTTTAAACATAGAAGTAATCCCATAGTATTTAGAAAATGCTAAATGAATAAAGAATATTAAATAAGGTACAAAGAATAACTTTGAGGAACTGAGTATCTACCACTAGTTTAGGGAATAGAACATCACTAGTATCTGTAGCTCCCTGAGTGCCAAGACCAGATTCCAACACCTCACTTTATCACATCATTACTCCTGAATGTTGAATTTTTTAATAAATTCCACATTTTTCTTTATAGTTTTCCACATATTTACTCCCTATGTTAAATTTTGCTTGTTTTAGAATTTTTTATAGATAATACTATCTTCTTTTGTAGTACCTATTTTCTTCTACTCAACATGTTTGTAAGAGTTTTCCCTGCTTATACTTGTAATTTATTTATGATTGAAGTATTGTATGAAAATTCCACACTATATTTCCCTTTAGTGACTATTTAGACTGTTTTCATGTGTGTGGGTGTGTGTTTGTGTATGTGTGTATGTTACTAGAAATACAGTGGTAGAAAGAAAATTCTTTAGGAGTCCTGTATATGGCCTCTCTATTATTTCTGTAGGATATACATTCAGAAGCAGAATTGCTAAGTCAAAGGGTATGCTCAATTTAACACTCCACAAGATAATGCCAAATGCATTTCCATAGAACTTGTTAAAGTTTATACTCCCTTTTACAATGTAAGTGTTCCCTCTTTTTCCTGTATTTCTTGAAAATTGTTGTATTTCTATTTTATATATGTACCACATCTTTTTCTGTGAATATTATTATACCCATGCAGAATTTAAAAATAGGAATGATTTTTTTTTCAATAAAATATACCTTTTATTTATTTATTTTTAAATTGGTTGTTCAAAACATTACAAAGCTCATGACATATCATCTTCCATACATTTGATTCAAGTGGGTTATGAACTCCCATTTTTTACCCCAAATACAAGTTGCAGAATCACATCGGTTACACATCCACCTTTTTACATAATACCATATTAGTGACTGTTGTATTCTGGTACCTTTCCTATCCCCTACTATCCCCCCTCCCCTTCCCTCTCATCTTCCCTCTCTACCCCATCTGCTGTTGTTTAATTCTCTTAAAAATAGGAATGATTTTTAAGGTTGCCTATGGTACCATCTTAACAATAACCCTGATGAGCCTTGGTTTTTAAAGATACTTTTATTCTTTGCAGCAGCTGCTCTTATTTCTCTCCATTTTTCCGTTGTCATTCTCACCTGTTTTCAAATCTAGCTAATAAAAGAGTTGGACATGTTTGCTACTTTTTTCCTTCAGAAACCATATCATGATTATATAATGTTCTCTTATGATAAATTAAAATTGTCAGCTGTTCCTGACTTCCAAAGACAGTTGGGGCAGAGAAATAAGTACATCTTTTATGAATTTATTTTTCCCCCTTAAAATTTCAACTGAGATAGAGAGGGAATGACCCACAGAGAACTGTTAACAAGCTACAGTGATTTGATCCACCCATGTTTTGTTCTGCATTGCAAAAGTTCTAAAAACTTGAGTATATGACTCAAGCTGTGTTTGCTATTCTTGCCCCTTTTCTGTCCTTCACCCACTTTTTTTTTTCTTAAGCCAAAAATTCTTTTGGTATGAGATTATACTTGTATACTTCATTCTAATTTTATATCAGAAGTTCCTCCTAGCCTCATATTTGTTGGCCCATAATTTTAGTTGACTGATCTCACTATTTTGTTTATTGTCACTCTTCACTATGCTCTTTTCTAAGGTTTTCCAGGGAGGATACTAGAATCTAGCCTCTTGCCTAGTATTTAAATATTTAATAAATGTTTGTTGAATGTAAACAGAGGTAAATGCAGCAAACACCGAAATGCCTTTCTTCTGTTCAGCGACGATAATTTCCCTAATGGCACTGGGCAAAAATCAGGACAATTGAAAATAGTTCTGCTAGTAAATGGCTTTGTTAAATCCATAAGTAAATCATTTCTTCTTAAGTTTCATTCTGCCCTTTTTTTTTTTTTGAAAAGTGATAGTGGTAGACCTGTGATCTATAAGATTTTTTTTGGTCTCCCAACATTTTGTATTCTATCATCTAATTGAAATGAAAAAAAAAAAATTCTTACTATTTTTCTGGGCACCATAACCAGAGCTCGAATTTATTTACATCACTGGCTTTAGGCCCATGATTGTAGTCACAGTGACCTGCCTATTATTGTCTCTGATAACCCTAGCAAGCAGCCCACACATTAAACTTTCCTTCCTTTCTTTATTATTTGGAGTTGATTTATTCTAGAGAAAGAATGCATTTATCTTTCTTTGAGAAAGTATAATGAGTGCCTTTGGCTTTCATCAGGTAACCCAGACATTGTTCAGTGTGAGAACTTGAGTTCTGCCCTCACCTTTCCTTCTGTTCCCCTATCCCTAAAGCTAAGATCAGGGCACCTTTTGGTGCTTTGTTATTTGCTGTACCTCTTAGCCCCATAGCTTTTCTCATACTCCAGTTGTAATCTTTGAGTTAGCATTGATTTTTTTTCTGTTCGGCCTTTCCTTGAAGTCAGTGGGTCTGTCCATCTGGTCTGTTCCTTTCTGGTTCCTCTGCTAAGTTGAGTGAGGACCTGAATTTCTCTCTTTCCCACTTTCACACCAAGCTGTCTTCCCTTTGTCCCTGCAGGGACTCCTTTCTAACCTAAGACTGATTAGCACTACAACCACTTCGGGGAAGTTTTTTGACTCCTCAGATTCTCACATTACTTATTTTCTAAATTTCTTGTACAGGCATTATTTTGTGAGCACCTCTGAACTCTGCATTGAAGGGAGAAGGTGCTAGAGATCAGATTACAAAGGACAGGGGCAGAGTAGCCTTTTAACTTTGGAGATTATAAACAGGGCCCCCATCACTCCTGAGGGTCCTGGCCAGAGAGCTGTGTATTTGATTATTAGCCAAGGTCAGGTAGGTTCTTTCTCACTTAAGGGACACCAAATAATCTAATCTCATCACAGTGTTATTGATCTGCTTTGTGAAAATTCTCTGGGTGTGACAAATTTATGGCTAAAAAGAGAAAAAGGCAGGAGAAGACTTTCACAACTAAAAAAAAATAAAAAAGATGGAGAGCTCTTATTAGTGAAGGATTTGTTTTAATAACATTCACTTGATTCAAAATCAAATTTGGAATTAAAAAAATTTTAAATCATCTTTGATTAAAAAAAACAACAACATTAAAGTACTTACTACTAAAAGCTTAGTTGTTGACCTCCCCCTTGTAGCCTCCTTACCCTAGAACATTGGGATCCACTGGGGCTCCACAGCTATGAGGAAAAAGAAGCCAGACTGTCTGTGATTATTCAGCCCTCCTAACTGCTTACTTGACGAAATTCTAAGAAAACATTGTGCCAAGTGTTCAGCTCTCTAAAGAAGCAGTTAGTGCCATCCTATCTCAAGAAGAACAGATGATTTTTTGTTCTTCAGGAATGCAAGGAAAGAGAAACATCCTTTTATGCTTATAAGGGAAACATGGGAGAAATTTTGTGACATGGAAACTTCACTGATAGGAGAATGTTTAACCATTCTTACATTGTGTCTTTGATTAATGTAAAAGGCTTGACCTACTAAATGTTCACATTAATATTTTAAATTATCAGTAATAAAGGTTTCTTTAATAGTATTAATTCACTTAGTATTTTATTCATTTAGTCAGGATTAAAAATGCTTCACCAAGCTTACAACACTCATTTAATATTCTTAATTTAATGTCTTCTGAAAGAGAACCATATATTCTCTGATTAAAGTCTTAGCAAATATTAAAAATAAACTATAGTGTTAATAAAACAAGTTGGACCATCCCTAAATGCAGTAGAAAAATTTATAAATATGGGATATAAAACATGCTTTTTGAGGAAACTAGAAAGCATTTGTTACAAGTTCTGTACTGAATGTGCTTAATTTGTAAAAGATTTTTTAAAACGCATAATTAGGAATACATTTTGAACTTTGCATTTAATTTTTATTCATGTTTTACATGTGTTATACAACTAAGTTTGTAATGAATGTAAAAGTAAGCTCAAAGTTGATCCTTATATAATTATTCAAATAATTATACCAAAAGAGAGTAATCTGTATTATTTAATAAGCATTTTGTTACAAAATTTCTACTTTGTTCAAATTTAGGTGTTGCTGGAACAAACATTGATTTTGTCTGAGAATTCATATTAGGGATAAGAAAGCAGTTAAAAGTTAAATCGGTCTGTACTTTTGAAGAAATAGAAGAGGCAAACTAGGTTGTGTTTATTCTGAATAATAAATTATGGAGTGGTTTGTATAAAAGCAATAGAAAAGAAAGTAGGGCTGGGGATGTGGCTCAAGCGGTAGCGCGCTCGCCTGGCATGCGTGCAGCCCGGGTTCAATCCTCAGCACCACATACAAACAAAGATGTTGTGTCCGCCGAAAACTAAAAAATAAATATTAAAAAAAAATTCTCTCTCTCTCTCTCTCGCTCTCTTTAAAAAATAAAAATAAAAGAAAGTAGAGTGGACATACCTTGCTGTTGCTATTTGTTTTGAGGAATTGGTACAGCAGTCGAGGAGGCTGACCAAGACATCAGAGTGTTATTAAAGATCACTAAATAGGGTTTTCTTCTCTGTGTATGCCAAACTGTTTCCTGCCACATTTCTTATTCCAAATGTATATGTTTCCTTTGTGTTTACCCAGAGGACTCTTTACCTCTTTGCCCTGTGCTAGCTGGCTGTGTCTCCTTTGAATGATGGCATCGTTGCCTTTAGGCTAACAATGTTTTTACTCTGTTTTGAGATTGGAGGGATGTTGGCTGCAGTGTCCATCCATTTATAGTTATTTGCTGTTACTTAACCATTTTACTGCACCTGCAGGTAGATGTGTTATAATAAGGCATCTGGCAGTGTTTGTAAGCATTCAGTTGCCCAGCAGACAGGGGGTTTGCATTCTTATCACTCATAACCCACTACCTGCCAAGAACCACACTGGACCTAGGGAAGCTGGTGCTCTGGAACTCAAAGTCAAGAGAACTTCTAGATCTTAGTGCCAGGACAGGCAGGGTCTGATTTTCATTGAAAGGAGCCATCTTAGCCAGCTGTTGCTGGGGATTAAAGCTCATGGAGGCAACCTTTCTTCTGAAGTTATCGGAGTTTAATCAAGGATTGATTTTAGTATTTTTCTTTTACTTTCAAAAATTTGAAATTGTGCAGGAGACCTTGGTTAAATCATCCAAGTTTAAATTATTTGCTTTTAAATGGCTTCCAGGATAATTTTTATCCAGATGTTCTGGATTTTATTCTTTATATTTACGGAAGTTGGTGAAATCACCAATGGGACTATTCTTTCTTCTTTCTTCCTTTATAGCTATGTGAGGAATTCAAAGATCACTAAAGGACACCCAAACCTTCTCCATCCCTCTCCTGCATTCACAGGTTATGTAGTTATGGAAAGAATGATCTGTGGATAAGTTTAACTCACAGAATTTATATCTGTGATCTTCAGTGGGATCTTTGTGTTTCAGACTCACTATATTTAAGAGGTTACTGATGATGATATGGATGTGCCTGGAGTAGTAGTAGGCTTTGCCACAGATTTAACATCATTTGATACAGTAATAGAAGAGGGTGATAAGGGCAGTCTATGACTTATGCTATTGGGAATTACATTTGAAAAAACGTAAGTCTTCAGGTATAACAAAGGGAAAGGAAATTTGGAGCTAAATTTTGAGAGTTTATGTGTGGGTGATGTGAGAAGGAACAAAAAAATGTAGAATATCAATCGAAGAAATTGAAATCTATGAATAGACTAAATGAACATTGAAGACTTTGAGTTAAGGGAATACAAGATTCAAGGAATAATAAGTAAACCTGATAGAGCTAAGTTTGGAATGGAGATTATCTAATTGATGATTGAAGTTATTACAGTTGTCTTTGTGGGGTGCAGTTTTTTTTTCAAGGACTTGAAAAAGCAAGCAAACCTCTTTTCAAGGTAAATATTTTGGGCATCAGGAGTGAGGTACTCTAAAGGGCGTTTTCTATATTTATTATATTTCCATTCTTAACATACTGTGAAGTAGGTACTTGTGTACGTTGACAGATCAATGACCAGAGACCCCCAAATTAGACAACTAGTAGTGGTCAGAATTCATAGTCAGGCCTATCTGATGGGTAAGTTTCTCCTCCTGCTGTGACTCATGAAGTATGGAAATAGAGAAAGATGAATTTTTTATTCCTTATTTGTCATCTGTTACTTCCTTGGGAATTGTTAAAGGAGTACAAATTAGGATTAGATTCATATTTGTTTTTATATACATGCATGCACTGTATTAGTATACTTGAACTTGAGTTTGAGTCAGATGTTATGTATTACCTAATTAGATTTAACTGTTAATCACAGCATTTAAGAGAATGCTTTCTAATTCAGAGAAAATGACAATTAACAATATTTGAGTTAATATATTTTGTACCAGTTTTAAAACATACAGTAAGATTTTATTTTTCATCGACTAGTAATTTTGTATGCAGTAGTGTACCCCTCTTATTACTCTTGGGGGGGTATGTTTGAAGACCCCCAGCAGATGCTGAAACTAAGGATAGTACCAAACCTTATATATATTTTGCTTTTTCATAGACATATATACCTATAAGTTTAATTTTTAAGCTTTGCAGTTTGAGGGGTAACAGCAAGAAAAGCATAAATTTCTTTTTTTTCCCCCACTATTTAATGGTAGAACATTTGTTCTTACTGTAGATCCTGGTAACCTCAGGATACAGTTTTTTTTCTCTCCATTTTTAGGTTGAGAACTTTCACCTTATTATCACTCAAAGCACTTTTTGACTTTTTTGGGTATATCAAAGTAAATCCAAATTGCCAACAGTTATGGTCTAGATGTGAAGTGACCCCCAGAAGCTTATGTGTGAGGAAATACAAGAATTTTCAGAGGTAAAATGATTAGATTATGAGAATAATGACCTAATCAGTGGATTATTCCATTGGTATGGATTAACTGGCTGGTAACTATAGGCAGGTAGGGTGTAGTTGAAAGAGATAGATCACTGAGGGCATGTCTTTGGGGGTTTATATTTTGTTCCTGTTGAGTGGAGCCCACTGTCTCCTACCTGGTTGCTGTGTCTTTAGCTGCTCTCCTTTGCCATTCCCTTTGACCATGATGTTCTGTTTCACCTCAGGCTATGGAGTTGAACTACAATGGACTAAACCTTTAAAACTGTGAGCCCAAAATAAACGTTTTCTCCTCTAAGTTGTTCTTGTCAGATATTTTGGTCAAATAGAAGAAAAGCTGACTAAAACACCAGCATTGCTGCTCTTGGGTTTTGGAATCATTATTGAGTAAAACAAGGGTTGCTGGAACAAAAGCACTATACTGTTGAAACAGTTGATCTGATAACTGAGACGGCTACTAAGGGACTAATGGGCAGGTAGTGTGTACAATGTGGATATATTGGATATTGGACAAAGGGCACATGCCAAGGGCACATGCAAGGTAGTGTGACATTTCATCATACTACTTGGAATGATGTGCAAAAATTTATGAACTGCTTATTTCTGGAATTTTCCATTTAATAGTTTTGGACACTGGTTGACCTAGGGTAACTGAAACTGTGGATAGGGAAGAAAATTAATGTCCCGTCAGTTCCAAGAATAACAATTATGGAATTAATGGGAATGTTTAATAAGATGAGTTTGGGTTACTCTTCTTTATTGAAAGTTAGGTAGAAAACTTTTAAATTTAATATCTTTATTGCCAATATAAAAGTGTTTAGTACACTTTACTCAGTAAGAAACTGATGCTTATTTTTAATGGGATTATGATCTTGGCACCATTACTTTAATGATACTTATTTTGAAATTTAAAAAAATGTATACTCCATACAAGGAGTTGGAGATGTAAAGAATTAGGTACCCATGACCAACACTGGCAACTTCTCAATTTTCATTTTTCTATTCCCTGTACAGTGTGTTTTGGGAGACTTATTTTATTTGTTTCATTTTCTTAATTGATGATAGATTTTTTTCATAATTTGTCACTTCTTTCTAAAAAGCAGTTTCCCTCAAAGTGTGGTTAATTGAGAGGTATGTTAGTTTTAGATTATTTGTTTTATCCTTAAAACATTTTTTGAAAAAAATTTTTTGTTCTTAATTTTTATTTCTCTTTGTGAAACCTGTATTTTCTTTGGCAAAAAAAAAAAATAGTTCTTAGGTTTATAAACAAGAAGCAGCTGTCTGAAATGTGTTCATTGACTCAGCTGAGTGTCTGTAGTTATTTGATTTGGGGTAGTATAAGAAATCAAAATAAGCATTCAGATTAGATGTTGGTAGCTATAATAAGAGCTTCTGTCCATGGCTTGAAGTCTTGAAATCCATATACAGTGTATTCTTGTGTTGAAATTTGAAGAGATTTGAGCCTAGACACCATTGAGGTTGTTAATAACAGCTAAAATGACAAAGCTCAATATTCCTTGAATGATTTTTTCATCCTCAAAGGAAAGCATTGCATCTTCATCTCAAGATTGACTTGTCAAGGAATACATCTCAATATTATTGACTAGATGAGAAAAAAAATTATAATTTTTATGTGTGTTTTTTGTTTGGTGAACAGCGATGAATGTTTTAGTTCACCAAAGAAAATCAGTTCAGAGAATGAAATGGACAAGGCCAGGAGCATATTAAGAATGATGTCCCAAAAGACTTTTAGGAACTGTAAAATTGAAAGCGGCAGTATAAAAGTATTCACACATTTTATTAGATCCATATAGGACTGCAAACCAATTGTCAGGGTCCCTGAGAGACCAGTGCTATAAATATTTTGGGAACACAAGAGTGTTAAGTTCCCAGCAGAACTAAATATTTACAATGAGAATAGTGCACTAAAATAATAAATATGATATTTAGAAATGCAGGTCAATTTTAAGGTTCTATTTTCTGAAATCTTTTTCATGTTGATCTTGTATCTTCAACATCTTGTTATTCTTTATCTTTGATAGCTATAGAAAGATTAATGTGGGTAAGTTAGAGTACAGTGTGCCAAATTAATCGGACCTCTCTATGAGAGTATTAGGAACTTATGATAAATTTTCTCACAGATTTCAATTCCTTTTCAGTTCTCATATTATTTTGCCACCCTCCTCCCATGTCTGACATGACAGTGGATGCTGAATACATTTATTTATTTATTTCTAATATTTATTTATTGGGCACAATATCTTTATTTTATTTATTTTTTTATGTGATGCTGAAGATTGAACCCAGTGTGTCACACATGCTAGGCAAGCACGCTACCTACCACTGAGCCACAACCTCAGCCCCACATATCAGTCATTTTAAAGTGACTTTTTATGAACTAAAACTTTAACACTTTGTGAAAAGCATCAATGATTTGCTTTTAAAACAAAGTATTGAACTTCAGTTGTCTTTAGAAATGATACTTTGACTTTCTCAATGATCAATGAAAATGAAAAATTAACTGTGTGAATCAGTTTGTAGTAGTAGCAGATTTTCACCTTTAATGAATTCTAGGGTCTTGAGCAAATTTCTGAATTTTCACCTGAATTTCTTTTCCAATTAAAGAATTAACTTGTATAATCTCTAAAGTTTATTCTAACTATATAATTCTGTGATTTTAAATCAAGAGTAAAGTAGGAGTGTTGGTCCATTTTGTATTGCTGTAACATAATACCACAGATTAGGTAATTTCTAAAGAAAGAAATTTCTCACAGATTTGGAGGCTGGGAAGTTCAATTTCAAGGTGCTGGTATCTGGCAAGGGCCTTTTTGTTGCATCATCCCATCGTGGAAGATGGAGAGATGAAAGAGCATGTGGGCTATAGAGAGCAAGAGTGGGCTGGAACTGGCCTCTCTACAACTGAGCCACTCTTGAGATAAGGAACCTGCTCCTGCAGTGTTGACAGTATGATGAGGGCAGAGCCCCCATGTCCTAACCACTTGTTCAAGGTCCCACATCTCACACTTGCACTGGGAATTAAGTCTGAACCTTGAGGAATACATTCAAATCATTGGAGACTTCAAAATGGGTAGAAGGTAGTGTTCTTAATCAAGTTAAATGAGGTTAATAAGATAAAAGTTTCATATTGAATAATCAGATTGATGAAGAAGAAAAGACAAAAAGTACTAGTTTCATATTGAATAAGCTTTTAGCAGATTGATGAGGAAGAAGAGAGAACAAGTACTAGAGAAAACACTCCGAGTACTAGAAATCATAGGAGTAGTTGCATGGTAGTAAAAACCTTAATTTTGTTTATTTAAATACATATATATGTTTATATATAATCTATTGTATAGATATAGTGACAGTGAAATTTGATTATAGCAGCGTTTTTCTTGGAGTATGATAGTAAGTTTTCTTATTCTGTATATAACCATTTTCTGACAAAATGGCCATTTAAAATGTTCCTAATAAAGCTTTGTTTTACATTCTTAAAATTCCAGCATTTTTGCTTTAGTACTCACCTACCTACTTCACTCCCCAAAAAAACAACCCACAGGAATCATATTATACATTTCCTTACAAAATTCAAAACAGACAAAAGTTAAAAAATTTCAGGCTGTTGGAGAATGAAAAGAATACTGATTAAAAGTTTGTCTGTCTTATAATAATCAGCTTCCCTTTAAAAATTTCTTTTAGTATGTATTTTTTAGTTGTAGTTGGACACAGTACCTTTATTTTATTTATTTATTTTTATGTGGTGCTGAGTATTGAACCCAGGACCTCACATGTGTGAGGCGAGCGCACTCTACTGCTGAGCCACAACCCCAGCCCCCAGCTTCCCTATTTAATAAATTGCTGTTGTTAAGAGAGAACAGATTATTAATAAGACGTATTTCAAATTTTTTCTTAGAAATTTCTCCTATACTGGATAAGATTTTTCTACTATAAAGTCTTGAAAATTAGCATAACATGTAGAATTTTTTTAATGAAGCAGCTTATTTGTGGAAATACATTTTAGTGTCTACACATGCATCTTTTCTACCTTTGAAAGTTTATTATCATGCAAAAGTCTCAAAGAAAGCTTGTATAACAGTGGAGCTGTCTCTAGTGAGAATCTTCAAGTATTTCATTTATGTTGATGGATAGGTATGAATTGTCTTTGTTTACAGAGTGGTATGACCACCAAATGTAAAGTTTGTTTTTTTCCCACTCTCCTTTGGGGAAAAAACGGCATTCAGATTTACATATGCTGTAATTTGGCTTAGACCATTAGTGATACTCTTACTTTTCAAGGGGGGGGGGTGGAATAGAGCCTGTATTTTTCCAGCTTTTAATCTCTTAAAAGTTGGAAAAATAAGTGTCAGATAAGCCTGAAAAAGAGGAATTTACATGTAAATATCTTTGAATATTCTCTGGCTGTTGACTAATATCAGAAACTTTTTATGTTAATTTTTAGTTAAGTGTCTATAATGCATTGATCCAGAAAGGTATATCTGAATGTTCTGACAGGTACAGCCCATAATTCCCAAGTCATTGCCTCAGTACCCTTTTAGTTTTTCACATTTGAGGTAAGAAAGATCTCCATTCTACTGATTTTTTTTTTTTTTAAACTTGTATATTACTCTGAAAGTTTTTGACCGAAACTTTGTTCGAGAACTGACTCTGAGCTTCTGGACAAGCAGCTGGATGATGAATCCCAGTGTATAGCTGCCAAGTAAGGGGGCAACATTGAGGAGCAGGATGGGCAGATTGCTTTGACTCACCCCTTTACTCTGGCAGCGGCTGCAGGCTGATGGCAGCAGTACAAAATCTGTGTACTTGGACGTTTCAAAGCTGCTTTTCTTAGGCTTGCACAGCAGTTTGTATAGAGGAGGAGCCAAAGTAAGATGTCTATAGAGACTTTCTCAAAAGCAATTCACATATGATCTACAAAGAACCCCTTTTAGATTTGGGCCTATCACAACACTTCTAAGACTTTTGTTAAAGCCAGTGCTAAGGAAGTAGTGTTGGGGAAAGGCCTGATAAGTTTTGTAGAGCTGAGACCTGTTGTAGAGTGTTTTAATGCAGTCTTAGAATAATTTAGATTTGGAGGGGCTCTCTCCAGGGCCAGATGAGATTTAGAAGTAGGTGATTTAGCCAAGGCATTCTCCTGCGTGGAATTAGTATATGCATTCAAGTTTGCAGACTTTCACTTACGTACACATTCACTGGGTCAAAATATTGTCCTGTGATTAGTAAAACGTTGCAACACCCCTCCCCCCAAACAAAAAGGACATTATAGCCATAACTTAAAAATTAAACACAAGCTTCAGCTGCCCCAAATCTGGTCAGAAGACCCAGATAAATTTTCAGATCCTGGAGATTAGAATTGGTTCAGAACTGAAAGAATATGTGTGGTATGGCTCCGTTTTACTCTCAGGGATGACAACAGGTAAAAGAAGACAGTTTAGAGGGAGATCGGAACTTTTCTTCTCAAACACTGAGGGTGAGCCTGTGAAGTTCTGTTTATTGGCCATCACCTTTCAAGCACCTGTTGAGTCTATAGTGCTGCCTCAGCTACAGCAAGCTCCAGGACCGTGATGCTAGAAAGCAGAAATAGCTCCTCATGACCCCTTACCAACACAGCCACTTGAGTAACTGATAGGTTTGTTCCCTTCTGGTCTCTCAGTCTCCCATCAAAACCACTGATCAAGGTAGCTCCAAAGGAGCTGCTTTGTCCCTTTCCACCTTTTTTCCTCTAACAATCGAGGAGGATCTTGGTTTCAACACCCTTATTTGCCTTTCAGACACACCAAGGCAGCAGTGCCCAAATGGAACTTATAAAGATGAAACTGACAGCTCAGGAAGCTGAGGCAGGAGGATTGTGAATTCAAAGGCATCCTTAGTAACTTAGCAAGGCCCTAAGCAACTCACAAGACCCTTATCTCTTTAAAAAAAAAAAAAAAAAAAAATATATATATATATATATATATATATATATATAAATAATTCTTGTGTATGTATATACATGTATATATGTATGTGTGTGTGTGTGTGTGTGTGTGTGTGAGTGTATATATGTATATATATAGAGAGAGAGAAAAGTGGGGGGGTGCTGGGATGTGGCTCAGTGGTTAAGTGCCCCTGGGTTCAATCCCCAATACCTAAGAAAGAAAGAAACTAAAAGGGACCTGTATCCTAACCCTACCAATAATTTGTTTGCTGAACTTGAGCTAACCCTTAATTCCTATGGGTCTCATTTTCTTCACTTATAAATTGGGCAACAAGATGATACTTGAGAGCTGGATTTGTGGTCCCTATCAGTTCTATAAATGAAGGGTTTTATTTTAGAGAAATAGTTCCTTAAAAAGAAATTACCCTATAAATTAGTTATGATAGGAGGAATAGCAGACCAAACGCATAGTTTTCATAAGGAAGCTAGTTATGACAGGCTACAGATAACTCTTTTCAAAGTAAAAACTTTTCATCAATGAGTGCTCTTCAAATAAATTGATAATTTCTATTTTACAGTGTGGAAGTTTGAGACTAGAAAATTAGAAGCTTTAATGAATAATTATAGAATCTGCTCTCAAGACAACTCCCCCCATTCCAATAACAAGTCTGTAACTAGGATAATGTAGGCAGCTATGGATTTCATCTAGTTAAATCTTAATGTAAACTTTTACCTGAATTATTACAGAATAATAGTCAAGTATTTGGTTGGGTATCTTAGCTTTTAGTTTTTGTACTGGTTATATATTTATATTATGTTCATTGACTCATCTTAATTGGTCATGACTTGTGCTGTGTCACCCATGGGAGAAGAGGGCCTTTGCAGCTGTGCACACTAGGGACATGGGGCCCTTTCATAGCTTTGCCTAAAACTACTGATTTCCAAATATCAGATGTAGCTTACTCTGAACAAGTGGATTGTTTTTATGTAGCAGGAGGCAGCAGTAACTACAGTTACCTTCTTCATGTGATGCTAATCTTTTGTTATTGACTGAAGTGAATAAGAGCATTTTGTTAATTGGATCTTCTTGTGAACTTGTTTAGAGGGCATTATAAGTCCTGGACCTCTTTGGAGATAATGCAGCCCTTCCTTATGCTTTTGTTATGGTTGCATAGTTCAACTTCAAATTTAAAATCAATATTACCAATCAGAGGTGGATGCCGTTGTGTTTTAAATGTATTTTTCTGCCAGCTTAAATCAGTAATTGGTGAGGAAATGTTATATAGAGTAGTTTTTTAAAACAGTAGTTCATCAAAGTTTAAGTGTAGGTGAAGGGAGGAACTTTTTGAAACATCCACTAGATGGCACCTTCTAATTGTGTTTAGAATCAGCCTGCAGCATTCTTGACTAGAAAGCACAATGGAAACAAGGTTTTGTTTTTCCCCACAGAAAGTTTGGTTGTTCATGAATGTCTGGACTCAGGTTTTCATCAGTTATTTTGTTGTATTATCCACTTATTATAGGGAACATTTCTACATTCCTGACAGGGAACATTTCTACATTCCTGACTGGTTACCATTGACATTGGTAACTTGTATCTTTGGTAACCATTTAAAATTTTTTAAGTTTATAAAACACATGGAACATATAGAAAAAAAGTGGTCGAAATAACTATTAATTAGAAAATCTCTTTGCTTCTCATAGGTGTAGGACATTGTGCTTGTTGCAAAGATACAGATATATTTTCCATATTGTTCCAAAGTTCCTGTTTTTTTTTTTTTTTAAAGAGAGAGTGAGAGAGATAGAAAGAGAGAGAGAGAATTTTTTATTTAATATTTATTTTTTTTTTAGTTCTCGGCGGACACAACATCTTTGTTTGTATGTGGTGCTGAGGATCGAACCCGGGCCGCACGCATGCCAGGCGAGCGCGCTACCGCTTGAGCCACATCCCCAGCCCCAAAGTTCCTGTTTTAAAGTTAAAATTCCAAGATTCTGGCCTGATCCTATGAAAAATTTCTTAGTATTTGAGTTATTTTCCAGGAAGTTAGTTATTAACAAGCTAATGATCTTATTCTTAATAGTGTGTACAAGTTTATGAATGATTTTGTTACTCTGTTTAGCCTGTTAATATTTAAAAGAACTTATCATTTATGGAAGGTAGTCTACCCAGATGTTTCCTGTTTTGATATTTAATTGTTAGAGAAAAATTAGAAAATAAAAGTACCAAGAGGAAGAAAAACCCTTAATTCTCAGGTAATGTTGAACACAATGTAACAGTCATTGTTCCATGACTTTTCTCGTTGTCTGTAAGCACATCTGTTATGCATTTTGAAAAAAATCATATCCTATGCAGTCTGCCCTTTTTTCCATTGGTCATGACTTGTCAATAATGTCTTATCTTTTCTTTCTTCTTCTTCTTCTTTTTTTTTTTTTTTGATACCAGGGATTGAAGTCAGGGGCACTCAACCACTGAACCACATCCCCAGCCCTGTTTTATATTTTATTTAGAGATAGGGTCTCACTGAGTTGCTTATTGTCTTGCTTTTTGATAAGATTGTCTTTGAACTTGTGATCCTTCTGACTCAGCCTCCATAGCTGATGGGATTATAGGCATGTGTCAGCGAACCCAGCCAACAATGTATTTTCATAGAATTTTTGGTTACAACAAATTGTTTCATTTTAATCAGTCTCCACTGTTTTTACTTAGCACCTTAACCCCCTATCTTTTCTTTACCCACAGATTTTTGATATGCAGGGGTATTTATTTATTTGTAATATTTACTGACAAAAATAAAGGATTCAAAGCTGCAAAAGTCAACCTGGTATAGCAGCTGGTTATAATAAATTTAAATAATGTTGAATGAATTTGTCACATTTTTGGTTACATGAGATTAATGGTTAGTAATTATTAGGTGTCATATATTTCATGTTTATTTGAATGTTTGTTTATTAATTATAATGGTAATAATAGCAAACCTTTGTAGACATTACTATATGCAGATCACTCTTCTAAGTAATGTGTATGTGTACAAAAATTTTCTTATAGACACTTTTTATTCCCCTTCTTACAGTTGAAGAAACCAAGACACAGAGAGGTTAGTTTACTCACTCAAGGTAACAGTGATCAAATAACCCAGTAATCTGTGGATACAGGTTTTTTAATTAAAAAAAAAAAAAGAAAATGTTTATGCTGTTAATCCTTACACCGTATCACATAAAGAACTAGGAATAGACAAAACGGAGCTAAACAGGTGATCTGGGATTTCTTTCAAAACCATATTTGACTTCATTTTTTTTTAAAAAGTCTATATATTAATGTAGTTCCTTAAGATGGTATCATTGCCATCAAATTTTCTTACTAAATGTCAGATTGCAAGTTGTAAAGTTAATAATATAGATAATTTATTACATTTATGCTTAACACAGCTTATATCTTATTTGTAAAGTGAAACAAACACTACATAAGTTTGGATATGGAACTTACATAACAGTAATTTTGATGTGTATTACTCCAAATTCAAGCACATAGAGTTTCATGGACTCGGGTTCCATCTTTTTTTCAGTGTTGTCCAGGACATGCTGCTCTGAATGTGAAAGCTGAATGGTTCTCCAACTGCAGAGACATTTACTTAATATAACATTTACACTCGTGGCCAGGTACACTAATAGCCACATAAAGATGAATAAATTGTAGCCTCTTCTAGAAAGGCATGATGGATGGCCAGCAGCGTTGGAAAGTTCCCAGAGACAACAGGCTTCTGTTAGGCTGCTTGGTTATTTGCCTTAACATTGTTTCTTAATAAAAAAAGGGGGAAAATGAGCAAACAAATGAAAACCAGGAAATGTTAGTTACAGTCCAGGCTTTCCTTTCCTCTGAATTTTTCTTGTGGGATCTCTATAAAATCCCTCTCACCTTGATACTATAATTTCAAAAATGTCTCTCTGAATAATTAGTAAAATTTTTTCTTCCTCCAAACTTTGTTTTTAAGTGAGCATTAATTTATTGTATTACTTCTCACCCATCTAATTGGCTCAGCCTATGACAACCTGGGAAGAATCAGAACTGGCATTTTAAAGCAGAAAGTCTTGTAGCAATTAACAGCTTCAGAAGAAAGTGCAGTCTAAGACCCACGGATCAGATAGCCCAGGAAGAACAAGTGTAGAGCAGAAACAATTCAAGATTTCAGACGCTTCCTGCTTAGCGCTTAAAAATTAATGTGGCCAGAAGGCAGTCAGCCACTGACTAAGGAGTCCTCTTTTTGGATGACAGAGAATTGAAGAAGCCAAACCATACCTATGCGTAACATGGGGCTATTTGGTTCTTAGGAAGTTCTGAAAAAGCTGTTTGCAGAGCACAGGGGGGCATAAATGAACACATCCGGCTTCCCTGTTTCAACTAGAGCTACTTCTAAGTTGGAACTACAAACCATTTCTCTCTCTCTCTCTCTTTGTATTTTTTAAAAATATTTTTTATTAGCTATTGACGAATATTTATTTATTTATTTTCAGTGCTGAGAATTGAACCCAGTACCTCACATGTACTAGGCAAGTAAATGCTCTACTACTAACCTACACCCCAGCCCAAGTCCAAGATTTCTAAAAAAAGGCCAAGGAGTATACGTGGTTGTAGACATGCCAAAAGCAAGGGTGAAGTAGTTTCCAAGGCAAATGACAATGTTGATTGGCTAGAAACTGGCAACAGAGCCAAATCATGAAGGCATTAGGACTTTCTGTACCTCACAGTAACACTGTTGGAAGAAGGAGCAGAAAGAGGGCAGTTTTCAGTCAGAAACCACTAAAGTCACTATTTATGTAATATTTAGAAGACTTCATTTGTGATTCTGCTGAATTACTAGGTCTTGCTGTACCAGCTTTTAAAAAACCTCTTCAGTTTTTTACAGGTCCTTAAGGCCTGCATATGTGGATAAGGGAAACATTCAAGTTTCAACTTTCATGCTAAGTGATAATGAAGTTCTTATTATTAAAAAAAAAAAAAATGAAGATTTACAATCCAGATAATCTTTTGCTCTTCTCAGGCTTTATAATGGAGCTTCATGTTTTAGAAATGACTCATCAGCTTTGCATTGCTCTGCTGACCAGAGGCCATAAGTTTGCAAAATTATATTTCCCTCTGGGTTTTAGAGTGTGAATCTTTATATGTTGCTGCAGTCTGGCTGGGCACAATTCAGGAGCCACTTGTCAAAAGAAACGAACTTTATTTTTAGAACACACACACCACACCACACAGCTCCTCAGGAAAAACCCTCAGAGCCCAACTGCCACCACCTGCTTCCCACAAGCCTCTCAACCTCCCCCACTCCTCCTGCTCTTGAGGCTGATTGGCTGGGTCGCATGGGCGGAGCCAAAAAAAGTCCCCCAGTGAGCAGCTCCGTGGTCTGAAAGGGCGGGCAAACAGCCCAATGAGCATCACTGCAGAGGAGCCAATCAGTTGGCAGCTAGAAGTTTGCCAATCAGTTGGCAGCTAGAAGTTTGCTGGGGCCGCTGTGAGCCAATCATCAGCTGGCAGCTGGAAGTTTGCTAGCAGCTGGAAGTTTGCTGGGGCCCCTTCGGCTATGGCTCTCAACAATATGTGTTGTCCTGTGGTAGCCAAGCACAGAGGAGTAGCAATTCACTCATTTCCTGTAATTTAACATGATACCTGAATAATGAGGGCAGTACTGGTAAATAATGCTTTAGAAATCTGTTTTAATAGGATCAAACCAATTTGAATAGTTCATAATTAATCAACACAAATAGAAAGAAGTATAACACATAGTAAGTTTACAACATCATGATTATAAACAATCAGAAGTTACACCGAAAATATTCAAGCTGATTAAGGACTCCTTTTCAGGTACATAGTAGGTGAGCCTTGCATGTTAACTGAAAATGGCTGGCGAAAGTTTAGTTAAAAATGGCCACTGAGGGGGAAAAGCCCTATGAACTTTTTTAAGGAGTCTTTTTATTTACTTTTATTTAATTTATTTTTGGGGTCATACTAGGGATTGAACTCAGGGGCACTCAACCACTGAGGCACATCCCCAGCCCTGTTTTGTATTTTATTTAGCAACAGCGTCTTAGAGTTGCTTAGTGCCTCACTGTTGCTGAGGGTGGGCTTTGAACTCATTATCCTTCTGCCTCAGCCTCCTGAGCCATTGGGATTACAGGCGTGCACCACTGCACCCAGCAGGAGACATTTAATATTTTTAAAATAGTATGTTTTATATTAGTAGGTTTATTTGGAGCAATGATTCTCAACTAAAGATCCCACTACCCTCCAGGGAGTGTTTAGAAATTTGTGAGACATTATTGTCACAGGGATGGGGGATTATGGATGGGCCAGAGGATGGGGAGGGAGCCTAGATATATGTTAAATTGGGAGGAAATGACAGCCTTGCCAGTAAAATTTAGCCCCTCCCCAAAGCCAAAAGCATCCTCATTGAGAAATGCTGATTTACAGTACTGTATATTATTGTAAGCTAAACACATCAGATAAGTAATTGGAAATTTCCACTGTTTGTACTCTGAGGGTACATGCCATATACCCTCAATTTGGTGCTGTAATCCAGTAGAAATTCTGGAAATTTCTACACATTACTTTATTAAAGTAAATGAGGCTAGTTTTATTCAGTTGCTTATTGGGTTAAACTACCAATTGGGGAAGATATATATAAATTTCCAGATCTACTACCTGCCAGCCAGAAATCGGTCCAGATCATGGAGGAGGTCGCACCTATAGCTGCACTCAGAGCATGTTCAGACAGCTGCTGATAATGCTAACATTGCAATCAAACATGACATATAACAAGAAAACTTAACTCAGCATTCTTTAGAACTGCAGTGCAGTGTAATGAGATGCAAAGGATAATTTATAGTTAGGAAGAACCAAGCCTTCTAAGTGTACTACATGTAAAACCAATTTCCTTCCTCTTTTTCTAAAGGTGGATGTTGAATACATTCATGAAGGTGTTAAAAATAAGAATTGGGGAGTGAGCATGGAGGAAGGAGAGAAGACTTGAGTTGATGGAAACCTTTTTTAAGGAAGGAATATTTACTACTTTATCCCTCTGTGCTATTAAGTTTACAAATGATTCACTATGATTTCTTGACATCTGTTCCCAAGTTCAGTTGTTTCTAAAAGAGTTCATTTATTCATCACTTAATGAATGCATTCTTTGTAGCAAATGTGCTTCTATTAAGTGTGGAAGGCAAACCTGCAAACAAAATTTTTCTATCCAGGGTGATAGTGTCACAGTAGCTATGTAAATATAATGCACACCAAGGGAGTGCACTCTAGCATACTAACTCTGGGCCTCTAATCATTATATGGAAGTCACTTAAGTCACCTGAAAATGAGACAGAGCAGTGCTTTTACTCTCTCTCTCTCTAGATCATGGGACATTGGGCTAATCAGCTGTGCTCTGTATAAATACAGGCAACAAAATTTTTAAATTCACTTTTAATTAGGATATGATATGTTGAGAGTCTTTTGTTTCTATATATGTAGTCAGGTAAATGCTTCACTTCTTAATAAACTATAAAACCTTCCAAAGTAATTGAATTACAGACAAAAAGGCCCATTTGCTGTAGTTGCAGTAATTATATATTGAAGCAGTTAATTTTGAGCAAGTGTTAAAAGATGTCATACGTCTCAGAAAGGATCTAGTGAATGACTTTCTATTGCAGCATATTGATTTGGTACTTCAGAAGCCTGATACTTTGTCCTCTGTTAAATTACATTTAAAGTATTTGATGTCAGAATAACTTACTGGCTTTCTTTTTTCCTTACAATACATGTCATATAAGAATAACACTAAAAAATATGAAGACAAACTAGGTATCAGCTTCAGTGCACATTCCTCCCATATCCATTTTGGTATTTATCCTTCCAGTGTTTTTTCCTAGGCATAAGTGCATTTTTACAGTTTGATTTCTTTTTCTTTTTAATTATAATTGTGGTATAAATGTTACCATAATGCATTTAGTAAAAAATATTTTTATTTAATTTTGCCATCAAATTCCTGTGCCCTTTCTTGTTAAGAGTTTTCTTTCTATTTTACTGTTCCATTTATATTTCACAAAGATGGTGGGATTCTGGTTGTGATGTGGTGTGATTGCACATTTTAGACACTGCCTCATGTCTTCCTGTGTATCTGTAAGATCACTGTCATTTAATAGGGATGAAAGGAAGAGTTTCTTTTTCAGGGAAAAGAAAACAGCTATTTTTCTAGAGAAGATAAATTTCAGGATTTATTTATTTAATTAGGGTTTGTGATCACAATTTTCCTTGATGCAGTCAGATCCACTGACATACACATTACTTTTTTTTCTGATAATCACTCTTTAATTTTTCTTCTTAGAGCTCTGTGCATAAGCTCTTCACTCACACTTAGGTGTGGTTAGTATTATCCCACGGTAGTCAAGAACAAATTGAGTACTGACTTTATGGATGATTCTCAGAATTTAAATTTGGTTTTGGTGTAACATTCAGACAAACCTCTATTTTAGGAGAGCAAGTACCATTAGTTTTCCAATATCTCTTGTGCATCAGCTTGGTTCTTTTCCATAGAAGATATACTCTTATGTTTATCCAGAAAGATTCTACTGTGGCAATGGGAATTTTCAAAAGGGATTACAGTTATCCTTACTGTTTTTCTCTACTGACTGAATTGAAGGACTATTAGTTATCAAAAATCTGCTCATTCTTTTACTATGTCAATGTATGGTCTTTTTCTCCTTGAATTAAAATATCCCATAGCAAACTGTGTTAGGAAATTTTTAAATAGTATACTACACGCAGGTAAAAAAAAAAAAAAGTTTTAATAATTTACAAAATGTGGTGGTATTTAACTTATCTAATAGTTCAAATGAACCTTGGGGATGCTGTTGATATTCTTATTTTAAAATAAGCTTATTTCATTATTGGAACAGCATATCATCATTGGACTTTTACTGTTAACAACAAATTTGAACAGTTAAGAACAGATTGCGTTTTTCAATGTAAAACTTAAACTCTGTTGAGGTTTTGAGTTCTCATTATTTTTCTCATCGTTGCGTTATTTTTACTGAGATAATAGTTCCTATCCAAGGAAATGCTGAATGACTGTCCAATACTGTGTGTCTGACATTACACACAAGGAAGGGTCTCCCAGGTATTACTGTGGCAAGCTTTTATGTCACCATAGCAGGCAGAAGCATCCATCTAGCCTGACAAACTGCAAAGTAGTAACTCACATGATTGACTTTCTGGGAATATTTGTCCCATAATTTGGAGTAGGGTGCCTAACTGAACCATCAGTGTCAGCATGAACAGTGAGAAAAATTCTTTTTCTAAGATCAAAGACAGATACTGTATTCGGAATTTGTTCAAGAAGAGTAACTTTGCAATTACAAATATACTTTTAACTGTGGGTTCTTTGTTATTTGTCTTCAAAGGAGAACTGCTTGTTGATAGGCCACTTCCTGTCTTTCATCTTTTTTTCTGATTAGAGACAAAGGGGGAAAAAGTAGCACCACACAAGTGGAGTTCCTTTTTACAACATGAGTTGTCCAACTGAATTAGGTATTTTTGACTGTAAAGTTGACTCATGAAAACCAGAGTTTTAATTCTTGTGGTATGGGTCAGTACAAAGGGCTTCCAGATGACTTCTCTCAAATAAGTAGCAGTGGTCACTAGTGTAATCTGTAGAGAAACTGGAGAATGGGAAATACAAATTCATAAGCTTTAAGAATCAGGGTGTCAGGTGACTGACAGAAGACTGCCAGAATCAAGAAGCAAGTTTTAAGGAAATGGATAGAGAAAAATATCCAACAGAGTAAAGACACTGATTTGTCAGCTTGACAGGTTCTTGTTCTTGAAACCAACATAAAGCTACCTTGATCCACTTAACCTGAGGGTATTTAATCAGTTGCTTTCTGTAAGGAATGTTGGGGGTGGTAATTTGGGGCAACATGAGAGTAGTTGCAGAGTCACATATAACAACCTAACCAGGATTATCTTTCTAAATGAAATTGAAGGAAGGAAAGAAGGGGGAAAACTCAACCAGAATTGAAACTCATCAAAGTTTGCTGAAAATTACATGTAAAAGATAGACCATTCCCTTTCTTACCTTTCATTTTTTCTTCATCAGCTCTCACCAGTGATGCATCTGTAAGAGGATAATGCAGGTTATCCTGCCATGAGTAATGGACCCTGATTTCCACTTTTCTGATTGCTTATTATGTGCCATAAGTAATGCCTTACAGATGTTCTCTCTGTGTCCTAAAGCATTGGGCTAATGTTTGGTGTCTGCAGAGTCCCTATAACCACACACTCCTTCATTCAACCTTTGTGATTTTTTTTTCCTTTATTGATTTCTAGTTAAAATTCTCAGTGCGGGTTTTTTCCCCATCTACATTTTTTAAGCATAGTTTTGGGGTTTTGTTTGGTTATTATTGTCTCTTTTTTTAAAAGATAGAATTCTGTCTTTGTAGCAAGGAACCTTGGGAACGGTAAATTGTCCTCAAATAGATCATTTTTTGTCTGCTTCATTCTGCTGTGACTTCTTTCATTAGGATAATAGAATTAAATTGCCCTTTAGAAGCTTTCCCTATATTGATCCAGTTCATTTCAGAAGCTGAAAGTGAAGAAACAGAGTCCTTTCTGTCATATTATTGTAAATAAACCTGTGATTTTAACTTTTAAAAGTAGCACTTTACCTATTTGTGTCTTTATAAATTCAAAATAATCTCTGATTTATAATTTGGTAAGACATAAACGTGTATGTGTACAGACATATATATAGAATAACTATTTGCCCAGAAGAGCCCCCAACTTTTTTACCCAGAGAACAAAATGTTTAGTTCTCACCCTCTTGTTGGGTCAGTTTTACAGATCTTTAAATTGGTGGGGTTTGGATGATTTTTAAGTTTCAATTCTAACTTTGTACAGTTTTATTTGTGAACCCAAATATGTTTTATAGAAGCCAAAGTCTAGAAATAACCACAAGAGAAAGATTTTGACTGGCCAGTATTTGAGCAATAGTAGTTTCCAATTTATAATATAAGATTAGATAATTATGTTTCATTTTCCCATTTTTTTAAAATTTTTTATAGGAATTAAATTTTTTTAGTGTTAAGTAGCTAACCACTAATTAATTTCTTTTTAAATTTGTCCTAATTAATTATATATGACAGTAGAATGCATTTTGACATATTGTACACAAATGGATCACAACTGCTTATCCTCTGGTTGTATGTGGTTCAGTCACTCTGGTAGTATCAATCATGCATGTGTGTAGGGTAATAATGTCCTTCTCATTCCCACAAACCCTCCCGTCCCCTTCACATCCCTTTGCACAATCCAAAGTTCCTTCATCCCCCTGCCCCAAATGGATCAGAATCCACTTACAGAGAAAACATTTGGCCTTTGTTTTTTTGGTTTTGGCTTATTTTACTTGTTATGATATTCTCTAGCTTCATTCATTTACCTGCAAATGCCATAATTTCATTCTTCTTTAAGACTGAGTAATATTCTGTTGTGTGTATGTACCACATTTTCTTTATCCATTCATCTTGGAAGCGCATCTAGTTTAGTTCCATAGTTGTTGTGAAATGAGCTGCTATATAAACATGGATGTGGCTGTGTCATTGTACTGATTTCAAGTCCTTTGGGTACAAACTGAGGAGTGGGATAGCTGGGTCAAATGGTGGTTCCACTCCAGATTTTCTGAGGAATTTCCATAGTGCTAACCACTAATTTCTGACTCAGTATCTTTGCAGGGCAGAGCGCATTACAAACAGGTCTTGAGAACCATAGTTAGGAATTCCAATAGCTAGGTAGTGGTTGTGCCTGAGGTCCTTTATGTTTTTGAATTACTACTTCTACCTCCTTTTCCCCTTTCTCCAGTACACGTTTCTTCATTGTACCCAGTACTATGAGATTTGTAGTAGAAGAAAACTGGAATTTAGAGTTCCATATAGCTGTTTGGTAGCAGTGATGCATGCCTCCAAGGTGAATCTCAGAATCATTGGAAAGTCAGTACAAAATGAACTCCAGGATGTTTGGGGAACACTAAATAAGTCTTAATAGTGAAACATTTTATTTTTATACTAATTTTCTGTATTTGCATAACTTTTTATATGGTATGTATAGTATACTTTAATTTTATTTATAAGCCAAGGAGTGAAAAAAAATCACTCAATAAAGTATCTAGATTTTTGTCTGTTAAGTGAACTTAAGGATTATTTAATAATGCAGTCCTTATAAACAGCCAGGTTAAGGCTGTGATTTAATTGTAGTTCAAGCTCATAATGCTAATTAAAGTGAATTTAAACTCTACTGAGTCACTTCAGCCATACATGGTGTACGTCACTTGAAAGTCACATAAAATATGACAAAGGTAATTACCATGCAATTTTACCTCTGAGCTCCTTGATCTTTAAAGGACTTAATGGAAACCTTTTTTGTTTAATCCTGTATTTTAAAAGGTATGACACAGATTGCAAAATTTACAGTTCCCCAAAATGCTTCTAAAGCCCCCCCCCCCCCGTGGACAAGTATTAAACAGCAGTGTGGCACTGCGCCTCGGCCACCTGAGTGTGATTTCGGCCCTCTAGTGTGTCAGCTTTCCTGACTGGTGTTACTGGAGAATTTCCTCTCTGTCTCAGCTGCCTTATCTGTAACACGTGGCCAGTCCTGGTTCCTGCTTTATAGTGTTGCTTTGAGAATTAAATCAATTAATGATTGTAAAGAGAGTACTACCTGGTGTATGATTAACTCAAGAAAAGAAAGGAAAAAAGAGCCTATCTCCCACCACTCTTCTCCTTTCTTTGTTGCACATGAAAATTCTATTTTGAGTTTATAAGTTTACCCTTGTTCCAATAAAAGTGTAGTTTAATGTTGAAAATGTTAAAAATCTCTGAAAAAGATAGGAGTTTCTAAAAAAAATTACGTGGGATTTTTTTGACTTTATAAATTCTAATATTAGGTATAATGTTCAATTGGTTATGACTGAATTTCTAACATAAACCTCTAGTGATTTTTCCATAGAAAAGTTTTTAAGGAGCAGTGACAGTAGTTGTGTGGACTTGGCAGTATCAATCATTTAGCACTTTCAGGGGTCAAGGACAGACTTTGTCTACTATTCATGTGCAGAGGCACTTGGTAATTCCCCATTAATCTTTCTATCATGAAGGAGCTCTCAGTGTTCCAGCTAGTTCCTTTTTTGGCACATGAATGGTTTGGATTGATGTGAGGAGGCCCAGTACTTGAAAGCCCAGATGTGACCATAGTTATTACCTGAGTGAGCTGCACATTGTGGTGTTCACGTTTTTCAGAGACATAGGCAGAGTTTTGCTTCAAAACCCTGGAGTGATTTTGAACATATGTGAAAGGTGACTTAATACTAATCTAACTGTTAATTAACATCTTCATCATAAGTCTTACATTAAGTTCTATATAATACTTTTCTGTATCTTCTAAATAGATATTGGGTGTTTTTTTTTGTTTTTTTTTGTTTGTTTGTTTGTTTTTGTTTTTTTAATAGATAGTGTCTTGTTAATCCAGGTTGGCCTCAAACTCTTGAGTTCAAGTGAATCCTGTCTTGGCTTCCCAAATAGCTGGGGCAATTTGGGAAGTCTTATTAATTGGAAAAGTTATTTTTTCCTTAATGCAAAATCTAAAAAACACACAGGAAAAGTGTTTAAAATATCAGTAATTAACTTAATGAAGGTGTACAAAGATAAGTATTGTTGCCAATTTCAAAATATAGAATCTAGTGTTAAACTAAAAAAAAAAAAAACTTTTGTGGGATAGATATACAAAATAACTGTTATAATTTCTCTGAAAGATCCATTTGCACTGATAAGAAAGCTTTCATCTGTGTAAAGCTATATTAGAGGCTGTGAGGCTGATTGTTTTGTGTGTGTCTTTCTCTTCCTGGTGGAGGGGATAGATGGACATGCAGGTCTTTTGTGTATAGGGAAGGAGGGAATTCTACAGCACAGCCTGGTCCCAGCTGAAGATAGTGAAGTAAAACCATAGCATGAAGTAATGGTAATGAAACTTAAAGACCTTCCCTAGTTTTTTTTTTCCCTTCATATGCTAATTTTGACCCTGAAGAGACCTAACATTGCACCTTTTTTCTCCTTGGAAAGTGAAAATCAGGACTGGACACTAGAATCTTACTCTCAGTCTGGTACTTGTGTGGATCCCATAGTTCTTTCCTTCTATGAAATAAGAACTCTGTGAGCAAGAGCAAATGAATATGAGAAGCACAAAATATTATTACACTTTACATATTTTCCTGAATTGTCTCTATTTCAAATTGGCATTTGAATTCTGTTCTCCCTTATGCATTACTTTGCCATAAATGCCTCCTCAATTCTTCTGAAGTCCATCCTGAGATTTCAGAAATGCTAGCCACCTGACTCCCCTCTCTTTATCTCAAACCTTGGTAAGCAGAACTTACCCCAGGGTTAAATAATAGCAAGGAAATGAACAGTTCTTTTCAGAGGGTTAGTTTTGCTGATGCTTAAACTGAAAGAAGTCAGTTGAGATGGGCAAAGATTAGCAGTGTCAGGAAGCTCCTGGAACCTGGGTTTACCCTGGAAGTGCCTTCATCTGTGTTGGCAAGTGTAGCCATTGTTAAAGGGTTAACAAATGGGGGTCTTCACAGGAAATAAAGAGAATTATCTGAATTCTCCATTGGCTTTTAGAACTGCCAAGTTATCTGGGTCCTGCAGGTGCCGAGAATGGAGAATGTCTGTGTTTGTGTGTGTGTGTGTATGTGTGTATGAATGATTTGGGCTACGTTTGTTATACATGCTGTCCTGGTTCCCAAATGTTTTCATCAATATGTAGGTTTTCTCTCACTAACTAGTTCTTTATTGGTTCATTCACTGTTCACAACAAGTGTCATCTCTCTTAATGTAAGTCCACTAATAGATCCTCAAAAGGTTGATTTGGGATCAGGAGGTCTCCCTAGAGGAGCTGTGTAAGAGCTATAGAAGGAATTTGCTTGCCTCTCAAGTACAGATTTGACAGTCATCAAAGCTGAACAGCTGGGAAAGCGTCAGCAAGCAGCATCCTCCTTTGACTCCCCCATGAGCCTTACTTACCTTCCAGTTTGAAAAAAAAAACACAAAAACTATGATATGATACAAAATATGTCTGACATTTGCTGCTAGAGTGTGGTTTTTGAATACACAGCAGACAATGACAGGTTTTATTTATTTTTTCCCCTAGAATCAGATGGTTAAGTGTATTTATATTTATGCTCCAGTTAGTTCTTCAAATTTTTATCCAAACTCACTTTTATTCTTCAACAATATATTATTACATATTTTAAAATCCAGCAAAATGTGAAGACTTTTTTTTTGTACAAAATGTATTTTGAATTTTAGCTTATACTTAAAAATATTTACAATAAACATAGGAAGTTGTATGCTGCTTTGGGATTATGTGGCCAGTTTGTGGACTGGAGTGTCCTTCCATACTATGGAAATGACAAGCTTTCATAACTGCTAAACAGGAACCTCCCTATTGTATTTAATGTAGAATGCCGAATCTAGTTAAAATATCGTGCACTCGTGTTGTTTGTTCCACTCCTGATTCAGAGAAATTAAAAGGAGATGCATGAGCTCTCCATCAATAAAGCATATTTGTTTTGAAAGAAGTAGCACTCATGGGCTGTCAGTCATAACCACTTTGGAGAGTAGCGACATCAATATTTACAAAATGCAAAGTGAAGAAAAGTACATAGACTTACAGATACGTGTGATATCTGTTCCCTGATTCCTTTCCTTCCCCAGTGTATTTATTATGGCTAAATCTATATCAACTATTATTTTGAAATATGAACAGAAATTTGAAAATCCTGTAACAGATACACTGAGAGACAAGAAGGCTTATAAAATGGAGTTATTTTTCCTCTCAAAGTAAATATATTGATTAAAAATTATAGTCACTGGCACAATTATATAGAAGAAATTACCTTTGTTTTAGGTTTTAAAGTTCAGAACTTTTAGGCTGTATCCCTTGTTGGGACACTTAATGACATTGGAAAGATTACATAAATATCCCAGAGATTCCTCACATTGAGCTGTAAAATGGGCATAATTATGCCCACATCTTAGGATAGTATAACATTATATAAATAAACGTATACAATAAAGGCTTTGTAGGTTATAAAATAGTACATAATTGGAAAGTGCAATTAAAGTAGTCTGGGGTATTAATAAAATATATTTGGAACTTAATGAAATGTACTCAAATATTAGATATGTCAGAAAAATTACTATATTATAAGCCATCTTTGAAATAGAAAGTGAAGTGAAAAATCAGTGTGTGAGCTCTTGGTAGTACTGCAATCCCAATTGTTGATTACATATTCCGCCACCAATTCTTAATTCTTGTGACCTTGACAAATCAAATGTCTAAATGAGAGCCTCTCTCCTCTGGTCACCTCAGAATAATACTATTATATAAATATGGAAAGACTTGGTCAAAGTACTGGGAAAACTCCAGGTAGAAAAGAACTGAATAATGAGAAATGGTCATAGTAGAGTTAAGAATCTTGCTTAGGGGAAGAATGATATTAAATTGAAAATTCCTGGCGTTAACTCAATACTTTTGATGATTGCTTCTTCCTAAAATCAGCTAACACCATGCCTGAATGATGCCGAAGAGCTTCTTAAGAGCTTTTTTCTGGGCTTATATGGCTTATAATTGTTTTATAGAAGAGCTTTATTTCCTTTATACTAGAAAGCATTACCTTTATATTTAAATAGGACTCTAGAAGATAAATATTTAGCCAGCAGAGGGAGTAGATTTATGTAAATTGGACTGTAAAAAAAAAATATGTACTCCAAGACGCTTCAGGTGAATACGTATCTTGTAAATACAGCTTTAGAACATTCTTATCCTTTGTACTGAAAGGAAAGTGGAAGAAAGGAATTTGGGATTATAATTAAAACTTATTGCTATTTTTAGTCTTTCTTTGATACTTTTTAAAAAGAGAAAAGGGCAAACAAAATATAAGTAGGAACTGTGGTTTGGGTAATTTTGTGAATGGAAGAATCTTTTGAAAAGAAATGCCATGAATTTAATAAATTCAGTAAATGAAAACAAATTTTCAGTACGTGGCTTTGGAGTTAGACTACTTCAGTCCAAGTACCTGAAAAGAATATAAAACCTGAAAGAAATTGTTAATTCTAAGAGGGGCTGTTAAGACTGTAATCATTAGTGATCACTTACAGTTTGTGTGATTGTGTATTGAATCGTGAAATTGAAATATAATTAAGAAAAAAATTTCACCACAACAAATGGTTTTCTGCTTAAATTTAGTTACGTAGAATTATAAATGGATTATAGCACATTGTGTATTCTAATTTCCTTGGCAGATGTACAAGCTGATATTTAGTTATTAAATTTATGCATTTTCAAACACTATTCAGTAAATAAAAATATTACAGTCAAATACTTTAAGCCTTGGGTAATGAAAAGATAAGCAACACTTTATCTTCATGTAATTTGAAAACTGGTAAAAAATGAGTTAATTCTACTATATCAATGTATAAAGTGGGTGGGCTCTGTAGAAGCTGTTACTTCAATAAATATTATATTACTAAAGAAATAATTTTTTTAACTTTTTTGAAAAATATTTTGTTTTGCATCCATTAAGGATGAGAAATTATGCTTTATAAAGTGAACTAAGTTTTAATTGGCACCTTTTTAGAGTGAGTGAAAAACAGTAGCTTAGGAAAAAGATTCCAACTGAGTGATATAGATTATTGATTCTTGACTGAACCATTGCTTCTTTTGTTTTTATAATTGGAGATCAGGATGATGCAAAATTTCCATTTTTGTTATTATTTTAAGCTTAAAAACAAAGAGGCCATAAAAAGGAAAATGATTCTTTCAAACTTTGACTATGAATTTAATATATCATTTTTTGGACAATGGAAGTGATCACTTGTAGAACAAAAAGGGCTACATGTAAAGTAGAACACAGAAGATGAAATAATCAGTGCTCAGTGATAGTACAGGAAAAGGGGGAGTGGATAATTATTTATCTTACACAAAGTTATTCATTAAAAATTCTTTATTTCATCACGTTTGCTGCATAAAAACTATTTCTAAATGAGTAAAATCACCAGGTGTTTTAGTTGGCAGTTTCAGTATGCTATTTGAGTAGATGCTAGGAAGTTTTGAAAATCGAGGGTCACAGCAAGGCCTGGAAATGGGTAGGTTAGAAAGGAAGGACAATAGGAGTAGATTGCAGGGAACAGTCCTGGAATTCATTCACTGAACATGTGTTTACCTACTGTGTGCCTACCTCTGTGTCAGGCCCTAGAAACACCATGGTGATCATTCACAGCCCTGTTCTCTGTTGCCTTGGAGTGTGATGTAAAGAAGGAAATGGTCCATTTCATTGTCACCTGTTAAGTATAGGGTGCTGTGGAGAAGAAGAAAAAGCATCTCCTCAGATTAGAAAGAGCCAGTAAAGGCTTGAAGTAAGATCCGTGGTAAACCTTGAAGCGGGGAATGAAAGTTTCACAGAAGGTGTCAGCAGAACAGATGCCCAGAGGCCAAAGTGAGTGGCAAGCTCTGGGCACTGACTTGTGGCTCAGTGTGAATAGAGCTTTTAGGTTAAGAATTCAAAGAAGAAACACCAGCCATAAAAATTATCAGGAACTACATTTGAAAGAAAGAGTTTGGACTCTTTCCTTAGTATGTTGAGGTTGCATGCTGGAAGACATGAGCAGATATTGGTGTTATGGAGAACTGAAGTCAGCACAGCTATTAGCTAAGACCAGACTGCTGAGTCAGCCTAGCAGCAGTGCATGTAGGAAGTAGAGATCTTGGTGAGAGATCTCATGTTGAGGCAAGTAGCCAATTCTAATTGAGTTTGTGGAGAGAAAGCAGAAAATATACTTTTATATGTATTTGTGTGTGTATGTGTGCAGGAAAAGCATATATGATATGCATGATACGCACACTTTCTGAATGTTCATGTGAAGGTTGGAATGTCTCTTGCTCTCCAGGCTCTGGTATAACTTCCTGGGGATGTGGCAGGGGCCTAGTACAGATAGCATATTTTCTCTGTGAGACTAGAAAGTAAAGATGTAAGTATGAATCATAATGAAGCAAGAGAAGCCAGAGCCTGTGGTATAGTATAGTTGGAACAAATTACATGTGCTCTTTAGGAAATTAATCATAAGAGTTAGAGCCCAAATTAGGAACCATGTCAGTGAAGTTCAACGCAGGAGCTATGAACAAACAATAATACCAGACATGCCTATTCTTCGTGGGTGCTAGCTGCCTGGCTTTAGGTTAGGTAGTCTTCTGGTCTGTTGGAGATGAGTTTCTGCAAAGAAAGTATACCAACTAGAGGAGGGTAGAGATTTCAGACAGGACTTTAGACTTGAGATATGTGTGGATGGAAAGAGAAGGAATTATTGATAGTTCATCAAAGAAATTTAAAGAGTGATGACTCACGGTAACAGAAAAGGAAGAGTAAAAGCACCAATGGGGGTGAGAGAAGTTGATCTCAAATCTCTGCTTTGAAGAAGATCCAAGCAAAAAAGAAGCAAGTTTTGAAATTTGTAGGCAGGATAGGAATGTGGTAGCATTCAAGAAGGCTAACACCTTCCTGTTAACCAGGGGGAAAGACATTGTCTAGAATGATTAGGATTGTGGTTGGAGGGACAGTATGAAACAGTGATTGAGAGCTCAGGCTCCAGGTCTGAAGACCTTGGAGTCATAATGGCACGGTGGCCTTGGCTGTGTGGCTCAAACTTTGTCATTCTCAGTTGTTTTGTGCTTAAAATGTGATCATTATATTATCTTTTTCCGAGATTTAAAGATTAAAGAAATTAAGTCATGAAAATTGCTTAGCATGTAGCAAATTATCAATGAATTTTATTGTTATTATGAAGCAATATTGTACAATGGTTAAGAATCGGACTCTGAAGTCCGACCTGTTACAAATATTGACTGTAACAATTATATGCTAGTGGTTTGATTTATAAACCTTATGCATAGCTGACCAAGTGATCAGTAAATATGTACTCAATGAGACTTCATGAGCTTGTGTTCTCATGCTTCCAGTTCTTGCCACAGCTGTGTTCTAGCCATGTGATGAATGTGTATAGTAAAAGCCTTTGTTAATTTAAACTAGAAGAGGCAAAATATATGTTAGATCGGTCTCAGTTTTCTCATCTTCAAAAAGAGGATAATAATAGTATCTAGGTCTCAGTCTTATTGTGAGCTTAGACAGTTGATAACTAATTAAGTTTTTAGTTTCTGTTACATTATAAGCATTGTAAGTGGCTAGCTATCATTATTATTCATAGTCATCATCATTAATAGAATTGAGGAGAAGCAATTTATAATGGGCATTGTATGATTGGATACGGAACTGAATAAGACAAATAAAAGGATCACCGACAAGCCCTTAAGATCAGCCTGGGATTGGAAACTTTCGTGGTAGTGTCAGAGCACAGGAGCATCCAGAAGCCTAAGGAATTGACCTGGAGAAGAAAAGTAGTTGGATAGGTTCAGAGTTGAGGTAGACCAGTTATTAAAGGAAAAGACAGCTAGTGAGGTACTGAGGTCCTTTATTTTGAGAATCAAATGAAAGTCATTGACAAATAACAAGAGAAGGGAATAAAGCTACTGAAACATGTTTTTAGACTGTATTAATACCCATGTGGAAGTGACTTTGATTTTTATTATATCTGTTCCATTGCCTTGTCAACTTGCTATTTTTTTTCTCTTTCCCCTCCCCTCTCAAACAACCCTTCCTGGCTTATTATTTTTCCTTCGCTGCATATTTTCTTTTAAAACCTTTTATCTCTTCTGCCTTCTAGCAAAATAACATAAAAGCATAATAAGAAAGCAGAGAAATATTATTCCTATGTTCACATTCCACATGTTTACCAGGCATCTCCTCCTTGTCCAGATCTTGGATCTGACAGATCCAAGGACAGTATCTGGTGAGTTTTTTACCCTCAAGGGTTTCTAAAAAGAATTCAGATAGTAGAGGGAACTGGGACCAAAGACAGAGCAGGCCCAGCGGCCTGCTGAGGGGCAGAGCCGCCCCCCACCCCCCTCGCCTGCCAGGTAGGGGAAGGGTGACCACCGACAGAAAAGGCCCAGTGGCCCAGGGCGGGACAGAGCTTCCAATCACTCCTGCAAGTTAGGCGGGCCTGCGACCCACCGGCAGAAGAGGAGCAGTCGCCTGCTGAGAGGCTGAGCCGCCCCCTCCCCCTGTGCCGGCATAGTAGAGGGAACTGGGACCAAAGACAGAGCAGGCCCAGCGGCCTGCTGAGGGGCAGAGCCGCCCCCCACCCCCCTCGCCTGCCAGGTAGGGGAAGGGTGACCACCGACAGAAAAGGCCCAGTGGCCCGCGTCGGGACAGAGCTTCCAATCACTCCTGCAAGGTAGGCGGGCCTGCGACCCACTGGCAGAAGAGGAGCAGCCGCCTGCTGAGAGGCTGAGCCGCCCCCTCCCCCTGCGCCAGCATAGTAGAGGGAACTGGGACCAAAGACAGAGCAGGCCCAGCGGCCTGCTGAGGGGCAGAGCCGCCCCCCACCCCCCTCGCCTGCCAGGTAGGGGAAGGGTGACCACCGACAGAAAAGGCCCAGTGGCCCAGGGCGGGACAGAGCTTCCAATCACTCCTGCAAGGTAGGCGGGCCTGCGACCCACCGGCAGAAGAGGAGCAGTCGCCTGCTGAGAGGCTGAGCCGCCCCCTCCCCCTGCGCCGGCATAGTAGAGGGAACTGGGACCGAAGACAGAGCAGGCCCAGCGGCCTGCTGAGGGGCAGAGCCGCCCCCCACCCCCCTCGCCTGCCAGGTAGGGGAAGGGTGACCACCGACAGAAAAGGCCCAGTGGCCCGCGTCGGGACAGAGCTTCCAATCACTCCTGCAAGTTAGGCGGGCCTGCGACCCACCGGCAGAAGAGGAGCAGTCACCTGCTGAGAGGCTGAGCCGCCCCCTCCCCCTGTGCCGGCATAGTAGAGGGAACTGGGACCAAAGACAGAGCAGGCCCAGCGGCCTGCTGAGGGGCAGAGCCGCCCCCCACCCCCCTCGCCTGCCAGGTAGGGGAAGGGTGACCACCGACAGAAAAGGCCCAGTGGCCCGCGTCGGGACAGAGCTTCCAATCACTCCTGCAAGGTAGGCGGGCCTGCGACCCACTGGCAGAAGAGGAGCAGCCGCCTGCTGAGAGGCTGAGCCGCCCCCTCCCCCTGCGCCAGCATAGTAGAGGGAACTGGGACCAAAGACAGAGCAGGCCCAGCGGCCTGCTGAGGGGCAGAGCCGCCCCCCACCCCCCTCGCCTGCCAGGTAGGGGAAGGGTGACCACCGACAGAAAAGGCCCAGTGGCCCAGGGCGGGACAGAGCTTCCAATCACTCCTGCAAGGTAGGCGGGCCTGCGACCCACCGGCAGAAGAGGAGCAGTCGCCTGCTGAGAGGCTGAGCCGCCCCCTCCCCCTGCGCCAGCATAGTAGAGGGAACTGGGAACAAAGACAGAGCAGGCCCAGCGGCCTGCTGAGGGGCAGAGCCGCCCCCCACCCCCCTCGCCTGCCAGGTAGGGGAAGGGTGACCACCGACAGAAAAGGCCCAGTGGCCCAGGGCGGGACAGAGCTTCCAATCACTCCTGCAAGGTAGGCGGGCCTGCGACCCACCGGCAGAAGAGGAGCAGTCGCCTGCTGAGAGGCTGAGCCGCCCCCTCCCCCTGCGCCGGCATAGTAGAGGGAACTGGGACCGAAGACAGAGCAGGCCCAGCGGCCTGCTGAGGGGCAGAGCCGCCCCCCACCCCCCTCGCCTGCCAGGTAGGGGAAGGGTGACCACCGACAGAAAAGGCCCAGTGGCCCAGGGCGGGACAGAGCTTCCAATCACTCCTGCAAGGTAGGCGGGCCTGCGACCCACCGGCAGAAGAGGAGCAGTCGCCTGCTGAGAGGTTGAGCCGCCCCCTCCCCCTGCGCCGGCATAGTAGAGGGAACTGGGACCAAAGACAGAGCAGGCCCAGCGGCCTGCTGAGGGGCAGAGCCGCCCCCCACCCCCCTCGCCTGCCAGGTAGGGGAAGGGTGACCACCGACAGAAAAGGCCCAGTGGCCCAGGGCGGGACAGAGCTTCCAATCACTCCTGCAAGGTAGGCGGGCCTGCGACCCACTGGCAGAAGAGGAGCAGCCGCCTGCTGAGAGGCTGAGCCGCCCCCTCCCCCTGCGCCGGCATAGTAGAGGGAACTGGGACCAAACACAGAGCAGGCCCAGCGGCCTGCTGAGGGGCAGAGCCGCCCCCCACCCCCCTCGCCTGCCAGGTAGGGGAAGGGTGACCACCGACAGAAAAGGCCCAGTGGCCCGCGGCGGGACAGAGCTTCCAATCACTCCTGCAAGGTAGGCGGGCCTGCGACCCACCGGCAGAAGAGGAGCAGCGGCCTGCTGGGAGGCAGAGCCGCCCCCTCCCCCCCGCGCCTGCAAGGTAGTCGGAACTGAGACCACCATCAGAACAGGTCAGACCTGCAACCGAGAGACAGAACAGGCCCAGTGGCCTGAGGAAGGGTAGAGCCGCCCCCCCCCACACGCCTGCAAAGTAGGCGGACCTGCGACCCACTGGCAGTACAGCCCCAGAGGCCTGCAGAGGGGCAGTGCCGCTGCCTGCGCCTGCAAAGTAGGCAGAACTGCGACCACCGACAGAACAAGCCTAGCGGCCTGCAGAGGGACAGAGCCGCCGCCCGCGCCTGCAAGGACGGCGGACCTGCTACCGACTGGCAGAGCAGGCCCAGCGGCCTGCCGGCGTGGTAGGCACATTGCCCCAATTGGCGGAGGGGCAGAGCCGCCGCCCGTGCCTGCGAGGGAGACTTTGCAACTATACAAGACCAATATAAATATATAGGGGGAAAATTCAATAGCACAACAGTTTCACCAAGAAGAAAGGAACGCGAACAGTATGAAGAGACAAGGAAAGAAAGGACCACAAGCATTGCAGGTCAACTCAACTTTAGAAGAGGTAATAGCTGCAGCTGATGGAATGTCAGATAAAGAATTCAGGATATACATGCTTCAGATGATCTGGAGTCTCAAGGAAGACATCAGACAGCAAAATCAGACAATGAAAGATCACTTCAACAATGAATTACATAAACAAATCCAAGAAGCAAAAGATCAACTATACAGGGAAATAGAGGTTATAAAAAACAAACAAACAGAAATCCTAGAAATGCAGGAAGCAATAAGCCAACTTAAAAACTCAATTGAGAATACTACCAGCAGAGTAGAACACTTAGAAGACAGAACATCAGACAATGAAGATAAAGTATATCAACTTGAAAAGAACATAGACAGCTCAGCAAGACTGTTAAGAAACCATGAGCAGAACATCCAAGAAATATGGGATAACATCAAGAGACCAAATTTAAGAGTCATTGGGATACAGGAAGGAACAGAGTTTCAAACCAAAGGAATGAGCAATCTATTCAATGAAATAATTCGAGAAAACTTCCCAGAGTTGAAGAATGAGACAGAACCCCAAATCCTAGAAGCCTACAGGACGCCGAATGTGCAAAATCATAAGAGACCCACACCTAGACACATTATAATGAAGATGCCCAACATACAGAACAAGGAGAGAATTTTAAAAGCTACAAGAGAAAGGAAGCAGATCACATTTAGGGGTAAGCCAATCAGGATAACAGCTGATCTTTCAACACAGACTCTGAAAGCTAGAAGATCCTGGAATAACATATTTCAAACACTGAAAGAAAATGGGTTCCAACCAAGAATTGTGTTTCCAGCGAAATTAAGCTTCAGGATGGAAGATGAAATTAAAACCTTCCACGATAAACAAAAGTTAAAAGAATTTGCAGCTAGAAAACCATCTCTTCAAAACATCCTTGGCAAAACATTACAGGAAGAGGAAATGGAAAATAACAATGAAAACCAACAGTGGGAGGTAGGACACTAAAGGGGGGAAAATAATCAAAGTGGAAAACAAACCATGTTTAGTAACATAAATAAACAAATATGGCTGGAAGAACAACCCATATCTCAATAATAACCCTAAATGTTAATGGCTTAAACTCACCAATTAAGAGACACAGGCTAGTAGAATGGATCACAAAACAAGACCCAACAATATGCTGCCTACAGGAGACGCATTTGATAGGAAAAGACATACATAGGCTGAAGGTGAAAGGTTGGGAAAAATCATATCACTCATATGGACTTCGGAAACAAGCAGGAGTATCCATACTCATATCAAATAAAATAGATTTTAAGCCAAAGTTAATCAAAAGGGATAAAGAGGGACACTACATACTGCTCAAGGGAACCATACACCAACAAGACATAACAATCATAAATATATATGCCCCAAACAATGGTGCAGCTATGTTCATCAAACAAACTCTTCTCAAGTTCAAGAGTCTAATAGACCACCATACAATAATCATGGGAGACTTCAACACACCTCTCTCACCACTGGACAGATCTTCCAAACAAAAGTTGAATAAGGAAACTATAGAACTCAATAACACAATTAATAACCTAGATTTAATTGACATATATAGAATATACCACCCAACATCAAACAGTTACACTTTTTTCTCAGCAGCACATGGATCCTTCTCAAAAATAGATCATATATTATGTCACAGGGCAACTCTTAGACAATGCAAAGGAGTAGAGATAATACCATGCATCCTATCTGATCATAATGGAATGGAACTGAAAATCAATGATAAAAGAAGGAAGGAAAAAGAATATATCACTTGGAGAATGAACAATAGGTTACTGAATGATCAATGGGTTATAGAAGACATCAAGGAGGAAATTAAAAAATTCTTAGAGATTAATGAAAACACAGACACAACATATCGGAATCTATGGGACACATTGAAAGCAGTTCTAAGAGGAAAATTCATTGCTTGGAGTTCATTCCTTAAAAAAAGAAAAAACCAACAAATAAATGATCTCATACTTCATCTCAAAATCCTAGAAAAAGAAGAGCAAAACAACAGCAAAAGAAGTAGAAGGCAAGAAATAATTAAAATCAGAGCTGAAATCAATGAAATCGAAACAAAAGAAACAATTGAAAAAATTGACAAAACTAAAAGTTGGTTCTTTGAAAAAATAAACAAAATCGACAGACCCTTAGCCATGCTAGCGAAGAGAAGAAGAGAGAGAACTCAAATCACTAACATACGGGATGATAGAGGCAATATCACAACAGACACTTCAGAAATACAGAAGATAATCAAAAATTATTTTGAATCCTTATACTCCAATAAATTAGAAGATAGTGAAGGCATAGATAAATTTCTTAAGTCATATGATCTGCCCAGATTGAGTCAGGAGGATATAGACAACCTAAACAGACCAATATCAATTGAGGAAATAGAAGAAACCATCAAAAGACTACCAACTAAGAAAAGCCCAGGACCGGATGGGTATACAGCAGAGTTTTACAAAACCTTTAAAGAGGAACTAATACCAATACTTTTCAAGCTACTTCGGGAAATAGAAAAAGAGGGAGAACTTCCAAATTCATTCTACGAGGCCAACATCACCCTGATACCTAAACCAGACAAAGACACTTCAAAGAAAGAAAACTACAGACCAATATCTCTAATGAACCTAGATGCAAAAATCCTCAATAAAATTCTGGCCACTCGGATACAAAGGCACATCAAAAAAATTGTGCACCATGATCAAGTAGGATTCATCCCTGGGATGCAAGGCTGGTTCAATATAAGGAAATCAATAAATGTTATTCACCACATCAATAGACTTAAAAATAAGAACCATATGATCATCTCGATAGATGCGGAAAAAGCATTCGACAAAGTACAGCATCCCTTTATGTTCAAAACTCTAGAAAAACTAGGGATAACAGGAACATACCTCAATATTGTAAAAGCAATCTATGCTAAGCCTCAGGCTAGCATCATTTTGAATGGAGAAAAATTGAAGGCATTCCCTCTAAAATCTGGAACAAGACAGGGATGCCCTCTCTCACCACTTCTGTTCAACATAGTTCTCGAAACACTGGCCAGAGCAATTAGACAGACGAAAGAAATTAAAGGCATCAAAATAGGAAAAGAAGAACTTAAATTATCACTATTTGCAGATGACATGATTCTATACCTAGCAGACCCAAAAGGGTCTACAAAGAAACTATTAGAGCTAATAAATGAATTCAGCAAAGTGGCAGGATATAAAATCAACACGCATAAATCAAAGGCATTCCTGTATATCAGCGACAAATCCTCTGAAATGGAAATGAGGACAACCACTCCATTCACAATATCTTCAAAAAAAATAAAATACTTGGGAATCAACCTAACAAAAGAGGTGAAAGACTTATACAATGAAAACTACAGAACCCTAAAGAGAGAAATAGAAGAAGATCTTAGAAGATGGAAAAATATACCCTGTTCATGGATAGGCAGAACTAACATCATCAAAATGGCGATATTACCAAAAGTTCTCTATAGGTTTAATGCAATGCCAATCAAAATCCCAACGGCATTTCTTGTAGAAATAGAGAAAGCAATCATGAAATTCATATGGAAAAATAAAAGACCCAGAATAGCAAAAACAATGCTAAGCAGGAAGTGTGAATCAGGCGGTATAGCGATACCAGACTTCAAACTATATTACAGAGCAATAGTAACAAAAACAGCATGGTACTGGTACCAAAACAGGCGGGTGGACCAATGGTACAGAATAGAGGACACAGAAACCAATCCACAAAACTACAACTATCTTATATTTGATAAAGGGTCTAAAAGCATGCATTGGAGGAAGGATAGCATCTTCAACAAATGGTGCTGGGAAAACTGGAAATCCATATGCAACAAAATGAAACTGAATCCCTTTCTCTCGCCATGCACAAAAGTTAATTCAAAATGGATCAAGGAGCTTGATATCAAATCAGAGACGCGCCGTCTGATAGAAGAAAAAGTTGGCTACGATCTACAGTCGGTGGGGTCGGGCTCCAAATTCCTCAATAGGACACCCATAGCACAAAAGTTAATAACTAGAATCAACAAATGGGACTTACTCAAACTAAAAAGTTTTTTCTCAGCAAAAGATACAATAAGAGAGGTAAATAGAGAGCCTACATCCTGGGAACAAATCTTTACTCCTCACACTTCAGATAGAGCCCTAATATCCAGAGTATACAAAGAGCTCAAAAAATTAGACAATAAGAGAACAAACAACCCAATCAACAAATGGGCCAAGGACCTGAACAGACACTTCTCAGAGGAGGACATACAGTCAATCAACAAGTACATGAAAAAATGCTCACCATCTCTAGCAGTCAGAGAAATGCAAATCAAAACCACCCTAAGATACCATCTCACTCCAGTTAGATTGGCAGCCATTATGAAGTCAAACAACAACAAGTGCTGGCGAGGATGTGGGGAAAAGGGTACACTTGTACATTGCTGGTGGGACTGCAAATTGGTGCAGCCAATTTGGAAAGCAGTATGGAGATTTCTTGGAAAGCTGGGAATGGAGCCACCATTTGACCCAGCTATTCCCCTTCTCGGTCTATTCCCTAAAGACCTAAAAAGAGCATGCTACAGGGACACTGCTACATCGATGTTCATAGCAGCACAATTCACAATAGCTAGACTGTGGAACCAACCTAGATGCCCTTCAATGGATGAATGGATAAAAAAAATGTGGCATTTATACACAATGGAGTATTACTCTGCATTAAAAAATGACAAAATCATAGAATTTACAGGGAAATGGATGGCATTAGAGCAGATTATGCTAAGTGAAGCTAGCCAATCCCTAAAAAACAAATGTCAAATGTCTTCTTTGATATAAGGAGAGTAGCTAAGAACAGAGTAGGGTCGAAGAGCATGAGAAGAAGATTAACATTAAACAGGGATGAGAGGTGGGAGGGAAAGGGAGAGAGAAGGGAAAATGCATGGAAATGGAAGGAGACCCTCAGAGGTATACAAAAGTACATACAAGAGGAAGTGAGGGGAAGGGGAAAAATAATACAAGGGGGACAAACGAATGTCAGTAAAGGGGGCAGAGAGAGAAGAGGGGAGGGGAGGGGAGGGGAGGGGAGGGGGGATAGTAGAGGATAGGAAAGACAGCAGAATACAACAGACACTAGTATGGCAATATGTAAATCAATGGATGTGTAACTGACGGGATTCTGCAATCTGTATATGGGGTAAAAATGGGAGCTCATAACCCACTTGAATCAAATTGTGAAATATGATATATCAAGAACTATGTAATGTTTTGAACAGCCAACAATAAAAAATTAAAAAAAAAAAAAAAAAAAAAAAAAATAAAAAGAATTCACATGACATTATAATACATGCATTGTACAGGGAAATGATAATTGTCATACAATTAGGTGTCAATATAGCCCAGCCATTAGGTGTTGTGGTTGGTCAGAAGAATGCTCTTAGGAAGGACAGCAACATGAACTGGGACCAATTTAGCCTGTTAGGAATGGATATTTAGAGGCCTTGAATAGAAAGCGAGAAGGAGTGTGTGGAGTACAGGGTGCAGACCTGGAAGAGCAGAGAAAGGACAGTGCGGAAGCACCTGGGCAGGTATGGGGAGCAGGACAGACACCAGCCTGGTGGGAGGGCAGAAGTAGGAGGTGAGGTGACAGGGAGTTAAGGCTGGACACAATTCCACTGTGCTTTGCCACCAGGTGATAGATACAAGTGTTGCATGCAGTGGTAATAAAGGAGTAGTTGACTTCTGTAAGCTTATTTTCTTGTGCTTCAGCTTCTTGTCAATGAGATAATTCTAGTCCTAACCAGGTAAAATAAATGCATGTAATAAAAACCTTTGTTAATTTATAAACTATAAAAGGCAATCACTTTTTGCTAGGCCTGATGAGGAATGGGTATTTAAGAATGTAAACACCTCTAAAAGATTATCTGAGAATCTTTTTGGACGGGAGCATTCCTGTTACTGAATTCTCGCTTTTCTTCCCTAAGCCCCCTCTTGTGGTGCCTTTATCTCTTTTAAGGTGGTTGTCTATCTTTAGCTTAGAGCAGCATTTTTATTTTGAGAACCATGTTAAGCTGTCCCAAGGCTAAGTATCATGGAGTGCTCATATTAAGAGATCTTAAAAATGCATGTTACTTTATGAGATATGGGCAGAGGGACCAGGACTGCCAGTACAGCTAAGCCCTTCTTTGAATAGTGGGTGCCTTATTAGTAGTCATGAAAAGCAGGTAGATAACATCTTGACAGTTGAAGTTTTAACTGAAGAGCAAATGCCTTTTAATAAGGTAAGGAGCACATTTAAAGACACTGTTTGCTTGAATAGTGACTGAATTGCTTTTAAAATGAAAATATTACTGTACTGAATGAGAATTTTTTACTTAATCTGTCTACAGTTTAGGATTGTCGTTAGAATTACAATAAACAACAATGATCAGCACTTGTCAGGATTTTGTCTTCATAGAGTTTTCATCTAATTTAATTGTTGCTTGGAGTTATTAGAGATAGGTACTTGCCTTTGTGCCATGAACTCCTGAACATGTCCCCTATTAGCCTCTGAGTGCTTTCGTGTTATTTCCATGGTCCATGAGCGATTTCTCCTACAGGAAATGCTCAGAGAATTAACAATTTGCAAAGCTTATGTTAGAGCTTATTTTCCTAGATAAGCATTTGAGTTCTCAAGGTAGGCTTCCTGTTCCAGGCCCAGCTCCTCAACTTGCTAACTCTGTGACCCTAGAAATTTCTTCAACTGAGATTCATAGTAGTATCTGTCTCAGGGAGTTCTTGTAAGGATTAAGTGGCATAATGAATATCATGTATGTAGCAGTTAATTGTAGCATTTTGAATATTTAATATAAGTTGTGTATTAATATCTAAAAAAAATATTAGGAGCATGTCATTCTAGGAAGTTATATGTGGTTAAGTGTTAGTACCCTTTTCAAGGACTGCTATGTGCCAGACTCAGGATTAGGCACTGGGACAGAAAAGGAAACCATGGCATTTGCCCTCTCTAGAAGGCCACACCTATTGGAGTAATTGGTAATATACTGTTTGACCTGACAAGGTCAAGTACAGTAATCCCTCCTTGTCTATCCCTAGAGAAGATATGTCACAAGACTTCAGTGAATAATTCAGGGGAACCCTTTCTGAAGTCACCCTTAAGCTTAATACTTTCTGGGTACTGGGGATTGAACTCGGGCACTTGACCACTAAGCCACATCCCCAGCCCTATTTTGTATTTGATTTATAGACAGGGTCTCACTGAGTTGCTTAGCATCTTGCTGGCTTTGAACTCCCAATCCTCTTGCCTCAGCTTCCTGAGTCACTGGGATTACAGATATGTTTGGTGGAACATGTTTTTTTGTTCATGCCTTCCACCTACAAATTGATTGCCTTTTCCAACTTAAATATTTGTCATACACTGAAGCTTTAACTTTCAGTTTGAAGTGCAGCAGCAAATGTTAGAATTTCTTTTTCCTTATTCACAATTTGATGGTGTTATTTGTGGTTTTAGCTATCTTTACAAAATTTCTCGCTTTTCTTTGTAAGTTGAGAATGTTCATCTTTTCACTTAATAGCCTCTCTTTGGCATATTCTTGACATATTTGAATTGCCAGCATCACTACTTTTATACTTTATGGGGCCATTATTAAATAAAGTAAGGGTTATTTGAGTCCAGGCACTGCAGTACTGAGCAATCTGGTGACTGAGGTAGCTGCTAGGTATCTAATGAGCAGGTAGAACTATGTGGATATTCTGGAGAAAGAAAGGATTCACATCCTGAGTGGGCTGGAGTGGAATGACATGAGATTGCATCATGTTACCCAGAATGGCTTGCAACTTAAAACTTAATAACTGTTTGTTTCTGGAACTATTCATGTAATATTTTCAGACTGTAGTGCATCACAGGTAACTAAAACTGTGGAAAGTGAAACTGCAGATGAGTCTGAAGTGTACTGATTGACAGGTGTGTATCTTGTCTTTAATTGTAAGACAAGATGATAGAAAGACTAAGAGGATCTTATTCACAAAATTTATTACTGTGCCAAGGCACTGTCTTTGTTTGTCACTCAGACAAAAGAAAGGAAACTCTCTGTCTTTCTTTCTCAGTAAATAAATGGGAGACAATGCTCTCTTTCTTACCCATATCTTGGCATGTGTGTAAGTAGGCCGATACTGCCTGTTGACCCTACTATGCTCCTTCTAAAAGTGGGGTACATTTGTGTAAGAGAGCCTTTTAGGCCCTATGCTGGCCATCGTGTTTGTTCTGACAGAAATAACTGCTACTCAGTTCTAACATCAGGAAAGATCAGCATCATATGACTGTGGTAGGGAGAAGATTCTGAGGCCTTTCTGGCTCTAATATCCTCTTTATTTTTTTTCCTTTCTTGTATTAACTGTGGTATTTGCTTCGTACTGTTTTTTTCTTACAATCTTTTTTTCTTTAAATTTCTTATCGAATTTGACCATGAGAAAGGTCTTAATGAATGTGCTTACTACATTTGTAAATATAGTTAAGTGAAGTTTATCCCAATTTATCAGATTGATATTAAATTCAGTACAATGAATATCTATTAGGGACACTCATTCTGGCATAGAAAAGAGGCACATACTGGTTGCTTTGGTTCTGTAAGATAAATTAATAGGCAGTATTTTAGACAGGGGCTTTCATATCATCATTTGATAGTCTCAGCAGCAGAATTTTATATTATTGAGTCTTTTAAGTACAGAGTCCATTGATATTTAATAACCTGATTCCAGTTTTTCTGGAGCTGCAGGGTAGAATGGAAGAATGACTCCTTTTGAATGAAATCCATTATTTGTTTCATTTATTGAATATACATTGTTAGCTTAATTTATTCTTGTCTGAGAATGAGAAGACGTACTTTAAAATAAATATATGGGGTTTTAAGTGACAAAATAATTATAAGATCATTCCTCTGTCACTTGTAAAATTAATAATTTTTCTCCTTATTGTTGAAATAAGATGACTGATAATCTTGTCACAAAATTGTGTTCTTTATCCTTTTGTTTCCCACTTTTTCAACTTCCATTCTCCTCTTGCTTTCTCACTACTTTTGAATTATTATCAGGAACATCACTACCCTCCCTCCCCCGCCCAGTCTGTTGACTTTCTTTCTACAGGAGAAAATTAAAAATAGTTGGAATAGATCACTATGTTATTTAAGTCTAGTTTATAGTTGAAAGTATTTCGTAGATTACATTTTCTTTATCATTTCATCTGAGATGTACTATGTCAAATACACTTATTTATTCATTGAAAGTTCATGTTAAAAATGGACCTACTTGTTCCTGATACTGTGCTAGGGATTGCCAACCTCATTGGTACCCAAGTCCAGGTGACTGGTATTTCTCATACAACACATATCATCTTGATCCACATTATCAGAATTTTATATGGTTTTCATCCTTTTTTATTTTTCAACTTAGCTCTATCTGAATTCAGGGAAATGAGAGAGATGGTAGTTAATTTTAAAGCCATCCTAGTATACATATTAGTGACTCATAGTCAGTGTTTAGCACTGGAGTTTGGTATGGTTGTTTGAGATTGTCCTCACAACTAACTGGTTTTAATGTTCAGCCAGGATGCTGCTGAACATAGAAGGCTAAAGTCTTGAACCAACAAGAAAAAGACCTAGCAATAGTGGTAGGATATGCCCAAATGATTATAATTCAGGGGAAAATGTGGTAAGGTCAGTAGCAATACAAAGTCTTTCTTCTGTATTCCTGAGTAAGGAATGATTAATTTCTGGAGTATCAGAAAAGACCTTGTAGCCAAAGTGTTATGTGGACCATAAGGGAAGAATGAAAGCAGGGGATTGCAAGATGGGAGTGAATGTGAACTCAAAACCACATATACTGCTTATTGATTTGATTCTCAAGATTTTGTTTCTTCAGAATCACAAAGGCATGCACATACAGTGTGCTCTTTGTGTTGTAAGATTTTTTATATTGTCATATTGAGACAGGCTTGGATCAAAAATACTCAGAAGAAAAATATTGCATTCTATACTGATCACCTAAAGAATTCTTCACCTTGTCATGAGACCCTACCAAATATCATTAGATATTATAAGTAATTTAGAGATGACCTTAAAATATATGGAAAGCCGGGGATGGTGGCAGGAGAGAAGAGGCTGAGGCATGAGAATCACAAGTTTGAGACCAGCCTGGGCAACTTAGCAAGACCTTGCCTCAAAATAAAAATTTGAGGACATGCCCTCAATGACCAATCTTCCTTCTACTAGGTCTCACCTCCTAGAGTTTCCCCAACTCCCCAACATCACCATCAACCAGAACCAAACTTTCAACATGTGAGACTTTGGGGGACATTTAAGATCCAAATCAAAACAGTAGGTTTTGTGTAAATGTCATACCATTTTATAAAGGACTTAGGCATCCTGAGATTTTGGTATCTGAGAGGCATCCTGGAATAAATTATCCTCCACTATACCAGGGGGAAAATGTATATTTGTGTGTATGTAAATTAAGTAGCATAATGCATATAAAATTAATTAAACATAATTTAATTCAAAATCTCTGGGCTAAAAATATATCTTTCTCTAGGCTCAGACCATCACTTACCCATTTAATTGCCTGACTTAAGTTTCCATTGATTCTTTTACTTATTTAAAAAATATGTTATCATAAAATATTGGACCCCCAATATGGGTTTAATTACCACTCAACGGCTTATCCTGAAGTGATTATAAACAACAGAAATAACCATTTCCTCTTCTCCCTACATAGCAAGCATTGATATTTTTGGAAATTGGGTTGCCTTTGCCAAGTTTTTATTTGTAGGTAGAATAGGAATCGTTAAACAATCTATCAATTCATAAGAAATCTTTATTCATTTATTAAGAACAGACCAGACTAACTAGTTCCACTTAGAGTTTTCAGTAACTTGTACACTTAAGGCAGCCTCAAGAGTCATACAATTGCTTCAGATATTCAGTGTAAGTTTTTTGCTAAGAAAGCCAGAGGAACATAGCTTTCTCTTTTATTCTCTTCCTCTCACTAATTCCCCTTCTGTGCCTTCTTGCCACAGTTTTTAATAGTTAATGAGAATTTTTATTAATGTTTTTAAAAATGATTTTATTAGAACAACTATTTTTTTGCAGTCCTGAAAAGAAATAATCTGAATGTTCATCAGTGTGAACTGATTGAAGTTATTGTGATACATTCTTATTTTGGAATATTACCTGGTTATTAAAATTGTAAATGATCAACCTGTATTGACTTAAAAGATAAAAAGAGCATGATAGATACAATTTTAAAAATTTGCTATTAATGATAATGTTAGCTATTATTTGTCCATTTTAAGAAGGTATAGAATGATGTAGTTTCTAAGGACATGAAATTTAGTAGAAGGCTAGGCATGTAGTTAGAGGGAGATAAATTATTAACAGAAAAGAATTCACAAATAAATTCATATACATATGGTAATTTAATATAGGATAAAAGCAGCAGTCCAAAGGAATGGTAGAAAGCTAAATTCTGTGGGAAAAAGGTGTTGGTGCAGTTTTAGCTATTTGGGAGGTGGGTGGGAAAGCTGGATTCTTACTCCTTTACAATTTCCAGATTGATCACATATTTAAGATGAAGTCATGCAAATTTTAGGAGAAATCACTGAGTGTATATTTTTGGGTTTTGAAGGGAGGAAGACCTAAGCATGGCTCCAAATCCAGGAAAATAAGAAACATTAATAAATTTGCCTATTCTGTGTTGTTTAGAAGGATTGAGAACTGGATGACTCTTGATATGTATGTTCATGGACCCCAGTTTCAGTTTTAGCATGGTGTTAAAAGTATAACTGATATTCCTTTGTAGGCATTGGACCAGTACATGTGTGCATTGAGCAAAAAGGCTACCACATAATAATAGTAGCAACTACCTTTGTGTTTGTAATTATCAGCATATGTCTTGAACCATTTTAGTATTGTTTGAATTTTTGCATGAATATAAGTAAACAATAATTTTTATATTTATTTTACATCAAATGAATAAATGAATGAGACAGAAAAGCTGAGAGAAAACATAAGAAACTAAAATGTAGTTACCTCTGGACTGTAGGGCTGGGCGTAATGGAGAGAGCAAACCTCATTTATGCTATTATCATCCACATAATATGAATCTGTTTTACTTTTATTATCAAGAGTAATTAGAAGTCTTTCAAAAGTAATTTAGAATTTATGGTTTCTAAAAGACTTTGTCATATTCATAGCCTGGTTATTTTTTAGCTATTTGAGCCAATCATCCATTTAAACAAACAAACAAACAAACAAACAATCAAAAGCCCCAAGAGTGAAACTTTTTGCCCATGTTGCCAACACATGTATAAGGAAAGGTGTGAGGGAACTTTTGCTTTGTTTTGCTGTAGATGGGCACAGAGGGTGTTCCTGCTGAGTTCCCATTTAGTGCATTCATGATGTGAGTCCTTGAAGGCAGCAAGCCCATAGATCCTTTCTGAGAAATGTGTCATCTTAAAATAGTTTGATTTCAGATCCAAACCATTTGATTCTTAAAAATTATTCATTTTATTTCATAGTAGCATAGGCACAGATTTATCGTAGTATAGAATGTAAAAGCTATGTAAATTGTTCTTAGGAGAGAATGACTGGAAGGTCAGGTCTGCAGGTCCCTTGGCTCCATAGGAGGCACCTTTCGTTATCCCTCTGATGGGAAACTTAGAAACACTACCCTGAGTAAATATGAACAGATGAAGCTAACTGGTCAAATTGTCCTAAAGCTTATTTGGGTTTTAAGTGAAGTTATGGAGTGGAAGGAAGTAGATTTCATAAAAGACCAATTTTATTAGCTCAATTTAACCCACTAAAATGAAAACTTGATTATGTACTTAAGATTCTCACTGAATCCACTAAATGCCTGAGCTGGTAGATAGTTTAGTCATTAAAATTATGAGCCCATAAAAGTAAGGGAGCAAAATAAACTAATTTTAATCAAATTTACTTTGATTTTTCTCTGTGTCTCTCTTTTCTCACTACAGGTCACAGTAATGAAAGGCAGTAATAGAAATAAAGATCATTCAGCAGAAGGAGAAGGAGCTGGAAAACGACCAAAACGCAAGTGTCTTCAGTGGCATCCATTGCTAGCAAAGAAACTTCTTGACTTTTCAGAAGAGGAAGAAGAGGAAGACGAAGAGGAGGATATTGACAAGGTAAGTCTTCCATTCACTCCAGAAGTTTCAAGTAAGTTTGAATACTGACAGTAATCTAGAAACTTGAGTGCACTTGTGTGATAAAGAAGATGTTTTTCTAAGAATCTATATAATTTAAATCTCATGTGTTCATTCAACTGACATTTTTATTGATTGCCCTTACAGTATCTATTCCTCCTAACGGAAATGTATCTTTTTCAGTTATTAAATAGTATTTCATTTCTAAGTAATATTGAAATGCAGTGAGAGGGGAATGTTCTTAAAACTTGATGTGTTCACCAGAGGCACAACAGTGTGAATTCCCTCTGACGGCTTCTTCTTCTTCTTCTTCTTCTTCTTCTTTTTTTTCTTTCTTTTTGCTTCCAGCTCAGTTCTGCCTCCATAGAGCTCTTGGAGCTGCTTTCTTGGTCTTTGGTGCTCTGACCTTCATAGCATCTGACTCTATTTGTCCCACTAAGCCCCTCTGTTCACCTAGTCCTCCAAGTCCCTTTCTCTGGCCTCATACCTGAGCTGTTGGCTCTTGTGGAGAAATTCACACAGCCATGCAGGTAATTTTAGAAAGTCACACATTCTCCCAGTGGCTCAGGAGGCTGAAGTAGGAGAATTGGAAATTCAAAACTAGCCTCAGCAACCTAGAGAGGGCCTGTCTCCAAATAACATTTAAAAGTTTCAGTTGTTAAGCACCCCTGGCTTCAATCCCTGGCACCCCCGACCCCCACCAAAAGTCACACACCCTTTTCAGGTCTTGGCATAAATGGCTTTTCATCATTATTTAGGTCTCACACAAAAACTGCCTCCCTGAAAAAAATAATACCTAATCATCTCCAAGTATCCTTCCCATATAACACATTCCAAGTCAAAGGATTTCCTTCATAGCACTTAATACTATTTTCCATGTGTTTACCTGGGCACTTGTTTACATGTGTCTCTTTAGAATAGAGGAGGAGCTCAATAAGAGTAGAGGCCTTGCCTCCCTCCCTAGAACTGAGCATGCTGCCTGGCATGCATAGAAGTATACTGAAATGGAAGAATAAATGAATACATATTTTGTGTCACTACAAATTTTATAAATATATGTTTTTAATATTTTTCAGGGCTTTGATATTCATTTAGCCTTTTTTCCTTGACTTTGGTCAATTCTCTCTCTCAGCAGGAATTAGAAAAATTTCTCCTGTTTCTCAGGCTTCAACTTTGGAGATACCCTGTATAGTCTCTCTTACTGTGACTTTTCCACAGAGATGGTAGAAGCCACCAGAATTTACTTCTTCAGCTTTCTCTGCGCCCCTATATACACATCTCATTACTTACTCTTTTCCTTCCCCTTTCCTGTTTCAGAGAACTGGTTTTAGTTTTCCTTGTTTTAGTCCATCTGCTGCTGCTTTAGTAGAACATCACAGACTGGGTTAATTATAAACAAAGAAAAGCTTATTTGGCTCACAAGTTCTGGAGACTTGGAATCCCAGATCCAGGAGCTGTATCTGGTGAGAACTTTCTAGCTGCCTCACGGTGTGGAGAGGGTCTTGTGGAGAGGAAGCATACATGTGAAACAGAAAAATTCCTGTAGTAATCCACTTCCATGACAATCTGTTCAACTGCCCTCATGACCTACTCACATCTTATAGGTCCTACCTATTAATACTGTTACAATGACATTTTAATTTCAACATGAGTTTTGGAAGAGGACGTTCAAAACATAGAGCATCCCTATTCCAGGAAATTGTCTACAATTCTCCACAACCACATCAATGCAAGCCATCACCACTTCTAGCAGAGATTATTGTCCCTTCCCTCTTTTTCTGCCTTGGCTCTTGCCCTTCTGTAGTCTGTTCTCAACAGAGCAGCCAAAAGGATCCTTTTTGAACTTGAGGCTGTTGTGCTGCTTCTCTGCTTCATAAGGACATGGGCTTGTGTGCTCACTGCTCTGTTTGCATTACTTGGAACCATACCATAGCAGGTTCTCAGTAAATAGTGTTGGATGCATTAAATCTTTTTCTCTTTTCACTGTGTTCAATGATCTCATCCACACCCTTAGTCTTGCTTTCCTCTCTATATTGGTCCCCAGATGGTTATCTCATAGTCTTGGGTCTTCATATAGCACACTGTGTAGCCATTTAAAATGTAGCCTTGCTAGTCCTGTTCTTTCTCCTCCCTTGAGGATCTCTTGAGAAAAGTGTTCTATATATCAAGAAACTTGCCACACAAGCTAGAAACACTTGATTTTGAATTTTCAAATCCAATGAGATACCAACTGCTCTTGGCTCTATCTCATTTCTCTGGTGTTACATGTCCATTCCTGGTACTACAGCATGGGTTTTTACCTTTGTTTTTTTCCCTAGACAACTGAAATAAACTTTTAGGGGATCTGTAGTTTGGTTTCTTCAAGTTTTACTCTTCACATGCATACTGTATGCCATTGATGGGAATTAACTCTTTAATTATTACAATCTAATAATGTCTTTCCTCTACTTAAAATACCACACTTGGCTGTCCATTGCATCCAACTGTAGGTACTGGTGTCAATGTCTTACAAGGTTTTAATGGGCCCTTGGTAAAAGAAATTCCACAGAGTTTTTTATCTGTATTTTGTCATTTATTCATATGTTTTATTTATTCACTCACTTTTCAGTTAATTCAGTTAAATAATTTGAACATTAGATGTTAATTAAAAAATTTTTTTTGATGCCTGTACTTGGCACAAATCAAAAGTTGATGATTCATGACAAACCCCCCAATTTTTTTTTTTCACTCATCTATTTAGTCTGAAACCACTGGTTCACAGGATTAAATGCCCATTTCTTAACATGGCAAAACATTTTCTTTATGAAGTGGCCCATATTTTCTATAGCCTTATTTCACAAATCTTGTTTTCATCTTTTTTATACCAAGGCTATGGAACTGCATATTGATGTTAAAAATAAACCTTCAAGCCTTCATTGCTTCTAATTCCCTGTATTTCCCCCATTGATTACCTGACCCATTTTGATTATCTTTCAAAATGTAGCTCAGACAACTCCTTTGCTAGGAGACTTTCTTGTGCTGTTAGTCATCCACTGATTATCTTACTGGCTCCTTGTTGCAGTCATCACATCATTTTTTAATTGTGCTTAAATTTCTCCCCTCCTAAAATGGTGAGTTCCTTTTTCCAGCTTTTAGCTTGAGTTTTACAATTTAGTAACTGAATCAAAAGTTATTCTTTCCTAAGGGAAAGCCACAATTATTTCATCAACTTTTACAATGCCAAATAGTCCTTGAAAATGCAAACCATTGTTAATAAGTGTATACATAATGAGGGAGATAAATCCGAATCCTTTATTCCCAATAGTAAGATAGCTATGGCTGCTAGATTTTTCTGTATTATTTTGTGTTTAAAGATAATCGATGGTTAATTAACTGCATTTGTAATACTTAAGACTTTAAAAAAATACCAAATGATTAAGTAAGTGATTTTTCTACAGTATCTGACTATACTAATTTCCCAGTAAACATTGTATAGGACCCCACTGTTGTAGTTGTGGTTCTCAAAGTGTGATCCTCAGACCAGCAGCAGCAGCATCCCCTGGGAACTTGTTAAAAATACAAATTGTTAAGACCCTCTCCAGACCTACAACACCAGAAACTCAAGAGAATAGGACCTAGCAATCTGTTTTAACAAAGTCTTCAGGGATTCCAAATCACACTCAAGTTTAAGAACTATTGCCTTACTGCATAAGGTGGTCTAATGGCTGCCTTTATCCTTCTTGCTTTTAACTATAGAACAAGAAATTTTAAAAAATGGTCTTAGTAAGAATTCTGGATTTCTGTTCATGGTTTCATTCTTTCCAAGAAACATTGTAGAATCATATTTTACCCTTAGAAGGTATTTTATAATTCTATATATTTTGAGTTTCTGTGATCAGAGATGTGTTTAAGAATTTTAATCTGGCAGCCAAATGTAAGAAGTGTCATAGAGATTAAAAGCAAGACTAGGCCACAGACCAAAGTGGTACTAGGGCAGTGGAAATGCGATTACAGACCCAGAAGACCTTAAACAGTGACTAAACAGAATGCTTATGAAAAGGGAGGATTTGAATCTGATGGTTAAGGAGTTTATTCATATCATAACATTTCACTAGACAAGATAGCTTGATACTTATAGGCTTAAAGATTTACCTATTAGTTTTTCTTTCAAGTAATCATGTTAAATGTTTATTTTGGTATTTTTACATTAGGAAGCCCCACTTGTGATGTTTGCAAGAACATTGAGTGAACTGTATTAGCTTTTTATTACATGTTTTCATATTAAACATTCTCATATTATTAACTGAAGATAAGTGCTTTCTAAAGAGGAGAAAGAGCTAACACTGATATATTTTTATGTACATTGTTAACTTTTGAGACAAATAAAACAAAAGCTAAATTTATTCATTCATTAGCAATTAATTATTAATGTTATACCAGACAGGAAGTTAGGCACTATGATTATAAATGTAAATAAGAAAATTTTTGTTCTGAAATCCCTCTGTTTAATGAAACAGAAAAAGTGTAAGTAATTAGTTTTGAATTTAATTTGTTGGGGGGGCATCATAACTATGCATAATAGTGGGATTTATTATGCCATATTCATACATGCACATAACATACTTTTATTAATCTCATTCTCTAGTACTTTTCCTTTCCTTTCCTCCTTTCCCATTCACTTGTTACACTATCCTAATCTCCCTTTCATTATTATTGTTTGAATTTGTGTATTATGTGTACACACACACACACACACATATGGGATTGTGGCATATTTGCATATGGATATAACATTAAAATCTAAGCAGTTATAATAATGTAATATATTACTATAATAAGGACATACACAATTGCTATAAACACTAAGCAGGATACATCATAAGCTAGTTTCCAAGTACCAGTAGTGATTGATGATTTTAAAAAATCATTACTTCTTTCAATTTGTTTTGTATTTAAATAGAAGAAGAAAAAATAGAGGTAAGAAAAAAAATTACAAACAGAAATGGATTGTTAAATCGTAATTGAGATATGTTAAATTTTTGTTTTGATTGGTAATAGGTTCAACTTCTTGGGGCTGATGGCCTAGAGCAAGATGTTGGTGAGACTGAAGATGATGATTCGCCAGAACAGCGAGCCCGTAGACCAATGAATGCATTTCTTTTGTTTTGCAAACGCCATCGCCCCCTTGTCCGTCAGGAACACCCCAGGCTTGATAACCGAGGTGCTACCAAGATACTAGCTGACTGGTGGGCTGTTCTTGATCCAAAGGAAAAGCAGAAATATACAGACATGGCCAAGGAGGTAGGTTACAATGACAAGGAGTCATGATGGCTTTGAGCATCCATTCCCATTCAGGAAATACCAAGTACCTACAGAAGGTCTAGCAATGAGAAAAATCAATCCTTAATCTCAGGTGCTAAGGGAAAATAGAAGAACTGTTTTCCTTATGTTCCTGTGTCCCAGGCCCATCTAGGAAATGCTGGTGGAGGTATTGAAAGCAAGTTATTACCAAGTTTTTTCTCATGGTCAATACTCCATTGATTGACATAAGGGATTGATTTATTATGAATGGTGATTTATTAATTATGTCTTGTGATTTTCTTTTAATTTTTTTCTAGGAACTCAGCTTCTGCTTTTGGAGAATGTCCATGGTAAAGATGACAGTCTTAGCTTATTCTAATTGTATCATGTGAAAGAGTCTTCATATGCTAAATGCTTTGTGATCATATATATAAGTCAATCTCAGGGTCTTAGCAGCAGCAGTTTCTTCTTCTTCTTAATGTTAACTTGAGTGAGGAAGTTGGACAGAGTTGTATGCCTTTCAGCTATAACATTTTTTTGATTTTGTAATAAACACAGTTTTCAGGAGCTATGCTTTAACTTGTTTCTGCTACAAAGGTAGCACCACATGAATATTTAAAACCAATATAGGCATGAATGGCAGTAGAACAGGATGTACTGTGATGTGTTCGTGTGTGTAAACACTGTGGAGGCAGTCCTTGGTGAGAAACATTTCCACTCAGGAAAGTGATTCAGAGAGGTGGAACATTAATCAATTTCAAAATGATAGCAGTTAGTAAATTTCTTCCAAATTATATATTAAGATTCTGTTTCTCCATTAATCTGAAATTAGTTTAAGATAATTACACATTTAAATATATTATGAGGGGATTGGTCCCAAGTAAGAGATAAGCAAAACCATATTCCTGTGGTTAAACCTGAAAGGAATAATTTTAACCGTATTTCTTCAGAGTTGCAACTTGAGAAAAATCTTGATTCATGAAAACCCCTGTTGCCCAAACATTTGGTTTATGTCTGTGAAAAAATGAACCAGTAGGGGATAAAGTATGTAGTTTCAAGATATTTTATTAGACAATCAGTATGTGGGAAAAAATAATACTTCGTTTTACTCTGGTTTTATTGAGTTTTTTAATAAGGAAACATGCAACGTAAAGATTTCTTGTGAAATGTTTAGGAAAATTTTAATCCAGAGTAAAGGATTAGCATAGTTGCTGTGTAATTAATGATCACACAAGGTGTCCGGAATTGACTATTGTTAAAGATAGAATTTTAAGTACGTTGGCCATCTGGAAAATTTAAAATTAATTGCAGGAACCTACATTATTTTAAATGTTTCATTAGATTTGTACTAGCATAACAGTAATTAACAGTAAAACTTTTTCATTAAATAGCCTTACATTCTTTCATAGTCATGCTTATATGGTAAAATAAACAATTATTTGAAGCCTCACAGGGAGCTGCATAAAGCTTCCTATAATTAAACACTTGAGTTTGTTTTGGATTGCTGTTTTTGGGTAATATGCAGCATATCCCCAGTATATTGTTTGCCTTTTCTTAAATGCTGCTAATTTACAAACCCAACAGGTGGCCACTTTTAAGAAAATGAGGTATTATTTTTGTACAGGAAATCCCTTACTAATTGCTTAATTAGATTCTGACAGTGTTTGCCATTGTGGTTGTATAATGGAATCTTTTAAGGTGGCCCCCTACAGTCTAAAAATGGAGCCCATAATGTCCAACATTACAACTTGCCATGTTTATAGTTGCATTTATGAAAGTTTGCCTCATTTCTCCCACAAAGTGTAGATGATTTAGCTATTTTCAAATTTGTGGCACAACTAGACTCTAGTCATGGTTCTTACTTGTTTCTACCTATTTACTAAATGATTTCACAGTTACATTAAAGTATGTGTAATTGTGCTGGTGCTTTTTATTTTAATATTGTAGCCTTAATTGGAATGCCATTTCAATCAACAAATACTTATTTAAGTGGCTATTGTGTACCAGGTTTTGGTGGTGGTTGCTAGTTATAGAGGCCAATAATAAATATGTTCTGTGTTCATCAAATACCTCCCCCTCACTTTTCAAGCTATATTTTAGATATGTAACCTTTTAATTTTATACCCCAGTTTAAAATATTCTTTATTAGGTGCAACACATATTCTTTCAACATAGTGTATGTTTGTGATAGCTTAACCAATAGCTATCCTGTCATTATTAGTTGAGTGAAAAAAACAGTCATGCATCACTTAATGACAGGTATGCATTCTAAGAAATGTGCCATTAGGCAATTTGGTCATCGTGCAAACATTATAGTGTACTTAAGACATTTACAATGTCACTAGGCAGTATAATCTTATGGGATCACTGTTTTGTGTGTATGTGTTGTATAGTTACCCAAAACATTGTTATGTAATTTATTCCTTTCTCTCTGTAGTTTTAAAAGAAGCATGTTTTAAAAATAAGAGCGAATAATAATTAATACAAATTTAGAGTGATTCCTTTCTTACCTGCTAGTTCATGAAAATTTTATCTGACTCTTCCCTTACTCCTGATTATCAACCTTATGTTAGTACATTTGGTTAGATGAAGCACCCATTCCATAATTTGTTGTCATTTTCTTGAATTATTGCCCAGTACTAATTTGCATTGTTAGAAAAATCTGGTTGAATGAGGGTTTTATATTCTCTGATGAATCTAATCTAAGCAATAACTGATTGTAAGAAATCTTAAAAGTACTGTCCTACAGAGATAACCTGTATTGCATTCTTGAATTCAATAGTGTGCAGTGATGGTGCAGTGTTGTGCATGTTAACAGGTTTTGATTTTTGAATGTGTAACTGCATATTAGGAGGTGCAGAAGCAATTTTACCTTTCCTTTTAGCATCTTTATATAGAGGAATACAAATCTCTGCATTTTTGCCTAGGATATTCCTGGAACCTTCTGATTGTCACCTAAATTTATTATTATATTTAATGGATTTATAGGATCATAATCTTGACCTTTAGCTAGAATTCAGTACAAAGAGGAGGGGCAAATCTGGAAAATTTAGACAATTAAAATGACCTTGATGGAGCTCCCTGCCTTTTAGGACCAGAGGACCAGAGGACCAGGGGTATGCAGTAGAATGCATGCATTTATTGATTGATTTGTTCATTCCTTGCTCACAATTTTAAGCAAGCACAAACATGTAAAATGATCTCTCTCCTTCGAAAAAGAAATCTAACACTCATAGGAGTTAGTATTTTGGCTAGTCATATGTTGGGTGAACAATGGTATATTTATCCTACCCAGTTTAAATGCCTGAAAGCTAAATGGATTTAAGTGTGGCTAGAATGGTAACAATAAAATATTTTGCATCTTATGGGAAGAATCTGCCTATGCTAGAGAGGTGGAAGTATATCAGGAAAGGCTTTATATTCTTGGTTTTGATGATAGGATTCAAAAAGAAAGACAAGGCTCAGAGTAGATGTGGGAACTTAAGATCAGTTTCAGGAACTAGGAAGTTTATTTTACCTAGAGCCTGGGTTATGTGTATGATAGTCATAGGAAATAATGATGTAAAGGTAAATAAGAGAATCACAAGAGATCAAGTTGAAAAGTTTGTAAGTTCAGTTGTATGCAGATAAAACAGCTATGGAATTAAATGCAACAGAATGAAATTTGAAGGTGAATCATACTTGCCCTTTGTAAATATTGGTATCTGTTTTCAGTACTGGATAAAAGATTATTACCACTGCAAAACTCTATGGAGATTTCAATGACTTCTTTCTCCATATTTCTTCAAGACAAGATTAAAGTATTTTTGGTTATTTCTTTGCAACTAGGATAATTTTATACAGACCATTCATTCCCTTGTTTTGGCTTCATCAAAAATGAAATCCACTTCAAAGTTGTTACACCATATTTCTCATGAATTAAAGTGTGGAGGCCTTTCTTAACTGTTATGCATCATGCTTAGCAGATAGAATTTGTATTCTTGCCAGCGTGCTGCAGCACTTGACGTACTGTTAGAGTGGCACCTCATTCATCCAGCATCCTTGAGAAGCAAATGCTACACATAAGTGATTTCCAGATAGATGAAACTTTAGTGTTCTTTTAAAAACTACATTTTTATTTTGTATATTTACCCTGAAAACTTTAGTTAAAATTTGGTTTGCTTCCTTTTCAGAACATCTTTTGAATTTTTTTGAATAATTTCTATCCTTTATTTCCCAGTGGGAATTATTGGTGAGCCTTTGTGAATAATTGAGTTACATTCAAATTTTTATTTATGTAGTAAATGATTCTCAACTCTTTTGATTTTTTTGAATTTTCTCTTCACTTTTCTTTGAGTTTTTCTCTTTTGAATCCACTCTCATTTGTCAGCTTTTTTCTCTGACCACCTCTAATCCAATGACTCATTGTGGAGCTTTCTGAGTGTGGCTTAATCAGGACCCCACAACTCTAGAGGGGAAGTAGATGGTAAAAAACATGTTTGTGCTCCATATTTTGCAACACTCCTGTTTTCTTAAACTTTTGCATTCTTGTATTCCAGACACCAGGACTTTTCTTAGCTGAATTTAAAAAAATATATCCAGGGGTTAGGGGCATAGCTCAGTAGTACTGTGCTTGTCTAGTTATGCAAGAGGTCCTGGATTGATCCCCAGCATTGCAAATAATAATAATATGTAGATATATCTTTGGTATAAATTTGTAAAATTTATAAAACGTTCAAATATTGCTTTAGCATGTCCATGACAAGGTCCATTTTGCTAATCCTCAGAACAATCCCAAAAATGGATTATTATTTTCCAGAAGATAAAGATGAGATCACTAAGGAAAGTTAACTTTTCCAAGCAAGCAAAGTTAGTAGTAGTGAGGCTGGGATTCTAATAATTAACTCTCTTTAACTTAGATCTCTTTGGATTTCCACATCTATAAAATTTCTGTAAGATGCCTGCTGCCCTCATAGGGTTGGATGTAAGGTACAAGTGAAGAAACATTTAGGCACACATTATGTAAAGTTTAGTACTCTATAAAAATGTTAGTTTTAAGAGTTAAAACTAATGAGCAGTTAATGTTTGTTTTTATTTGATATTTCTTCACCCTACTGATAAGTCACTGTTTTAATTATGAATTGTTACAATGAAAGGCTACTAAAAGGCAAATTTGAGACTTTGAAGCAGAATCAACAAGCAGCAACAAAACTAGATAAATCATTTGTCCAACTTGGCAGAAATGGTCCATTGTGATTAATAGCCTCTAACAAGATAATCATCTGTTGGTCATCTGTTTGCTAGTGAATAATAATATTTAAATATTCAAATCAAATCTAATTGCTAGGACTTTATAAAGACCCTGGAACTAGTGAGGAATATTGAGAGTTTATACTGAGTCTCTCATACTCCTCTTGGTATCTCGTTCCGGTTGTTAATTGTTAAGATTGATTGTGAGACCCAATGCTCAAATATGATTTCTGATGTTACTACAGTAATTCCTGATTACTTTGGAACTTGTGAGCATTCAAAGGGATATGAGTAAAAGTTAACTTTTGTACCATTTGAAAAATGTGCAAATTCTTGATGTAGATTTTTCCGTAAGGAGTAATTTTAAAGTATTTAAGGAAAGTATTAAACCAAAGTGAACATATTTTTAAAGAAAATGTAAGCATTTTGACAATCCAACATGAATTAACACTTCTTTCTAATCTTTTAAAGTATCTTTTCTAGCTAATGTTTTCTCACCCAAATCCTTATCTACTTTTTAAGAAGTAACAAAATTAAAATTGTAGAAGACTTCTTAAATTATGATTTTTAAAATTAGCATATACTGACTTTTCTCCTAATTATCCAAATTAGTGAATAAAATTTACATATAAAAAGAAACCACTGTCTTAACATTAATCCTCACCCTTACACAATTCAAGCACCTGTAGATAACGCCCTTGATTTCAGTTTTTCCTTTGACTTCTCCACCATAGATCAACCAAACAATTCTCTGATCATGATATTGAAGCCACTGTTTTATGTGTATAATTTCTATGGGAATAGCTTTATCATTAAAGTTTTTCAGGCTACTGTATAACTTAAAATATTTTTATCCAGCCAAAACCATAAACTTAATTCAGTGTTCTGTCATGTGAAAGTCTAATTAATTTTCTTCCTATTAGAAACAGCTATCAAGGATAATTCACATCACACAGTGAATTGAGTCATATTATCCTAATTATAATGTTCAATTTTTTGTGATGGAAAGATCCTCAGACTAAGTCTGCACTTGCTTAGTGACACTTCTCAAATATCACTCTTTCCTTTTTCCCCTTGCATAATGTGATTTCTGCCTGCTGATGGAAAGAGATACAGCTGTCTTAGAACTTACTATGCTGATGTTCAGTTAGCCTGCTGTAGAGTATGTATGAAATAAAATATGTATAATAACTTTTTAAAAAATCAGTTTCCTGTGTAATCTCTTAAAATTCTGGTAGATTTTTTTTTCATATTTGCACCAGAGTTGTCATCTTTATTATACAGACATTCTCAGCATCCCTTATTATTAAATCTTACAGGGTTGTTATTTTCTCATTCACTCTGTTGAGAAGATCTAGACTGTAATAACAACTAGAAATATTAGTGGACATTTAAATAGAATTCCACCAGTTAAAAATAAACAACTGGAGAACAATAGGTGAATATTTCTTTCATTTTAGGTTGCTTCATAGATCAAATTTACATTTGTGTATTTGATCTGGAAAAATAATATTGAATCCACATTTTTTAAAGATTGACATAATATTCTTTTTTTTTTTTTTTTTTTTTTTGGTACTGGGGATTGAACTCAGGGGCACTCAACTACTGATTCACACCCCCAGCCCTAAATAAAATTTTGTATTTTATTTAGAGACAGGGTCTCATTGAGTTGCTTAGCGCCTTGCTTTTGATGAGGCTGGCGCTATCCTCCTGCCTCAGCCTCCTGAGCTGCTGGGATTAGAGGCATGTGCCACCGCGCCTAGCTGGATATAATATTGTTATATAATAATGCCATTTTCAAATGTAGGACAGAAAACGCTGTGACAAAAGATATGTCTTTAATGCCAGTAATGAATAACAGAAGAATCAATAACTGATATACAAATTTGTAATTATTGCTAATGAAATACAGTAGTAGTTGAGGTACAAGAGAAGGGAGTTAGCATTACCAAGTAACTTATATAAGTCAGAAACTATATTTGTAAAGTACGTTTAGATCATTTAATTGTCTGGAAATTTGCATAAAGAAACTGGAGCCTTTGAGGTAAATTTTCATTTTAATTGGTAGAAATTAGAAAGTCAGTGTTATAGCGAGAATTTAGTTACCTACAAGAATTTTTCACTGAAATATTTAGAACAAATTAGCCTGTGATTGATGTTCTTGGAGGATGAATGAATTTCTCTCTCACCTCTAGCATGAACAGTTTGGCCCTGGATATCTGGATAAGCAAGGCCTATCTCTTTGACCCTTTCAGTCCTTTGATGATGGATTTTGCCCACATGGTTGAAAAGCATGGTAATAAGTTTACTTGCTGTTTGCTTCAAACTGTATACAAAATCTCCTCCCATTTCTCCTTTATCCAGCCTTCTCTGTAATCCCTTCCTAAATAACCTTATCACAACAAATGATTAAGCATTTCTGTTGTTTCTTATAGCTGAAGCAAGTGATTGATGAGGTGCCTAGTTCCAAGGACATTCTTATACCTTAAGGCTCTTTTTGCCTCTACCCTCACTTGATGCTCATATACTACTTTATTTTCACATGAATTTATGGCTTCTCCATCCAATTTTTAAACTTTCTAATTAAGAACAAGAATTTTGTGGTACTCTTTTCCTGTCTCCCACATTTTTAACTCTTCTGCTCAATATATACTGGATCAAGGGGCTGGTAGATTGTATGCTTAGCTTGTATGAGGCCATAGGTTCATTCCTTAGCACCCAAAACACATATATATACACTCATATATGTGCATGCACAATTGAATACATGTTGTCATGGTATTGATCATCTATATTATATTTAAGAATCTGTAAGATTAACATTATGATACAGTTCCAAGGTATTGGCCCACTTAGTAAATTCTCAGTTCCCATTTTCTATAAAACTCTTCATATTCCATAGTCTCTTGACCTTTGTCAATTCTTCCACTAATGTGTAGCTTCCCCTTTACAAACCTTTACAAAACCATTTTGTGTGCCTGAGTCAGGGTGAGGCTAATGGGCCATGTGTAAAAAGAAATATTTGTTGTGTAATTAATTGAAAAATATAAGCAATATGAAGACAAGAACTCAATTCATACCTTTTTCTATTGGTGTCTGATAAGTCTCCCTTAATTAAAGCTCACAAAGTATTTGCAGTGAGGGTGGGTAGAGTGTATACAGGATAAGGGACATGATTGTGGTGTAATGCTTCTCACTGCTTTCTGTTATCTTGAGCATCAGCTCCCCATTGTAAATTAGTTTAAGCTGGCCTTCATTAGAATCACCAACTATGCTCTAAAAATAGTTGATGCTGTCAATAATTCATTTTAAAAGACAACAGTATTGATTTTCACTGAAGCACATTATTAAATAATTTTAGTAAAAGATGTGATGTCTTACTGAAAAAGACTTTATTCAACAAATGAACGTGGAGAGAAGAAGAGAGGACACCTACCTAAAAAACAGGCAATTTGCATGCCGATGACATCATCCAGCATCTTACTATTGTGACTTTCTTAAAAATTTTGAACTTCTCCCCCAAAAAGAGATAATTCATTTCTCATGACAAATATGTTAATAAATTTGAAAGTCTTTTGTCAGTTTATAAAATAGTGACCTTTGTTCAAATGACTGTTCATCTGACAAACAGCCCGTGTGCCTTCTAGTAGGACACAGTAATGATGCATGTGTCTGCTACTTCCATTTTCACTTCACCCTATCATTTGTCACTTTCTGCCTATAGACAGCAGCCAAGGCTATTTGTCTGCCTTAGCTTAATATGCAAATCCCTCATCCACTTGCATGGACTGTGGTAGTGTATCTCCTATATCACATTTGGTACCCCTAATTACATTCTGGAATATAATAAAAATTCTAGTCCTGTGTATTATTTTAATTACTTTTATAAGAAAAGTGAGTATCTTGTGAGTTTTTATATCCATTGATAGGTAAATTTACAATTTATAGGTAAAATTTTGAGAAAATTTGAGTTAAGATAACCTTGAGATATAATATTAGACCCTTGTGTATTAAAATTGCATTATTATCCATGATTTAGTTTTCATTTATATGATTTAAAATGAAATGGTGGGGAAAAGTTAATTTAGACTACATGTTCTTTCTTAGACCAGCGTTAAGTGGCAAATTTTTTTTAGTTTGGGTTAAATTAAAAACTATTTGAAACATACTAAATTAGTTAATCGTATGCACAGAGTGACCGTTTTAAAAGGTAAGCTTATGAGATTGAAAAAATTGTATTAATTTAATAAAATATCCAATAGTATTTACATGTAACAGTTGAAGAATACAAGGAAAATATCTTTTTTTTAACAGATAATATAACTTTTGGTAACATACAATGAATATCAATATGGTATTTCATTTTAGTGAAAGGAGAACGAGATATCAGAGTTGAGAGAAAGGGTTACAGTAGCAAGCCACAGAAATACAAAGGAGAAAGAAAGATGTTAGTGGATGTTGAAATTTTCAAGTAAAATATAAAGTTAATGATAGATTAATTGCAACATCACACATCAGAGCTCTCAGAGCTCGTTCATATATTCAGTCATGTGTGTGCATTACAAAATGTTGGCAGGTACACTGACACTTTATTGATGGAGGAATTGAAATTGAGAAAGGTTACATAACTTGCTTAATGACGGTGGCTGAAGTAGAGGGTGATTTGAATTCAGACCATCAGACCGTGCATCTAGTGCTTTTCCCTCCTTATGGCCCCTGGTCTTCAAATAACTGAAAAGTTAATGTCAGTTGTCCTACTCTGTTCCCCTTCTCCTGCTCTTGATCTTGGCTCCTTTATCCCACAATGAAGTATTTTGCTGTGAGTTTACCTGCATTTATCTTACGAAGTACATCAAAACACAAATGTAATTTTTTTTTTTAACCATAGTTAGCAGGTTAAATAAAGCTATGGGAAGAATCTTGACTCCTGACACTGATGTAAACTCACACTCTGTGATGTGTACCCAAAGTTGCTTTGAAATAGACCATTTTTGACAATAACCCTAGGCATTGGTGGTGGTATTCTCTGTTGATGCAATCTAAGGTTGAGACCTAGAGAGGCCATTTTTTTTTTCTCCTTGGTTACCATAGCCTGAAGTGGAAATATCAGAGTTTGAACCCTATATTTTTTGTCTCCAGAACGTTGGTTCTTTCAGTTATAAACAACTTCCTGTCCCCACCAATATCAGACAGGCTTTTGTAGCTGAAGAAAATGGGGATTAAAAGACACAAAGTATGTACCTTCTGTGCTCTTATCCCACAATGGACTTTGTCCGTAGAGCCCTGTGGTAAGATTATTATTTCTCTATGAGGAAAGCTAAAGTCACTGAAAGTGGTTTCCTCATTCGTTATCTAACTGGGGGAAATAGGGTGAAAGCTATTTGAACTTTCTTCAATCTGTTTGTCAAATTAAAATTTGCTGATTTTTATTCATAGTATAAAGATGCATTTATGAAAGCAAATCCTGGCTACAAATGGTGTCCTGCTACGAACAAGCCTGTGAAATCGCCAACTCCCACAGTCAATCCACGGAAGAAACTTTGGGCCTTTCCATCTGACTCTTCAAGAGACTTGCCAAGCCCCAAGAAGGCAAAGACTGAAGAAATGCCTCAGCTGAACTTTGGAATGGCTGGTGAGTTTAGATGTTGTTTCTACATCTTCTTTAGTAATAGGTCAATACATTTCATTAATATTTTTAACTAATAGTACACAGTTTGGGGTAGTAAAATTTATGACCAATATGAAGCAATCACAAATAAATGGCATATCTTAAAGCACTAGAAGATGATATACAAAGAATATATATATATATATATATATATATATATATATATATATATATATATATAACTAAAGAAAGGAGATGGAGAGACCAAGTTATACATATGTGTGAATTCCTGTCATTACTATATAGAAAAGTAGATGAAGATGTGGAGATAGTTAGGAGCTTAGGGAATTTTTTAATATTTAAAATATTTCAATACATATACACACTACAAAGGTATCCCAGTAAGAAAGCTACAATTATGTATATCATCTCTGTATCTGAAACATCGAGGGCAAAAATATGAACAACTCCATCACATATCTGAGGTGTATCTAAAAGCTGTGTCTTACAGTTTCCATCCTAAACCTCTACCCCCATCCCCCACTTCCCAGTTCCTCTATGAGCCGTGCAAATTTAAAATTCCAGGTGGTCCCATTTGTTATGGAACCTTTAATACTTTCTGGGGTGGTAAGGAATCCTGAAGCATTTATTACCATGAAATAAAGCATTTAAATGCCTCTATCTACCCTGGTCATTGCAATGCAGTAGTCAAAAGAAGAATTTGCCAAGATGAAGTTCAGAGATTGGGCAGGGTAGAAGCAGTGAAGTTGGTGTTGAGCACAGAGTTCCTATTTCATCAAACACATTCTCTTCAAAATCAGTGTACTGAACCATTTGCAATATGGAAAGGTTGGAAGGAAGTTGGGCAATACTGGGATGACACATTTTTGTTTTTAAATAGCCAACAGACCTTACCAGATTTAAGAGTTCAATACGCAATTTATATAAATGCTAAAAATTAAGCTTAACACAATGGCAATTCTGGGGAAACAGTCTCCAGATGATTGTTCTATATGTGTCTATAGTATGACTTTTAAGTCAGCTCTCAAAATGATGGTTGGTTTCATATTTCCCCCACCCCCCTTTTTATGGGGATTAAACCCAGGAACAGGGGTATTCTAAGCATGAATTTAACCGCTAAGCTATATTATGTCCCAAAGAGTCAAAACAGAGATCTGCTCTTGTTTTAGCTTTCACTTTGTACAATTTTAACTGCAACTCACTTGTTAATGGATAGTCTTGTGGATAGTCTTGGTGATTTTCTGAACTTCCCATATTATATCATTTGGAGCGTTTCTAAAACATTTTCTTATCAAGATGAAAAAGTCTTATGTAGATGACTGGCTTCTAATTTAAATGTCTTTGATTATCATTTAGCATACATTGCTTTTTCTCTCACTTCTAAAACAAGGTTAGTGCATGTTGGACTTTTTTTTTTTTAACAACATTCAGTTATTCTTTGCAATCAAATAATTATTTCAAATTATATAAAACTATGAGAAACCTTTTTTAGTGTTGTTAACACTATTAATCTACCAGTCTTTTACCTATAAAATGGAAGTAGAACATAAACTTCAACCAAGATTTTTACTTCTTAGCTTTTTACGACAGTGTTTTTGGTACCAGGGATTGAACCCAGGGGCACTTAACCACTGAGCCTTATCCCTAGCCCTTTTTATTTTCATTTTGAGACAGGGCCTGAGACAGGGCCTCGTTAACTTGCTGAGATTGGCTTTGAACTTGCGATTCTCCTGCCTCAGCCTCTCAAGCCACTGGGATTACAGGTGTGCACAACCCAGCATAAAGCAGTTTTCTTTATGACAAAGTACAAGAAAGCAGAAAGACACTTCCTGGCATTCATCTCGTTGTATATGTAATTAATTGCGTGTGTTGGATATTGAAAATCCATGGCAAGAGTTCTATTCAGCTTCCATTTAATGGGTAACATTAGTCTGATGTTTCCAATAAGATGAAGTGAATTAAATTGCCTTTAATTAAAACATGCTTCTTGGCTATCTGAATTAGGGGATATTGAGGGAATTTAAAGGCTAGTGTAACTTTTCCTTAGCAGTGAATCTCTTTCATTTTGTTTTGTTTGCTCTGGCTTTTCACTTGACATTTTTCGGTTTATTTGTCACATGTATATGTTTTCCAGGAAGGGGAAGTTATTTAGAAATTAATGCAGTACAAACCCTCTTGATAAAAGGAAAGTGTGCTATTTATGCAAATGCATTTTAATAGTTCTGAACTATATAAATGTAAATGATATAAAGGATGAAGGTAATTTCTTGCTCTGTCTCAGTATGCATATAGCTAACTTCTTGTGAAGTCATATTGGTATATAACTTATAACTTATCATTGGTATATAAATTATCATGTAATCATGTTCCCATTTTACTTTGTAATTTGAACTAACACATTTTTATCTTTAGAAAGCTATCATCCAATCCTACTGGTCTCCAGGATGACAGCTGCAAAAGTATTTCACTCTCAAAGTAACCAACTAAACTTTTACTTTCTGCAAAATTCATTTCACCCTTCTTTTTTTTTTTAATTTTAATTAGCTTTATTGTCTGTCTTAGCAATCACAATAGTATGTAAACTTAGTGTTTGATTAAAATTGGAATCTTTAAACTACACTTGAGGCAAAGCTCATGATTGCTTATGTATTCTGTTTCTCTGTCTTCTATAAGGCTGTCTTTCAACAATGACATATTTTCTTGAACACTTGATCCTTTGGTGACCTCATACGTACCTTGTAACCTGCTTGCAATTTTAAACAAATTGTGTATATGATCAGACTTACTCCATGAGTTCTCAAAACAGGTGTGAATAAAGGGCATACCTTGAACCATAAAGAAACAACTGAATGTCTTCAGACAACATTTTGACTGATCCTTATCTTTAATTGTAGAGAGAGATTCCTAAAATAAAATATACATTTATTGAGAACCTGTGTGTACTAGGAGAGAAAGTAAGCTAGGCATTTTTACATGTGTTCTTTTGTTGCAGTACCAAATCTTAATTCATTTAAGAGAACCTTTAAAAATATATGTTTCTTACTATCTGTTGGGTCAAAAATCACTGGTAACAATAAAAAGATTAATTTTTAATCTTGATGTTATTTTGAGAAAGAGACTAACTACTTCTAAGAATTTGTACATCAGTTATTTTAAATTTATCTTGAAAGTTTTAAAAAGAAATAATTTGAAAAAAGCTCACTAGATTTTGAAGGTCCATTTTGAAAATATCTCTGTTCTCTAGTTCTGATAGCCTGGTTCTTTTTATTAGTCCTGCTTTCATCTGGCAGAAATAACAATTTGAGAATAAAAATCTTGGAAGACAAGCATAAGTACTCTTTTTTTTTTTTTTTTTTTTGAGGAAATGGTTGGATGTGTTTATTTCTTTTTTATTAGTTGCTCATGACAATACAATGATCTTGACATATCATACATTAGATTCAAATGAGATATGAGAATAAGTACTCTTTTGTTTTTAAAAAAAATAATTTTCATGCACAGAAAGAAGCCTTGGGTTCACAGATAATTCATGTTCTAAGTAGCTGGGCTACTGAAGAAAATAACTATGCTGGAATGGTGGGGCAGTTGTGGTATTTAAAAGACTCACAAAAGTGCGAGCACTAAGAAAATATATGCCAGGTTATTGTTAAAGAGTTTTGAAAGTTATTTATAAAAGTTATGTGGTTCTGTTGCATTTCTGTATTTATTAATATTCTCATTGATTCCTTCTGTATTATATACGGGTCCTGCTTGGAAGGTGATTGTTTGTTTGTTTTTGACTTATTTAGATCCTACTCAAATGGGAGGCCTGAGCATGCTGCTGTTAGCTGGAGAACATGCTCTTGGCACACCAGAGGTAAGCCAGTCCCTCATTCCTTTCCACCCTGCTCATGCTGGGGCTTAGGAACACAGACATTTGTATTCAGTTCACATTGTTATTTCTGCAGTTCACTGCTTACAGCTCATGAGCAAACTTTACTTATAATTGTTTTCACTACGATCTGTCTGTGCATCTGGTGATTTGAGAGTAACAGAAGTGGTGTTAATAAACCAAAAGGACACAAACACAAGTCTAGTGGAGATTTTGTGGGTCTGTGAATCTAAAAGTAAAAAATGCAATGTACAGTTAGTTGGCCTTTGCTGTGACTATGTCATGTGTATGTACATTGTGTCTTACAATTCATTTACTCTCTTCAAAACTTTTCTGCTGTTTTGATGTTCTCATTTGGACTTCCTAGTAGAAAAATGATTGTTAAAAATATGAATTTATCCTTCTCTCTAGTACCTGAATTATCTATTTTAAAAATCTGACAACATGGCTTTCCAGAATTGTTTCATTTTTAAGAAGGAAAAGGACGGACCCTTGTGAGCTTGGTTTCACAGTCTAGTTATTGGACTTCTCTTGCTAGTCATTTATGGGTGTGATTTTGATGGGCACATAGTAACAGTTAACCACACATAGTTTGCATTTGTAGAATCTTTTATTTTCCAGACACTCTTAACAGAAGCCAGTCAGATTAACCTGCTGGTCATGTTATTTTAAAACTCTTGGGTTCTTGAGATAAAAATTTTCAGTCCTCATCCAGAATATCTATATAGGGCAAAATAGCCAGTCGCCTCAATTTTATCACAGATCTATACTTTTAACTTATTTTTTTTTTAATTTTGAGAATGCTATGTAGATTATAGTGAAAGCCAATTCAACTGTATAGGCTGCTTATATGAGACTATTGTTATTTATAGTTTATATTTGGGATCCACAGTTGTTGACTGTCTGTTCAGTTTAAATTATTTTGATTCTGTTCAATTTAGTATATTAAAAATGTATATATTTGTTGTATTCTTTAACTGGGGGGGGAAACATTTGTGCTACTTGGTACCTTTGCAAACCCATTATTCAGCATGTTTGTACTTCCTAACACAGTGACATTGTCAGGCATCATTTCACTTGCCTCCACATGGTATTACCTAATGGCAAATCAGGTAAACTCTCATTTAGGTATAGTGTATCCCAAGCATGTTCTAGAGATGAGTGTTGGAATAACAACACACACTTGACCTTTCAACACAGCTGCACTCGTGATTTCCAAGAGTGCTTTGCATTGGGAAGTCAGCATCATCTCTCCTAACAGATTATATGAGGATGGTAGTTTTTATTCCCAACATCTTTTAACATTCTTTCTTACTTTTTAGTGCAAGTATAAATCAACATTTGTAGAATTTCTGGATGATAGTCAAAGAAAGGGATACTTCACCCAAACCCTTTGCTTAAAGTTGTGCCTCGTGGGGTCTTTTCAGTGAGAGAAGTTCTCCTATTCCCTTTTAAAGCATAGAATATCAAAAAAAGCACTTTAAGTAATGCAGTGGTAGATCTTTTATCTCTGATGTGGAAACATTTTGAGAATTCTCAAGCTAAAAGAAGCAAAGTTAAATGACTTATCAAACTAAGGGGAAAAGTAGATCTTAAACAACACAGCTCTGTCTTCATATTCCCTACCCTCACCTCAGAGATATGTGGGTTATTAGTGAAAATAATCTTGACAGATTAGAACAATAAAGCAGTAAAAAAATGTAATCTGGTATCTTTGTAAATATCATTAGTTTGAGAGTTTACTTCATAGATATCAGTAGACTTCCCTTAGTCTTTCGATTTCTGTGCAAAGTCTTAATTATATAATTCGATTATATAATAGAACTTTAGGGACTTATATATGCAGCCAGATAAACATTAGCTAAACATAGTAAATGTATACTTAAAATTTTCTAAGAAATTTAGCGGGAATATAGAACCTTACCCCAGATGAGAGATTCAAAAGTTTCCTATTTTTGACATTTAGAAAAATAACTGTGAAATTTGACATTTACAAAAATTCTGCCACAGGAATGGTTTAATCATATGGCTTTTTAAGTACCATGTAAAATCCTATTCTAAAATATTATTCTTAAAGGGTGGAAATTTTCTTTTGTTCATTGAACTGAGACCTACTCACATAGGAAAAGTTCTTAACAGACTTTTTAAAGTATAAAATTAATATAGGTAATAGATTTACTTTTACTTTAACTGAAACAATGAAGTCCCAAATTAAAAGATTGTGGTTTTTTTTGTTTGTTTGTTTGGCTTGACCTATCTTAATGCTCTTAGAGTTTTTAGAGAGAAATTTCAATTTCTTAAGAGATCAGTAGGCAAATAATAGTAATGTTTGAATTTTCTCTTTTTCCTCATATTAATCTTTCATAATCAATTTGTGGTTTTACTAGGTCAACATTTTTTTAGTGCCTCTTTACTAAGCTCAGGTGGCTTTTATAGTCTCAGCTGTGGTAACTTTGTGTCTAATAAATAAAAGTGGTGAATTTTGATTTATAGTTTCTTGTATTTTTCACACATTTTCTTTATAATTTACTATAATTTGTTATATATTTTTTATACCTGTAGTATAAGGAATGCATAAACTATTAGAGATAATTTTTTAGAAACAACGTATGTTTTTACATAATTTATTAATTTAAAAAATTGATATGTTGAGCAAGACAAACATAAAGAAAAGTGATTTCTGGCTCAAAATGGTAGACTAAGTAAGTCTTTACTGACAAGAATAACTTAAAGAGGAAAAGTTTATTTTTACTCATTCCCCAGCCAAGGTCATCCTGCACACCACTGACATAATTACCTACCTACACATCTCTCCTCATGCTGTTCTCCCACTTAAAGTTTTGCAAGTCTCCCATTTCATTTAGCCTAATTTTCATACTTCTTAACACAACACAGTAATTCCAGTTTTTGTCAGTCAGTCTGATTCCTTTCCCTCTATATTTCCATGGCATCTTACTCTTTAACCACTCTGAGATATCACTGTTTCAAAACACAGTGCATATTTACTTCCATATTTTCCTAGCTATTACTACATTATATGTATGCTTCTTGTGAGAGAAATTCTGGCTTTCCTTCTAGATGTATGTGAGATACTACTTAACTCCTTCCAACTGTAAAGGCTGTTTGTTTTCCCATAGCCCCGTGATATTTCGTCATTATGCATTTATATAATGCAGCTGACCCTTGCACTTGAATCAAGTGAGTTAAAGCTGCAGGAGGGAATTTGAGAGACGGCTTGGGCAAGAACAGGGAGTGTCTTTCAGGAGAAAAGACAGTTTAGGTATAAAAGATTCCACCTGACAATTCAAGGACAACTCTTTAGCACAGTTCCATAGTCCTTATTTTATTCCCCAGCATATGCTGGAATCAAGTGGAATTTAAACTTCTTAAAAGCAGTCATCTTTGTATATTTATTCAATGAGTGAGTAATAAATAAACGTTTGAGTTGGCAAGAGGAGGACTATATGGCTGAGCTACAATACGTACATGCCTTTTTAATTGACTTGTGTTTGCCACAGTACCAAGCATTGTGACACTGTGGTCTTGTGCCCTGCAAAGTAGGAATGGGCCCTAGATAATTCTTACTTCCCAAGCCACTTACAGTGTATAACTGGCTTGATCTTTTTTTCATATTGGGAAGCTGGATCACTTTTCTTTGCCTATAATTTTCACTATCTAAATTGCTCTTGTGGAAAAGATACTGCTACCTCATAATTCTTAATTATACTAATCATTTTCCTTCCTTGGTTATTGAGAATTATAGCTAAATCAAAGGAAGGATTGAATTTAAGGGAAGTTATGTGATTAACAAAAATTCCTTTAGCTGTTTTATTTTTGGGCATATAGCATCACCTAGTGGTTCTATGGATTATTTCAGGGATTATTTCTAGAGACAGCTTCTCTGTCCTCCCCACCCCCACCCCACACACTTATTTTATTAAACCACTGCTCATTTAGTATATTTTCTTTCCTCTTCTTTAACTCTGTATATTCTGTTACATTTAGGAAGTAAGCCTTTTCTAGCATAGGAATGGATGTTGAAGAATTGGTGTTTTTTCCATAAAAAGTGTGCCCCACTTAGCAAAAATGGATAGTTTAAAGTATTTTAAATGCAAACAGCAAGGCAACATAGTACAACACAATATTTTATACATTTCATAAGGTCTGGTACTCTTTGACTAATGCTGTTATCCAAATAGAAGCCCTTTGTGGAAATATTCTATCCTTTTCTTATACATAGGATTCCGTATTGTTTATCAAGCACATATTATTACTATATGCACAGATAAACACACCTTTATTGTACACCTTATTTATGAAGTGCTCAAGAATGAATCCTACATATTGCAATTTCCATTAAACCATTTTTACATTTTGAGATTTTAGATAGAAATTTCTGCCTTTTCAATAAAGATATATTTTGTAATTTTAGAATCATAGCTAAACATATAAATTACTGCATTGAATGGATGCCTTCAGCATAAATTTTAGGGCTATTTGCCATAATTTGTTTTAGATAAACTACTGTGCTTCAGTTTCTCTGTCTTATCTCTCTGTCTCCTCCTGCTGCTGACATTGTTTCTTCCTTTTACAACCTTCTCCTTTTTTCTCGTCTCTACTCTTGGTCCCTTCTGATTTGCTGCTTCTATTCTTCTATGGACTAGAGTCAAGTAAACAAGTCAGGTACACAGGTCAGGTACACAGGTCAGGTAACATAGCTTAGGAGGATCCCATTCTCTTGACTCCTAAATTTTGTTCTGTTTAAATTTTGTTCCGTTTCCTTTATACTATATTGAAGATACATGTTAAATTCACAATGTTTTATGGTAAAAATAGCTCGATTTTAAGAGTGCATGATTTACTAGATTAAAGTGCACAGTTTTAGTGATTCTATTCCTGCTCAGTTACCCATTGGACAGCTTTTGTTGTACTATCTGTTTCAGTCCCTGAGATTCTTCATATTCACACACACGCCAAAAATCAAGTCGGGCAACCAGATACTCATTGTGCATCTGCTCTATCTAATGCATGGTGAGCATGAACATGCATAGACTTCTTTCATGTGTGGGGTTACAGATACCTTGATAATTACTTGCATTTAAATCTTCCATTCAAATAGGAAATTTTATTTATTTAAGACCATCCATCCTGAAGATTTTCAAAGGATATCATTTAACTTTTAAACTTTGGCTTGATTTATTATATAAGCAAATGCAATCTATAAATGACACTTAAAAGAAAGTTAAATTTTCTACTTACTGTTAATATGAACTGTAAGCCATAGGACAATTTATTTCTGCGTAAATGGTAACTGTTTCTCATGCTTCATAGAATTTGAAACAAGAATGCAGTCACACACTGTATAATGATGTTATGACATTGCAGTCAGCGATGGATTGCATATACAAATGGTGACCCCATACAATTCTATTGCCTAATGATAGTGAAGCCATCTTATTCTGTGTTGTGATGTGTATACAGTGACATAGTCTGAATGATGCAGTTCTCAGAACAAAACCCTGGTGTTAAGCAACCCGTGCGTATAATATGTTATATAGGCTTTATGTGTGTAGTTGCTGTAAATGACATTTCATTCCAAGTACCTTTTCTAGATTTCTGTCACATGCATAACCTAGTTTAGTAAAGTTTTATGAAGATACTTTATGCTTTTCATTAAATTACAAGCTTGGTTTTAAAACACATTTTGATTATTATTCAGGATCCAAACACATATGATTTCTTACTGAGCCAGGAAAGTGTTGATATTTTTTAATTCCTAAATTGTGAAGAGACATTTTGATCAAATATTCCCAAACTTTTGTGGATACTAATTTCAGAATTTATTGGCTTTCTTTTTAGTGGAGTTTGTGTTTCTTTGGTTGGACATTTGGCACAACATGCCAAATAATCAAGTGGCAATAAGCAGGTCAGGCTTTATAGCCAAACCTTGGGTGGCAGATTAAATAAAGATTCTGTACCTTCTCCATGGTGCTTGGGAGAAGGTGACCATTATTCTTTAAAAAATCCCAAAGTGACAAATAAATTTTCAAATGTTTGCTCCTGCTTAATGGCCTATGATACTGTTAAAGAAACACATCTCCCCAAATGTTTAATGATGAGATTCAGCAAGAAACATTTTTTTTTAGGATCATAATCTAGTTAGCTGGCAACTATTTCCATAGAGTTCAAGCATCTAATTGATCACTATTGCAACTATTAAAATTAAACTGAAAAAGATTTAGAATTCAGGAAAATTATTATTAAGATTATAAAAGAACATTCTAACTGTAGTATAATATCCTATTTTATGTAAACATTACCTACATCCTCAACTTGAAGAATATATATGGAATTTTAACAGTATTTATATTTGGAAAGTAACATTGGGTAGGAATCTTTTCTTTTTTGTTTTCCTTTTTTCAGAGTTTTACAATAAATTTGGATTATTTTGTAGTCAGAAAACAAACCATGAAAAATATGTGAAAGAAGTAGATTTTATTTGGTTTTGGTAGCAAAAAGCAAAGAGATCAAATGGACAGTAACTTTTTTGTATTTTTTCCTTTAACATGAAAAGTAACTATTTTCCCTACACAACCTGACTTCATCGTTCAGGAAAGTAGGGAGACAACACATCAATCTGGGATTTAGAAGAGCTCTTGTCAACTTTCATAAGTTCATTCATTAAATACTTGTTGAATATCTATGTTGTGCATAGTGTTGGGGAAAATGCAGTAGACAGAACTCCTGGGAGGAGATATACAATAAACAAATATTGATGTCTTGTGATAACTGCTAAAGGGGGATTATTAAGTGCTGGGGAAGACCAGTGTCACTTCCATTTTTGGTTCTCAGTTCATCTTTAAAATGAGAAGAGGGGCTTAGATCAGAGGAATAATTAAATCCTTTCTGTCCTAACATTTTGTAATTCATATGGCAGCTGATTACCTAAGCAATTGTGTGACTCAAATTCAGAAATGAGTTAATTCTTTGAGAGAGAAAGGAAATCTTTATTGTTTGGTACTGAGGATTAAATCCAGGGGCACTTAACCACTGAGCTACATCCCAGCCTGTTTTATTTTATTTTACTTTACTTTTTAATACAGGGTCTCACTAAATTGCTGAGGCTGGCTTAAGAACTTGTGATCCTATTGAGTAGCTAGGATTACAGGTATGTGCCACCATACCCAGCAGGAAGTGTATATTCTGAGATGAATATTTGATTAATAGAATTGTTTAGAGTAGTGTTTTGAATACTTATCAGTAACATAGAAAAGAAATAAAGATATCTAAGTGTTAGATGTTTACCTAACATAGTAAATTATAGGAAAGAAAATATATATCATAAGAGAACTTTCTCTGATTTAAATTCTAATCTTCTTAAGATTAGGTTTTGTGTTGTAAATACATGAAACCCTGAGAAAACAAGAATTTAACTTTAGCTTTTTTTTCCAGAAGAGTTACATTGTCAGATCTCATTTATGTTTTCATGTAGTCAAGTGATAGAAAATACTGAGGAAACACAGAACATGAAAGAAGTAGATTCTTTGGGTTTGGTGGCAGAAAACCAAGTGATCAAAGGGACATCTTTTTAAATATTTTCTTGGGTGAAGTGCTGTCTCTCTCTTACTATTTCTGGTTTTATTTAGCAGTGGAATGGCTACTTGTGTAAAACTGTACATAATAACTGCACTTTTATTACAGTGTTACCTTAAATTGGGGGAATAAAATTGTTCTTTCCTCAGCATAGGAATATTTTAAGTGGCATCTGCCTCCTCGTATCATTCCTGTAAACTTCATGCTGTCTTTCTTTGTTTCAGATGTCCTCTGGTACTTGCAGGCCTGATGTTTCAGAATCCCC